>NW_028258138.1:87676240-88319360 GCF_053883595.1 Heterocephalus glaber
CACTGATCATTTGGGTGACCCATCTACCTCTGAACTTCTAAGTTTGTTCCTGTTATTTCCTAGCACATCATCCAAACACACAATTTCCCAATTTGAAATCATGTTAGAGGCTATTAATTAGGTAAGGGGACATGGAGTCAGCCTTTTAAATGTCATGATGAATGAACTTAGTCAAATTTTCCCTGCATGATCTAAATCTTTTCTTCAATTTCATATTTACAAAAATTGTTAAAAGCCCCATAAAAACCATCTCATCAAGATTTTATCTTCCTAAAACTGACAAAATGAACCAAAGGTAGGGGAGTAGAAACAGCTCCTTTCTCTTTCCAACCACTGTTCATAGATGATTCGACTATAATATTAAGGCACAGATTAAAATAAAATTAGAAAACTCCCTTCCCCCAAATGAATGGGCATATTATTTATCTCCCATAAGTTGGAAGTAAAAAGGTAAACAAAAATGCATTGAGGCCGGGGATTTAGCTCAGTGGTCTCACCGCCTGCCTTGCAAGCACAAGATCCTGAGTTTAATTCTCATTACCAAAAAAAAAAGTATTTATGCATACACAAACATAAGATATTCTTTTTTTTTGCACTTTATTAAATTCTTTTATTGATACACTGTAGATATACAACACAATTACATTTCTCATTGAGAACTTTTACCTTAACATAATCCATCTTGGTTCTTATTTTTTACCCATTCCTAGCCCTCCCTTCACCCCCTCCACCCTTCCGTATTTACAAAAACTTTATTTCCATTTTTCCATTTCTCAGCATTTTTCCTTTCCCTTCTTTCCTTTCCCCTGTCCTTCCCACTACCCCTACTCCTTTGGACCTTTTCTTCCTATTTTACATTATCGATTATTCACTCTAATCATTGGTACATTTTAGTTATACAATATAATGACATTCATCATTGGAAATTTGCACCCTTATATAGTCTCCCTTGGTTCTTATTTTTCACCCTTGCCCAGCCCTCCCTTCAACCCCTCCAGTCCTCCCTATTTACAAAGATTTTGTTTCTATTTTTCCATTTTCTCATATTAATCCCATTCCCTTCTATCCTTTCCCCTAGCCCTCCCACTTCCTTCCCCTTTGCCACTTTTCTTCCTGTTTCACATTACCTATTGTACATTTTAGTCCTTATTTAAACTTTCAGTTTCTCACACCAGAGAAACTATTCAGTATTTATTCATGTGTGTCCTGTTTATTTCACTTAAGAGTATTGCCTCAATGTGCATCCACTTAGATATAAATGTCTCTAATTTCTCATTTCTCATTTTTTATGGCTGAGTAGTGCTCCATTTTATTAAAAAAAAATTTTCTTTATCCAGTCTCCAGTTGATGGGCATTTGGGCTATTTCCAAGTTTTAGCTATCACAAACTGTGCTGCTATGAACATGGGAGCACATATATCACTGTGGTATGATTCTTTTAATTCTTTGGGGAAGATCCCCAGCAGGGGAATAGCAGGGTCAAATGGGACTTCCAGTCCTAGTTCTTTGAGGTATCTCCATACTGATTTCCACAGTGCTTGCACCAGTCTACACTCCCAGCAGCAGTGGAGCAGGGTTCCTCTTTCCCCACAGCCCCTCCAGCATTTGTTATTGGTTGATTTCATGATAGCAGCCATTCTTTCTGGAGTGAAGTGGAATCTCAGCATTGTTTTCATTTGCATCTCTTGAATGACCAGTGATGTTGAACATTTTTTCATGTATTTATTTGCTATTTCTACTTCTTTGTCTGAGAAATGTCTATTGATTTCAGATGCCCATTTTTGGATTGGGTCTTTAAATTTGGGAGGTCTGATCTTTTTAAGTTCTTTATAGATTCGAGATAGTAGACCTCTGTCTGAGGAAGAGCAGGTGAAGATTTTTTCCCACATTGTGGGTTGTCTCTTCACACTGCTGGTGGTTTCTCCTGCTATGCAGAAGACTTTTAATAAGAAGAGATCCCACTTGTTGATTGTTTGTGCCAGTTCATGGGCAACTGAGGTTTTGTTCATAAAATCTTTTCCTACATCGATGTCTTCAAGAGTTCTACCTAACCTCTGTTCCAACTGGTTCAGAGTTTCTATTTTAATATTTAGATCTTTAATCCATTTTGATTTTAGTTTAGTGCATGATGAGAGATATATGTCTAGCTTTAATCTTTGGCAAGTTGAAGCCCAATGTTTCCAGCACCATTTATTAAAGAGGCTATCTTTCTTCCAGTGAGGGTGTTTGGCCCCTTTATCAAAGATGAGATGGCTGAGTGTGTCTGACATTGTTTCTGCACCTTCTAATCTGTTCCACTGGTCCTCAGGTCTGTTTCTTTGCCAGTACCATTCTGTTTTTATCACAGTAGCTTTGTAGTATAGCTGCAGGTTGGGGATTGTGATACCCCCTGCCATGTCTCTGTTACCTAGAATTGCTTTTGCTATTCTGAGTCTCTTCTTATTCCAAATGAATTTTTGGATTGTTTTCTCAAGGTCCATGAAGTATGCTGCTGGGATCTCAATTGGAATTGCATTAAATCTATATAGCAGTCATAAGATAGTCTTCATTATGAAATTCAGTTACCATATGATACATGCATTGTTATATCAAATATTTCTAAAGCTTAATTTTGCATCTTTGTCTTGACCGTATTCTAGATTTGTTCAGTTATGAGAAGTATAATGAAGTCTTCAACTGTAAATATATTTGTTTCAAGTTCTTCCATTTCTAATATTCCTCTGCTTTATGTGTATACATCCCTGGTTTTTGTTCTTTTTTATCACAGCGGGTATTGAACCTAGGACTTTGTACATGCTCAGCAAGCACTCTACCACTGAGCTACATCCCTAGCACATATGCATACATTTCATAGTATGGGTTTATGATTCTATAAACCATCTTACCCCATTTAATTATAATATTTCCAAAGCTACTTTCTCTCAGCTTTACTGAGATACAACAGACAAATAATAATTGTATATATTTAAAGTGTACAATAAAATGTTTTTATATACATGTATACTGGGAAATGATTACAATCTAGCTAACTGACATTTTTGTCACCTCAAATACTTATTTTTGTATATAATGAAAATAATTGAGATCTACTGTCTTAGTAACAGCCCAAGTGCCCATTAACTGGAAACTGGATAAAGATGTGGTTTTTTAATAAAATGGAGTACTACTCAGCCATAAAGAACGACAAACTAGAGACACTTATAGCTAAATGGATGCATATTGAGGACATACTCTTAAGTGAAATAAATAGGACACACATGTGTAAATACTGAATAGTTTTTCTAGTGTGAGAAACTGAAAATGTAAATAAGGATTAAAATGATTAAAACAGATAATTGATAATTTGAAATAGGAAGAAAAGGTTCAAAGGGGTAAGGGAAGTGGGAGAGGAAGGGGAAAGGAAAAGTTATGAGAAAAGAAAAAAATGGAAACAAAGCCTATGTAAATAGAGAAGGGTGGAGGAGTGAAGGGTGCACAGGTAATGGGGAAAAAGTAAGAACCAAGATACATCATGTACAGGTACAAGCACCCAGTGATAAATGTAAATGTATTGTATACCTAAAATGTAGCAATAAAAGAATTTAAGCCAAAAAAAACAAACTACTGTCTTAGAAAATTCCAAGTATACAATAGAATATTCTTATCTATATCCACCATGCTGTATATTAGATCCCCAACACTTATTCATCCTGCATTAAAGAAATGTTTTACCATTTAACCAAAATTTCCTCCTTTTTCCCACTACTCAACCCCTGCTGACCAACATTCTTCTCTATGAGTTTGGCTTTTCCAGATTCCATACACAACTGAGATCATGCAAGCTTTGTCTTTCTGTGCCTGGCTTATTTCCTTTAGCACACCATCCCCAAAGTTTATCTACATTGTCCCAAATGGTTGGATTTCTATCTTTTTTTAAGGCTGAATAATATTGACTGTGTGGGATAAAGATATAGTTCTAGGTAATCCCACATTTTCTTTATCTGTTTATCCATTAGTGGCACACAGGTTGATTCCATGTCTTGACCATCGTGAACAGTGTGGCAATGAACACTGTTTATTTTTATTGCATCAATCTCTCTGGTCATACCTTTGTTTTAACCATTATGATTTAAGTAGTTTTTATTTTTAAAGCCAATCTAATCATCTACCTTTAAAAAGGAAAATTCAGAAGAGTATACTGAGTACAAAGATGTAACTATTTCTCTTGTCTTTATATTATTACATTATTTTGTTCTTTTTAGTATTTTTCTAGTTTATTAATTTATTATATATTATCCAGTTTAATAAGACTTACAATTTCTATATTCTTATAATCAAACAAGTGAATATATATGAAAGTTAAAAATAACTCAATTGAGCAAATAATTGCTACCCAAAACAAAGGAGACCCAAAGGATGCTCTTCATTACCTCCACCTTTTCTTTTCTTTGCCTCTCTCCCCATGAGAATCTTGAAGGCTTTTACTTTACCTTCTTGCTATCACCATCACTTTGCATGCTAGGAATTCTGAGAAAATATCTTATTTCTTTTCCTATCATACTGCAAGGACTGCAAACCAGGCATCCTCTATGAAGCTCAGCTAATTCCTCTCGCAGTCCAGAAGATAGGATAAAGTAACATTATGGTTATATTATTGCCACATTTTTTTTCTTTGTGACTTATTTTGGTTTTCTACTTGAAATCTTTTGTTCATGGAGTTCAAAAAAGTTTTCTTGAAATGTGTCCAAGTAGCTCTTTGATCATCAATCCATCCTACAATTTAATGAGTTCTTTTAATCTTCAAACTTAATTTAATCTTGATTTTATGGAAATATTTTTCTATTATTGTCTTTCCTCCAAATCAAATGTACATATCCATCTCCCTTTAATTAGAACCTTTATTACTTATGTTAATTTCTTCTATCTTCCAAGTATCTTATTTTTCTTTCATAATATCTATCTCCTTGCACACTTAACTTGTCCTTTAAAAAATTCTTTAGAGAAAAGTAATCTAGTAACCTAGAAAACCAATAAGTATTTTATGTATTCATCTATTCAAGAGTTCAGATAGAAAATCACAGTTTTAAGCTCTAAGGAATGTATTTGTGGCTCTTGAATTTTTCAGTTAAAACAATAGCACTTAAATTGTTATCTGTCTCCCCTGGCAGCACGGTTTCCCTAGAAATTTTTGGGTTGTCTTGGCTTATCAGGTCATATGGCAACATGGAGACATGTTCTAAGCTCCCTACAAGAAAGCGTTTATATCAGTTGCAAGGAATTTCTTCAAGTATTCAATCCTTGCCACACTCACCCTGAGAAGCCCCCGGGCAGTGCCTGAGCACAGCAGAAATACCAACAAAAGAGATTTCTGCTTCCAGCATGGAGTTTTGGGGGTTTTTTTCAGTACTGAAGATGAAACCCAAGGCTACACTCCCAGCCCCGGTTTTTATTTTATTTTGATAGTGTCTTGCTAAGTTACTTAGGCGGTCCCATTCCCCAGTTCACAATCCTCTTGCCTCAGTTTTCTGATAAACTGGGTTAAAGCATGTGCCTCCATGACCCGATGCCATGGCACATTTTTGCAGGCAGCTTCCACGTTGCATTGCCTGGCCCCAGTCAAGGAGTCATCAGAGCTGCAGCACAATCACAGGCTCTTTTGTCCCAAGGATCTTTCCTGTCCCTTGTCACAGGTTTTCTTTCACAGGTTTGAGACCTTCGTCTTGGTTTTAAATCTTTCCTTTCCTATGACTGCTTTCTTTACCCTTTACAATAAATCTCCTGCACTTATTTCAGCATATGCTTCCCTGAAAACCAGAACCAACACAGTTAGTAATGGGAGTAGTTTGGGGAAGCAGGACATAAGGGAGGGTTTTGAAAATGGACCATTTATTGGCAGATTGGCAAAGATGACCCCGTCCAGAGTGGAATGTGGGGCATGGGTAATCTTTGGAGTAAGATGCTAGCCGTATACTAAAGATTTTACCAGTGATTACTTGAGAAATTATCATAATTGGTGAACACCCTGGTTGGTATGAATCATGTTTTTATGTTTGTGTGTACTGTACCTCGTATCTTTGAAATTAACTACATCTACCCTGACTTTATACCCTACAGAGACATAATGAGAAAATTAGGGCAGTTGACAAAGATAAAAGTATAAATGCAAGAGCAGGAGGATCCCTCCTAATTTTGTTCAGCCCCAAGAAAGTAAAAGATCTGATAGCTGCTCAGGAAAACTAAAAATCTGATAGTTTCTGACCTTCAAAGATAAGTGAACTGTCAGCTAAGGCAGATTTTACATTGAAATTAGGGTCCTACTTAAGAAAACCTAGGAACTTGACACATAGGATAAGTGTGTTTGGGTAGTTGTCCCTAAAAGATACGATTCTATAGAATTCCTTAAAACCTCAGTGTCAAGAGCCATTCTAAATAATTTTGGGGGAAAATCATTTCAAAGTTTAATTATGATTAGGCCTAGTCCTCTTGCCTGAAGGCTGGCTATGGCATGCTGAAATATAACTCCATTTTTGCCTCCGGTCACACCTAAGACCTCAATGGTTCCATGATGCTGTGACACTCAAGGCCAAGGTTACATCAGCTAAAGGTATCCTGGTTCCTTGAGAAACCAGTAGTAAAAGAAAGGTTTCACCTGGGGAGGGACAAATTCTTCATCAGCTTAACTCACTGCATCTACTGTAAGAACATCTTTGCTCATCTTAGCATCCTAATCAACATAAGCTCCTCACTGACCTGAGATCCTCATCAGCATAAGATCTTCATCAATTTGGGATTACCACCACCCCCCAAGACATCTGATATTTCCTCTGATTATAAGATCCTCATCGTCCCAGGATTACCGCCACTCTCTGAGTCATCTGTCACTCCCTATGAGCCCAATAAATAGTGGCAAGCTCAGTAGGGGGCCTTCATCTTTGCCTCCCAGAGCAGCACTGACCAGGCCCAGAACCCAGCTTCTCTAAGTCTCATTTCCTGGCTTTATTCTCTAATTCGCCTTGTGCTGTCATGGCTCACAGGAGACCAGGACACACTGCAGGGGTTCTGATAACATCCCCTTTCCTTGTTCCCTACATCTCAGCACCTTCAGAGTCAGTGCCACCCTCTGTTTTGGAACTAATCCCTACCCACATGACCATTCTGTGAGCAGGTAGTGTATAATCATCTCCCACACAGGAGGACAGCAACTCCAATCAGAAGCATATAACTAGAGTTATCCCACTATAACATGTCTGGGCATATCTAGGGCACAGGGCAGAAAGAGACTACAAGCATAGACAGTTGTAAGAAATCATCAATCCAAGGGTATCCATGTACAGTTGTATTTTGAGAGTTCTTGATTGAAAAGACTGCACCAAAAGACTGAATAAGCAATAATTAATTCATCTGGGTGCATAAGATTTTAACACTCTTCCCCTATCCAGAGAATAAGATGAAAACAGTTTGAATGTGGCACTTAGAGGCTAAGAGAAGATGACAGCCCATGCTGAGCCAAGTTGAAATCCCCGGGTTGCTGTGGTGGATTATGGAGTGCCTCATTATATCCTGGCAAGAATGAGTCTTGAAAATGACTGTATACTACTGCAGACTTAGCCAAGTAGAAACCATAATTGTTCCTGCTGTGCTGGGGATAGTATCTTTGCTAAGAATAGATTAATGGGTAAATTACATGCAGCCATTGATGATATAAATGTGGGGGGGGAGTTCTGCCTAATCCAAGAAAGAACATTAAAAATAGCCCTGGGTAGAACTCTGTTCAGTGGACAATAAAATGCATTTAGACACTGTAATGACTCTCCCTCATTGTCAGCATATAATCACAAGAGATCCAGCCCATATGGACATTCGAAGAACATCACCTGGGCCCTTATATCCATGCCAACAGAGGTAGGATGTGTCAGAGGCAGCACACCAGAGGCCTTGGTATGAACCATATTCTCTGGAAGCCAATAAAAGAATTCTTTCAAGATTCATAAATTCATTATGCTAAAGGAATATCTAGGGATCTCATGGTCAGGATGTGACTGGATATCTTTAACATAGAGCATAAATCATGATGTTTTGTATGCACTTTTACAAAGAAAGAAGCACAATGCCGAGCCAGTTCCTTTCTGTTCTGGGGTCAGCACATCCTCACCCGGCCTACAGAATGCAAGCACAAAAGGCTGCCTTTTCCCCATTTCCAACGGGGCCTATAGCAGAAATATGTTCTTTTGCAGGTCTAGACTGTGAGGCAAAACAGATTTTCCTCTTTGATAAAAGGATTCAGCAGACTTCATGGTAGGAAGTCTTTCATAATGGAATTTGTAGGCAACCCCTGGGGTTCCAAAGTACAGCAATGTCATCTGCAGTTGAGAATTATATGCCTTCAAAAACTAGTTCCTGGAATAGAACTGGGCCTGGTAGAGATGGAATGCTTGATTATAAAACATCAAATGGCCATTTATCTCTTTACTTATGAACTGGGTTATCTTTAGTCAATTAAGTCACAATGGATCACTGCTCCGCTTGCCCAACCTTACAATACGGAACTAGTGTATTCTGAACTGAGCGCAAGAAGAAGGGATGTTGCTACAGCTCTCTTTTGCCCTGGCATCCTGACTCGTACCATGTGGGACACAGAGCATATTTCAGTGTCATATGCTGCCATGGGAAGGTCAAGCTTATAGCCACTTTGCTAAAGAGTTTGGCAATTTGGTTTAAAAGTTAAGCATATACTCACTACATGATCCAGTCGTTCCATGCCCAGATATTCATCCTAAAGTAAATAAGAGCATATTTCCACACCAAGATTTTTGTTCCTGAATGTTTATATCAGCTTTTATATTTATAATAGCACAATCTGGAAACAACTCAAATATCCATCAAGAGATGAGTAGATAAACAAATTATGGTATATTAACAGAGTGAATACTGTTTAGCAATATGAAGGAAGGAACCGATATAACATAAATTTTAATATAATTATGCAAATAATACAAGCCATACTTTTAAAAAAGAGTACACACTGTATGACCCCAACCCAGGAAGTGCAAACTAATATATAATAACAAAAAGTAAGTTAGTGAGAGAGAAGAATTCCAAAGCGGAATAAGGAAGCTTTTGGTGTTGATAGATATGTTCATTGTCTTCATTGTGGTGATAATTTTACAGGTACATGCATTTGTTAAAACTCACTAAGTTGTATACATTACATATGCAAGGTTTATTTATTTATAACTGTACATTAATAAATTTGTTAAATATGAAACATAGCAGAAATCCTACAAGTAGTCATCAGTAACATGTTAGAGGAAACTTCTTCTTAGCTCTAATAAAGCCTCATTTATCGGGTTTAACGTAGTGACCGTGTTCAGGTGCTTGATCTTAGGAGATGAATAAGCAAAGAGGTGTTCCATTCACTCCACTGCACCATGACAGGCTGTGTTAAAATATAGCTTCCTGGCATGCTAAAGCTTCCTATAGTTCTACCCCAAACACCTCTCTACATCACAGCGATAATAGGCATGGAAGCTGACAGAAAAAGGGAATAAGCACAGTCTAGCTAGATCTACAGCCAGACAGAGTGGGATTATTTCTATTGTTAGGCACTAAGTAACCACAGGGCTCTTGGAACTCAACCAGCCTACTTTGTCATGGACAGAGAGTCTGAGCCACAGTCTGCCTCATTAGATTTTCTCTGCCAAGACCAGAAGTAACATAATAGGATGGTAAGGTACATGTAGAAGTAGTAGATACCAACTCCTTTATGGGAAAGAAGCTTTCTACTGTGTCAAATTACATGTTCTCGCTTTGGTCTTCTTTCAGTATTCTTCCCAATTCAACTAAGAGAGAGATAGACTAGAAAGATGTTTATATGTGTTGATGCAATCCTATAAAATGTGGTGGTCTTGTACAGAAATTAGAGTCGCCCCTCCCTTGAGAATGGCACACCACATATGCTTCTATACTAGGTTTGGGTAACTGGACACTGACCAATAACCTGCCCAGTCGATGGGAGGTACTTCCTAGCATGACACATTGACTTGAGATTCACCAAAGAAGTAGTTGGGAGACTCATTTGCTTATCACTAATTACTAATATCACTAATACATTCTAATCCCTGGCTGGTTTATATCCTCATCTTTGGCATTTCCACTTTTAAGTGAAGGATCTAAAACTTATTTCTATTACTTATCATGGACAATTTAAGCATGATGTAGAGACCAAGATCAGAACTGGGGCAAGCACCTTAGCACCAGGCTGGCCCTAGTACCAGGCTAGGCCCTGTGAACCCAGGCCCCAAGCCCAACTCAGCACAACCACGCTGAACGGTTAGGCTGATCCCTGCAGACCTAGGCATTAGGCTTAGCCCTGTGGGCTCAATGCCAGGCTGGCCCAGGGGCAACATACATGTTGTTCTCATGTGAACACAGGCATCCTCCTGGAAATGACCTATGTTTGACCACAGAAACAATTCTTACCAAATTTCAGAAGACTAGAATCACACCAAGGTTCATTTTGCCCACAATAATATGAAACTAGATATCAGTAACAAGAAAATAATTGGGAAAGTCACAAATATATGAAAAATAAACAAAAATAAGTCAGGGAATAAATTAAAAGAGAAATTCAAAAACTGTCTTAAAACAAAAGAAAATGAATACACAACATACCAAAACATACAGAATGAAGCAAAAGCATTTCTAAGAGGGAATTTTATTTAAATATATGCCTGTATTTTTTTAAAAAGAAAGATTTCAAATAAATTATGATATACTTCAGGGAAGTTAAAAAAAACTAAGCCCAAAATTATCAGAAAGAAGAAAATAACAAAGACTAAAACAGGATGAAATTAAATAGGTACCAGAAAAATAACAGAGATAATCAAACTATGACTTGGTTTTTTAAAAAATAAACAAATTTAACAATCCCTTACCTTACCTCAGAAAAAAAGACAAAAGCCCCAGTGAACAGCCAGTGGACTGTGAGGATCTCGGCCGCAAAAACCCCCGCTCCATCCCCGTGCCCCGCCCCCAGGGACCAGCCCCCCCCCCCCCACACACACACACACTCCCTGGCCTCCTAGCTGTGCGGGTACCTGGTTTTACACTACATAGGCACAGGGGGTCATAAAGGCCATAGTCCTGAGCTCCAGAAGATAGAGGAGAAGTGAACAACAGAAAGAGGGCCTCTCTCAGCCTCCTTGATGAAAACTGAAGCCCACTGGAAAAGTGAAGAGAATTTCTGCAATTAAGACACACCAGACTATCGTAGTTGGTAAGTTGGAGGGATCATCACCTCCCATCAGAACCTGGGCTATGTTCAGGGTAAAGGCAGCTGGAACCTGCAGTAGAATCTTGCAGAGTTCAACCCTGCAGGAGGACAGGGAGCTCATCTTGGGACTTACAGCCAGAAATTTGCCTGAATCTCATGGGTCTGGATTGGCTTGCTGAGACTCATTGACTTATGTCTGCACACAGCTGCCCACATTGTCTATTGGGACAGCAGAGACATCCCCTGAAGGAGGCCCTTCATTTTTATTTTTTATTTGTTATTTTCAAAATTATTATTATTATTATTATTATTTGCTCTTATTTTTAATTCTAATTTTTTTTTCTACTCTTTCAAATTTTAATTTTTCTCTTCTTTTTTTCTTTCTTTTCTCTTTTCTTTCTCTTTCTCTCACATTCACTCTCTTGCTGATCCCACATTGTTCTTCATCATCCTTTCTGTTCCTGTTCTGGCCCTAATTTGAATTTCTTCTTTATTTTTCTTTTCTTCTCTTTTTCCTTCTCTTGATTGTCATTAGTTTTAAAGGAAAGTAAGTACAGTTTCTAGCATCCCTATTGCTGTTAAGTTGTTCTGTTCTTGTCTTTGTTCTTTCATTCTGTTTTTTCCTCTTGTCTTTAACAGTTTCTTAGAGTTTGCATGATCTTCTTGTCTCCTCTGGCCTCACTGGTAACCTTTCCCTATCCTTCTACCTATCTATCCCTCCCTCTCCAACTCCTAATTCCCTATCCTGAAGGTAAAGTTGCTATACTTAAGAGTTTATTCACTATAAACATATGTTGGGCTGGTCCTCAATTTTGATTTAATTCACATAGTTAAAGAGGATAAATTAATAACTACGAAAATGTGTCATTTTCTAAAATGTGCTTGATGCTATGGTGTTGCTGACTGTATCACTTGGGCTAAGGTGTTGTGATTGATCTAATCAGTTGTCCATCCTGGTATAATGAAAATGAAACAGCCTCAGAGTCATTAGAAACTCAAAACCCAAAGACCAGCTATATCTGGAAGACACCTCTGAGAAGCAATCATTCCATAAGGGTTCTAAACACAAGCAACAAAGAGACTTACAATAAGCAATTTCGAAGTATCAATCCAGGAATTAAACAAAGGACAATACCAAAAACAAAAATGAGAAGACATTTAACAAAGGCACAAACTCAGATTTCCACCCCACAAAAGGCAAATTCTGGGGGAAACAAAGTGGAAAAGTCTGATAAACAGCCACCTGGACACCCTAATCTGATACCAAGGGAAGTAAGAAAACAGATAAATGAGGCTCAAGAAAAATTCAAAACAGAAATAATGTCCCAGATAACTACAGAGTTGGTTAACAGAGTGAAAGACATGATTAGAGGCTCTCAACCAGAAACAGATAAAAAAAAATAGATGAGCTCAGAACCATGCTGGAAGCCATGCATGCCCACCATAAGAAAGAAATGGAAACCATGATCACCCAACATAAGAAAGAAATGGACTCCATGAAACAGATTCAAACAGATATCCAGGAAATTTAAAAACTCCATTGAAAGTATTCACAGTAGATTAAGGGAATGTGAAGATAGAATATCAGATATAGAAGTCAGGATTGCAGTTAAGGACCATGAAAACAGAGATTTCTTAAAAATAGTAAGGGACCACAACAAATCAATCCAGCAGCTGCTAAATGATCCAAAGAATAACATAAGACTGATAGAGGTCCAGGAAAAAGCAGGAGACAGTACAATAGATATAAAAAAAACTTCACAGAAGTAATAGTAGAAAACTTCCCAGACAGAGGTAGAGAATTAGACATACAGATAAGTGAGCACATAGAACTCCAACTAGCCATGATAAGAAAAAATCTACACCTAGACATATAATAGTCAAGATCCCAGAAACTCAACAGAAGAACAAAATCCTACAAGCAGTTAGAGAAAAGAAAAAAATCACCTACAAAGGAAAGCCCATCAGAATCACAGCAGACTTCTCAACGCAAATCCTCAAGTCACGGAGAGCCTGGAGTGAGGTATTTCAAGCCCTAAAAGAAAATAACTTCCAACCTAGACTGTTGTATCCTGAAAAATGATCTTTCAAAATCGATGGGGAAATTAGATACTACCATGACAAAGAACACCTGCAAAATTTCATGAACACCAAACCAGCACTTGAAACAATTCTAAACAATATCCTAGAAAAAGACAATGAAGGTCACAACTCCATGAGGCCCAACAGAACACAGCCAAGAGGCAAGGCAAGAGACTAAAGGGAAAGGGGGAAAAATTAAAAATAAAAGAGCCAACAATAGTAAAACATCATGACAAGGATGAGTCACTATCTATCAATTATAACTATCAATGTTAATGGCCTCAATTCACCAATCAAAAGAAATAGACTGATAGAATGGATTAAGAAGTAAAATCCAACAATATGCTGTATACAAGAAACACACCAAACTCAAAAAGAATTCATAGACTGAAAGGAAAACAGCTCTCCACACAACAGGAACCCAGAAAAAAAGCAGGGGTAGCAATCTTATTTGCAGACAAAGTAGATTTCAAGCCAAAACTAATTAAGAGAGACAAAGATGGTCACTACAACCTTGTGAAGGGAACAATCCAAGAGGAAGAGATGACAATCCTAAATATATATGCACCAAATATGAATGCCCCCAACTCTACAAAAAATAATTAATGGACATGAAAAATCAAATAAGCATTAATGCAATTGTAGTGGAGGACCTCAATACCCCACTATCACAAATAGATAGATCATCTAGACAAAAAATTAACAATGAAATTCTACAACTGAACCAAGCTACTGAAAAAATGGACTTAATAGATGTTTATAGCATGTTCCACCCCACAAGATCAGAAGACACATTCTTTTCAGCTGCATAGCGACATTCTCCAAAACAGACCACATGCTATCTCATAGGACATGTCTAAGTAAATGTAAAAGAACTGAAGTTACCCCCTGTATATTATCAGACCATAATGCAATAAAATTAGAGATCAATAACATAAGAAACCACAAAACCCCCACAAACACATGGAAATTGAGTAACACTCTCCTAAACAACCAATGGGTCACAGAGGAAATTAAAGAAGAAATTAGACAGTTTCTACAAGTAAATGATAAGGCCAGTATGACATACAGGGATCTATTGGACACAATGAAAGCAGTTCTGCAAGGGAAATTCATAGCAGTGAATGCCCATATTAGGAAAACAGAGAGAACTCAAATAAACAATCTAATGCAGAACCTCAAGCTCCTAGAAAAAGAAGAGAATAACAAACCCAAAGCTCGCACAAGAGAGGAAATTATAAAGATCACAGCAGAAATCAATGCAATGGAGACTAAGAGAATGATAAAAAAATCAATGAATCAAAGAGTTGGTTTTTCGAAAGAATAAATAAAATCAATAAGCCTTTAGCCAACCTCATCAGAAAAAGGAAAGAAAAGGCTCAACTCCATGCAATTAAGAATGAAAAAGGCGAAGTCACAACATATCCAGCAGAAATCCAGAGGATCATCAATACCTACTTTGAGAACCTGTACTCTAATAAAATGGAAAACACAGAAGAAATGGATGGATTCATAGATACATATGAGTTGTCAAAGTTAAATGAAGAAGATATAGACATTCTAGGGCCAGGGGTTTAGCTCAGTGGTGCTGCCACCTCCCTCACAAATGCAAGGTCCTGAGTTTGATCCCTGGTACCAGAAAAAGAAAAAGAAAAAGAAATTCTAAGCAGCTCAATTACAATGACTGAAATTGAAAATGTAATAAAAAGTTTACCAACAAAAAAAGCCCTAGGTCCTGATGGCTTCACTGCTGAATTCTACAAGACATTTAAAGAAGAACTATCACCATTACTCTTTAAATTCATCAAGGAAATTAAAAGGGAAGCAATACTTCCAAATTCATTCCTGGAAGCAAGTGTTACTTTGATTCTAAAACCAGGGAAAGACCCAAAGAAAAAATACAACTACAGGTCAATCTCCCTAGTGAACATAGATGCAAAAATCCACAGCAAGATACTGGCAAACAGAATACAAAGGGTCATCAACAAGATCACACACCCTGACCAAGTCAGATTTATCCCAGGGATGCAAATTGGTTCAACATACATAAATCAATAAATATAATACACTATATTAACAGAGCCAAGGACAAAAACTATATGATCATCTCAATAGATGCAGAAAAAGCATTTGACAAAATCAAATGCCCATTCATGATAAAAACTCTACAGAAAATTGGAATAGGTCTTTATCTCAACCTGATTAAGGCTATCTATGAAAAAACAGCAGCCAACATCATACTAAATGGTCAAAAACTGAAAACTTCCATGCTAAAATCAGGAACAAGACCAGGATGCTCACTATCACCACTCCTGTTCAATATAGTTCTGAAATCATTGACCAGAGCAATTAGAAAAGAGAAAAGAATAAAGGCAATAAAGATAGGAAGGAAGAAGTGAAATTTTCATTATTCACTGACAATATGATGCTTTACATAGAAGACCCAAAAAACTCGGCCAAAAGACTTCTAGACTTAATTGACAGATTCAGTAGAGTAGCTAGATACTAGGTCAACACTCAAAAAACAATAGCCTTCTTGTACACAAACAGACTCATTGAGAGAGAAATTAGGGAAATAATTCCTTTTAAAATAGCATCCCCAAAAACAAAATATCTAGGAATCAATCTAACGAAGGAAGCAAAAGACTTTTACACTGAAAACTACAGCTCTCTGAAAAAAGAGATCAAAGAGGATATAAGAAAATAGAAAGACATCCCTTGTTCCTGGGTAGGAAGAGCCAATATAGTCAAAATGGCCATACTTCCAAAACTGCTACATAGACTTAATCCAATGCTGATTGAAATCCCAACAATATATTTCACACAACTAGGGAAAACAATCCAAAAATTCATTTGGAATCAGAAGAGACCTAGAATAGGAAAAGCAATTCTAGGCAACAGGGACATCGCAGGGGGTATCACAATCCTGACCTTGAAACTATACTACAAAGCTTCCATGATAAAAACAACATGGTACTGGCAAAGAAACAGACCCGAGGATCAGTGGAATAGATTAGAAGATGCAGAAACGACTCTAGACATACTCAGCCACCTCATCTTTGACAAAGGAGCCAACTGCCCTCACTGGAGGAAAGATAGCTTATTTAATAAATGGTGTTGGAAAAACTGGGTTTCAACCTGCCAAAGATTAAAACTAGACCCATATCTATCACCATGCACTAAACTAAGATCAAAGTGGATTAAAAATCTAAATATTAAAACAGAAGCACTAAACTTGCTGGAAGATAAGTTAGGGAGAACTCTTGAAGACATTGGCATAGGAAAAGACTTTATGAACAGAACCTCAGTAGCATGGGAACTAGCACAAAGAATCAACAACTGGGATCTCATCTTATTAAAAAGCTTCTGCACTGCAAGAGAAACCGCCAACAGAGCTAAGAGCCAACCTACAACGTGGGAAAACATTTTTAGCAGCTGTATCTCAGACAAAGGACTACTATCTAGAATATATAAATAACTGAAAAAACTTAGACCCCCCCAAATTCAAAGACCCAATTCAAAAATGGGCATCTGAAATGAGCAGACATTTCTCAGACAAAGAAGTAAAAGCAACAAATAAACATAAGAAAAAATGTTCAACATCACTGGTCATTCGAGAGATGCAGATGAAAACAACACTGACATTCCATCTCACCCCAGAAAGAATGGCTGCTATCAAGAAATCAACCAATAATAAATTCTGGTGGGGGTGTGGGGAGAAAGGAACCCTTCTCCATTGTTGGTGGGGATGCAGTCTGGTGTAACCACTGTGGAAATCAGTATGGAGATACCTCAAAGAACTAGGGCTAGAGGTCCCATTTGACCCAGCTATTCCCTTGCTGGGTATCTTCTCAAAAGAATTAAAGGAATCATACCACAGTGATATATGTGCACCCATGTTTATAGTGGCACAGTTTGTAATAGCTAAAGCTTGGAAACAGCCCAAGTGCCCATCAGCTGGAAACTGGATAAAGAAGATGTAGTTTTTTTATAAAATGGAGTACTACTCAACCATAAAGAATGACAAACTAGAGACATTTATAGCTAAATGGATGCTTATTGAGAACATATTCTTAAGTGAAATAAATAGGACACATGTGTAAATCCCAAATAGTTTCTCTGGTGTGAGAAACTGATGGTGTAAATAAGGATTAAAATGAATAATTGATAGTTTGAATTAGGAAGAAAAGGTTCAAAGGCATAGGGGAAGTGGGAGGGGAAGGGGAAAGGAAAGAAGGGAAAGGAAAAATTATGAGAAAAGGAAAAAATGGAAAAAAGTCTTTGTAAATAGGGAAGGGTGGAGGGGGTGAAGGGAGGACAGGGAATGGGGAAAATATAAGAATCAAGATACATCATGTACAGGTACAAGTACCCAGTGATAAATGTAAATGTATTGTATACCTAAAATGTAACAACAAAATAATTTAAGCAAAAAAAAGACAAAAGACAAAAAAATTATAAATGAATGTGGTGACAATAATTGATATCACAGAAATACAAAGATTTTAAAACATCATATTACACTGATACATGATACCCATGTTTATAGCAGCCCAAGTCATAATAGCTAAATCTTAGAAGCGGCCTCTCTGTCGAACAACAGATGAATGGATAAGGAAAATGTGGAATTTACATACAATAGCATACATAAAGAAGGATAAACTTGAGTAATTTATAGGAAAATTATTGGTCTTTGAGACCATAATTTTAAGTGAAATAAATCAGACATATAAGGTTAAATAGTGCATGGTTTCTCTTATATGAGAATCTCAAAGTATAAATAATTAAAGAGCAAAAATAAAAGATAACAGGAAATGGGAAGATAGATCTTTTGCAAACGGAAAGGGGACCAAGAAGTGGAGGGAGAGAGAGAAAGGGGAAGAGAAGGGGATGTAAAAAAGAATTAAGATGTGTTATGTACCAACTCTCCACAATGAATGTAATCATCATGTATTGCAATCATGTACCAATAAAAACAAAAATAAAAATAAAAAGATATACAAAATATCAAAGAGACTACTATGAACAATTACACAAATTGGACAATCCAGAAGAAATGGACAATTTCCTGTAAATATCTAATCTACCGAGATGTCCTAAAGAAATAGAAAATCTGAAAAGACCAGTAAGAAGTAAGGAAATTTAATCAATAATCAAGTGACTTGGAACAAAAATAATCCCAGGATTTGATGGGTTCATTGTTAACTTGTACCAAATTTTAAAGGAGAAATATGACCAGTTGTACTCAAGCTCAAAATTCAAAGAAGATGGAACACATTTTAACATCTTACAATGTACCAATACCCAGATATGGAAATCAGACAAAGACATTACGAGAAAAGAAAACTATTATCTCTGATGAACATGGCTGCAAAAATCCTCAAAAAAAACTAGCAAATTGAATTCAACATCACATTAAAAAGAACATACCTTATGATCAAGCAAGATTTATTCATGGGCTGCAAGGTTAATTCCATACACCTAATACATAAATGTGTTACATTAATAGAATGCAGGATAAAAATTACATCTGAATAGATGAAGAAAAAGCATCTTACAAAATCCAACATCCTTTAATGACAAAAACCCTGAACAAATTTGGTACAGAAGAAAAGTACCTCAACATAATAAAGACCACACATGACAAAGCCCACAACTAACACTATGTTCAACAGTGAAAAACTGAAAGCTTTTCCCCTAAGATTAGGACCAAGGCAATGATGACCACATTCATCAGTTCTTTTCATTTTAATATTGGAAGTCCCAGCTAGAGCAGTTAGGCAAGAAAAAGGAATAAAAATTCTCAAAATTGGAAAGTAATTAAATTGTCTATTTGCAGATGACAGATCTTATAAATGAAAAAAAAATCCACCAAAAAGTATTTTGAAATTAAATAAAATTGAGGGATATAAAATTCACATACAAAAATCAATATACACTAATAATGAACTATAAATACATTAAGAAAGCCATCTTATTTCCAATAGCATAAAAAATGAAATACAAAAGAAAATGTTTACCAAGGAGATAAAATATCTGTATACTGAAAACTATAAATTGTTAATGAAAGAAATTAAAAGCACAAATAAATAAAAACATATTCAGTGTTCATGAATTGGAATTTATCATTATTTATGTTAAAATGTTCATATTAACCAAAGCATCTATAGATTTAATGCAATTTATGCCAAAATTCCAATGACTTTTTTCCACAGAAGCAAAAAAATTCTAAAATTCATAAATAACCTTAAAAGATCTCAAAAATGTCCAAAGTAATTACAAACAAGATAGCAGCTAAAGAGATCATACTAGCTGATTTTAAAATATACCACAAATCTGTAATAATCAAAACAGTATGGTACTGGCATGAAAACAGACACACAGACCCCTAGAACAGAATGAAACCCAGAAATAAGCCCCATTTACTGCATTTACAGTCAATTGATTTTCATTAAATGTGTCAAGAACACACAATGGGCAAGGATCGCTTCTGCAGTAAGTATCAGGAGAACTGGTAATCTGCACTTAGGAAATAAAAATGGACCCTTATCCTATACTGTATACAAAAATTGATTAAAAATGGACCAGAGACTTAAAAGTAAGATGTGAAATTATAAAAGTCATGGAGAGAACAAGAGGAACAGCTTCTCAACAATGATTTTCGCAAAGATTTTTAAAACTACAACCCCCCCAATCACAAGCAACAAAGGCAAAAATAGACAAATAGGATCACATCAAAATAAAAGTTTCCTCCAATGGAGATAATTCACAGAGGAAAGAGTAAATGAGAGAAAATACTTGTAAACCATTCATTTTATAAGGGATTGTCTTAGTGTTTCATCACTGAGACAGAATACCTGACACGCACAGCTAAAGGAGGAGAGGTTCATTTTTCCTGGTGTTTTTTAGTCCATAGTTAGCTAGCTCCATGACAAGAAGGCAGGTAGAGCGCATAGTTGAGAAAAGCTGCTGGTACCTATGGCAGCCAGGAAGCAGAGAGAGGATGGGCCTGGGAGGAAGATGCACCCTTCCGGGTCATATCCGCAGTGACTCTCCTGCCTCTTCCAACCAGACAGCACTGCCTAACATCACACTGAGCTGTAGGGTTCCCATCATTTAGTCACCTTTCCAAAGCCCTGTCTAAGAGTGTGTGAGCCTTTGGGAGCCATCTAGCTGTGAACCACAACAGGGGTTAATATTCAAAATATAAGGAACTGCTACAATTCAATAGCAAATTTTAAAACCTAATAATCTGATTAAAAACTAGGCAGAGGACCCACATAGACATTTTTTCCAAAGAAGACATACAAATGGACAACAAGTATATGAAAAAATTCAACCTCACTGGCTATCAGGGAAACACAAATTAAAACCACAATGAAACATCATCTTGTACCTATCAGGATAGATACTATTAGGAAAACAAGTGTCAGCAAGGCTAAGAGAAAATGTAATTTTTGTACACTGTTCGTGGGAATGTAAACTGGTGTAGCCACTATGGAAGCAGTATAGATGTTCCTCAAAAAATTAAAAATAGAACTATCATACAATCTATCAGTACCACTTCTGAGTAATTAGCCCAAAGTGTCAAGATCAGGATAAATGCAATCCCATGTTCATTGTGACAATACTGATATGAACCAAGATGTGGAAATCAGCAAAATGTTTGTTAATAGATGAATGAAATTTAACACCTGTGCTAGCCAGACTTTTCCAGAGAAACACAAACAGTAGAGTGCATACAGATATTCAGGTAAGGTTTTATTATGAGAATTGGCTCACACAATTACAAAGTTTGAGAAGTCCATTGATGTGCCATGTCTAGTGGCAGAACCAGGAAAGTCCAATGTATAAATCAATCCATGTCCAAATGCCCGGGAAGCATGGTAGCCAGTGGTGAAACTCTCAATGGAGGAAAAGGGTGGAAGGATTGGTATAAGTTCCATGTCAAAAAACCTGAGAACCACGCATACTCCATTGTTAGAGGGTGGGAGAAAATGAACTTCCCAGCTCCACAAAATACAGCAAACTTACCCTTCCTCTGTCTTTCTGTTTTACCTAGGCCCTCAACAGAATGAATGATGCCCACCCACATTGGTAAGGGCAGGTCTTCTTCATTCAGCCTACTGACTCAAATGCTAACCCCACCCAGAAACACTCTCACGGACATCCTGAAATGATTTCACCAGCCATATGGGTATTCCTCAGCCTGGTCAAGTTGAGAGATGAAAGCAACCATCACAATGTGAGTGTGTGAGTGTGTGTGTGCATGTGATGAGTGTGTGTTTATTTGTGGGAACATTATCCAGCCTTGTGGCCCTGGAGGACATTTTGCTACGTGAAATAAGCCAAGCACAGGAAGATAGGTACTGTATCTTTTATATGTACATTACAGGAGTCAAACTCATAGAGGCAAAGAGTGGATCGACGACTTCTAGAAACTGGGGTGGGTGAGGAGTAAGGAGGTGTTGGGCAAAGAGTATGAAATTTCAGTTATGCAAGATAAGTAAATTCTGGAGATTAACTATACAGAATCGTAACCACCACTTGCAATACTGTATTGCAGAGCTGAAATTTTCTAAGAGGAAGTCTTATGTTAAGTGTTCTTAACACCTACGAGAATAAAAAATAATAATGAGTATGATGATGGGGCCACAAGAAACTTTGGAATTGGGGTATATGTTAATGGCCTTGATGGTGGAGACTGGTTTCACAGGTGCATATTTATTCCCATATTCATCAAGGGGCATATATCTAAAATGTACAGCTTTTTACACGTCAATCATAGCTTAGTAATATGTTTTTACAAAAAGAAAACAGGACCTGGCTTGACTGCAAAGTCTATGAGGTTTTTGGTATAGTGGGCTGTCCAGTGATTGAGGAAATAGTGCATTCTGAGCTACCTTTGAGAAATCAATTTACTAAGTGTTATAACATTATGGCAACACTCTGTAATGCACTCTCTCATATGACATTGAAATACAGAGTACAGTGTAATATGCCAAAGTCAAATAAGGTAGAGTTCACTGAAAATTCAACTTATTGAAACTCTGGACCTCTGCAGATGAACCGATTACAACGCTGGCTTGGAGAGGGAAAATACTGTTGATCTAAGACCACTGGAATTAGATTAGGCCAACAGTCCATGGTGATACTCAGTATTCTTTCCATCCACTATTCCAAAGGCTATATACATGAACAATCCGTGTACACAACAATAATCCCACTGGCCACCTGGAATGATACACTGCCCATACACAGCAGACCCCATCCGTGTGGGCTACAAAGTGTTTGCAAATTACAGGACCTGAAGATTTAGATTTGTAGAGATCATATGGCTTGATTCTACAGTTCATAGATATTTCTGGTAGCAGGTTCTGAAGCGAGATAAATTCTTCCCATGACATACCCATTTCCCAGTGCTATAGGACAGTGAGACCCAGCCTCAGCTCAGATACACTGGTTCTTTAGGGGGGATATAAGTTTATACAAGTGGATTTTCTTTTCAGCAGCCAAATTGGCTGCTCGGGCATCCATACAAGATCCTCTCATGGGCCACATCAATCCTGGATAGAACTGGACATAAAAGCTGCTGCTTTTCATGTCTAGCTATAAGCCATGAACCTGGGCTACCAAAGTCCATACAAGAACATCATGGAGACAAGAATATTGAGAAGGTTCTTGCCGGGTTCTTAACTTCTCACTTCTTGCACATATGACCAATACATGATCACAGAGGAGACATTATATGGATGAAATACAGATGTAAGGAACAGAACAGGTATTCAAATATAGTATAACAAAAGGACATAATGAACAAATAGACATACCTCAATCTAGGCAATATAAAAACTAAGAACCTGAGAATAAGACTTCCTTTCATCTGTCCTCAACTCACTAAAGAGAACCTTGTAAATGTCTAAAGAGAAAGGAGGGGAGTTTATAGAAAGATGGAGGAAAGAATGATAGATAAAAGAAAGACAAGTGAGGAAAACACCCAGATAATGAATAGTAAGGAACCAGAAAGACTGCAGCTTGAAGAGAGCAGATTTCAGCAAATGTTGCTTTCCATTTAAGGCCTTTCAAGAGAGAAACCACTATGAAGACTGGAAGTCCTTACTTCTGCTTCTAGCATTGTGCCTTTGAGGTGTGTCACTGTCTTGACACCGAGCCATGCCTGTCTGCAACTTGCTACAGGCTCACCACAACTGTCCCTGGGCTTGCAATCTGCAACACCTCAAAAATGGCCATTGTAGTCTTTACTCTTCTAATTGTCTGTCTTACAAATGTACAGCTTTAAGTTCCTCTTCTTTTATTATGTCCACTTTATACACCATCTTCTCTCTCCTCTCTTACTGTTCCATTGAATTCACATGTTCTCAAAAGTATAATCTTGAATGAAAATCATCAGAAACAGTTTTAAATGTTTAAAATGGAAAAAGGTATACACCACTCATGTTCTACACTACAATGTCCCTGACCTAGTGATGGCTTTTGGAGACTATCAGGAAAATGAGGACAAATTACAAATTATGGGAATGAGAAAACTGATGTCCAGAACACTGTGAGACCACAGAGAAAGGATGTGATTTAGCTGAAGGAGTATTTCCTTGCCTCCCCAGGAAGACCTTCACTAACCTGAGACTTCCTGAGCAAGCCAGAGCACCTTACAGGTGAACTAGTACATTCTTTTAGGAAAATACTTCCTTCCCCGTGCTATTATCTTCATTGCATCTCACTAGCTTTTGCTGCTAAATCTGAATAGATGAGAAATGATAAACCATTTGTTAACTGGAGTTCTAATAAAAAAGAATTTGGGTTAAAGGAGGCATAGGATAAGAACCTTGAAGAGTCTAATTCTGCATAATAAATAATAAAAAAGAATTTAGGTTAAAGGAGGCATAGGATAAGAACCTTGAAGAGTCTAATTCTGCATAATAAATAAGTGGCCTTGACCTTCCTGTAGGAAATAGAATGAGGCCCTGACATGTTCCAGGGTTTTAAATCTTTCCAATATTCTTTTGTGCTATTAGACTTGTTGACATTTCCATTAGCACTGCAGCCTGGGGGGAGTGCAAGTATGAACTATCTGTAACTGTGTGGCCCTCGCTATTTGAGAGGGGTCACTAGCTGTCCCAATTCCCCTTAGGCGACATCCACAGCTGTCTTCTTCCAAATGCCCATCTCTAGCAGAAGACGGCATCGCTGGCCTGGACTTACACGTTTGAGCTTCCTTTTCTCCAAGTAGTCACTGCTATTCATCCATAATGGCAAGATGGTGGCCTCTTTGGTCTCATTGATCACAGGGTATCAACAACTTCAAAGACCGCACTAGAAAATATTCTCCTTCTTGACTTTCAATCACTAATACAGGCATATTTCCTTTTCATCTCGGTCACTTAAACAAGATTTTGTGAGGGATGAAGGAGTTTCCTCCCTAAACTCAAGTCATCTTCCGAAGAGCCTCTGAGGGCTCGTTCAGGATGAATGGACAAGTTGGGTTCTGCTTCCCATGCCCCTTTTCTTCTCTTTTGTACATGCCTGCTGGGACCTTTTAAAGAGCTTTGGACAAATTCAACCATTCATCCGTATAAAAGTACAAAAGATCAGTTCTCCTCTTTACCACCCACAATGGTGCAGTTAGGGAAGTACAAAATGTATTTAACCCCACCTAGACTCCAGGCCCCACTCTGTGCGCCTGCTTTCAAACATTGCCACATGGCCCTGGCTCTGCAAGCACACATCTTGCTTCTGCAATCAGTTTCTGGGAGCGTGATTGACCTATTTTTCTCTGCCAGTCAGACTTCCTTTAAGCAGGCATATCTGCAGCATATACATTTTCTATAAAAGAATTCAGACGCTTGACAATTGGCTACATTAATTGAAGAAGGGGGAGAGGACATGGATTGCTGTTTATGTCACCAGACACATAGGGGACACTAAGGTCCCATTTGGATCTTGTAGGTTTGGTCTGGAATTTTCCAGTCATGTTGCATCCCAAGGTTCAACTTTGGATTACCTCCCTTTCTCTCCCTATGTCCTACTCCATAGGCTGAAAGCATTTCTGTTTGTACATGAAGGTAACTACTCAAGCAAGAGGAAGAAATCAGTGTTCATTGTGTTGCTTTTTTTCTTGCTTTCTGGGAACCTACCTGCAACAGGCAGCCTCTTAGATGGAAATTAGCAGGTAGGAGGTTTATTAGACAGTGCTTTCCGCCCCTTGGGTGAGGAAGGGAGGGGCAAGTAGAGCTGAGCAGAGAGAGAAATCAAGCCGAGGGCAGTACCTCCACTAACCCATGGGGAGATCTAAAGATGAAATCATTCTTCAGAACTTCTAAGACCTGGGATGAGCGCATGTGGCCTTTTCATACTCCTGGGTCAGTTATCACCAGATGCAGGCCACCCAAGAGGGAAGCATGACTCTGGATATGACTGTTCATTGCCACTGGGGCTCCAGGCCCACAGCGCTCTCAGCAGCATGGAGAACCCCTTTTCCATTCCTAAAGGAGGATCGGGCACATACCACAGTGTCCTCCACATATCTCATGTGTATCAGCAGAGCAATTTATTTTCAAGTTGCCAAATATTTGCATTTGTAATTTAAGACAGGTAGTTCATATCCATCTACAAAGTGAAACGTGTGCTAAGCTTATTAACCAAAATGTAATAACCCCCAGTCTTGATTGTAGCTATAATCTTATTTTATTTGTATACTTTAAACAGAGAATATTCTTATTACCCTTGCATATTTATTTTTAATAGAAATAATTAAGTGGTTCTTTCAAAGAGTCATCTTCTGAGTAATTGCTGGTGTTTAGGTCTGACCTCTCTGATCTATATGCACAGAACTCAAGGAGATCTGGAGAAGAGACACCAGCTCCTGGTGTTATTGTCCAGGTAACGAAGTTGGATGCCTCCTTTCCCACTAGTGTAGCACAGTATGGGTGAAAGATTAATGTAGACATGTTTATTAGCAATGTTGATGTTTATATAGTAGAAGCCACTTTTATGTCATTTTAGAATAATGAAGAAGGACTTTGGGGGAGGACTCAGACTTGGGAGATTTATAGAATCGATTGGGAAGTGACTGGGGCAATATACAAGCAAAGGCAAAGCTAAAACTGCTCACAGTGTCCTGAGAAGTAATATGGAAGCCCCGTGGTAGCTCCCTGGAGAGGAGAAATTGGAAAAAGCTGGGACCAGATGGTCATCTCCTCTACTTCCCAAGCAAGACCCAATATGTTTAAGAAGAAGAATGACTTGACAAAGTGCCTTCTGATAACTACCCCAATATAGCATGGGATAAGTTAGATGTAGGAGTGAGACAGATGAGTACATATATAATGTCTGGAGATGAGACAATTCTCACATTAATGTTACTGAGAGTAGAAAAAGGGGCAGAAATAAGACAAAGTATGAGGAAATGTGTCTTCTTTATCCCTGTTTAATCCTTTAGAATCTGAACTGAAAGAGAATCTATGAATTATTACTATTTAGCATGATGTAGCCTATGGTGCTGGCACAATTGATATGATAATCTTTCCAAATGCTATTAACCTGTTTGGGCCTCTTGGCCTATTTCTTCTGAGTGGTAGCCTTAGAGTCTATGGCAGGAAGCTTGTAGATGAAGTAAAATTTTCCATCAGTAGTCCCTGCATTTCTTACCACAGGGCTGGCAAGAGACAAAGACCTGGGCATCAAATTCTTATATTTCTGTAATTCTTCATAGTATGAAAAATATCTCCCGAAAGTAGAAGGGTCATCTGTAGTGTAACTTAATACAGATTTATTAAAGATGTTGAATGCATGTGGAATGATTGAAGCACTGGATACTCATAGGGATGACATTCCACAGAGAGCTGAGACTAACTAGGATCTTCTTATATCATCTCAGAGCTCATAATTGATCTCTGAGAATTTCAGAATTGAATGTGCTGGAATATTGGTCCCCTACAAATCCCACGCAGATAGGAAGTCACTTTAAAATCCAAGCCAAGATTATAAGAAGGACTTTGAAATTGTCACTGACTAGTAAGATCGATTTCCCTGTATATTCAGTTTCTAACTTCATGCTACTTATGTAGCATGAAAGAAAAGCCACTACTGTCTCAGGCAGACCACTCTCCTTTGTCTTTTGTTGTACTCATGTCCTTAAACAAATTGGCAACTTTCTGGGCTTTATTGTCTTTCTGAAAAGAATGAAGACAATGTCTGTGATGACTATATATTTTTCATTAGACTGGGTAAATTCGGAATAGCACATTTTATGATAAGATCACTAAATAAGCATGTATTTTAGATTCATCTTTCCTGAAGCAGAAGCTAAGAGGAGAAAACAATAACTTTGAGGTGGAGAAGCCTGAAGAACACTATCCCAGGAATGTAATCAAAGTCACACAGACGAGGATCAGTCATGTTGATAGTACACACGCTGTAGAGGATGCACTCAAAATGGCACTTTATCTCTGTCATATATTCCCCCAAATCATAAGCTTAATCTAATTATGAGTTAAACATCACACAAATCTCATCTGAGGGACATTATAAAATATATCTAACCGGTACACCTCAAAACTATCAAAGTCATCAAAAACAAGGAAATTCTAAGGAAGTGCCACAACTATGAGAAGCCAAAGAAGACACTATGATATCATTGATGGAATTCTGCAAACACAACCAAAGAACATTAGAAAACTAAAGAAGTCTGAATGAAGTGTGCTCTTTAATTGATAATAATATAGAAGCATTGGTTCATTCATTGTAACAAATGTACCAGACTTAATGTGAAATATTAATAACAGAGAAAACTGGACTCAGGACACGAGGATACTGTGAAATATTGCTGCAATCTTTCTGTCAATCTAAACTCATTCTGAGAATAATTTATTTTAAAACAAAGCAAAAGAGTTCCCCAAACAAAAGCTCAAACTGTGGCTTAGAGTTCTGTTAAGCATCCTAGGAAGAAAGTGTCCATTACATGGGGCATTGCTGGGCATCACTTCAGATCCTTTCAAATCCTCTTGGCTTCATTCTTCCAGCCTTGTGCCAGTTCCAAGCAGGTCTCTATCCTTTTTTCACAGATATAAATTTATAGCCCCTCATGCGCTGTGGTCCTTATTCTCCCTTACACAGCCTTTATTCTCTCCTCCTGGTATCAACCAGAGACTCATCTTACTGTAGAAATCCTTAGACAGGCATCAATTGTCCACCAAAGGGAACAACTAGGAATCTGAAGGGCTTATCCATCGCCTCCCACTCCTCATCACTTGAAGGTCATTTCAGAGACATTTACCCTGTCATTTCTGGACTGTTATGCACATGGATTGAGAAAGTCTGGGGCACTGAAGAAACCTCTTCTGGTAGAGAAGCAGAGAGATGCAGGAACTCAAATGATAAGCTGCCAGGAGGTCAGGAACTGTCTGCCATGGTTCTGAGGGATTCTGGAGGTGGCTCGAAGTGACAAGACAGGGTCTTAACAGTGTGTTCCATCCAGAATTTTTAAAAATTATTTTATTGATACATCTTAGGTATACAATACGTTTACATTTATCATTGGGTGCTTGTACCTGTACATGATGTATCTTAGTCCATCCAGAATTTTACCCCTCACTCATCCATCCATCCCAAAGTCTCCATGTCAGGTCTCAGTAATCTAAGTTTTTAATTGTCAAAGAGCCTAACATAGAGGACTCATGTATCACTATTTTATTGGAGTGGCCCTACATAGCAGGAATGAGTAATAACAGGAATGAAGCAGTGCAGAAGGAAAACCCAATATATGCGTATGACTGATTGCTAAACCCCAGGGGATTTTTCTGCAAAGAGCCAAACAAAAATGTGTCTAGGGGTCTTGAATGGGTTGCAGGGACAATTGGACAATGGGTACATATTTGCCCACTGGGAATGCGCAAAGGTTTGCCCTGCAGAGTTAGCTCTCTTGTCTTCTGAGATGAGTATTTAAGGGTCTCGATTGGGCCCAGGCTGGGAAGCAACAGCTACATGGCATATGGTAAGATGTGATCAGGTAACACCTGCATAAATCAGTCACAGCCACACAAAACCAGTTGCTGCAGTCTCAGCTGATAAAAGACAGGTAAGGTGGGGAGCATGCGAAACAGCATGTGAGCGGTATATAACCAAGAGTCAAAACACTATAGAACTAAAACATTGCCAATAATGTGGAAGGTGAAGGCGGAGATGCATTAGAATTCTTTTCATCTTTATCTTCCACCTGGCCAATACAAAATCTAAGATCAATCTCCCTCTAAATCAATAGTCATGTTAATAAATAAAGGAAAGCACTGAAATACTAAAGTCAATAAATCCCAAACTAGTAGAGGGAAAGGGGGAATAGAGTATCCAAACAATCCAAGAAGTCAAGAAAATAATTAAGGGAGAAAAAGGGTCACAAAATCCATAAGACAATAGAATCACCAAATTTAATAACTAAACATACCTTGAAAAAACAGAGAATATAAATGGCTTTTTAAAATATTGGTTACATAGCATCCAGAAGGAAGCTCCCCCGCCACCATCCCATGCTCCTAGGGCACAGAAGGTGAGCTGCGCGGGCACCAGAAACACTCCCCAACCCCTTGGAAATGAGAAGACACATAAACAAGCCTCAAAAATAGACTTCTGGATCACCTACAGCAACCCCGAAGGGAAATGAGATGGAACAATCTGATATTCAACTACCTGGACTCTCTGAACTGGAACAAAAGAGGATCTGGGAAAAATGAAATCAGAAATAATTACTCAGATAACAGCAAAGATTGTGCTCACGGTGCAAGACATGATTAATAAATCTAGAGAGGACACAGATTAAAAAATAGAGGATCTGAGGAACATGATGGAATCCCAACATAGGAAAAAATGGAATCCATAAAACAGATGCAAACAGATTTCCAAGAGATTAAAAATCCATCAAAATCCGCACAGCAGAATGAACCAATGTGAGGATAGAATTTCAGATATAGAAGAAAATATTGCAATTAGTAACCAGGAAAAGAAAAATTACTTTAAAATTGTAAAGGAACACAAGAAATCAATCCAGCAGCTGCTAGACAATGCAAAGAAGAATAACCTAAGACTGATTGGAGTCAATGAAGAAAGACGAGAGAGTGCAGATGACATAAAAAAAACTGTTCACAGAATTGATGGCAGAAAACTTCCCAAGGAGGAGAAAAGAACTTGACATACAGATAAGTGAGGCATATGGGGCTCCAGCTAGTCTTAATAAAAAAATATCTACACATAGGTATATAATAGTTAGGATTCCAGAAATCCAACAGAAGAACAAAATTCTACAAGCAGTGAGAGAAAAGAAACAAATCACATACAAAGGAAAGCCCATCAGAATCACAGCAGACTTCTCAATGCAAACCCTCAAGGCAAGAAGAGCTTAGAGTGATGTATTTCAAGCCCTAAAAGAAAACAGCCTCCAACCCAGATTGATGTACCCTGTAAAACTATCTTTCAAATTTGATGGAGAAATAAGATACTTTCATGATAAAGAGCACCTCAGGAACTTCATGAATACCAAACGGGCACTCCAAAAAATTTTAGACAATACCCTAGGAAAAGACAATGAGGATCACAACCCCAGGAAACCCAGCAGAATGAATCTATTGGGCATGACAAATTAAATGCAAAGGGGGAGAATCCAACAAAAAGAAAAAGTCATGACAAGGCTTTTAAAACTTTTAACTTCATCTCCCTAATGAGTGTATAATTCAACCTTGTTATTGTACTGATTAGTATTTTTCTGATCCTACAGTTGCACACCTTTCCTTGTGCTATACTGGCTATTTATCATTTTCTTATGTCTACTTTTTAATTGGGTTGTCTATTAATGAGCTCTAAGAATTCTTTATATATTCTGGTCGCAGGTTATATGTATTGTAAATATGGTCTGTTTAAGGACTACTTTTCATTTTAATGATGTCATTTAAAGTTCTAAATTTTGATGGAATCTCATTTATCAATTTTTTTCTTTTATACATCATGTCTTTTGTATCCTAGGCAGTTCTTGCCTACCCTGAATTCATAAACATTTTCCCTTATAATTTCTTCTTAAAGTTTTATACTTTTAGGCTTTAATACTTAGGTTCATAGATCCCTTCAAGTTATTTTCATGTATGGAAATAAAGGGTTGAGGTTAATTTTTTATATATGGATACCAGGTGTTCTAGTGCCATTTGCTGAAAACACCATCTCTTCCTTGGCTCTTGAATCGAGTTTATATTCTATAAAATGCTAATGTTAAATAATTTTTCAAAACTCAGTGGACCATATATGTGTGGTTCTATTTCTAGATTCTCTGTTTTATTCCAATGATCTATATGTCTTTCCTTACACCAACACTGCCTTGATTACTGTAGCTTTAGAAGAAGTCTTAAAATTAGGTACTAAATGTCTTCCAACACAGTTTTTGTTTTTGTTTCTCTTTTTAACTTTTCTAGGTCCTTTGTACTCCTACATAACTTTTAAATTTCAATATCCAATTCTTCATTTATAGCAAGTATACACAGACCTGAATTTTTATATATACCTTGTGTTTTCTAATCCTGCTAAATTCAAATACAAGTTCTAGGGGTTCCCAGATATTTCTTAGTGTTTTCTCTGTAGATGATCATTTCATCTACATATAAAGATTTTGCTTCTACCTTGCCAACCCTATCCTAATTGTGTCATTTTATTGCCAGACTATTTTGGTGGGGACTAGGTTTCAAAGTTTAATGGACAGATAAAGAGTAAGCATATCTGCCCTTGTTCCCCACCTTAAGGAGAAAGCATTGTATCTTCTCCATTCATATAAGGCACTCTCGCTGGAAGTATGGAGTACATGTCTTTAATCTGTTGAGAAGGTTCTGTTCTACTTCTAGTCTCCTGATAGCTTTTACCATGAACAGCTGTAGAATTTAGTCCAATACTTTTTCTCCAACTAGTGACAGGATCATATGGCTTTTGCCTTTCCTCTGTTAAAATGATGACTTTTGGGGTGGATCTTCCAATGCTGAACCAACACTGCCATCCCTATAACAAAACTACTTTCTACATCCTGCCAGATCTGACTTCTAATAGTTTGTTTTGTTAAACAAATTTCTGTCTATGTTCATACTTTTTCTTCTATTATCTTTATCTAGTTTTAGGATTAACACAATGTTGAGTTCCTAAAATGAGGGGAGAAGTGTTCCTTCTTTTTTCTGCTTTAAATGTTTGATATAATTTATCAGTTAAAATGTATATGAGCCTGTTGTTGTCATATAGGTAGGTTTTCAAGCTAGGAATATACTTTCTTTAATAGGTGCTATTCAAATTTTATATTTTCTCCAGAGTCAGTTTCATTATTTTATCTCCCAAGGTACTTCTTAGAAGTTGTCAAATTTATTTCAAAAAAGATTTTTGTAATATGCTTTCTATATCCTTTTAAATTCTGTAAAATCTGTGGTAATGTCTCCTAGATCTTGATATTGTAATTTTAAAAATGTATAATTGATATTGTGTAACAGGAAGAAAAGGTCTAAAGGAGCAGGGGAAGTGGGAGGGTTAGGGGAAAGGAAAAAAGAGAAAAGAAAAAATATGAGAAAAGGAAAAAAATGGAAACGAAGTCTTTGCAAATAGGGAAGGGTGGGAAGGGGGGTGAAGAGAGGGCAGGGGAAGGGGAAAAAAATAAGAACCAAGATGCATCATGTAATGGTACAAGATCCCAATGATGATTGTAACTATATTGTATACCTAAAATGTACCAATAAACTTAATGGGAGAAAAAAAATATTGGTTACAGACTGATGAGGAATGCAATTGGAAAATAATTGGAAATAAATTGATAGAAGAGATACACTACTAAATACTCAATTAAGGAAAGCAAATGTCAAAATATTAATTTATGAATGAGTAGTCTTATGTCAATACATGGGGTTTATTCCTAATAATACAATTTTACTAATGAAAAATGTAAATGTACTATAAATTTGTATGCATATGACATAAATTCAATATAAAACATGTAACAGCATAAGATTTTAGTAGGACAACACACTTGTCAGTTTCTCCTCATGTTTATATTCTAGTTCTGTCCAATTAATAAACTAAGTAAATAAATCAGTAAATGTAGAGGAAATCTCAACTGTTAACAAGCTTATTCCAGTAAAAATATCTAGAAAAACCCCCCAGTTAGGAAAAAATATAACACTTATAAAACTTGACTAATGTTTATATTACCTTCCCCTATTCCTCGATGACTTTTCCCTTCATAATTCTACTACTGTAAATATAATATATATTCTTACATATGCATGATAAAGAAAGGAGAGATTTGGTTCCAATATAATCAATATATCCAATATAATCAATCCGTCATCTGGCTGTACATTGATAATAAGAAATCAATGATGTATTTTACAATAAATTTTTAAAGTTTCTATTATTTTGCCTTATATGTTTACTGAACCCATGTACTTATCATGTAGCTTCACTTGTTCACAGCGTCAATTTCCTCTCCCCTTATTCTACCCCCTTCCCTACTCCAATATTATTTTGAAGCAAACATAATAAATACTTGGAAACACATGCCAAAGTATTTATGACTAAAATAAGCATTCTAACCTACCAGGTGCTTAAACCTCTGTATCACTCAAGTTTTCTTCTGTCGTTGTTGTTGCCATCATTGTTCATGTTGTTTTGTGTAGATTTAGAAAAAAGTCCAATAGACAATGGAGAAAAATTCCATTCCATTGATTTATGCTTTTTAAAAAATCTTTCTTTTCCTGTAACTTAGTAAGGTAGCTATTTTTGGTAGTTGAAATTTTTAAAACAAATATTCCTTAATATGCAAAAGATAACATTTTCAAAATTTAAATTTAAATGTAATATATGCAAACTATAAGGAAGTAACCAGGAAGTACTCAGAAACATATAACAAATGATTTATTACACATACCTTCTCTTTTTTTAAATTGACAAATGTCAACCAAGTGGAAGTGAAAAAAGGATAAAAGAATTGAGAAAATGCCCAGCATAAGAATGCAGTGGACAGGTTCGTCCCTATCATCTGTTTTCACAAATTATTGACATAATTCATGACCACATTTTGACAGTATTCTGCTATATAGGAAATCTACACTGACCAATAAAGATAAGTTCGAATATATACACTTGCATATCTCATGTGCTATGAGAAAGCATGAGAGAACAACAAAAATCAACCCTATAGTTTTGGTTGTAAAAGATGTGTGTTGTCTAAGGCAGGACTTGTGGTATGATCACAAGAAGCAAACAATATCTCAGCAGATCCAAATGGCTTGAAAGCTGAACCGAGATTCCTGAGCCTCTCTCTCCCTTCAGTTGACAGCAAAGCTGTACTCATTTAGGTCTGTACAGGTCATGAGTTTCTTTCTCAAAGTCACATACCATTCTTTATTTTATAGTCTCTCAAAGTAAACACCTATAAAATATCTCTATAAATGTGAAAACAAAAATGTTAGATTAGTTACTAGTGTTGTATCTCTGTGTAGATAAAACAGTTCCTACAACCAAGTGAAATTTACTCCAAAAACACAAAGAGGGTTAAGTATCAAATAATAAACAGAAATACCTTAGACTGACATTTAAGGAGAAAGAAATATATTTGTATTTTAAGTTCATTAAGGTATCTAGCAAAGCATAATGCACATCAGTGACACTTCTGACCCTGAATAAAAGGGAACTTAACCCCCTGACGAGCATCTACCAAAATTCCCAGAGCACTCTGTGATTAACGGAGTTACTGGATTAGAAACAATCTCACAAAAGTACAGAGCAGGGCAATGGTGCCCACCGTCACTCCTGTCATGCCACTTTTTACTAGAGTTTCTAGTTAATGCGGTGATTTTAAGAGTAGGTGTAAATAAGGAAGAAACCACAGGATGAGTGATTGTAGGAGTTCCCATCACCATAAAGATCCAAGCGTCTCAGCTGAACCTTTTATTAGTTCTTTAGCTTGCCCATAAAGTTCGTTAAAATTACGTGTTCCTGTATTCTAGCAAAAATAAATTAGGAGGGTAAAATTCTAAAAGTCATTGCCCTGATAGGAATTTATGTATTGTATTAGATTTATTCCCAAGAATAGTGAGGGGAAAACTATATTGGTCATTTTTTTTAAACTTTATTAAAGGTTCAACAGAAAATGTTGAGTCTTTTTATTAGAAATGGAAAAAATGGAAACAAAGTCTTTATAAATAGGGAAGGGTGGAGGGATGAAGGGAGTGCAGGGAATGGGGAAAAAATAAGAATCAAGATGCATCATGTAAAAGTACAAGTTTCCAATGAGAAATGTAAATGTATTGTAGACCTAAAATGTACCAATAAAGGAATTTTAAAAATAAATAAAGGGCCGGGGATTTAGCTCAGTGGTTCCAGTGCCTGCCTCGCAAGTGCAAGGTCCTGAGTTCGATCCCTGGTACCAAAAAAAAAAAAAAAACATGTTGAGTCTTCCTATTAATAAATATAAAATCTAATCACCAACTTGTCCCCTTAAATTAATATTTAAATTAAATGCAATTTAATTATGAGAATATCTTTCCTACAACTAGACATGCCAATGATAGAATTCATACACATGAATTAAACAATAAATTTTGAAAAATAAATAGGATTCATCACACCACATAGAAGATTTGTTATAAAGCCACAATGGTCCACCTGGTCGGGTTAGGGTGTGGACAGTCTGTTAGGGAGAAAAGAATTGTGTGTGGTGACTAACAGACCAGAGTCCCTGTTGAGGCGCAAACCCAGGGTATGTGACAGAGGTGGCCTTGCTTATCAGGGGAGAATACTGAATAAATGTCAAATCTCTGCCTGCCATCATTAAAAACAGTTTTTGAGATGGACTAAATTTTTTTAAGAAAATGCTTTCCAAGAGATTTAAATGTGAAAAGTAAAACTTAAAACCTGAAAAAATAGAATATTTTAATGAGCTCACAGTAGGAAAGGATTTTTTAGACAAAGCAAACAAAGTTAATAAACGAACTGTGTTTAATCTGTTTGCTTTTCTATGGCATAGATGCGATTACACTAAAATGTGAAAATGATAAGCTACATATCAGGGAACATAATTGCAGCAGGGAAGGCAAAGGTTTAGATTCAGTGTAATTGAAATATTCCTAGAAATTGGTAAGAAAAAGCAGAAACAATTGAGAGAAAAGTGGCCAGAAACAATGAGAAAACTTTGTATGAAAAATCAAAATTGCCAATGACCACAAAAGATCTTCAATCCTTCTAATGACCAAAGATGTAAAATAAACTCATCAGGAGATACAGAGAGACAATCCTTTGGTTGGTAACCCAGAGTTGGAATTTTTAGATTTGTTACCAAACTATTCACAGAACTACAAATTAGCATAACCTCTTCAGAAACATTGACAAATTTCTTCTCCAAACTCTGTTTCTGGATCCTTAGGTATATGCACTTATTCTTCTAGGAACATTTTTGAGAGAACTTCATGTGTACAAGATATGTACAGTAATGTTTATCACAGTAAATTTTATGGTTTTGAAAAACGATGGGAAATTCATCTGGATGCCAATTTAAAAATGATTAAACTGCACTATAATCAATAATGGTATATTCCTCAGCAGATATATGTTTGTGTGTTGTGTATGTGTGGGTATATGCTCACACACATGTGTTGATATATATGTATACATACAAATATATCCATCCTGTATTAATAAGGATGAAGATTTCTTTAAAGATTAAATGGAAAAAGGAGGAAGTAAGTTTCAGAAGACATTCAGTATGAGAACACTTATGTAAAATTTTTTATAAAAATAAAAATCATGTTTAAGTCTGTATCTTTATAGACTTACTGTGTAGATAACCCAACATATAGGTTTCTTCTTCATAGAAAAAGCCACAATGACCAGAAAAACACCTGGAAACATAAAATTAATATATTGAAACTATGTTAAGCAAGCTTGTGCAAAGATTTCTTTCCATGAAATATAAAAATATTCATGAAGAAATCCCAAGGCTTCACACACCAAGCTTCAAGTCATTTTGTACCCAAGGAAATATTATAATCCTAGAAACGATGGTCACCAAAGAAAGCTGCTTTGGGCCCTGACACGTTGCCATAATATCGAGAGCAACCCACTGTGTGCAGCTTCTGGATGTGAGAGTTTAGAAAAGGAGAAGAGGGGAGTGAAAACAACTTCCTTCCTCTCTACAAGACCTCAGAATTCAAAAAGTGTTGATTAATGGAATGAAACGTCCTTTGGATTTGCATGCACAGCCCGATAGCTCTTTTATTTTCCATAGAGCCTCTCAGCAAGGTAGCTGGCCAGCGTTTATGGGCATGGCCTTTGGATTGGCCCAGATTACTATTTTTGCACTAACTCCTTCAACTACAAATGGGGAAGGAGATATTGTCTTGAGAAAGTTATTAAAGATGACAGAATATCTCAGCTGAGAATATTCTTGGTCCAAGAAGAGTGAGAGGGACTACCCCACGAAGGAGATATGAAGCCCAGATAGTGTATATGGAAGGTTCCCTGGGAGTACACACAGACTGGGTCATGTATATGGCAGGTTTCCCAGAGTACACGTGGACTGGGTTATATATACGCAAGGTTCCCCTGGAGTTTACATGGATTGGGTCGTGTATATGGTGGGTTTCCTAGAGTACATGTGTACTGGGTTATGACGGCACTGGATTGAGGGAGCCAGAATGCTCCCAAGTCAATAAACTCTTTACTCCATCTCTAAGATGTTAAACATAGGGTAACTACAACCAACTATAACATCATTTATTTTAAAATAACTAGAAGATTTTCAAAGTTCTTGGCCCATAGAAATGATAAATGCTTCAGGAAATGGAAATGGCTTGATTTGAACATTGCACATTGTATACCTGTACTAAATTATGCCACTATGTCCCATAAAAATGTACCAATATGTGTCAATTGAAATTTTAAACTATAAACAATTTAAAGATCATATAATGAAATGTATGTCAAGAACTTAGCTTAGTGGCTGTCAGTATAGACTCAATAAATAGCAGCAATTTTAAAAAGAGTGGATGTGAAAGATACTGACTTGGGAGTAGTCTCGTGAGATACATGATTTAATATCTTTGCAAGAATTCCAGAAAATAATGAAAATTTATTACAACCATGACTTCTAGAGATGGGGAAAGCAATGGCCTATGCTGGAGAAGTTGGCATTCTAGCATTACCATAGATGGTGAAGGAAGGGATTGAAAGGCTTGAGGAAGTGAGCTTGCTAGAATGGCCATTCTGTCTCCAGCTGAACACGTACCAGATGACTGTTTTCTACAGCACAGCCCATTGCAGACACCATGTACTAAGGCCAGAAGGAATGTGCTACTGAGAAGGGCACCAACCTCACTACTGTGTTGAATGGTAGCTTTACCTGCAAATCCAAGATGATGTTTGCAAAGGTTGCTATAGAAATTGAAGAGGGATAATAGGACCCAAAACAATAGAAACCAAGCCAAAGGGTCAAAATTATCATAGTAAATGGCAAGATTGAAATACCAATCAAAGGTACCCAACCCACAGAAAACTAAGAAGACATTTAATGAAAGATGGGAAACCAACCAGTATACCTCCAACCTGCACCAGCAAAGGCAGTCAGGGATGGTTAGAGTCTGAGAAAGTGACTCCTCTCTCAGAGGAGCCACCATCCATTGCGTTGCTTCTAAACCTCAACTGGTTTTCAGATTCAGACTTCATGCTGAGCCTCCAGCATGAAGGATCCTAATAAGCCACAGCAAGTATACCCAGAAATGACCCCTTCCCAAAAATGTCTTTTGACTATTTCCCCATGGAAAATCTACACTGGGAAAGAGTTAATTCAAAGACATTTTTGAGGATTGTTGAACAAAAGGCACAAGTTGGTAATGAAATCTGAAAACCCAAAGCACGGCCACAGCCCTCTGTCAGATTTGAGCCATGTACATTGCCCAAAAATAAGTGGATTCCTTGCTAATGCCTATTGAGGATATTTCTGCATTCCCAGAATGCATGATCAGAATTAGTATATTTGACAAATGGTACAACTACCCTACTGAGGTCATGGGCTCCCCTATGAAACTTTTAATATTATAAGCTAAAACTGCCCCAACTATACCCAAAGTAGCAAATCAAAAGCTGTATCATATCTTAGAGAGGAGGATAGTGGATATTAGAGAGTGAATATCATTGGCATCCTAGAGATTTCCAGGATCCAAGGACACTGATTTTCCTATGTTTTTGTGCAGTTTGCCATCTGGTGCCTAAAAAGCCAGACAGATCTTTGTTGATGGCTGTAAGTTACCAGAAGCTCAATGAAGCAATAGCTCCAATCCAATCCCTTATGCTACCTCTCAGTGACTCAGTGGAAGGATCTAATTTATAACTCCTCTCTCTGCAACTCCTTGCAAGCTGGCAGTGTCCAAAGGTCCCAGTCCCAAAGGACTAACACAGAGAGCTGAGCAAGTGTCCCATGGAGTTGTAACCTACAGTCAGTTCATGAGAACTTTGATCTTCTTGTATCTAGGAACTACTAAATAAAGAGTCACAAAAAACTGATCTTGATCATAAAGAGAAAGAAGGGCTGCTTTGACATGGGTGACCCACTGGACCCGTTGGGGAACCAGTTGCTCAATTGTGACAACATAGACAGGTACTAAGCCTCTAACTTTAGAAGGACCCAGTAACTGTGGGCTCAAACACCTCAGAAAAATCTCTTGGTAGCTTAAGGTTTATAACAATTATTTTTTACTTAAGTAATGCCTATGATATGGATATATGGTTACTATATATTCTAGAATCCAAAACGTAATATTGTACTGACTTCTTTTGGCTGTTGAATTTTAGATTTATTATTGATCTATATTTCCATGATGTTAATGGTAAAAGTATAAACATGGCTTCCTGGATTTGTAAACTTTATGACTTAAAAATCATAGCACCTTATATATAAAGATAGCCTGTGTATTTTATTATTCAGAAATATGTCCCTCTTAATCAGAACCACAAGAATGAGCTTGTGTTTTTAACTATTTCTGTCTCTTCTCTTTGAAGGTCACTCTAAGTGCAAGTGGAAACTTGGAGCGTAACATATGTAGAAACACTGACCAGCTGTCTATCCTCTCTCTGGGTCAGAAGCCGGGGAAGGGAAAGGGCCTTACAGAAACATCACACATTCACCTGAGGCCCCTTAATGACTGCGGAAACATGAGCCAATTTTTTCCCCTACTCACTTTTCAGAGAAGTTTGGTGGAAGTGCTGCTGTTTCCAGACCATATTCTACTCCATGGATTCTTAGCATTTGTAATAAAAATTCTGCTTCCTCCCCTTGAAACACAAATGATCTGGTGTGCTCTGGGCCATCCCAGACGTTACATCGTATACACACTGGGCCTGAGAGTCTAGGATGACAACCCTCTACGCTGGAAACACATAACTCTCTGGAGAATGACTTTCCTCGGGACCTTGCTATAGGTTTAATTGGTGAGGAAAATCTACACATTTAAAGCTATTTCAAAGCTACCTGCTGACCAAAAGTGTATATCTTTGAAAATTAATTCTCCACTTCTATTGTTTGGTTTATACCTAATTATTATCATTCTGGGCCTCAGTATACCCCCATATATTCACAAGAGCATTATAATATAGAAATTTTCTTTGGTGTACTGTTTTTGGATCTTAATAGCTTCTAGTTCAAACAAGAATGCAACAGAACCCATGGGTCCAAGTTGAATGGAGTTTGACTGAACAATCCTAATTCACACTGAGGGAAAAAAATATTGATTGCTATACCTTCATATAGTTACATTTTCAAACAACCTCCTCCTGTGCAAATGACTTGCCTCCAAAACTTGAGCAACTTCACTTCAGAAGAAATTCAAGGGAAAAGGTCAGTAACTTTTAAGATAAAGATACTGATCATTAGGAAATAGCTCCCATATTTTCAAAGACACAGCCTAAAACATCTAAAGATGCATATCTTGTGAATACCAAGTCACAGTATGATTAAAGACATGGCTTATATTAGTGATTTCTGTATCTTGCAGTGGCAGAGAGGGTCATGGAAGGGACCTGTGGCCATCCAGATTCCTGTGTTCTGAGATACTGCTCAGACTTCTGGCAGGCAGTAATCAGCAGTAAGAACACCTTGATAGGGTTACCATGGCAACTCTGCAACCGACAAGATGGAAAAGGAAGACTCTTAACACTGATAAGAGGTCAGCTGTTATTTCCACAAGTCCCGCTTGATTAGTAAACCACCAAACTCATGATGTTACCAAACTTTCATCTCAGTGGTTAGTACAGGTGAATATTAGTCAGTGATGGTCCTTGTAAGTATCCTAAGAACCAGCTAAGAGCAATATTACAATTCTTCAAAGTTAGAGGTGCTTTTTACATGAAAGAATAGTTTCAACTTGGCACCACTTAGTTCAGACAGATTAAAATGTAAGGCTACCCTAGGTTCTGTGAAAATTCACATTTTTCTTACTGTAATGGACTATCCAACAAGTTGGTAGTAGCCTTTCCCCACCATTCAAAACAAGTATCTGAGCCCTTCTTACCAGATGTCTGTGAGAGGTTAATAGCAGATATAAGGAAACAGACTGCTTTATTCATAATTTGTTAGTGAATCAGAACTGCTTTGAACATCAGTAGATGCTTCCTCCTGAAGTGTAGGTATTTATTCACTCAACAATCAAATACTGACAATTCTTAATACCTAGCAAAATCTATCTCTAAACTTTGAAGCCCACCATAGCCCCTGGGGATTTGTACTTCCTAAACCATCAGTTACATACATATCATGAAAGATTGCAGGATGCATTGACGGCACCTCATAAATCTCAGCATCTAATCTCCATAGAGCATCTGATGTCCAAATGAAATTTGGCACTGAATGCTATTTGTCTACCCATGGATGCATTTTTCATTACTCGAGTAATGACAGACGTGTGTGGAGCTGAGGTTGTCTAGTCTACTTACCCTCTTTATACAAAAGCTTCTTTCCATGAAAAGCGAGTGACTTTCCTGAAGTCAAAAGATCACTGCACAGTAAATGTATGCTAGAAATAGAAGCTCTTAGCAAATGTTTTGTTATTTCTGAATCAGGTCTTCTGGAATTCTTCTCTAAGAAGAAGCCTTCTACATGACCTGGTGGCTTTGACTCTCACCATGCTGCAGAGCTGGAAAACAAACTTGTTTTGATTGAACACACTGTTTGGATCACAGAGACTCCTCACCTCCTTTTCCTAACCCAGCCCCAAGTATCAACTTTATGGTGATTTTAAATTCGGCCTGCTAATCCCTTGCCACACTCCTTTTCCAGTCAAATTCAGTCAGACTTATCTCACTCTGTCTGAATGTGTCTCTTGATTGAGTGATGTTAGTTCAAGAAAAAACACTCAAATCAATTTAATGCAAATTCCCATTCACAGTCTGGTTGACCCATCAGGATACTGACAATAACAGATTGGAGTACTTAATTCCTAAGGCATGTGACTCATGGAAGGCTTAGTAATCAATTTCCATTGCAGCAACTGCATAATCCCTCTTTGGTGCTCTTAAACTCTGAATACCAAGTGCCTGTTCTTTTTTTTTTCTCTCCCTACACATTCTTTTCCAAATAGCAAAGCCCTTTCCCTGTCTCTGCAATCATTTCCTTATCTAAATTTCCATATGCTGCCCTGGCAAGATGTTCCACTTCTGAGGGCTTTAGATCAATAAAAATAATTGGCATATTTTGGCTTTCATTGCAGATGCCCGGAATAGGTGACATGCTACTCTGGCAGACAATGGGAAGATGGAACGGAGGCCAGTCACTGCCTCCACCCACATTAGCCATTTCCTTTCTCTCACACAGCCAGCAGGGATCCTTGTAGTCCAAAAGCCTTCTCCCAAAGGTCCCTAACCTGTTTTATCTTCCAAACACTGCCAGTGAAGGGAAGGCTGGACAAGCAAGCAATAGACAGAAGTCCTTTCCATTTTCAGAAAAGCATGGTACATCTCAACCCCACTGCATGTACATTTACCATTATTTTGTGTCTTTTTCCCTTCAATAAAAGTGTTACTAGATCAGATTATGCCCTGGGAGCTCTCTCTGCCAACTAGTTAAGGTTTATCTCAATTCTTGAAAGTGCAGGAAAGAAAAATTTAAGTTAGGTCACATGATCTGTACAAAAGAAGCCATTATCATGATAACTTCTTTTTCATAAAGGTCAAGTCCTTGCCTATAGCTTTGCCTTTTGAAGGCATTGTCTTCAGATATCTAGTGATGCTGTAGTTTAAAGATATTTCAATTCTCGTTCCTTTTCTTTGGTGACTTGTTTCTTTCCCTTGGAAAACTTTAAGTTCTTATTATCTCTATGGTTTGGTAATATAGCTTTGGGTCTTCTATACTTTATAGGCTTTTCAATGATTTTTAAAGGGCTAGATTCACTTTTCCTTTATTGACATTAAAAACTCACATCTTCGGGATGGAATTTTAATTTTGATGCACACAGGAGGAGCGTGTGTACAGTCTGTTCCACATCCATGTTCCAGACTTGCTGTGTCCTGTGTGTCCATCCCCGTGTCCCCCAAGTGCAGATAACTGCACTGCCAGGTCACCGGTGGGAGCTGGAGGACATTTCATAGAGGATGATGTGCATTCCCCTTTCTAAGAAAACAATGAAAGCATTAAAAGAGCCAGCTGTGCAGCTAGGAGTAGAATGCTCCTTCTACAACTTTGGCCCCATCTCTTCTGATCTGAATCTGCATCCCATCTTTTTATAGATGAAGAAGCTGATGGCTAATGGAAGAATTAGAATAAGACAAGGATGTTCTCCTGTCTCTAAGGATTTCCTCTATTCTGAGTCAGTAGGACTAACGTGAGAACCTTGTAAAATGTTGTTATATGAGGAAGGAAAATGCTTCTCAAATTTCAGTGGACCCCATGAGCAGCAAAAATTCTTGCAGTAAACTGACTTAATTTATAAATAAGATGTAAATATATATCAAATCTGTGTACAATATACATAATCTCCAAGAATTTTCCATTTCTCCCCTTAATCCTTAAAAATCGAGTATTACTTGTCATTTTAAGGAAAAAATAACTAACAATAGATTTATTTTAATTCTAGATATGGAGTACATTATAAGTTCAGAGCTTTGTAATGTCACAAGTTTGTACATATTAAGTATGGCATTGAAACAATACATTTGTTTGAAATATGAAGGTGGTATTGATTGTGTATACATATACAAGCTTTTTTCTTTTCATGTGTGCATCAAAATTTATATTCCATCCTGAAGACATTAGTTTTTAATGTCAATAAGGGAAAAATGAATCCACTAACTGCCCTCTAAAAAATCACTGAAAAACCTATAAAGCACAGAAGATCCGAAGTTAATCACTAAACAACAGAGACAAGAAGACCCTAAAATCTTCCATAGGAGAGAAACAAGTCACCAAAAAAAAAGAATGAGAATCAAAATGTGTTTGAGACAACATCAACATTAGATAGCTGATGACAATAGAACAATGCCTCCAAAATTCTAAAGAAAAACAAAATTGCTCATGTACCCTCACAGTCTATTGATGATTTATTTAGGTAGAGGAAGTCAGGTTGAAGAAGACATTTTCAAACCTGGAACTGAAATATACCTCTCATGCGCCTCCTCTCAGATGCTCCTGGAGGATGCATTCCATCAAACCAAGGTTATAAACAATGGCAGCAACGAAAACAAGATATATGATTCAGGAAAGAGGGCTGAATATTAGAGAGCAGAGAAAGATAGTCCCAAATGAGTAACAAGTCATGTCCAGAGAATAACCGATCCTGGTGGGTGCTGGAGAACAGAAAGCTGCAAGGGGAAGTCATCTAGGAAGTAGAGAGTACTGGCAGATTAGATTTGACTTTTGACATTTAGAAAAATCAGTTGGTGTTTGATAGCTCGTTTGAATTTTCCAGAAAATAAATATATAAAAAGCAACCATTGTACAAGAAAAGACTCTTAATTATAGAATGCTATTTGGTTCAGCACACAGTAACACTGGCATAGTCACGCTGTAAATGCTAGCTTGATTTGTGTATATACATGGAAGTATATGAAGGCCAAGGATGGGAGATTCGATTAATTCATCAGTTTCATAATAGGCTACAATATCCCAACTGGTAAATCAAGAAATGAAAGGAAACATACATTCTTGACCTATGCAGAGGTTAGTTCCAGTAAAACAGCTAAGAGTGGGAAGTGGTTCCCTCCAGAGGAAAGTGGTAGAATGGGAATGAAAGAGCAAAGTAAGGATCATCCTTTTCTCTCTCAAGTCTTGTAGAACTGTTTGGTTTCTCATCTCCATGAATGTGTTGCTCTGATTAATGCTTCATAAGCCAGTGTTAATTGAAGATGTCCTGATTGAAAGACTCCCTCAAGGCCTGAGCCGGGTGAACAAAATACAACTCATATCTAAATATACATCGGGGACTTTACCATCCTTGGAATTTCTATGTCATACCAGCTTTCAAAAACAAATTTCTTTGTAAGTAACTACTTGATATCAGACTCTTTATCAACAGCAATGTTTATTCATTATGGTTTGTGTTGTTGTCTGTATATTCAGGGAGTCAAAGTTCTGAGTGAAAGTTTTAGACTCAAACCTTCACATGAGAGTGATGGTTTGCCTGAGTACTGACCTAAAAGCTAAGGTCCCAGAAAGAGCAGACCGCACACGCAGTGCAGGACTTTATCAAAAGTTCCTTCATTAAATTTGCCTCAAATTGTGGACAGGACATAGATTTTTTTAAAAAAGAGATGTCCAGTAGTCCCCAGGTCTAGCCACATGAGACTTTCTACTCCTCGGTATGAAGGGTCATAAAACGAAAAGAATGGTATGAGAATCCAGAAAAGTTTGGAAAGAGCCAACTAATAGGATATATTAGACCTTAACACTTGGAAAATTATCCTTCAAGCAGCAATATTTCAATAATGTAGGATTGTCTACTCCTGTAAGAATCCATTCATATTAATTGGTTTTAAAAGAACATTTACATAATATGATAAATGCCATTCATTATCTGTGGGCTGAATCTATAAACCAAAGCATGGAAGACTTAGTTATAATTTATTTTTAAATCAGGCTTTGACATTTACAATCTTTTCTGTAACTATAATTAACAGATTTGGTAGAAGAGGTAAAATGTTGGGTAAATTTAGTAAATTCTTCATCTTTTCCAGCAGAGACAATAAATTCTGTCTAAATACTCATTCTTTTATTTCTTGATTTATCAGCTTTAGAGTTAAGATGTAAACAATAGAATTAATGGCAAGTTATTGCCTCTCAGTAGTGGGACTGGAGCTTAGAAAGATTTGAAATTCGTATTTTTTGTGTCTAATCATTGCTTGAATAGCAAGCCCGTGTTTGCACATTGTAAAAACCATCTGTTGCGAGAAAACCAGCAAGGACATCAGGCCACTGTCCAGGAGATGCCTGCAGGCTGTCCTGCGGCCCAGGCCAGGCACAGGCAACTTTATCTGTTTGATGTCTCCAAACACTGCTGGAAGGTTTTTAAGTTTTCCCAATTCCTCTTTTTTTTTTTTTTGGTACCGGGGATCGAACTCGGGTCCTTGCACTTGCACAGCAGGCAGCAAAACCACTGAGCTAAATCCCTGTCCTCCCAATTCCTTTCTCATTAGTGTCAAAGCCTCAGGCAGCAGAAGTAGAAGGAAGAGTAGATTTGTCATTTTTTTAAAGTGACCAACTGACTCATTGACATGGTTGAGTTTGAAGCATTAGGATACTTTATGACCCAGACCTAAAAGGGTCTCAATAAGATGAGTTCAGCTCTACAAAAAAGGTAGCAGGTTTTGTATTCTTACATTTGCTGTTGAAATCCATACCTGTTACACATAAGAAAGGTGATTAGACACAGAGATGATGAATGAAAATGAAGGAAGGAGCAAAGTGAACAATGCAAAGGGCCAGTGAGGGAAGACAGAGGACTGACCTTCATCAGGGAGCAATTTAATTCTGGATAATAACGCACCAGACCGGTGCAAACCTGGTTATGATCTTACCACCTCTTCTCTTCCTGGGCCCAGCAAACGGGAATGCCAGAACATGGAGCTGCTTGTCCATTTCAATGATGTGCGTGTAAGTTTCTTCATAGATAGACCATGAATATAAGACCCTCTGAATGGCTGAGAAGGAAAAATGTTACAGATGCATGACTTAGACAAAGTCTGACTCACCATTGTCTACTCACAACTAGCCATGGTGAAAAGCACTAAACTCCACTTATAAAAGTGCTAATGCCTGTCAGCCACCATCTTGTCTAAGGATGCTTCCTGCTGCAAGATGGTCTGGTTTAGAGGTACTTTTTAAAATGGAGGTTTCTTTGGCTTACATAATGAGAATTCTAGTGATAAGCTCAACATTGATTTCAAGGGACCAAGCATTTTTTACTTATCCATCTTTAAAATGTTAGGTTGCATCCACAAATATTCAATTTGTGATAGCAAGATGGCTTGCAGGAAGCTCGTGTGAGTTGCAGGCAGAAGGGATGGGGAAGGAGAAAGGAACTGTGGCTCTTAAGGCTTTGCTGAGGAAAAGCTGTCTCCATGGAAAGCCCAGTGCTCCCTAACAGCTCATTCGTCAAAACCAGTCATGGTCCACATCCTTCTTTGCCACACTTACAACCATATGAGTTTGGAGAAGTCCTGATGTATTTGCTGGAGTGAGAGCCTACTCTCAAGATCACAGACAGAACTCTACCTGCTCTATTAAAAACCAGGAGTTCTGTAGAAGGCAAAGGTGTGGCAGGAAGCTATTGTCTTCCATAGCTACCTTCTCTACCTAAGGGCAGATGAGCAAATACTTCACTCCCTGAAAATGGCTTCAATAGCTGTGTGGGGATTTCTATATTCTGTTTTCTTTAATAGTTAAGGGTCCCCAAATGAATCTCTAATGTTAATTTGTCTTAGATTATTTATTAAAGCTGAGTGACTATTAGCTGAGACTGATGTGGGCTCCGTGAATGAGCTGAGAATGGGTGAGGAAGAAAATTATAGGAAGAGGAGTCAGAGGCAGCTGCCATACATAGGTGAATGCCAGAGAAACTTCCTCACTTTCTCCTGGCAGGGAGTAGGCAGTGCTTATACACTATCAATATTGATTTCAAACCTTATGGAAAGGAGGAATAACAAGTACACCAGGAAAGTACTTGAAATTAGTATTGCTTTGGCAAAATCACCCAATATCTTTTAAAAAGACAAATATGGCTATTAATGTAACTGCCCAGTAATATTTATAGCCAGACCAATAGCATTTTCTGACAATCAATCACTTTCAAAATCTAATAGTCACTTGCTCTAACTTTATATGTGAAGCCAGTAAGTTTCAGAATTTGAATTGTGAGCTTTTGAAAATCCCATATGTGATATTTTTCATTACATTAACTTGTATGCAGAGAGAGATAGGGTTTTTTATAATGCTGGGTAAGTACAATCTTGCTTTTTGATGGAGTTTCAACAATAGAACTAGTTTATTACACCCTCGAGCAACATTCCTATCTGATACAGTACAGTAATGAGAATTTTAATACTTATTAACCTCATGAATTTTGCAAACTGATAAAATTGAAAGAAGGAACATCTACTGCATCACTGAGACTTTATTCAACGACTCTGAGTCTGATATGTTAAAGTTATTACTGTTACCACCTTTGGAAAGTATAAAGAATAATTTTGAACTATTTCTTTTTATTTTTTGAAACAAATCCTTCTGACCATAAAGTATCATCCTTTGCATCCAACTTGGAGAAAAGTCTTAAAACCTTATTTAAGTTCCTTAAACTAGAAATACATCTTCCTTTTTCAGTAGCAAATTCTTAGCTGTACCAAATTAATGTTTTAAGAAAATATTCTGTATAAAATACTAACTTACTCTTCTCCCTCCATATCACAAAAACAAATTTTACAACTAAGGACTCAAGTCTTAGAGTAAAGAACATTTAAGTGCTTATGATTTGCCAAGCCTGAATTATCCAAAGCAGCCTATCCAACGGAACTTTCTTTGATACTTTGAAGTATCCTGTATCTGTGCTGTCCAAAATGGTAGCCACCACCCATCTGTGTATATTGAGCACTGGAAATGTGGTTACTGTGACTAAGAAATGTTTCTGCTTAATTATAGTTTATTTAATTTAAATCAGCATGTGTGGCAAGTGGGCTCATGCTGGGCAAATATGGCCTCTCTCCATGCCACAGGCCTTAGACTGGAGGGACAGAAGGATGCTTGGGTGGAAAGTGACCAGGATGAAGTGGGAAATCCTAATCAATATGCTCTCTAGTGATTCACAACTTTTACCCTGAATGCAGAAAGAGCTAGTGAAAAATACTTAGCATTGTTCCTTTCGAGAATCCTTTAAAAGCCTCTTACGTATATGTAGATAGATATAGACACATAGGTGACAGACGACAGATAGATGGTAGAGAGATGATAGAAAAATAGATGATAAATAAATATGTAGATGATCGATGATAGATGATAGATAAATAATAGATGATAGATAGATAGATAGACAGACAGATAGATAGAATTTAGTTTAAGTAAGATGTTGGGTAGATATTTCATTTATTCAATTGCTGTTTTTATCAGAAGAGACCATTCCTTCATTTATTCTTGCCAGGTGTTTAAAATAAAGTTATTCTGACACTTGTGAAAACAGTAAGGAAGACTGCACAGAACTGCTGCAAAGATATCGAGACTCACAAAAAGGAGGGAGAAACGGGGCTCAACTCCAAGCACAATAAGGATAGCTGCGATTCATAGCCAAGGAGCAGGCAGGGAAGAGGGGCTCAGTGGACAGAAAATTACTAAAAGGGGACTTCACAGAGAGAGGGATTTTGGCTAAGCCAGCTCAAGAAGATTCTTGCGGGAGGCAGGCCAGGGTGAGCAGTTACCACCATCTGCTGGGGCGATTCTAGCAGCAAACTTGCTACAGCTGACCCGGACAGAACAAAGACAAGACAGGCCCAAGGTCACAGCCTGGTCAAGGAGAGGTCTCAGGGGAGCCTAACTAAACTGTGGTTGAAGAGAGAGTCTCTGTCTCAAGAAGCCACACAAGGCGGCTACTGCTGTGACCCTCCCTGGAGTCCTAGTGTCCGGAGACCCTTACTGCTCACCAGCTACGTGAATCACGAGCTGCAAGTCCTTTCCTCCACTCCTTCCTCTCAGCTCTGCCACAGCCCAGAGAAGGGTCCTCAGGATAAACCAAAGGGGCTGCTGGACAGGGAAAAGGTGACAAGGGACATCTCTCCTCCCCGGGACCAGGGCTCTTGGGGCTGGGGTGCCTGCCTCCGACTACTTTTCCTACCGCTCTTCTCTGCCTTTCTGGCTGCAACGGGTTGGTTTGTCCCTGGCTTGCAAATTTAGGATGTGACTTCTTTTCAGAAGGAAAGAAAGGAACGGAACGAAGGGTCCTAGTGGTGAGGGAGCAGAGAGTTAAAGAACCATGGACAGGAGGCCCCGGCCAAGTGGAAAAGCCTCCATTCTCGAGAGCTGCTGGAAGGACACAACCAAGTGAGCACCTCAGCTGCTCTGGCCCGGAAGCTTCAATCCCGGAAGCGTCAGTCCCGGGTCCTGTGGGCCTCCCGGGGCTGGACGCCGGCAGCGTCCTTCTCTTGAGGTACCTTGGAGCAAGAGGAGCCCTGAAGGGCTGGCAAACAGTCCTCCTCTCCCAGCCTCTCAGCAAACCTCCTGCCGATGCCTCTCTGTCACCAGCTGGCTGCCCACAGGCTGCAGATGCCAGTGTTCCTCTAGTGCTGCCTCATCTCCGATATTAAGTTCCTGAAACTTCCTGGTCAGCGCTGGCTCAGTTTAAAGAGGAAGACAAGCTACTCTTCTTTCACATTCCCTGTAGACTCAGCCTCACTGCTCGGGGTTAGAGATTAATGGATGGAATATTCATCTCCCGCAGCCAATGCTCATAAACATGAACTCTCCTGGGATACACAGGGCTTCCCACCGTGGAGCAGTTCAGAGTACTTCGTGGCAACTAGTTTATACTGAAGTCAGGTTGGTGAGGATAAAGGAAATATTTAAAGCTGCATTTAAATCTAAAATCTTTAGAGGCTGATATTTACTTTGAGTGGATAAAAAAATTACTTTAGTTTAATTGTGAATAATACCTTGGTAGTCTCGTAATGTGAGGTAGGGGAGAAAAAGGTTGTAGTTTAGAATCAAACCCATAGTGAAATATCTCTGTATCCTCATTTTGCTCAAATACTAAAACAGGCGGTCAGAAAAAAATACAGAAACCCTGAGCGAGATAATGGGATTTCTCTTAATTTGATTTGCTGTGGAGAATGCTGGCCTATTTAATACACCCTTGTGGAGTTGCTGTTTATATTTTGGTTTCTAATTAGCATAGTCATTCTGAAGCCTCTGTCTGACTTCCCCTCCCATATAAATCTAATTTGGCCTTGAGGAGGGTTATTAGAGCAGCACGCAGAGCACAAACAAAGGGAAGTGTCTGCCCAGCAGCAGGCAGGAGGAGGCATCTAGGGCTGGGAGGCCGGAAGCCAGGCCTCTGCTCTGTGCTCCCAGCAGCAGGAGGGACAGCCAGAAAGCAGCTCCACCCCGGCCTGTGTGACTTGGCCAAGCCAATTTCATAATAAAGATGGAATGATATGAAGGGGATATGAAAGCTATAAAGAAAAGATCTAAAATTGATTTTGAAAGTTTCTAAACTAGGCCACAGAATGGATGGTGTGTGGGGAAGTAAATGCTTAGTCTCCCTCCTAAAACTCCCTGTAAAGAGTGACATTTCAATTTTCCCTGGCTTTGGGGAGTTTGATTTTTTTTTTTTTTTTTACAGCTCTACAACTCAGCCTTTGAGAAGCACCTTCTAGCGGTGATAATAAAGTATCCAGAGTGGGGATATGGACAACATTGATAAAGAGGCACTAATCCTTTTCTGTGTGAAAAATAGTCTGAAGACAGATTCTATCCCAAAGGGGAAGAAAAAAGAATGCTAAACATGACTAGCAGTGACCTATTTTTCACCAAGTGATTGGGGCTCAAGTACATTTTCACTAAATTGTTGTTCACAGGGAACAGCAGAGGACCTAAAACTCTTTATAAAGGGCATTAAAACACAAAGCTACAATTTTGCGATGGCTCTAAAGAAGAGAGATAACATGGTTATTCTAAGAAGATCCAGGAGTCTGACAACCCTGAGCTGGCGGGAATGCTCTAGGATCTGCATTTGCAGTTGGCGATTTATCTTAACCAGTTTCTGCACCCTTCCTAAAGTTGATTGAAACAGTTTTTAGGACTCAGAGAGCCTTGGTCATAAGGTCTAAGGGAACTGTGATGAAAGTACCTCATGGCCAAACTCTCCCTGCCGTGAGAGAGGAATGCTAATGATCCCAGTCTGATCTTTAGCCAGAGTGGTGAGAATTACAGTTCCCCTAGAACACACTGAAAAGTCTCTAGAACTAAACACTGAAAGGCACACTTCCGTCGCAAGCTACATATTCTATTTAAATACATGTCTGTCAACAGTTTATTGTGTAATGACAATATTAATGTTGCACACACATGAGCTCTATGTATTTCTGAGAGAAAGAGGTTTCAGAGCGAGGGGGTATTTTACAATTAAAAGAAGCTTTACAATTTACAGGAATTTTTCAAGAGTAATGGAGTGAGAAGGTTGCTGAAGAAAAGACAGATGGAAACACTTTTCTAGGTATTCCAAAATGGGCATAAACAGATTTAGCTGGAAGAAGGAAGCAATATCCAAGACGCTCTGTCCAAGAAAATAATAGTCATGTGAACTAAGCTCCACGCTGAGAGTGCAAAATCCTCTTCTAATGGTGACTGATTACTCTGGCTCTCCACCCACCCTGGAATCTGCCTGAATCTCACAGCCTGGCTCCCCACAAGGTAAAGCCCGGTGCTTCAGGCTTTCAGCATCTGTTCTGCCTCTCTATCTGCCAGAACAGATAGAATGGGTCTCTAGGGAAAGGGCCACCTTCTGGTGTGTTCTCTTTCCCCCAATCTCTGTCACCATTAAAATGTCTCAGGGGTCAGTGCTAGGCTCTCATCTCTGCCTCTCACACATTTCTGTAGAAGATATCTCCTTCGAGTTCAAATACCACCTAGAGGCCAGAGGGTGAGCTGTATGATGCCCATAACTATGGTAGCAAAAATGTCAACTAGGTGATTAGATAAATAGATCTGGCTGTCAGAGAGGTTTAGTATAAATTCTAAAATAGAATTTATCATCATCTGCTCTGCCAATCCCTGGTGTCAACCCCCGTAAACCTACTTCTCCTCTAGGTTCTTAGGGTCACTCAGAGCAGGCAGCAGCCACCCTGGCCTATGTGCGGAGGCCCCAGCCTTGTTCCCTCAGGGGAAGTCTGCACCATTGCCCTAACATCTCTGACCCATCCATGGACCTTCTGTCTCCAGCCCTGCACACCCATCCCTGCCTCACCACTCCAGACTGCAGTGCCTGCCATCCAGACCTCTGCATGGGGCTTCCAATTTGTCATTTCCTCCACACACAATCAAGGTGACCTTTGTAGTAGGGGCAGGGATGGTCACTCCCTGCTGCGGCTCTCAGTGGCACCAGCTTCTCCTGCTTTGGCCTCCATGGCCCACCTGCTTCGGTCCTGCCTACCCTCTTTGTCCTTTGCCATCATCACTGGGCTTAGTACACTCCCTCCACAGTGTCTTCTTTCACCTCCAACAGAAAGCAGAGCTCCTGTCCACACTGTGCAGTCCTTTCAGCCTGCAAGGGCCCTCCCAATCACCCCATCCTGCTCCGTGTTGTTGATGCAACTGTTAGTGCCAGCATGCAAAGTTGTTCCATAAAGTTGTTTCAAGGGTTTTGATAAGCATGTACAATAAAGAAGTAAATGAAAGCTGGTCAGATGGGGACAGATTCTGCAGAGAAAAATAAGACAAGATGAGAGAGCAAGAAATGACTGGGGAGGAGTGGGTGGTCCCTTTACACTGAGCGATCAGAGATTTTGCTAAGGAAGTCACATGCGACAGATGTGAAATGTATGACAGTGAGCCATTGGAAGTCTTGGTGTGAGCAGTGCAGACAGTACGAGCAGCAAATGTGGAGGTCCGGGTGGGTGCACAGCACTGATGGAGGCCACCATTGCTGGAGCAGTGGGGCAGACACCAGCAGAGACAAGGGGATTCTGGCTGCTATGGCAACAGACTTGGGAGGGAGGCGAGGGTGCAGGAGACCAATTAGAAGACACTGGTACAGCCAGAGCCAAAGGACCACATGGAGTGGCCACCACTGTGTTAGCAATGCAGGCCATGCAATGCCTGGGCTACAGAAAAGGTTTGAAGCCAGAGGGTACGTGACTCACTGATAAGCTGGAAGAGGACTGTGAGCTTCTTACTCTTGAATATGGGTCCCTCAGATGCCTTTCTAGCTGTCTTTCCCCACCTACCAGCTCAGGATTTATGGACCCTTCCCCTGTGCTTATCCCCCATGGCACTTGTTACCACTATAATAAAACAAGAATCATTGTAAGGATGAACTTATACCCCAGGCCAAAGCACATAGAGGGCAAGTCAGTGTTTGTCTTGCTTTCCACTCTGTTGAGGCACAGACTTGAGACAGTGCATTAGACAACTTCCCCATTGCTGGGACACAGCATCCAACATCCACAACTTAAAGAAGGGGAGGTTTAGGTTGCCTCACAGTTTCAGAAGATTCAGTCCATGGTCTTCTGGCTCCAAGGTCAAGACATCATGGTGGAATGGCACAGCAGAGCAAATATGCTTAGTACATGGTGGCTGGGGTGGGCAAAAGACAATGTATAGTCCCAAGGTCATGCCTCCATGACACAGGAGCCACTTTACTAATCTGCTAGGTATTTCTTAATCCAGTGAGGCTGATACATTGGGATTAAGGGTCACAGACACTCACCAAGTATTTTGGGTTAAACTTCTTTTGGATATCCCTGGCCTCCACCTGGCTAGTCCTATGTATCTACCTGCAAATGTATATGTAAGTATACCTTTTAAGGTCGTTGAATTGTACTGCCAGTCAAACAGAAGTGGAAAGTGTCAACTCTGACAGGGATCACTATAATTATTGAATAGCTGCTTCCTTGACAGCAGCTCTGAGTGTGACTACAGGTAGAACACCGGATCATTAGACAACAAGCTGGAAGAGGTGACCTCTGGCTACCTACAGAATTTACATCAGATAAAGATGAGCATGACTTAAATGTTAAGCATGATCCAACCACATTCTCAACCATATGGTGAACCTTGTTTGTCCTGCAACTGTTTCCATAAATGTCTATTTTTATTCTTTCAGTGCTGTTTTTATTGCTTAAGTTCATTAAAGAGTAAGTGTTTATGGCCATTTCTAGTTGAGACACATCAGTGTCAGAGTTCAGATTGTACCCAGTTACCAGATATACCCCTTACCTTCAATGAATACTGCACCCATGGCTCAGGGGGTGATTCTGAGCAGCCTATCAAAACTGAAACCAATAGCTACTCTACTCATCAAAACTTTTCTTTGCTAGCTGGGTACAGCTAGGAGGCTGAGGCAGGAGGATCCCTGCAAGTACAAGGCCAGCCTGGGCTATGTGTAGTAAGTTCAAGGCCAGTCTGAGCTACATGGAGAGATCTTGTCTCAAAAATAAATAAAAGGAAAAAAAATTAAATAAATAAATAAATAAATAAATAAATAAATAAATAAATAAAAGGCTTGACTGATAGACTATAGCACAAAGCTTCAGAGGTTCCTGTGGTTTTATAGATGACCCTAGCTTAATTCAAGACTGTCGATATGGATGTGTTTGTTATCCCTGGAGTGTTCCACTAGAAAACAAATTAAATTGCCCTATCACAGTTTAATAGTTTCCTGCTTATGATTTAATGGATCCCCTGTAGCTATGATGATATAAAATACAGCTTTAAAGAACGGTGTTGGAGAATATCACTTATTGTCTGACATCATATGCTTTTGATAATGCGAAGGGCTGGATGGAAGCAGAAGCACAGGAGTGCATGTGATCTCTGCTGGGTCTGTCAGGCCAGGGGACACAGAGCCTTTTCCTACAGTGCCTGCTGCAGTCATGGTTTTCTCAGCTGTCATTGACATGGGTAGAGGTCCACCGACCTCAGTATTAGCTGAATCTAAAGCAAGTCTAGAAAAGTGTCATAGTTTAAGATGATAATTTCGATTGCTTCTAAATGGTCTCATCTTTAACATCTTGATGGTATATTACAAGTCTAAAATATGTAAATAAAAATCTCCCCATTAGTTTTCATGAAATAGTTGTGTCAGAGGACCTCACAACTTAAAGTGCTGGGAGATTGTCACAAGGTTGCACAGCTCAGACAAAAACTAGAGCCCTGCAGTTCTACAGTCCATGCTGTATGTGAAAATAAATGAATGTGAGAGCTCAAGTACATTCTCATTAAGGGAATATGAGAGCATGTGAACATCCCTATTTCATCCTCACAGCTCTGCAGTCATTTAAGAACCATATGAACTTCCAAAGAATGGGTAAAATGTGATTTATTTAACCATTTCCCTATTGCTGGGCATGCAAGTTGATTTCATTTTTTGAAATACCTATAATTCTTTAATGAATTATTCACCCATATTTTTTATGTTGTTATAAATTCCCCTCAAAATATTCCACTTGGCTTCAATCACATTTATCCCATTTTTCTTGCCACTTCCTGAAACAGTTCTGGAAATTCTCTTTCCTAAGTGTCTTTCCTTACTGCCTTGGCTGCCTCGATGCTCTGAGTATCTGATTCACATGTTTACTTTCATGGTCATTTTGATTTTGGGAAAGAGCCAGAAGTCACATAGTTCCAGATTCAATGAATAAAGTGGATAAGGACAACTGTAACGTTCTTATGAGCCTGCCTTTCCACTGGATGGGCCTGGCAGTAGTATTCACTGAATTGTTTATCATACCCCATAAAGACATGAAAGAAGACTTCCAGAACTGCTTCAGAAAGTGTCAAGAATGATGGTGTGAGCACATTCACTGTGAGGGGAAATATTTTGAGGAGGATTAAGGGCAATGTGTCTTTCACTGTAATAAATATGTAATTTAAACATACACTGTGTATTTTATACATGTACAGCTGTCCTCTGGGTTTCAGGACCCCAAGAGATAACCAAAATCCAGGAAGGCATGAATCCCTTATAAAAATGGCATTATATATATATATAGCTTGTGCACATTGTCTTTTGTACTTTAAATCATCTCTAGACTACTCATAATACAAATAATACAATTACAATGCTATGTGAACAGTTTTGTATTGTTTAGGGAATAATGACAAGAGAAAGAAAAATCTCTACCTATTCAGTACAGATGCAACTTTTTGCCAAATGCTATTCCTTGATTGGTTAAATTGGCAGAGGGAGGACCCACAGATAGAGGGGCGAGGGGAAACTGTGCCAAGCATTTCTATGAATTAATTCCTACAACTGATGATCAAACAGAACTTTTTTTAATTTTAAAAGATAAGCAAACATTGCTAGGTATGGCAGTACATACCTGTAATTCCAATATGCTGAGAAGCTAAGGCAGGAGGATCACAAGTTTGAGCCCAGTCTTGGCAACTTAGAGACTTGGAAATATAAAAAACAAAAAGATCTGAGACTGTAACTCCATGTAGAGTGCCTGAGTTCATCCCCTGCCCCCCCCCAAAAAAAAGATAAGAAAAATTTTATTATCATGTTTTATTTAAGATTTTTATATCTCTTATCAAAGAGGGAGGTTGGTCTACAGTTGTATGTGCTAAAGTTGTCTTGTGTAGATAAAAAGGTTGTGCTAGACTGCTAAATGAGATGAGAAGCTTTGCATCTATATGCTCAGAACTATTTATACAAATAGGAAAAAGGCCTATTCCATGAAAGCTTTTTAAAACTGATTACTGAAACCATCTGCGTCCTATGCTTTTTTAGAGGTAGATCTTTGCTAATAATGTTGGTGGTTGTTAAGAGTTCTAGTATGCAATCAGCCTCAGGAGACAAGACAGCTTTAAACCAACACTATGTTTACTTCACCAAGGATACAGCTAGGGAGATGCAGCATCTTTACCTCATCCAGAGGACCAACAGCTGCCCAAGCACAGCTCACACACAGGCAGGGTAAGCGGCTTCCCTGGAAGGACAGATGGATGGATGAATGGATGGCTGGATGTGTGGATGGATGGATGGATGGATGGATGAATGGATGGTTGGATGTGTGGGTGGATGGATGGATGGATGTGTGGGTGGATGGATGGAAGGATGGGTGGGTGGATGGATGGATGGATGGATGGAGGGGTGGGTGGATGTGTGGATGGATGAATGGATGGATGTGTGGATGGATGGATGGATGTGTGAGTGGATAGATGAGTGGATGTGTGGATGGATGGATGTGTGGGTGGATGGATGGATGGATGGGTGGATGGATGGATGGATGGATGGATGGATGTGTGGATGGATGGATGAGTGGATGTGTGGATGGATGGGTGTGTGGGTGGGTGGGTGGATGGATGGATGGATGAATGTGTGGGTGGGTGGGTGGATGGATGGATGGATGGATGGAAGGGTGGCTGGATGGATGGATGGATGGTAACCAAGATGTGTGTGGGTCACCTTGATACACAGTCTCTACTTCCTGTGGTGGTGTAGGGTTGAGATCTGTGCACCTGCTCACTATCCACTTCTCTATCCATCCGTCGTTCTGGAGTAGCAGGTCCACAGCACATAAAGTACACACAGTGCACTGCAGTCCCACAACTCTAGGTCCCAGGAACAGAGCCGGATGCCAAGCAGGCTCTGATCAGCTGTGATGGAAACCCACTACCCTCACTGGTCCTCCTCCAGGGACTTCTCATCTTTCTGAGAGTCAATTATAAATAATTTCATATAATCCTAGAGAAGTATGTATTTCATCTCTATTCTCAAACTCTTTGGCAAAATGTTGGTTTGTCAGAGAATTACTTCTCGATTATTTTCAAAGGTCAGTTTTATGATTTACTGATCATGTATTGTTTCCCCGTCCCTTCCACTTCAGGAGCTTCTGTTTTTGTTTTTATCTTATATCTACTTACTTTTTGTTACTTCCCCCACCTCTAGATTTTTGAATTGAATAGCTTGTTTATTTCCCATCTGTCTTGTTTTCTATAAAGGAATAATGTTTCATAACATTTCTTTCTTTACATTACTTTAAATCTTTAAAAAGCATATTCTCATTTCGCTAATCCCTAAGTGTATTGAAGAAAAAAATTAAAACAAGTCTAAATTATTTGGAAATGTGTGTAATATTCAAGGGATATTTTTTTACTTTGTTAACCACTAACATATTGCATGTACTCAGAATGTGACATCTACTTTTTTTAAAAATGTGTTTACTTAATCAAATTTTATAATAAACCATGTTTGTTGGTTGCTGAAATCATTTATAGCCTTATATTAAAAATATTTTGATCTTCTAGTTTCCAAGAGAAAGTATTTCAAAATTACAGTATGATTGATTTTGCCAATTTTTCATAAATATTTGAGTAATGTTGGTAAGATATGCCTCTTATTGGTATCAAACTTTCCTCTTAGTGCCCTTTAATATTTATATCCTTATGACAATATTAATATTGAAAAATAAAATATTTGCTTAGTATTTTGTCTAATTCACTTTTGTGCACACTTTCACTTCAGTTTTTTATAATTTAATTCAAAGCAAGTTAGATACCATTTTTTTCTTTTTTATATTTGAGTCTACCACAAGTAACTTAGGAATTCTTTCATAACGATTGCATTAAACCTTTACAACTATGTTATCCATGAGTAATTAGATATTGTTTGATTTTTCATTTCCTTCACTATTGCTCCTGGAATCTGAGAAATAAAAAATATGCATATACATCCTTCAGAAATTGATCGGCATGGAGTAAGTAAAGTCCTATCTCTGAAATTATCTATATTGTCTCTGTACCCAAAGGACTTGAGTATAGAATTCTTCACTCGATCATTTCCCTTAACAGTTTCCTTACAAGTCTGGTTTTAGCACCTTTTGATTGCTTCCAGGGAAATAATTAATAAATATCTCAGTTTGAATTTAAGAGACGATGTTTAAGAGATGACATCTTATGAAAGCTGCAAAGCTGGGGGGAAATGGGGGGGGGCAGCAAAGACACAGGTGATAAGCTTGGTCCCAGCCACCACTTACAGCATGACATGAAGAATTCGCAGCTGTCTTGGTGAGTATGAGCCAATGTCTCTGGCAGGCTGGCATGGAGAAAACACACTTAGGAACAGTGTTTTCCAAGGCTCCCTGTGGAGTAATTTCACCCTGTGGGAAGCTGCCCTCCCACACTCCGTGAGGGTGCATCAGCCCATTCTTTCACGAGCTCCAAGGGAGCCAGTTCCCATGTCCCACATGAAGCCTCACCTCCAAGTCCAGAAGCATGCCCATGACAAAGAGAAAAAGAGACTGCATGGCATCCAGGGCCCCTTTTCCTAGACCATCTCCAGGCTGCCCATATGCTATTTCCAAAGAGTCCCTATGCTGCATGATCTCAGAAGGAATTAATATCAGATTTCACTGAATGATGCCACTGACTTAGATTCAGGATTAGTATTTTCAATGATTACAAATTCTATTTATTACTCTCATCAGTGCACGGTACCCACAATCTTCACAAATACTTACCATGACTTCTGTGTAAGTTTTATTTTCCATCTTGTATTGATGTAAACATATTTAGGTTACCAAGTTACTAGATGACATACGACTTGCTGAGTTTCATAATTCATGTGTAGTAAACTTTAAAACTCGTCAACATTTCATTCATGCTTTTGACCCAAGAGTACCCAGAACTTTTTCCAGTGTCTTGGCTGAGTATCCCAGAAGCAGATGCTGAGACAAGAGTTCATGTGCATATGACTTATTAAGAAAATGCCTCCAAGAAACACAAGGAAGCTAGGAGAGGAGATCAGGGAAGGTAAAGAAGCCAATTCAGGGGACACAGGGGCTGCAGGACATGAAATTCCAATTCTTTTGCTTCAAGTTAGGGCAAACCCTGAGGAGTAACCCATATTCTAGTCACTAAGCAGAACCCTTCATGGAGGTACAGGAGGAAACTGCCAGGCTTTCTGGCTTTCTGTGCCTCCACTCGAGCATCAGCAAAGGGTTTCTCTTAATGAGAATGGCAAGCACAGGACTCTGGAAATAACAACATATCAAAACCAGGTGAGAGAATCACAGAAACAAGAGGACCCCAAAGGGATCTGGGTGGCGCACCAACAGTTTCCACCATAGTCATCTCCCTCACTCTCTGCAGTGATAAGACATGTCCCAGTAGCTGAATTCACACCTTGGGCAGGAATCCAGGCTGATATCAGAGGAAAGCAATGGACTTGAAATATGCAAATTCCACATTCTGGGCAATGAGGATGCACATCACCACTGTACTTGTCAATGTATTCTTGGTGCTTTTCAGCCAACAGAACTACAAAACAAATAGAGATAATGCCAATGCATTTCTACTTCCAATAGTTCTGCTTCAGGTACGAGGCATAGATCCAGTTGTACCACCATCTCCAGAATGGCAGAGTGCATCTAACCCTTCATTCCAGGATCAGTTCATCCATCCCCTCAGTGGAACTACTTTTCTTCTGCCTTTCTCCTCCAGAACCCTTTCTACCACTCCTTTTCAACATTTTAGCAAATGTAATACAACAAGAAAAGGGGAAAGAAGGTATATCCCCAGGAGGGTGATCAACATTTTCAACAAGTGAATATTATTAATTATATGTGAAATGATATTCCTTGGAAATGAAAACATTCACCACTAAATCCGTATGTTTTCTTCTTCAATAAAAACATATTATTCAATAGTCAAATTCACAGTTCCAAAGGTCTTTCCTATTCAGGCCTTGATTGATGCTCCCTTTGGGTTTTGAGAAAGGATGTTAAGGGCTGGGGATTTAGCTCAGTGGTTTTGGCACCTGCCTTACAAGTGCAAGGTCCTGAGTTTGATCTCCAGTACCAAAAAAAAAAAAAAGCTCTGAGAAAGGATGTTAATAAGTCACTCCAAAGATAGGCAATAAGTACTACCTGTTCCACTATCTGTAACATGCTCCCATCATTTTGGCCTTATGGGAAATGCGATTACATCAGTAACTGCTTTATTTTTATTAGTCAAAGAGTAAAATCTTGGAAATATCAGGGGAATAGCCTAACATCACCTCAGCAGTTATTCGTATCTGCAGATATTGGAAAAAGACTGATAAACAGAATCTAAAATTACCAACCCCTGGTGCCTATCCCTGTGTGATCCCCTCCTCTGGTTGTAGCCTGTGAACATAATGAGACTTTATCCCATACCTGGGTTACATTCAATGGCACTGATGATTACAATTTGACTGATACTATGAAGGTTCCCTATTAAGTTGATTTTGAATAAATCAAAGTGGGGGGGAAGGATTTCCTGGGTTTGCTTCCCTTAATCAGTGAGCCTTTCAAAAAGAAGTTCTAGAAGTCAGAGGTTCAAAGCAGGAAAGATGTTCTTATTTTGGCTGTGAAGAAGCAAACTGCCATGCATGGAAAGAGCTCATAGTTGGCAAGAGCAAGAGCCTCTGGAATGGAAGACCTGAATTCTACAAGCACAAGGAACTGAGTGCTGCCATCAGCCAGTGAGCCTTCAAGCAGACCCCAACCCTCAGATGAGATCAAAACCCTCACCGACACTTTGATTTCAGACTGATGAGACCCTGAGCTAACTTCTGCCTGAACCCCTGGCCCACATAATCTACAAGATAATAAATGTGTCTCACTTTAAGCCTGTAAGCCTGTAAATTTTTGCCAATTTGTTATGCAGCAACATAAAATAAATATTATAATTCATGTAGACCTAACCTATAGCCTAAGGGTCATGTTTTCCTTGAATTTAATTACCTGATTTGTAGCTATATGTGGCACAGGACAAATCTGTCTCTTTTAATAAAGACCCACATTCTACAGAGCTATTCAAGCAACCAGAAATCAATGCAAAAGTATAATAATCAATAATGGTGACTGCACTGAGGTCACAACTCCTGCCACAATCAGAAATCTCTATGGGCAAGAGAAGGATATGATGAATATCTGCCTTCATTTTGTGTCCACGGACCACAGACTAGGGAATGGATTTTCACCACTTGGCAGAAAGGCAAACTACAAATGGATTTAACAGTTGTTTTTTCATGGAGTTTGTTAAGCTCTTCTGCTACTGAGAAAATTTTCCTACAGCTGGTTTATTTGTGTGGGATTCATGGCACAAGGATGGCTGGCAGAATGGATTTCAGCAGGAAGACCTTTGTGGTGATAGAAGCATAATTTCAAAATAGAAAGGGAGAGAAAATCCATCTGCTTGGTAGGTCAAGCAGTGTATTAATTATCTACTGGTGCATAAAAAATGTCTGCAAAACTTAGCAGCACAAAACAATAAAAATGTATTACTTTTGAGGGCTGTGAATCCAACAGTGGTTTAGCTGGGTAAATCTGACCTAGAATCTTCCATGATTTTGCAGTCAAGCTAGATCAGGGCTTTTGTGATCTGAAAATTATGAGACAAGAGTTCGGTAATTTAGCTATTTGCAAGAGACTTCCTTTGTGACTTTTCCCATAACACTGCTCATAAAGTGACAGCTGGCCTCCACAAAGCAATTTATGTAATGAGGAGGTGTGGTAGGAGAAAGAAGGAAGGGAGATAAATCAACATGATACCACAGCATATTTTTAACCTAATCTTGGGAGTGACACACTACCATTTTGCCATAACCAATTACCACAAAAGCAAACTGGTATAATATGGAAAGGGACTAACTGTGCAAAGGTAAAAACACTAGCAGCCAGAGTTCATGGGGCCATCTTTGAGCCTGCACAATACGAGTGGGGAATTTGGACCAAGATTTGAATCTCATCCATATGGCCCATATGAACTCTCACTCCACCAAAAATTAGAACACAGTTCATGTATCTAAGACAGAAAGTACTTCCACAGGGTAGCAACACTGGAGATCTTACCAGCTTGGAGTGAAATGTCTGGATTACCATCAACTGAAGATTCCAAATGCCTAGTTTTTCTTACTTGACTACTGTTTCTCCCCTGCTTAACAATCCTCAAACTGTTTGCTCACTGGGCTTTCTCAGCAGGGAGATATAACCCAACCCTCACAAAACTGATAGCCTGAAATATTCTCACCGTCTTCTTGGATGTTCGTATCATTCTTTTTCAATATCTGAAAAAAACTAGATAAATATTACTGGCTTACCGTGGGTTATCTACAAAATAGCCTTAGCATGCCCTTGGAATACACAAGCCCAGAAAATCAAGGAAAGAACATCTGGAAAGATGTGAATCCTTATATGTTGACTGCTGTGTCAAAAAACAGTCACAAGCCAGGGATTTAGCTCAGTGGTTCCACTGCCTGCCTTGCAAGAACAAGGACTTGAGTATGATACCCAGTACAAAAAAAAAAAAAAAAACAGTCACAGAAGAGTTCATCAGGTGTAAACTCTAGGAAAATCTGCAGAGAAAGATCACTCCTGAGTAAGTGGGGTCAGGGTGAGAAATTATTGGGGAGAAGAAAAAGGTTCTGAGATATGGGCAACACCAAGATTATCTTAAGAGGCAAATGCAATCTGGGGAAATTATACATATGCTCTGTCTTCTTTGCCTCTGCAGTGAGACTTGGAAGAAAACCAAAAATCCAATGTGGTCTCCCATACTCATAAACTCTGTCCCAAGCTATTCCCAACATGAAATTTCATTTACTGAGAATAATCCAATGCTCTTTCTTCTTGACTTCTACTGGCCTCTGCTTTCACCATGGGGACAGAATGACTCCAACAGAGAGCAAACTCCTACTTTTGAACAGAACAATAAAAAAGGATACAAAAAGGAAATGGTATATGGAAGTGATTCTCTGGCTAGTCGTTCATCTTCAAGGTTGGCTCCATACAGATTTAGGATTTCCAAGTCAATCTGACTCATGTAAGGTCCTTTCTAAGATCTAATATAAAGATCTTGCTTGGCAGCTCTTCCTCCACATGCCTTCTAAGTAACAGTTTAAGTGAGAGCTTTGTTCTCTGAAAATTATTTTACTGGTCATTGGAAAGTAATGTTACCTTTCATGGAGACAGGAAACAATTCTCTGAAAAATGGAGTATCAAGATGGATCTACTCTTATATCAAAGGCAATTTTGGGGTGGTTTTGTTTTGTTTTGTTTTATTTCATCATAGTACACAAAAGTTCAGACCTTTAGGAACAATTGTTTTCAAATGTTTCAAATTCATAGGTTGTTTTTCCAAAACAAAATTCTGTATCTGAGTGGCATCCAAAGTCTAGTCTGCCCTGAAAAGATGTTGGGACAAATATCTCTTAAAATAGACCTTAATCAGCTGCTCTTCACTTTGAAATAGCTTCTTAGAGTTCAGTCAATATTGAGCATGTCCTTTGCAGAACAGGAGAAACAAAGTTCCCACTTTTAGAGCTTGCCTACTACTAGATACATACTTCTGGCCAAGGTGAAAATAAAAACAACTGCTGTGTTATGCTTTGCATCAAAATTGTCTCCTAAAAGTTTCATTTATTTAAAGGTGGAGCTCTAGGAAGGTGATTGGATCATGAGGCCACGGCACTCATTTGTGGAATGACCCAGTGGTGAGTTCATAGTTAAATGTGCTGTCAGGAGGCAGGCCCTACTTGGAAAAGGTGAGTCCCTGGGGGATGCCTTAAGGGTGCATTGCCCTCCCTAGGTCCTCTCTTCTGCCTCTGCTTCCTGGCTGCCATGATTCAAGCAGCTTTCCTGGAATAGACCCTTCCACCATGCCATGTCTTCCTTGGAGCCAGCCAACCATGGCCTGAATCCACTAAAAATTGTGAGCCAAAATAAACCTCTTCTCCTTTGAGTTGTGGGTGTGTGGGATTTTGTCCCATGATGGAAAAATGACTAATACATATTTCACCCTTTCCCAGCACCAAGCCCAGGCCTTACCACAATCTCAGCCATTAGAACTGAAGGTGGTGAGTGGCATCCTCAATTGTTGGGTCAAGCAGATCCTCCCTTAAGAAAGCACCACCTATGATGAGGATGTGATCTGATATCCTCTATTTACTCCTTCACATCTCTATTTTTGATCTGTGATACTTTTCTTGGAATGGATCCAACTAGTAAAAGAGTAAGACTCTGGTCTTTCATAGTGAATGGGCCATCTTTTCTCTGAAACTTCCTGTTATCCTCGTAGAGACGGTCTGATACTTCCCTCTGATACCTCCCAATACATCCCTCTGCCAACCCAGCTTCCTTTTTGCTTTTACTGGTTATGCTCCTCAGTGAACCTTTTGCATTCCTTAACAGTACTCTGGTGTCTGCTTCCTGGAGTTCTCAACTAACATGTTAGAATCAAATGTAGTTTGAAACTCAAGCAGATGGGATTTGGGGCTGGGTCGCTCACTGACTGGATGATAGGTGGGACACAGATAATTCCTAAGGAAAGATGGCAGCATAAATGCTGACACTTTCACTGGTAGTAATTTAAGAGAATATTCTGAAGGAGAGGAATGTCCTAGCAGTTGCAAGGGCTTAGTTATTTAAAAGTGGAGTAACAGAGAGCAATTTATGCTGGGACAACAGAATTAGCTCATTACTAAGTGGCACTGTTTTCCTACAAAGGGATAATGAGAAACCAAGCAATTGAAAAATAATTGTGAAGGCCAGGGGAAAAATTCCAGATGGGTCTTTTCCCATGTAGTGGGAGAGCAAAAGAAGCTGAAGCTCGAGCTCAGGATTTAATAGTAAAAGACACTGGGCTTCAAGACTGAATGTTTAGCCAGGAAGCAGAGCTGTTGGGACTACCTGGGACACATGAGATGAAGACAGCTAGGCGGTTGTACCTGGAGGTTTTGACTCACCAGACTGCCTTAGGACTTGCAGGGGCCCCTCCTCCTCCCTACTAAGAGGTAGTAATACCTTTGAGGAGAAAGACACAACAGACATAATCTATTGTCACCCCCTTTCCTAGCTGCTGGGTCAATAACTTGGGGTCAATTAATACAGCTGGAGATGTGCAGGGCCATGTAAGGGAAGAAGGAATAATATACCAAAGAAGCTGCAAAAATGAACCAAAATACACTGACAGGAGCCAAGGAAGAAAAAGTGGACTTGGGTTTTAGGAATACATGATCAAAGAGGCAGGAACATCTGATAGGTAAGGAAGAGATTATTGACTCAGGGAGAAAGTACTCTCTCAGGATATAGGATTTACACCTTGACAAAAACTTTCAAAAGATGGTATAAATCAGTGCCAGAGTGACCTCTAGAAGCCTACAGAAAATGATGCAGCATGCTGACTGAAGTTATGGTGCCTGGATTTCCATGAAGAATATGGCAGAAAGAAGTATACAGCTCAGATATGGTATACAATATTGGACCTATAATTAATAATCATAATGGCTAAGTATATGCTATAATTTTAAGTAATGTAGACTTAAAATTTGTTAAGAGAGTAAATCCCATCTTAAGTATTTTTACCACAATAAAAAAATAAACAAAATTTGTAAAAAAACATAAGTAGAAGGCTCAGGAAAGTGAATGTGTTCCAATGAACGTACTATTATGAGTCCAAAAGACTCATTAGAAAATTACACATCACAAGAAGGCTTTAAGGATATGCTATTTGTCACGGCCATCAGATATGTGCTAGTGAGGAGACCCTGGCATCCTTGTGAAGTTCAGCCAGAGCTGAAGATAAGAGAGGTTGTCACAGAGTTTGGCTAATTGATACCACTGAGGAAAAGTGGTCCCCAAAGCAGTACAGGTTATCTGGAAGTCCTTTAACCTCTAGAGGCCTTGGCATTTCAAATATGACAACAATAAGTAACCTCATAGTGACAGCTGAGGGGCTTGACCCATAGAGAGCTGTGGAGATGACTGATGGGACAAGACTCCTATTACGATTAGCTCTAAGATATTCCGCAAAAGTATCATGAGTTCATTCTGAATGGTGGTCGGATCATGGAGATGTTATACTCACCCGTGGATTCATCCACTGCTGACATCAGGGTTAAACGTGCTGTCAGAAGGTGGGGCCTGGTTGGAGGAAGTGGATCACCCAGGGCATGACCAGGAAGGATACACCATCTTCCATTCCTGCTCCCTTCTGTCTCTCTGGTTCTCTTGTTCTCTTTCTCTCCTTTCTGATTGCCATAGGTTGGCCAGCTTTCCTCTGCATGCTCTTTCTCCACATAGTTACACAGGAAGCTTCTGAAATTGTTTCCTTCCAACTGTCTAGCCAAAACAGTAAATCAAGAGCAATATCACATGGCATGAGGTGGTGGTGGTGGTGGTGATAAAGACTGGTGTCAAAATTATAGATGTAAATAGTTCAAAGCTAGCAATTCCAGTCGTATCTTCCCTATACATATTCCCCAGCATGCCCACTGCAGATACCGGTTGGATCCTTCAGTTTACAGGGATTCCAGTGGCCATGCCATATATCCCAGAAATTCCAGTTCTGGGGACATATCCAAAGGATTTTAAATGAGTGTGTTGAAGAAATACCTGAATTTTCTTCACTGCAACACTGTTCACAAAGCCAAGAAGCAGAATCAACCTAAGTATCCATCAACAGATGAATGGATAAGGAAAATGTGATCTATGTGCACAGTAGAATATTATACAGTCTTAAGAAGGAGATTCCATCCCTTGCAACCAAGTGGAGGTGGCAAGCTAGAGGAATATATGCTAGGTTAAATAAGCCAGACATATACATCACCTCACCAAATGAGAGCATCTGAAACAACTGAACTCACAAAAGCAAAAATAGAACAATGGTTACCAGAAAATGGGATGTGGGGAGGATACTAGTCAAATGTACACAGTTTTCGTTGGATAAGAGTAATGAGTTTTGGAAGATCTGTTACACAGTTGATGACTATAGTTAGTAGTAATATATATATTTGAAATTTATTAAGATAAAGCAAATGTGGTAGATATATCAAATGGAATACTATTCAGCCCCCCAAAATTAAATCCTATCATTTGTGACAACATGGATGGACAGGAGGTCATTATGTAAGTGTGTAAAACAGGCACAGAAAGACAATTCTTACATAATTTCACTCATGTGAGGAATATAAAAGAAGTTGATCTCATAGAAGTTGAGAATAGGATTGTGATTACCAGAAGGTGGAGGAAGATATTTGATGGGCACCTAAGTTATACCCAGATAAAAGCAAGAAGTTCTGATGTGGTAACAATAAGGTGTTATGCATTTCAAAAAGTTAGAAGAGAAGATTTTGAAGGTTTTTTCCATAAAGAAATGATAAATGTTTGAGTAGATGTATAAGTCTAACCTGATGGAACATATCACAAGATAGATAAGTAACTTCACATGGTACCCCATGAATATGTACAATTTGTATGTCTTTACATAGTAGTGTAAAATAGTTAATTTAATAGTTAATTCAAAAATAAAGTTACTCTACTTTCAATTTCTCTTTAAAAATTGTTAAGGGCTTATATTTCAAATGTTTTTACTCAAAAATGGTAAGTATTTGACCTGATAGATATATTAGCTTGATTTAATAATTTCACTTTATATATACCTATCATAACATCAATTTGTCCCAAAAAATATATACAGTTGTATTTTTCAAACACAATAATTTTTTTTTTTGGTACTGGGGATGGAACTTGGGACCTTATGCTTGTAGGGCAGGCGGCGGAACCACTGAGCTAAATCCCCAGCCCCACAATAAATTTTTTTAAAGTTAAAAATTGGTTTAAGATTCAAGAGTTTCCTGAGGTGTCCTGAGATTCAAGTAACTCCTAAACCCTTTGATCTAAATTACACTGTCTCCCTAGCCCAGACTGACCGAGTTTGAGATGTTTAGCTTTTTTTCCTCTTTGTTTGCCTCATTTTTCTAGTGGTTCTCTGAAAGCCTGACATGGGGAGATGACATCTCGTACTCCTCCTACTGAATGGACCAAGAACACAGCCTACAGTTTCTTATAGTCTTCTTTCTGTTGACACCACTGACTTAATTTCCTGAATGAACATCCTTGTAGACAATCACCTTCACACATGACAAACAAGTACATGAGACCAAGAAGTAAGTCACTATTCGATTCCACTTTATCTTTTCAATCCACTCTTTAACTTTCATTCTCACTGTCCCTGGTTTAGTTCAGGCTCTAAGCATCTGAACTGTTTCAATGTCTTCAGATAAGTCTCTCTCCTGTCCAGAACAACTTCTGCATAGAGCCAGGTGATCTTTCTGAACTTACTTTGCTTTTTTCTGGCTTGGCAAAACAACTTTCTGTTATTGCTACAAGTAAGTAATGACACTCTCTGTGAGGTACCAGGGTATAGAACCATTTGTAGCCTCTAATCTGATAAGCTATGGTCACTACTCCAGCAAGTCTTCGAATTTTTACAAAATAATGATCTATGCTTGATAGAAAATACAAAAATATCTTTAATTTTGAGAGCTATGTGTTTCTTGCTTATAAGAACTTTAAGATCCTCAAATTTATATACAACAACTTGCTTGTCATATGGATTTTTTTCAGTCATAGTTGTGTGTACTGAGGCAATTTGATCTGTATTTTAAGTATAAACCCAAACAGACACTGAATATCTTTATAGTGACCCAGAGTTATTGATTCTTACTTTCTGAGCAAACCAGTATCTACAAGATTGATGCCCTACCAAGGTCCTGAGTTGCAAGGAAGACACCAAATCACCCCACTGCAGACAGGCAGCCACCTGGTTACACACTACAAAGACAGAGGACACCAGACCACCAGACCAAGGTACTGAGTCCCACTGTTCCCGGCCCAGAGGTAGGGGCTTCTGAGCCATTGTCCCACTGCTCCTGGTCCAGAGGAAGAGGCTTCCTGGCCACCATCCCTCCCGCTGCTCCCAGCCCAGAGGAAAGGCCTTTTGGGCCACCTTCTGTCCTGCTGCTCCTGGCCCAGAGGAAGGGGCTCCCAGGCCACCATCCCTCCTGCTGCTCCCAGCCCACAGGAAAGGGCTTTTGGGTCACGATCCCTACTGCTGCTCCCAGCCCCTGTCCCACCACACCCAGCTCAGAAGAGGTAATCCATGCAGGCGCTAACAGCCACCGGCCCCAGTCAAAATGACAAAACAGGTAAATAGGTCTCAAAACCAGACTTCCAGATCACCTACAGCAACCCCAAAGGGAAATGAGATGGAACACTCTGATACTCAACCACCTAGGCCCACTGAACTGACAACAAAAGGGGATCTGGAAAAAATGAAATCAGAAATAATTTCTCAGATAACAGGAGAAATTGTGCCCCTAGTGGAAGACATGATTGATAAATCTAGAGAGGAGCTCAGGAACATGATGGAATCTCAACATAAGAAACAAATGGAATCCATAAAACAGATGCAAATAGATTTCCAGGACATGAAAAACTCCATTGAAAGTCTACACAGCAGAATGAGCCAATGTGAGGACAGAATTTCAGATATAGAAGATAAGATTGCAATTAGTGACCAGGAAAAAGAAAAATTGCTTCAAAATTATAAGGGAACATGAGAAATCAATCCAGCAGCTGCTAGATGATGCAAAAAAGAATAACATAAGACTGGTTGGGCTCAATGAAGAAACAGGAGAGAGTGGAGATGACATAAAAAATCTCTTCACAGGAATAATGGCAGAAAACTTCCGAAGCAGGGGAAAAGAGCTTGACATACAGATAAGTGAGGCATATAGGACTCCAGTAGCCTTGATCAAAAAAATCTATACATAGGCATAGAATTGTTAAGATTCCAGAAAACACAACAGAAGAACAAAGTTCTCCAAGCAGTCAGAGAAAAAAAACAAATCACATACAAAGGAAAGCCCATCAGAATCACAGCAGACTTCTCAACACAAACTATCAAGGCAAGAAGAGCTTGGAGTGACATATTCCAAGCCCTAAAAGGAAACAGCCTCCAACCCAGATTGATGTACCCTGCAAAACTATCTTTCAAAATGGATGGAGAAATAAAGATACTTTCATGACAAAGAGCACCTTAGGAACTTCTTGACTAGCAAACCAGCACTCCAAAGAATTTTACACAATATCCTAGGAACAGACATTGAGGATCACAATCCCAGGAAGCAAAGCAGAATGAACCCATCTGGCATGGTAAGAAATTAAATGTAAAGGGGGAGAATCCAACAAAAAGAAAAAGTCATGGCAATGACAAGTCAATACGTTTCAATGATAAACATCAACGTTAATGGTCTCAATTCACCAATGAAAAGAAATAGACTGGCAGAATGGGTCAAGAAGCAAAATCCAACGATATGCTGCATATAAGAAACACACTTAATTCAAAAGGAAACTCATAGACTGAAAGTTAAAGGGTGGAAAACAATACTCCATGCAACAGGAACCCGAAAAAAAGCAGGAGTAGCTATCCTCTTGGCAGATCAAGTAGATTTCAAACCAAAACTGATTAAGAGAGATTGTAGAGGACAGGGGAAGGAGACGTTACCAGAACCTCTGCAGTGAGTCCTGGTCTCCTGTGAGCCACGGCAGCACACGGCGAATTACAGGAAAGGTAGAAAAATGAGACTGAGAAGAAGCTGAGCTTTGGGTCTGATCAGTGCTGCTCTGGGCAGCAAAGACAGAGCCCCCAGCTTACCACGCCTTTTATTCAGTACATCGGGAGAAACAAATGTAACAAATGACTTGCAGAGAGTTCAATAGTTCACATTGGGATAAACAAGGTGTAACGGAAGGCTTGCAGAGAGTTCAGTACATCTCCGGCAAACAAGATGTTAATCAGTCCAAGAACAATGAGGAACTGAGCAGATGTTTGTTCTCCCAGGATGTTTCTTGTCCTGGACAATCACAGCATCACTGGATCACTTAAGTCTCAGTTGTGACCGGAGGCCAAACTGGAGTTATTCTGTAGCTGGGCTGTAGGCAAGAGAACTAGGCTAACCAAATGATTTATCCCTAGAATTATGTAGCATTAATCCCAACAAGAGATGAAGAAGGACACTACATCCTTGTAAAGGGAAGAATCCAAGAGGAAGAGATGACAATCATAAATATCGATGCACCAAACACTAGTGCACCCAACTATATAAAACAAATATTAACAGACATGAAAAAGTCATATATGCACTAATACAATTGTAGTGGGGGACCTCAACACCCCACTGTCACAAATAGATACATCAACTAGACTAAAAATGAGTAATGAAATACTAGAACTCAATCGAACTCTTGAACAAATGAACTTAACAGATCTTTACAGAGTCTTCCACCCCACAAAATCAGAATACACATTCTTCTCAGCTGCACATGGGTCATTCTCAAAAATAGACCACATACTCACACATAGAACATGTTTAAGTAAGTGCAAAGGAATTGAAGTTATCCCCTGTATATTATCAGACAATACTGCAATGAAATTGGAGATCCATAGCAAAAGAAACTCAAAAATTTCATAAACGCGTGGAAATTGAACAACATACTTCTGAATAATCAATGGGTCACAGAGGAAATTAAACAAGAAATCAGACAGTTCCTTCAATTAAATGACAATGACAATACAACATATCAAAATCTATGGGACACAATGAAAGCAGTCTTACGAAGGAAATTCATAGCAGTGAATATGCATATTAGGAAAACAGAATGAGTCCAATTAAACAACCTGATGCTGAACCTCAAGCTTCTAGAAAAAGAAGAGCAGGACAACCCCAAAGCTCATAGAAGGGAGGAAATTATAAAGATCAGAGGAGAAATCAATGCAATGGAGACTAAGAGAACGATACAAAAAATCAATGAAGCCAAGAGTTGGTTCTTCTAAAGAATCAACAAAATTGACAAACCTTTAGCCAACCTTGTCAGAAAAAGGAAAGAAAAGACCCAAATCCATGCAATTAGGAATGAAAAGGGTGAAATGACAACAGACCCAGCAGAAATCCAGAGGATCATCAATACCTACTTCCAGAACCTATACACCAATAAGATGGACAACACAGAAGAAATGGAGAGATTCCTAGATACATATGAATTACCAAAGTTGAACAAAGAAGACCTTAAAATTCTGAACAACCCAATATCAACCAATGAAATTGAAAATGTAATTAAAAACTTATCAACTAAGAAAAGCCCGGGCCCTGATAGCTTCACTGCTGAATTCTACAAGACATTTAGAGAGGAACTGCTGCCACTACTGTTTAAACTCTTCAGTGAAATTGAAAGGGAAGCAAAACTCCCAAATTCATTCCTGGAAGCAAGCATCACCTTGATCCGCAAAGCAGAGAAAGACCCAACTGAAAAAGAGAACTATAGGCCAATCTCACTAATGAACATAGATGCAAAAATCCTTAATAAGATACTGGCAAACAGAATGCAGAAGATCATCAAGAAGATCATACACCCTGATCAAGTGGGATTCATCCCAGGGATGGAGGGATGGTTCAATATACGAAAATCAATCAATGTAATACACTATATCAATAGAGCCAAGGACAAAAACCATATGATTATCTCCATAGATGCAGAAAAAGCATTTGACAAAATCCAATATGCATTTATGATAAAAACCCTACAAAAAATTGGAATAGATGGTCTCTACCTCAAACTGATAGAAGCCATCTATGAAAAAGCAACAGCCAATATCATACTAAATGGTCAAAAACTGAAATCCTTCACACTCAAATCAGGAACAAGACAAGGATGTCCACTATCACCACTCTTGTTCAATATAGTTCTGGAAACATTAGCCATGGCAATTAGACAAGAGAAAGAAATAAAAGGAATAAAGATGGGTAATGAAGAAGTCAAATTGTCATTATTTGCAGTTGACATGATACTCTATATAGAAGACCCCAAGAACTCCTCCAAAAGTCTTGTAGACTTAATAACCAAATTCAGTCAAGTAGCTAGTAACAAGGTCAACACACAAAAATCAATAGCTTTCCTCTACACAAATGACAGACTCACTGAGAGAGAAATAGGGCAAATAATTCCTTTCACAATAGCATCCAGAAAACTGAAATACCTAGGAATCATTCTAACAAAAGAAATCAAAGACCTCTTCTCTGAAAACTATGGCACTCTGAAAAGAGAGATTGAAGATGATATCAGAAAATGGACAGGCATCCCCTGCTCCTGGGTAGGAAGGATTAATATAGTGAAAATGGCCATACTTCCAAAACTGCTATATAGATTTAATGCAATTCCAATTGAGATCCCAGCAGCATACTTCATAGACCTTGAGAAAACAATCTAAAAATTCATTTGGAACAAGAAGAGACCCAGGATAGCAAAAGCAATTCTAGGTAACAGAGACATGGCAGGGGGTATCACAATCCCCAACCTGAAACTATACTACAAAGCTACTGTGATAAAAACAGCATGGTACTGGCAAAGAAACAGACCTCAGGACCAGTGGAACAGATTACAAGATGCAGAAACAATGCCAGACACACTCAGCCATCTCATCTTCAACAAAGGAGCCAAACACCCTCACTGGAGGAAAGATAGCCTCTTTAATAAATGGTGCTGGAAAAATTGGGTTTCTACTTGCAAAGATTAAAACTAGACCTGTATCTCTCACCATGCACTAAACTAAAATCAAAATGGATTAAAGATCTAAATATTAAAATAGAAACTCTGAACCAGTTGGAACAGAGGTTAGATAGAACTCTTGAAGACATCAGTATAGGAAAAGATTTTATGAACAAAACTTCAGTTGCCCGTGAGCTAGCACAAAAAATCAACAAATGGGATCTCTTCTTATTAAAAGGCTTCTGCACAGAAAGAGAAACCACCAGCAGTGTGAGAGACAACCCACAATGTGGGAAAAAATCTTCACCTGCTCTTCCTCAGACAGAGGTCTACTATCTCGAATCTATAAAGAACTTAAAAAGATCAGACCTCCCAAATTTAAAGACCCAATCCAAAAATGGGCATCTGAAAGGAACAGGCATTTCTCAGACAAAGAAGTAGAAATAGCAAATAAATACATGAAAAAATGTTGAACATCACTGGTCATTTGAGAGATGCAAATGAAAACAACGCTGAGATTCCACTTCACTCCAGAAAGAATGGCTACTATCATGAAATCAACCAATAACAAATGCTGGAGGGGCTGTGGGGAAAGAGGAATCCTGCTCCACTGCTGGTGGGAGTGTAGACTGGTGCAACCACTGTGGAAATCAGTATGGAGATACCTCAAAGAACTAGGACTGGAAGTCCCATTTGACCCCACTATTCCACTGCTGGGGATCTTCCCCAAAGAATTAAAAGAATCATACTACAGTGATATATGTGCTCCCATGTTCATTAGCAGCCCAGTTTGTTATAGCTAAAACTTGGAAACAGCCCAAATGCTCATCAACTGGAGACTGGATAAAGAAAATGTGTTTTTTTAATAAAATGGAGTACTACTCAGCCATAAAAAATGAGAAATTAGAGACATTCATAGCTAAGTGGATGCACATTGAGGCGATACTCTTAAGTGAGACAAATAGGACACACATGTATAAATACTGAATAGTTTCTCTGGGGTGAGAAACTGAAAGTGTAAATAAGGACTAAATGTATAATAGGTCATGTGAAATAGGAAGAAAAGGGGCAAAGGGGAAGGAAGTGGGAGGGCTAGGGGAAAGGATAGAAGGGAATGGGATTAATATGAGAAAATGGAAAAATAGGAACAAAATCTTTGTAAATAGGGAGGACTGGAGGGGTTGAAGGGAGGGCTGGGCAAGGGTGAAAAATAAGAACCAAGAGAGACTATGTAAAGGTGCAAATTTCCAATGATGAATGTCATTATATTGTATATCTAAAATGTACCAATGATTAGAATGAATAATCGATAATGTAAAATAGGAAGAAAAGGTCCAAAGGAGTAGGGGTAGTGGGAGGGGCAGGGGAAAGAAAAGAAGGGAAAGGAAAAATGATGAGAAATGGAAAAAATGGAAATAAAGTCTTTGTAAATAGGGAAGGGTGGAGGGGATGAAGGGAGGGCTAGGAATGGGAAAAAAATAAAATAAAAAATAAGATCTACAAGATTGGAAATCTCAAATTTGCTGAAAAAACAAACATTGGGTACTGTCTTTTACTGACCAACTAAAGAAGAGCAAATTAATGTCTACATATTTCTGGATGTGCAAATTATTTAAGGAGAAAGGTGACACCTTTATCCACAGAAAGCAGACCTCTGAGCTATGTGGTTACAACCACAAGACTCTAAAACTATCCAAAATATAGTTGGAAACAAAGAATAAAAGTACTAAATAGAATTTATGAAACCCTATTGGATATAACATTGCTAACCAAATACAATGTAGATGAACTGATAAAATTGAAAATTTGGTACCTGTCTAAAAGTTACTTGATAGTACAATTACCATGAAAGAGGTTAAAAATCATGCAGTTGTATGAAGCCTAAATAATAAAGTAAAGATAAAATCTTAATAGGTGCTGAAGAATGGGTATGATTTATGAACAGAAAAGGTAGAAAGCATTCTATGTGGATCAAGTGGTATTGGCACCATGAAAACACCTAATAACTTCAAGGGATTTGTTGGGAAACTGGGCGGGGACATAAGTTCCATAACAAAAGTAGCATGAAAAGATTCCCTTACTCAGCCCTTCCACTGCTGTGGAATCTCCACCTATAGACACTGGATACAAGAAGGTTACCAATTGGCTACTGAAGTATGGTCTCTGGAAATGTTCAAAAAAGAAGTGATCCAAATTGCACTTAGATTAAAGTCAGAAAGGTTGGGAAAATTCTAAAAGAGTGAGAAGAATAAAGAATAAGCAGATTTTTAGAGCAGTGATAAATGACTCATGCAGATTTCTGGGAGCCCCTGAGGCCATTCTTTTCAGTGTCCCAGTAAGTAATCTAAAAAGGGACACAGTCTACTTGGAGACAGAATCCACCAGCTTGGAAGTAGATGCTCCCCCATGGTCTGCCCCTAGATTATACAAAAAGGTTTACATAACAAAATGATTACGCATCTGGCTCTTGCACACCCTCAAAAAGCATTATCCACAAGTAGGGCACTTTGTTACTCTTGGTCCCCATCAGTACCTCTTTCTGTAAGTGTGTAGAAGCTGTAACTCCAAGAATATAATAGACCATGAAGTGGAATTGCTGGAACCCACTCACAAAACTATACCCCAGCAGTTGTCATTGGGTGAGTTTTTCACCTTCTTTGCCCATAGTGTTCTAAGTTGATATTGAATATTAAAAAGTCCCGGAATCCTATGGTGAAGATAGAGTAAGGCATTTCTATAAAGACTGAAGAGGTAAAAACGAAATTCAGAAACTCTAATAACTGGGTAGAGAGGCTGTGTAACACTGCTTCCTTTCCAGCTCTAAAGCTGCGAAGAGGCTTTGAGTGGAGCTGAGGAAAATTCACATAGCACATTTAAATGCATCTTTAGTCAAGAAAGGGCTCATATTGGTTTTCTTCTCTCTAATCACTGAAAAGAATACTGATAGAAAGGCATATCATTATAACCCCAAGAGGAGTACACTTCCTTAAAAGTTACTTTCTACAAAACTTAGAGAATTATTTTAGGAAAAATGCTTGTCATGCTCACCAAAATGCATAAAAATGTGGTCCTTAAGGAATGGGAACAAAAAGTTATAAGAAATACAATATGTGAGATGAGAAGACAGAATTGAAAAAGCTTAAAATGCAGTAGAATAATTTGAATCTCCATTAGAAGGAGAAAAGAACAGCATTCATCCTGCAGATAATGGAATCAGTGATACAGAAGACACCCTGATAAGGTCTTCTGAAACACAGAGAAAATGGGTCAAAGTAAATGTCAAGGTGAGGGGAAAAATTAGATAGCTATTTTTTATTTCCCATTCATATAATTGCACATCTTCAAGGGTAATAATAAAACAATAAGAGCAATAGCAAAACGAAGGAATAAAACTTTCCTGAGATAAAAACCTTCATGTGGGATATAAAATGTTCTCTAAATTCTAAGTAAAACTAGAAGACTATACTTGGACATAGTTTAGCAAGATTTTAAACTGTAGGAAAAAAGGAAATATTATTTAAGATAAATACTGGTTACTGGGTGAATTCAACTTAAATTTGAGGATATTTTATAATAAGTAGGAGGTTTATTTAATAATTTGGCCTTTCTGGGGAATGATCTTGATAGGCTTCTCTGAGTCTACTTCAAAAATCACACATACATAGGATAAATTCCAAATGCAATAAAGTCAAACAGTAAATTAATTCTTATAAATTCACCCAAATAACAATCAGAAGCAACATAGATGTGAAGTAATGTAAATATGTGAAAGTTCTAGAAAGTTAGATTCGAAACAATGTTCAATCATAAGGCTGTGAGGAGAAGAGCAAAGTTGGAGGCAGACACTCAACTTGGACATTTACTCTAAAGCTACAGGAATCAAGGCAGTATGGTACTGACAAAAGAACAGACAAATCAATGGAACAGAAGGAAGAGCCCAGAAATAGACACAAATAAATATAGCCAACTGATCTTTGATGGAAGATGAAGGGAAATACAATGGAGCAGAGACAGACATTTCAACAAATGGTGCTGGAACAACCAGACATCCACATGCGAAAGAATGAACAGAGACAAAATCCTTACTGTTCACAAATATTAACTCAAAATGGATCACAGACAGAAATTTAAGATACCAAACAATGAGGCTCCCAGATGACAACACAGGAGAATACCTAGATGACTCACGATCTGGTCCTGGCCTTTTAGATACAACAGTAAACATAAATCATGAAGGAAATAATTAATAAGCTGCACTTCATCAAAATTTGATAGTTTGCTCTATAAAAGACACTGTTAAGACAATTGAAAAACAAGTTAAAGATTGGAAGAAAGTATTTCCAAAAGACATATTTGATAATAGGCTGATATCCAAAATATACAACAAATTCATAGAATTGAACAAGAAAACAAACTATATAATCAAAAGATGGGCCAAAAACATTAACAGACATTTCATCAAACAAGACAGATGACAAATAAGCATATGAAAAGATATCCCACCTCACATGCCATCAGAGAAATATAAATTAAAACAACAATGACATATCACTACACACCTATGAGCATGGCCAAAATCCAGAACACTGATAACACCAAATGCTGACAAAAATCCAAAGCAACAGGGACTCTTATTCATTACTGGTAAGGACATGGCATGGTAAGGCCTCACTGGAAGAAAGTTTCTTGCAAAACTAAACATACCCTTACTTCATCATCCAGTAAGTTTTCCTCCCAGTATTTAGTAAAAGGCATCAAAACCTTAGGCGACACAAAACCCTGCATACAGATATTGATAGCAGCTTTCTCCATTATGGCCCAAACTTGGAAGCTAACGAAAACCCATGAGACATTCAAATACTCAACTCAGAAGTATGAGGGAGTTAATGCCTTAAACAGACAGGGATAGAAATCAGTGGATAAATGCCCTTTTCACACCCTGGAGAAGCAGCTCTGAGATGCACTCCACAGAGGGAGCCATGTCGGCCACAACAGAAGTGAGTGGATCGAGTTCCCTTGTTAAGACTATCAGAGGAAAAGCAAATAAACGCAGAAACCCAGCTATGTTTTACATTAGATATGCATAAAATGGGCCAAATAAAATGTCTGATCTTTAAAAGTCTCTTTTATTTTCCACTTAAAATATCCTCCCAAAGAAAACTAGAGAGATTATCTTTTAAACTTGCATTTTAAAAAAATGTTCTACAAGAGATATACTTAGACATATAAAATATGAGACATGAGTACTGAATCTCTAGGATTATTTCTTTAGGTTACAGGTATTTCAAAAAAAGAGAAGCAAAAAAAGAAGTTATCAAAAACAACAGAAAAGTTTTTTACACCATTGAAAGCCCCAATAGGAAAACTATCCACCCAGAAAAGTCAGTGTATAAGGATAAACACAAGATACTAAAAGCTACAAAAGAAGAACAAAAATAAATCAGCTATTACAGAACAGATTTTTTTTCATATATCCTTTTATTGGTACATTTTAGGTGTACAATATAATGACACTCATTATTGGAGATTTGTACCTTTACATACTCTCTTGGTTCTTATTTTTCCCTCTTCCCCTGCCCTCCCTTCAACCCCTCCATCCCTCCCCATTTACAAAGACTTTGTTTCCATTTTTTCATTTTCTCATATTAATTCCTTTCCCTTCATTCCTTTCCCCTACCCCTCCCACTTCCCCTTTCCCTTTGCCCCTTTTCTTCTTATTTCACATTATCTATTATATCTTTTAGTCCTTCTCAGAACAGATTTTAGAAATGGTTTAAAAATGTGTTAGCTGGGCCAGGGATTTAGCTCAGTGGTTTCGCCACCTGCTGTGCAAGTGCAAGGACCCGAGTTCAAATCCCGGTACCAAAAAAAAAAAAAATGGGTTAGCTGGGCATGTAATCCCAGGCCTGTACAGTACAGACCTGTAATCCCAGCATTTCAGAAGGCTGAGGCAGGAGGATCACATGTTCTAGCACAAACTGGGTATCTTTGTCACTTAGCAAGACACTGTCTCAATAATAAAAGGGCATCAGAGGCTAGGGATGTAGTCAGTGCAAAGACCCTGTTTTGAAAGTCCAGTATTAAGAGGAAGGGGGAAAAAGAGCTTGTTAGCACAACTCCAGGAAATAGTAGGACACTAACTCTTATTTTTTTATCATTTTAGCTTATCAGTAAGTGTGTGTGGTAATAACGTTTACATGTACCAGTGTGTAGAGGTGGTGCATGCACATGACACATCCCACCTCCTTTCTATCCCTTCTCTCCTCCCCCTCCTTCCACCTCTTGATCATCTTCCCCTTTGAGAATGATCCATCTCCCTACCTTTTATTATCTACCTTTTTATTTCGCTCTTTGTTTTTACTCTGGCTTTCTCATATAAGAGAAACCATGTGATATTTAAACTTACGTGTCTGATTTATTTCAAACAATATTATGGTCAGGAAGTGCATCTATTTTCATACAAACGACACATTTATCCTTCTTTATGACAGGGTAGTACTCCATGGTAAGTAAATACCACATTTTCTATATCCATTCATCTGTTGATGAACACATAGGCTGCTTTCAAGGTTTAGCCGTTATAAATTGTGCTGCTATAAACATGAGTATACATATATCACTGTAATATGGTGTCTTTACATCTTTTAGGAAGGTACCTACAAGCGATTAGGTAGCTGGGTCAAATGGAATTTCTGATTTTAACCTTTATTTTTTTTAAATCTCCATACTGATTTTCACAGTGGTTGAACTAGTTTACATTCCCGCAAAAAATGTAGAAGAGTTCCTTTTCCCTCTGCAGCCTCACCAGCATTTATTTTTATTTGATTTCTTGATGATGGCCATTCTTTCCTGGATAGGATGGAATCTCAGTGTTGTTTTAATTTGCATTTCTCTCATGGCCAGCAATGCTGCGCATTTCTTCATGACCATTGTATTTATTGACCATTTGTATTTCTTCTTCTATGAAGTGTCTATTCATTAGGGCTTGCCCATTTTTGGATTGAGTGTTTTATTTTGGAGGACTCTACATTTTTTGAGTGCTTTATATACCCTGGATAGGAGTCCTCTGTCTGAGGAATTGCTGGAAAAATTATTTCTCATTTTGTAGGTTTTCTCTTCATTTGTTTCTTTTGCTATTCAGAATAACTGTTTTTAATAAAATATGATCCCTTTTGCCGATTCTCAGAACTATTTCACAACTGCAATTCTGTTCAGAAAGTCCTTGCCTATGCCTGTGACTCCAAGAGTTTTAACTTTTTAATTCCTATCTTGGTTCTGCAGCACTAAGCTCAGGAGATTTTTGGAAGCAGGTGCTACTCTCCTATAGAATCTGAGAATAGTAAGTGAGGACTTAATGGATTGTGCAGGATTAATGGGCCTTACATGGACTATTGTACACACAAGCACATTACCCATTAAATTACTCAGTCTAAACTGGGTATGTTCTGAGATTGCCTCCTCTAGACTCAAAACCCCTCACAATATATGAAGGACCACTTCAACTTTCAGTTTGGAAGTCTTGGCCCGGGTGGGGAGCTGATAATGATGTCTCCAAAGGTCCTGATATGTCCTTCCCTGGCACAAATGCCCCTCCCTGAAATCAGGTGCCTAATGCCATAAGTGTTGGAAGTGCATTCCTTGCTTAGAAAAGTTGCTGACTTTCCTTTAGACTGTTGTCTCCACTGAAATAGGAAAGGAAGGAACAGCTATATGGGAATGAACTACTGAGTGGACCAACTGTTGTAGTTGCCCACTGTTAAATACTGTGGCTGCCTCTTGTGGAATACATAGAATGAATCTCAGAGCTGCTTCTCCAAGGATGAAAGGGCATTTATCCATGTATTTGCATACTCCATTTGGGAGAGCTGTTTCTTAACACAGTAACTCCCTCACTCTTCTGAGTTGGGTACAGTATATGAATTCCTTGTAGGCTCTCATAGTAGTGATATTGGAAGAGCCAAGAAGGAAGCAAGAGATTCACAGTGCAAGGTGAAGCAGAGGTGATGTTGGTGCAAAGCAATCAGATCCAGTGTGGATTTGTTCCAAAGGCCTTGCTGAAATCAGAGATGAGGCAGAAACGGCATGAGACTTCCCACAAGAGGGTTTGGTATGTGAAGCCTTGGACATCATTAGCTCCATGGGAACAATACTATCTAGGTGTTATTTATTTAAGAAGTGAAGACACTGTAATAAGTTGGCTCCTACTAATTGCTGGGTCAAGGCAATATCCCTTGAAGTTCCTGGCCATATTTTGAAATCATTTCTTTGCAGAAAAAGCTTCTTAGAATTATCCTATTTTGAGTGTGCCATCTGATTTAGAACATTGACTTTAAAAGGTAGAGCACGACTGTGTTGAACCTTTCCACGTCATACCGACCATGACCTCCCTGTGAATAATGCAGCATGTGGATCCAGTTCAAGTGCAACTCCACTCTGGCTATGATGCTTTTCTTTGTTGTACCTTAAGTGGTGTTCACATGATTCTGATCCCAGAGCACCTTTATTCACTTAGTTACTATTGAAAGGATTTCTCCTTCACACCGCAGCTCACAAAATGAGTTTTCAGTGATGAAACAAGACACAAAGCAGTGCCCGGCGCTTGTTCCTCATGGTGCCACACACATGTCCAATGGGCTTTGTCCAACTAGGAAAGCAAATTATCTGCCAGCACATAAGCGACAGTAATTATTTTGCTACATTGTATGCCATTGATATAAAGCAATGCCCAAAATGTCACTTTAGTAATGAAACTGTGCCTACAGTTCATCCTTTCTTTATGGGCTTTATATGTCAATTTTATGAGTATTTTTATGTCTCTCAGCAAGAATGGGTATTGTATAGTATTTTCCATAAGTATTATAATTTTGAATGATTCTTCTGATGTTTGGGTATCTTTTCTGCCTTGGTAACAATCAATTTTTGTACTACAAAGCATTATTTTATACTTTTCCTCCAAAAAACCACATTTATTTTGCTAGATAGGTCATTTAGCTTTACTTAGAGAAATATGCAAAAGCTTCAAGAATTTCCTAACAATTTCATAAGACTTCTCCATGGCTCCCTCCAGTGAAATTAATATTTAGATTCTTCCTCATCTTTCCTTTCTTTCTTTATCAAAAATCATCACTCCAGCCAAATCACTTTTAAAAGTACTCATTTTTTATATTTACAGAAGTGCTGCTTAAGACTTACATGTCCTATATTATGTTCAGTTGCAGTATTCTTATTTTATCCTTGCTAATTTGGTTCAATGTCTTTTATGATCATATTATACTTTGGTTGTGGCACATCTCCCAAAGGTCCATGTGTTAAAGGCACCTATAGGAGGCTCTGTGGCCTTCATGGGGCAGGGCCTAGTGGGAGGTCTTTAGGTTATTGAAGGACCTTGAGGGGAATGGTGAGACCCCAACATCCTCTCTCTCCCTGACCATGCAAAGAGCAGCTCTGTTCTGCCACATGTTCCTGCCATAATGTGTTGCCTCACCAAGGGCCTGAAAGCAACCAAGCCAACCGATCATGGGCTAAAACCCCCAAAACTGTGAGCCAAAAATAAATCTTTTCTCTTTCTAAGTCAATCATTTGTTATAGTGATGAAATGATGACTAACAAATTGCTTTTGCACTATTGTGGAATTGCAAAATCAGTGAATTATAGATAAACAATTTATTTATCATAATTGTTCTTAAATGCAATCTATCTTAGCACATATACAATTTATTAATATCAGCTAAGCCTATTAATTGAATGTTTTATATCTTTTATAGATAATCATTTACAATTAACCTTACATGTATCATTTGTGAAATATGTGAGATAAGTGATTAAAAGTAAAAAACTTCCCTATGGACTGCTTGATATGACACCAGGAACCACCAAACATGTACAACCACACCAAGCAACACTAGTCTTGAGGTGAGAAATAGGATTCTGAAGTTTTAATCCTAGCTTTTCCACTTATCAGTTATTGCAAGTTGGGCAAGTTTTTACATCTCTAAGCCTTAGGTAATATCATGATCCCAATTTTACAGTTAGGAAGCTGACTTCACTGGGTGCTACATATCATTTTATTGTCTTGCTTTTATACATAGAGCAATGCTTTTCATCCAGCACGTGGGTGTGTGCATGTATATGAGCTGTGATCTTGCCTAATAACCTAACCCATCCCATTCTAACTACAAATCTCAGAAAACAACTGAAAATGTCTCAATGGCTTGACATTAATTACGAAGCTTATTTCTTGCTAATGCTACATGTTCAATGCAGATCAACAGGTAGGACCTACTCATCACTGTTACTCTGGACTCCAGGTTGATAAAAATGTTTCTCAATACTTCATAGTCACATGACAAAGGGGCAGAAATATAGAAAAGTATGCCTTGACCCACAAAACTTGTGCCTGATATTCTCATTTCTACCTAGATTTCATTGGATAAAGGAAATCTTACAGCCATGCCTAATTTTAAACATCACAGAGAAGTACAATCCTATCAAGTTGCAGAAAGTATATAGCAAGTGTAAATGACAACTATGTAGAACATAGGAAAACTGGTAGCCAATGATGGACACATATTTATACAAAGAGGTTCATCCTAATATATTCACGTTGATACTTCATTTTTTAAATATCAGATATTTTTCATAAAAAATTGTATCCATAATAATATAGTTGTAGTCTTATAAATTAAAACCATTCATACACTATTGCTAAGTGAGGCTGGCTTTGCCTCAATAGATGGCTGTGTTTCTTGGAAAGCAGAAGCTGAGGTCAGGACGATTGTCAGAGAATAGGATGGAGCGGGTGGGGCTTGGGGACAAGGAATGAAATCATGGGTGAAGGCAGCACAAGGGTATACAAGCTAGCACTGCAAACACTTGATACTTGAACTTGTGTAACTTTTAGAACTACCCACATTGTGATCAAAAAAGGGATGACATTTAATGATGAAGTTGTATTTGGTTTGGTTTGGTTTTTTATTACTCAAGTCTGCTGCATTTCTGGGTTATGCTCACAGCTATGCACTTATGAAAGCTCCATGCAGGTGACCACTGTCCCCCAAGCCATGGCATCAGGAGCCCCAGACTGGGAAACAAAAGGCAATACCTGGTGAAGCTGCACCTACAGAGAGCTGGCTTGGGTAGAACCAGTCCTCTGGGCTCCGGGAAGTCAGGAAATCATGAAGCCATGCACAAGAGGTGCCCGAAGATGCTCACATACCCTGGCATGGGCCTGGGCTTACTGGTGTGCTGATGTTTTACCAATGCATGTTCGCAGTACATAAGGGCTACAGTCATGGCGGGGAGTTGGCACATGCGCAAAACACATCTTCATCCTTTCCTCTCTTTTCCGTTGTCTTTCATCTTCTCCCTTCCCCTCCCTCCCTGCTCCTTTCAACTCCTGGTCCCCTTCCCATTTGCAAAAGCTCGATTTTACTTTTACTAGGCTCACATATTGAATGACATTATTTTATTGCCATTAAATGTATATTGTATATGAAATATTTACAATTTGAAAAACACGGTGAAAAGTTATTCAGAGCATCTAGAGATGACCTTTTACAGATTAGTGTATTTCCACAGTTTATCTATTTTAAACCGAAGACCTTGTGGTGCATGTTCGGATCCACAGCAGGCCATGTATTTCTCTGGGTTGCATTTCAATGAAAGGCTCTTCCTCCCTAATCTGTCCTTCCCTCTCTCCTTTCTGACCTGCATTGTGGTTTGAGGCTTTCCTCTCCCTCTACTGCTGCTTCTCATCTTAATTCTTCAAGGTGCTTTTCCCAATACATCTCACATATGAGGTGCACGTGAAAAATACAGCAAATGTTTAAATTCTTAGAAATCATTACAATAACAGAGACACTGCGATTAAACTTCTCAAAATATTCTCCCTCAGTTCTAACATAGTTACCCCATTGTAGCAGTTCTGGAAGTCTTCTTTCATGAGTGCCTTTAGTTGCACTGTCATGGCTGCCTGGATGTCCTGAATCAGTTCAAAATATTTATCTTTCATGGTCATTTTGACTTTAAGGAAGAGCCTGAAGTTGCACGGTGCCAGTTCCAGTGAATAAGGTGAATGAGGACGCCTCATAATTTTTTATAAACCTGCTTTTCCATCGCATGGCACTTGGCAATAACATTCACTGTATTTTTTTATCACACCTCATAAGGACATTAAAGAAAGAAGACTTCCAGAACTGCTTCATAAAGTGGCAAGAACTGTTGGGATAAGTGTGTTCAAAGCAAGGGGGATTAATGGTAATATGTCCTTTACTGTAATAACTTTTTTAATTTAAACATTTACCATTTCTCTCTATCTCACTTCATGTGAGGACCGGAACTAACACAATCAACAAAATCTAAATCTGTTTCTTGGTTTTCCCCCTTCTAATATATGAATAAATTAATGTACTTTTCAACTGTAATTCATTGCACTGAAATAATTGTTTCTATTTTAATATTTTGTATTTAACAATCACAATTTCAAAACTCCTGGTGACATCACAGTGATCCCTTGGTAATGCACATTATAATTTGAGATGTTTCATATGGTAAAGTTAGCTCTCCTGGCCCCACTGACTTGTCATTTGCCAAAGAGAATGAACACCCTGCGTATGATAGTTAAGAATTCATTGTGAGAAATGCTATTGTTAGAACTGATCATTTGATCTGAGTCTTCTAAAAATTTTTAAGTTGCCTTTCTGCATGTCAAGCTGTGTTTATGTCTAAATAGTAAGGAGATAAAATTTTTCAGTTAAAAGCGTCACAAAGTACAATGAGCATTTCTTATTGTCATGCAAACTATAAATAAATACAAACTCAAGAGTTTACTTGATCTACAAAGAAAATGGAACTTTCTGGAGCGTAATGGAGGTCTGATCACGAGCAGTCCTTCCAAACACATCAGACCTGCACCCAGAAGGGTCCTGGAAGAGGAATCTCCCTTCCTTCATGCTGACAGCTTGCCTTTAAATAAAGTGTGGGATGAGCTAATAAACAGCAGAATTCCACTGAGCAATGTTACTTTATCCTAATCTATCCCTTGGTCTCATATGTGTGGACATGTGGGTCTTCTCTTTGCTTCTGCCTATAAAGAAGGAATAGCAGCCTTTCTCAGGCTCAGGAAAAGCTGCAACAACATTCATCAATCTCAAATCCCATCAGAGATGAGCAAAACTTTTTGTTAATCTGCATTTGGTTAGATTTTTACTGAACATTAAATATAATTTTTGTTTTTTAAAACTTTTTCTCTTTTATAATACATCATCTTTTTCCCCCAATTTTCTTTAATTAATTGCTTTTATTGATACAATTTAAATATACATAATGATCACATTCATCATAGGGAATTATACCTGTACATGATATATTTTGATGCCTCTTTTTCTTCCAGTCCCCTCTTCTCCCTTCAACCTCCCCTTTCCCTCGTTATTTACAAAGCTTTGTTCCCATTTTATCCTTCTTTTCTCATTTTTTTCTTTTCCTTTCCTTCTTTTCCCTCCCCCTTCCAAGTTCCCCTTTACTTTTGAATAATTTCTTCCTATTTCACAGTATCTATTATACATTTTTGTCCTTATCTATCCTTTCAGTTTCTCACATCAGAGAGGCAATGCAATATTTACACATGGGCCCAATTAATTTTACTTAAGAACAAAGTCTCAGGACAACCCACTTTCTGGTCCCCCTTCTGCCTCTCTTAGGCAGAAGCTTTCTTTCTCCCAATAAATTTTTCCTACTCTTAACCTCCATTGTTCCTAGAATTCATTCTTCAATTTTAGAGAACACAAACTCACATTTCGGATATCTAGTAGGTTTGGGAGTTACATCTCTTCCCCCTATATCATTTTGGTGGGCTTCCACTGAGATTACTGGTCAGAGATGGCATCTTACTAAAGGATAACAAATAAAGAGTTTTCTTTATGTCATTTAATGTCTTGGGATCAGATGGAGGTGTTTGACCGAAAGACTATTCCATACTAAGATGGACATTTTGGAGACCAAAACTAAAAAGGTAACTGGGCTAAGAGGACAACCAATATTTTGGCCCTGGTCCCTCAATGTCAACAAAGATCCAGGACACAAAGGAACCTTTCCTACAGGATTCTCCATCTTTGGTAAGTCACTCAACCTCCTGAGCAGGGAGATTGCTGGACACCAGAGGACAATGTACCGTGTGCCAAAGGAGGGTCAGCAAGAAAAATATCTCCCACGCTTTCATTGAAAGTAACATGGTCAAGCAAGGCCATGACCCATCCTGATGGCTGACACTGACAGAGGAGCTGAGAGGCTGTATGCATGGTTCCAAAGTAATGCGGGAGGAGACTTAACTGACCTTGATAGATAGCAAGAGGTTCATACTGATTGACAGGTCTCACTTTAACTTGGTCTTAAACACCCAGCAGAAAAGAATGACCAAGAGGTATAAAATAATGCCATAGTAATAAAGCTAGATATAAAACAGGGGCTCCAATCGCTGACCCCTCCTGACAGTTTCTAGCTCCACTAGCAGCTGACCACAGTTATGGATCATTAGGAAAAAACTATGGCAAAATCTATAAGAGCTCAGCTAGAGTTTTATATTTCTTAGTGAAATTTCTTCTTCAAATTGTCTCTTCTTACAGCTAAAACTAGACTTATGACAAAACATTAAACTTATAAATAACCTCTATCAATAAAAGAATCTAAGACCACTGCCTGCCTTGCAAGCACAAAGTCCCAAGTTCAATCCCCAGTATCCAAAAAAAAAAAAAAATCTAAGAGCTAGCAGGTTACAATCACTTTCAATTTCCAAGTGTGACTTTCTCCCCACCCTGCCCTTCCATTCTAGTGTGCTCATGCTTAGCTTATGCTCTAATTTCTTAAAAGTTTTGTTTATTCTTTCCTAGAGGCTGTCAAACTCCAAGCAATCATACAAATGGAACTAATGATAAATGTGCTAAAATTCTTTTACCGGGATCCACCAGATCAACCTTGTAAACAAGTTAAACTGCTAAACTATATAATACGACTTCTATGTTGAGATTCTGAAGTCCCCTGGACCTTCTCCTTATCCTCTTTGTGGGAGGTTATTACTAGTTCCTCCCAGTGGAAACCCTACTTGGCTATATTCATAGCAATCCTGCTGACCTTATAATTTGGTCCATGTATTAACTGTTTCTTTGGCTTTGTCTCCTCCAGACTCAAAGCTATATGGCTACAAGATGACAATGCCTGAAGCCTATTGAGGGCCTTTAGATAGACTCTGTAGAGTAACTTTAACTGCTGATCACAACTACGACCCTCTTCAGCTGGAAGTAGCCAGAACAGTCTTCGCCCTTTGCCCCCTCACAGCAGTTAGGGGTCCTTCTTCAGAGGGGGGAATATTGCAGATAGGTAAGTTAATTAGGTATCTTGTTGGCAGGTAGACAGGGCCTCCCTTAAGGCACCAGCCCTCCAGGAGCCAACACAGCAAGGAACCAACAACTGAGGGGAACAACTGAGGCACATTCACTGGTCAGCATTATAAAAAGGAAAAGAAGTACTACTTCCCCTAGAGATAGATAACAGTGATTGATATTCTAAATGGGAAATTCCTTGTATGTGACTTGTCTTCCCATTTGATCCCCACTTAATCAATATTAGCTGGGTGACTATACTTGTAATCTTATTGGTTGGTCATGGTTTTGTCCCACCCCATGCCCACCTTATAAATTTCCATTGGGTCTTATAGTTTTGTCCCACTTTGTACCCACCTCACCACATGGCTTTGCTGTATAAAACATCTTTGAAAAGTGGGGTGAGAGGGCAACCCACTTTCTGGTTCCCCTTCTGTCTCTCTTAGGCAGAAGCTTTCTTTCTCCCAATAAATTTTTCCTACTCTTAAAAAAAAAGGAAAGAATAAAGTCTCAAGGTGCATCCATTTAGCTATAAATGTTTCAAGTTTATCCTTCTTTATGGCTGAGTACTACTCCATTGTATAAAAATAAAACACAGGGCTGGGGATTTAGCTCAGTGGTTCCACCACTGCCTCACAAGCTCAAGGTTCCAAGTTTGACCCCTGGCACCAAAACCATAAATAAATAAACTACATCTTTTTATCCATACTTCAATTGATGGGCATTTGGGTTGTTTCCAAGATTTAGCTATTACAATTGTGTTGCTATAAACATAGGTGTGCATATATCATTGTGGTCTGATGCTTTTAATTCTTTGGGGTCAAATGGGATCTCAAATCCTATATTTTTTTTCAGAATCTCCACACTGATTTCCACAGGGGCTGCACCAGTCTGCACTCCCACCAACAGTGGTGAAGAGTTCCTTTTTTCCTATAGCCCCACCAGCATTTGTTGCTGGTTGATTTCTTGATGTTAATCATTCTTTCTGGAGTGAGATGGAATGTCAGGCAAGAATGTCCACTATCACCACTCCTATTCAACATAGTTCTAGAAACATTAGCCATAGCAATTAGAGAAGAAAAAGAAATAAAAGGAATAAAGATAGGAAAGGAAGATGTTAAATTATCATTATTTGCAGACAACATAATTCTCTTCATAGAAGACCCCAAAACCTCCACCAAAAAAATTCTAGACTTAATAACCAAATTCAATAGCATAGCTGGATAGAAAGTCAACATTCAAAAATCAATAGCCTTCCTGTACACAAATATCAAACTCACTGAGGAAAAAAATTAGGGAAACACCACCTTTCACTATAGCATTGAAAAAATGAAATACTTAGGAATCAATATAACAAAGGAGGTAAAGGATCTTTACACTGAAAATTACTGCACTCTGAAAAAGGAGATAAAAGAGGATATCAGAAAATGGAAAGACATCCCTTGCTTTTGGGCAGGAAGAAGCAACATAGTGAAAATGGCCATACTCCCAAAATTGTTATGCAGATTTAATCCAATCTCAATCAAAACACCACTAGCATACCTCATAGAACTAGAGAAAACGTTCCTAAAATTCATTTGGAAGGAGAAGAGACCTAGAATAACAAAAGAAATTCTGGGTAACAAAGGCAAAGCAGGGGGCATCATAATCCCTAACTTGACATTATACTACAGAGCTACTGTGATAAACATAGCATCGTATTAGCAAAAAAACAGACCTGAGGATCAGTGGAACAGACTAGACGATACAGAACCAACCCCAAATGCACTCAGCCATCTTATCTTTGACAAAGGAGCCAAACACATTCACTGAAAGAAAGTCTCTTTAATATATGGCACTGAAAAAACTGGCTTTCTACATGCCGAAGACTAAAACTAGACCCATGTCTCTCACCATGCACTAAACTAAAATCAAAATGAATCAAAAATCTAAAGATTAAAACAGAAACACTAAATCTACTGGAAGAAAGAATAGGTAGAACTTTTGAGGCCACTGGGGTAGCCAAAAAGACTTCATGAGCAAAATTCAGACTGCGTGGGACATAATACAAAGAATTAACAACTGGGCCCTCATCTTATTAAAAACCTTTTGCACTACAAAAGAAATCACCAACAGAGTGAAGAGACACCCACAGAGTAGGAAAAAAATCTTAGCCAGTAGTCCCTCAGACAAAGGACTAATATCTAGAACATACAGAGAATTGAAAAAAATCAGAATTTAAAGACCCTCAAATTTAAAGACCCAATCCAAAACTGAGCATCTGAAATGAATAGACACTTCTCAGATGAAGTAGAAATGTCAAATAAATATATGAAAAAATGTTCCGCATTACTGTTCATCCAAGAGATGTAAATATAATTTTTAAATGAAACATGAAAATATTGCTTTCAATTTCAGGAAATATTGAATTTATAAAATATACTTTATTGGTCGAGGTTGTAGCTCAGCAGCACAATGCCTGCCTGGCAAGTGTGAGGTCCTGACTTCGATCCCCAGTACAAAAAAAAAAAATATATATATATATATATATATACACACACATATTTTATATATATATATATATATATATGTATATAATGCTGTATTGAACACCTACGTCAGGTATTTTGCATATATCTGTGTGCTCTTGTCCCCATTCTGGGTTAAAAAAGATTATACTCCTTTTGATCAAATTAAATGACATTAACATTTGCCATAGTACACACACATATGTGCACACACGTGCACCCTGAATCTCCCCACATCTGTCTGATGGAACAGCTCTGACTGCCTGTTGTCCCCAGTGGAGTCAGAACTTTAACCTACCTTCTTGAAGCTTCAGAGGTCCATAACTTCCACTGAATGCTCATTTCCCAAAATGCCATTGCCTTAGTCTGTTTTCTGTGCCTATAGCAGAACGGCATAGACTGAGTAATTTTTACATGAAAGAACTGTATTTGTCTCTTGGTTCTGCAAGCTGGAGAGTCCAGGACCTGGCAGGCGCATCTGCTCAGCATCAGGTGAGGGCCTCTTCGTGCTGTCATAACAGGAGGAAGGGGAAGAGGAAGAGTGAGCCAGCAGGAAGGGCAGGGCGAGAGGGGGCACTTCCATAACAACATGCTCGCACAGCACCACCCATGCTCCATGGACACTGACCCGCTCGCAAGGCAGGAATCTCCCATTAGACACCACCTGCCAACACTACCACATCAGGAATCAAGGTTCCAGCACACAAACTTTTGGGGAACACATTCGAAGTGAGCAGACTTGGAAAGCTACTGGTGGTTCCCTAGCAGGAGAAGCCTAGTGTCTTCGCTCCTGGTCAGTCTAAAGTTTTGTCACTCTCTTCTGCTGCCCTTACACCACCATGGTCACCACCATCATTCATGGCCAGGAGGAGAAGGAATTCAGACAGTGAGAAAAAGAACAAAATTAAAGAGAAAATGAAGCAGTTCATTCTCTTTCGTTTTCATGAAACCCCGTCAATTCACCACCACCCCCAAGAATCCTCAGTGTAAAACTTCACCCTTTCCCCACAGGCCACTTGAGTGTTTTCTGGGCACTGATCCCCCATCTACCTGCCTTCCAACTCACCTGTCTCTTCTACCAATACAATTGGCAACTGAGACACCTACTATTTATTCCCAACCCCCCAACACAATCCCCACAATAGCAATGGGGGAGACTTTGGGGGGAAACCCACCAAGATTCATGTGGGGGTCTAAAATGGATATGCAATGTCTTAACATGGGTACTCACCTAAAGAAGCTGAAGTTCAACTGTAGCTATTTCCCATGGCCTTGCATATTGTCAGACTGAGGATTTGACTCCAAGACCATAACAACCATGCACATTCTGCAAAACCAGGCTGTCTTCCATTGCTTCAAGCTGTCCTCCTACCAGTCCTGACATGTCACAGCAGGACAGGCCCTATGTCCTGGGTCATCTTTCTCTGCTTTCTAAACATCCTACAACATAAGTTCACTTGCTTTCTTCCTTTCACCTTTCCCACTTGTGTTTTTTAAGCAGAGCTTCTCTTGGATGAATACTACCTTTAAATAATTTGGTCTTTGAGAAGTGGATGTGTTCCTGGATAAGTGTTTGCTACAATGCAGCCATTTTGTCCCTTTCCTAAAAACCTATCCAGATACCAATTAGACTTCTCAGCCTCAGTTAATCAGAACAAGAATGGTCAAGTAGTCATAGATGTTTAAAAGAAATAAGGGAAGTATAACTCTCCTCAACAAGAGCAATGACTTTTAACTAATTGAGAAACCTAAAAGGCTTCTTGAATGAATATAAATTGCACCTGGAATTTCTTTAATTACAAACGTGTGAGTGATAAGCTGAAACTTTGACAGATGTCTAGCTGATCACATCCTACAAACAGGAGTCTGGGTCCTTCATGAGTTTGTGGGAGAAGCAGGAGACACCAAGCTGTGGTAGGAGAGGAGCTCAAAGCCATACAACTACTGGAAGAGCTTCCTACGAACTGGAGAAATATCCTGCAATAAATAGTACTTTTGTCTCCCTACCCCCTAGACCAGTATTGGCAAACCCATGGCAGACATGCTGCAGGGGCTGTTTGTATTACTGAAAGCTCTAAAATGTTCACCAACACTTCCTAGACCAATACTTCTTATTCCAGATGAGTACAGTAGATCCTCAAAAAAGGAGACCAATACAGTCCCACTGAAATTCAAAAAATATTGTTGAAAAATTAAGGAAAGTCTAAATAAATGAGAAGATAGCCCCTGTTGGTGCATTGAAGACATTGTGGTCAAAATGACAATACTCCTCAAAATGATCTATAGTCCAACACAACCCTTATTAAAATTTTAACTTGGCTTTTTTTTTTCCAAAAACTGGCAAGCAGATCCCAAAATTCTTAGGTAAAGACAAGTGGCTTGGAATAGCCAAACAAGGTTGTAAAGGGGACAGTGTTTGACGACTCGCACATCCCAATTTCAAAGTTTAACTACATATCTAGAGTAAGCAAGTCAGTACTGGCATAGGATTAGATTAATAGAATAACGGAACTGAATTGAGAGGCCAAAATTAAACCTGTACAGTTATGGTCAATTGGTTATCTACAATGTAGCAAGAGGATTCACTCAGGGAAAGAAGAGTCTTTTCAAGAAATGGTGCTTGAACAATAGATAGCCCCACACAAAGGAATGAATTGTATTCATATTAAAATTTTATCCTTATCTTACATAATATAAAAATAACTCAAATGGATGCACAGCCTAAATGTAAGAGATAAAATAGACTTCTAGCAGAAAATTCAATATTAGTAAATCTATGTGACCCAGGAGAAGCAATGTTAGAGATAATACCGAGGAGTCAGGTATACAAAAACATGAGTGACAAAATGTAAATTATATAAAAATGCCTTACAAAACAAAATACTTTTGTGCTATAAATGATACCATCAAGAAAGCAAAAAATTAGCCTGCATAATGGTAGAAGACATCTGAAAATCATATCCCATTCGAGCATTTTCAAAGACATTTGAAAATTATATATCTGGTAAGAGTACACATAAAGAAAACTTTGCAACTCAATAATAAAAAGACAAATAACCCAATTTAAAAGGGGTAAGGGATTGAAATAGATATTTCTTCAAAGATGATATACACATGGTAAGAAGTACATGAAAAGATGCTTGACATCATTAGGTATTATAAAAATGCAATCAAAACCATCATGAGACACAATTTCATTTCACATGCATTGGGATGGTAAAATCCAAAAAGTCAATAACAAGTATTAATGAGGATGTGGAGAAACTAGCACCTTTGTTCATTGCTAGTGGTGATATAAAATGGAACAACCATTTGGAAACTGGCTTGGCAGTTTCTTCATGTCACACACGGAGTTATCATAAGATCCCACAACTTCACTCCTAGGTACATTCTCTAGAGCAGTGATGACGAACCGATGGCACATATGCCACAGCAGGCTCTTTGCTATCATTGTAAGCTCTACAAGGTTTGTCATTACTACTCTTAAGGATGAAAACATGTTCACCCAAAAACTTGTACACAATTGCTCATAGCAACATTGCTCATTCGAACCAAAATAGTGAAAGTAATTCATTTTAAAATCTCATACAGGGTTTACTTTTGATATGATGAAAATATTTTAGACATAGCTTGTGGTGACTATTGTGTAACTGTGAATATACAAAAGCATTAAATTTTACACTTTAAATCAATGAATTTTATTGCATATGAATTATATCTCAACAAAGATGTTTAAGCATTTAACAGTTTACCCTGAGTGTCACTCAGATAGTACATTTGTTTACATACTGACTATCCCAAGCTTTGCTTGGGCAGGTGTCATTCCAATCAATCAAGTCTTGTATTGAATAAATTTGATAAAATTGTCATTTTTATATTTCCTGTAATATTATCCTATAAAAATTAACAAAAAATGTGCAATTTGTGATCATCCTGTATTTAAATAATTGGACTAGTAATTTAAAATGAAGTCATACATAAAAGTAGTTTTAAGTTGTCACAAACTGTAAGAAACAAGATTTAATATTAATCCTCTTTGCCCTAGAATGGTCTCCTGAGAAGGCTATCAGAGCACGTCTGCTTGGAAAATTTGCCTCCACCCCTTACATATTCCCTAGTTATTATATGTTAGGCCAGTGGTGTGCCTTAGCAATGCCCCAATACCAATGGGACTGTGCATAATTGTTTGTCTGTCTAAGGGGATTCTATGTGTGATACTGTAAAATACATATTTGGTCTTTGTCCGCAGTTCCATGGCACAGAGCTTCTAAAATTCTTTTAATTGAAACTTTGGACTGACGAGTGTCTTTTGTACGCTAATGAGGCGAGCTGGGCTGGGGTCCCTGGAAAGACCAAACCAGGGCTAGAAGGTAGGGCTTTTCCCAGCCCTGAACATCTGGGGAAGAAAGAGAGGCTGAAGGTTGAGTTGATCACCAGTGACTGCAACATAGCCAGTGGCACCGATGAAAGGCAGCGCTCAGGGAGGCTCCAGGCTGGCAAGGCCATCACGTGCCCAGAGAATGGTGCACCCCAACTCCAGCAGGACCGAAGCGCCTGTGCTGGGGACCCTGTCAGACCTTGCCTATGTGTCTCTCACTCTGCCTGTTCATCTTTTTATGTCCTTTATTAATAAACTGGCAATGTTAATGATGTGCTTCCCTGGATTCTGTGAGCTGCTGTAACAAATTAATAAAAACTAAGAAGGGAGCAAGGGTCAGACATGTAAGTGACAACATACTGCTTCCGGTGTGACTGGCACCGGAAGTGGAGGTCAGGCCTGTGCTGACTGTCTCCAGTAGACAGTGTCAGACTAACTGAACCACAGGACAGCCAGCAGGTGCCTGGTGTCAGGCCTCAGAGGAGAAAAACTGCTTTTTCAATCTTCAAGATGGACCCTTTCTGGGCTCCATAAACCTACAGTTGGAAAAAGTCCCTACCTTTATCCCCTGCTGACATCCAAGCCTCTCTAATACTTCAAGCAGATACACAAATTGGTTTTTGTTCTGTTTTTTAATTTAAAAAAGTGTTATTTTCCCACAGAATGAGGTTGTCTATGAATGTACTAAGCAGACACCTACCAGCCTGGGGTTCAGGAAACTGAACTTCCCGGGGAGGAAACCTGGCCCGGACAAGCAGCTATCTAACTGTACAGGTTCACACACCTTCTCACAGACACCATTGCTTCTTGCAGAGCAAAAATTGTTCTTTCTGGCCCTTCTGTGGCTGTGAACAAAGTTTTGGAGCCACACCTGGTTTTAAACCCCTGTTTTACCGCTAATGAGGTATGTCACCTTGGGCAAGCTGCCTAATTTCTCAGGGCTTTTGTCCCTCCTGCACAGTGGGAGGAGTCGTCCTCAGGTGTATGTGAGGCAGGGGGAGAGATTTAACCAATCTCTTTCAAATTCCCCTCCACCACACAAAGACAGTAAACGTCCAAGTAGGGATAAAGTAGTTAGCCTTCTTTCCTTCCTCCATGCCCACCCAAGATACCTACTAATGAATTTTCACTAGCTGGCATTCAGGGAAAGCTGGACTCTGAGGGGGCCACACCAATGAAAGACTGCAGTAATATCACTGCCACTGTGAGTACCTGGGCTCCCTTCCCAGGCCAGGACTCAGTCAGCACTTGTCTCTTCCCTGAACTCTGATGGGAACAGGACAGCGCGGGGCATGGTGAAACCGCCCATGAATCTCACCCCAACAGTAGCACTGAGGGTGAGACCCGCTCCTGGCCCCTTCTTTGGTTCTTCTATGGCTCATCTTAATTATTGTTACACAACACTGATTTTGCCAGACACAGAGAAGAGCAAATAATGGTACATCCTTTAAAACCATTCAGATTCTGGTCAAAGTAGAACAACACTTTCTTCCTTAATCAGTTGCAAATGTTAGAGTCTAAAAATCTCTTTTGCATTGCTAGTTCTGAGGTGGCGAGCTCAGAGCTCCTCTGAATGTCCAGAGCACTGGTTTGTAGTTGTATGAAGATGACTAAATCTGAATTCTTGGCAAATGCCTGGTACTTTAAGATGAGAGTAAACTCCATAGCCTGGCAGAGAGCTGGCAGTATTTAAAACCCAACTGAGAGGAGTTATGGAAACTAACTGTTCTTGATAGACCACTGTTTGCCAAATGCATCTCAACAGATATTTTATTTATGAATAAGTTTAATTCACATAACAACAAAGGAATGCTTGAAAGGCATTTTGAATAAAATTGACTTTTGAATGTTATTACTCCCCCCTCTCTAGGTACATCAAAAATTTTTTATTCAGGAATAAAAAGACTACTCAGTATTTAATGACTTGGTACTTGGACTTTTTTCCATTTTGCTTTCATAGCTAGTATATACTTTAGAGATAATATTTCCATTTACTTTCTAGAGGTTAGCTTCTTACTGATTTGTTCATTTGGAGGTAGACTGTTATCTATGGTAATTTCACTATCTATGGTACTTTTTACTATCTATGGTAATTGCTCCTTATTTATGGTAATTGTTCACTATCTATGGTAATATTTGATAATATTTACAAATTTTACAGAATTTCAGCCAGATACTTATTCGCCAATGTCAGTGCTGGTTCAATGATAAAAAGTGGTTTAAACACAATAAACTAAGGGTATCATTAGATTATCTTGTGTAAAAAACCATCCAAACACAGTAGTTTAAAGTATTAAGGTATCTTTGTTTGTTTATTTATTCATTTATTTATTATTTAAGGTACTGGGGATTCAACCCAGGGCCTTTGCACTGTGAGTTACATCCCCACCTGTGTTTGTTTGTTTGTTTGTTTATTTGATTGTGACAGAGTCTTGCTAAGTCATTAAGTTGACCAGGCCTGGCTCAAATTTGTGATCCTCTTGTCTCAGCCTCTCAGACTGCTAGAATTAACAAGCATTACTGAATTCAGTACACATGTATATTTTCTTGCTTTGTCAGTAGGGAAAGAATGGAAACAATGGATTCCTACTAGCAACAAGTACACACAAGTACAGATTCATAGATTAGATTCTAATAGCAGTCTCTAATAGAAAAAAAGGCCGGAGTCCTTGGGAAAACAGCTTCTTCAGTGATGTAGCAAGAAGAATTCAGAGTACCTTGTAGTATAAGAAGGCAAAGAAGTGCTAAAAACAAAACCAAACAGAACCCAGAGTGACAGAAGTATGTCAAAGGGAGGTAGAAGCTAAATTAAAGTCTGCCTGATAGGCAAAGCTGTAACAATGTCAGAAGGGAAGAAGGTAGTATACAATTTTAGCCCAAATAATGAAATTACTATGCACAAGTCAATGCTAATAAAAATAAATGATTAAATAAAAGACCAAATAAATAAATAGAGAACAGACAAATCTGTGATGAAACATTCCAAATAATTTACTAAAATATTTTTCCTTTCAGAAGGTAAAGCCATTATTTATGTGCAATCTATGCATCCTAATTTCTTTCCAAAAAGTACTATTTTTTAAAAGTGGGAGAAAGGAGTGAATCTACAGCAGAGAAACCTAACCATCATTTTCTGAGACATAGAATCAAAGCTAACACCACCAGTAACAAGTGATATTGTTTTTCCATGCAGTATGGTATTTATACTATGTTTAGAGGTGAATGGGTGTTTTTTCAGGCTTTTGAACATTCACACAATCGGCTGCAACTTGAGATGATCTTGGCTTGGCTCTGCCCCTTGTCTGGGGGTCAAGCGATTGTCAGCTTGTTAGAATGCCCTCAGCTCTTCTCTGTGTAGCCTTGATGGTCTCCCTCAATGGTCACCCCATCATGGGGTAAAAATATGCCTAAGTTAATCTGCTGGAGGAGAACAGAAGCATAACAGGCTTCTTGAAGTCAAGTTCCAGAATTAACATGTTGTCTCTTCTGTTTTGGCCAACAGAGGTGGTGAGCTCAAGTCAGCACTATTTCAAAGGGCTGGGAAATTGCAGATCCTGCCAACAAGCAGAGTCTGTGACTAATACTGCAAATGCTGTGGATTCAGGGAAGAGGGAGGGTCTACTTCGAGTGTAGTACTGGATTCTACGTCATAAAAGTACCAAGATAAATATGACGGTGTACGGTGGAATCCTTGAGGTCACAGACTATGAGAAAATTAGGAGCACAGCTATAATTACACAGGACATGGTAGGAAGTATGATGAGAGGAGGGCATTCTGGCTTAGATCTAGAATGGCTGCCCAAATTCTCCCATGCTCAGTGATGGAGTTTTTAAGGGTGTTCAGATGGTAGGGGCACACACTCATCAGTGGATTAACCCACTGATGTGTGCATAACTGACTTGTTTTTAGGAAGTGGAGCCTGGCTGGAGGAAGATCCCTGGAGGTGTGACCTGGAAGAGTATGTCTTCCTCCGAGGCTCCTCCCCTTCCTTTCTGCTTCCTGCCCACCATGATTCGAGCAGCTTTCCTCTGCCAGACCCTTCCACCATGCCCTTCCTGCCTTGAATCCAGCCAACTATGAACTGATTCTCTAAAACCCATGAGCCAAAATAAAACTCTCTCCTTTAAGTTGTGGGTGTCACATGTTTTACCCGTGACGAGAAAGTAACTAAGACAAAGGGAATCATGGAAGACTTCAAGACTCAGTTCTGATGTCTCTTCTCCTATGAAAAGTTGGTAAGATTTTAATGGGCTGAGGAGGGCAAAGGCAAAACTTTCATGCTGTCTTCAGGAAATTCTAGGAATCTCAAATGCGTGGAAGGTGGGGGCCCACAGCATCTCCCTGGAGGGCCTCCAGTGTAACCCTTAGCTGCTTTCCAGACTCTTCCCTCACTGAGATGCATAGCTCTGGGATCTCCATTCACAGAAGAACTAGAGATTAATTAACAAAATTAATTTTTAGAAAAAAATTTATGACATACTAGAGACATGTATTAGAGGAAAGTTTTGTTTGTCTTTATCAATAAATTATTAAGTTGTCAAAGGTGAAATTTTTAGCTCTTGTGAAAACTAGCTATAAAATCAGGCTTTTAATAAAAACTTGGAGTTGGTCAATTCCACTTAGTATGTTAGATACCTTTCTTTGGTTGCCTACACTACAGCTATTGTCTGATACAAGACTGAACTCAGAAGAGAGGAACGTGAGTAAAGTAGCTAAAACTGCTCAACATGAATTTATTTTCTCACTCCCCTTCCCCATAACATGTGGCCCAATCCAGCCAGATTTTCCTGAGGGGAAGTATTCACTTTGGAATGCCAGGAAAGCATTTCTTCCTAATTAAACAGGTATAGGGGGAAAGGCCTTTTGCGTTAGTCAGATGTTACCAACATATACTGTCTGGAATGGAGGCAACCATCCTGTAGCCATGAAGGAACAGTGTAAAGAGCAAACCATAATGCTAGCTGTCATCAAGGGGAAATCACAAAATTTTATCATAAGCTAAGGCAGGAATAAATAAACGAGGAGTTGAGTGAATGGTCTGAAACAGTGGTTCATAGGCTCAATTTAGCTTGTGTGTAAAGTCCACCACTGGAAGTGTCCAGGTCTGCACTCTTCACATGGGTGAATTCCTAACTCAATCTTCTCTACCCTAACAGTCCAAGAAATATGACCTACATAGGGGAGAGGGGAGGGGAAGGGAAGGGGGAGGGAAGAGGAGGAGGAAGGAAGGAAGAAGAAAGGAGGGAGGGAGAGAGAGAGGGAGGGGAGGGCAAGGCAAGAGCAGGCCAAGACCTACAGATTTAGCTGGAGTACTGAGTGGCTGTTAACTTACATTAACATTGACAATGATATATAATTAACCACCAATTTTATGAAGACAACCCTAAGGTGGCCTCAATCTGTTGACAGTATGCTGCATTGTAAAAAAAAAAAAAAAAAAAAAAAAACAACAAGGATGGGAAATCAGACATTAGATCGATTTGATGTTTGAGTATTTATCCATTCAACCCATTTATGTGGAGCCCTCCCCCTGGGTCAGGCGACTGCTGGGTGCCAGATAATAATATTCACTTGAACCCTCAAGCTAGAGACCCGGGAGTTGCTCCAGTGTCTTCTCTTCAACACTATTTCCTTCTCCTCCTCCTCTTCCTCCTCTTCCTTTTCCTCCTCATCATTGGTTGCAGTCCTATTGATTCTTTCAAATTCATTTCTAAATGTTCCCTCTTCCCTCCATCCCCTCTGTTGCTGTTATAGATCAAACCTCCATTATTTCTCACCTGAGAACAGCTGCCTTAAAGCATCCTTGTAGCTTATTACTAACTCAGCAGTGTCTAGCCATCCTTGGCACTTATAGCTCGCATACTTGCCAAAGGCTTTTTCCATCAAGGACCCGAATCTCTGCTGGAGCACTTTCTCTAGCTTCCGAGACTGCAGTTTGTGCCACAGGCAGATAGGAAGTGTTGAGGAGTTAGCTCTCCCAGGAGCAGCCCTCAACTCTTGGTAAATGATCAACAAATACTCTGATGGGATTTTCTAACTGGTCTTCTAGAAGTCACCTGTGGTTTGGTTGCCTGTAGTTATAACCTTCTCAACAGTACACTCTTCTTCCCTATTTCAGTTATCCATGCCCCACTCAGTACTTTCTGGAATCATCTCTCCTAGACTTGGCTCCTTGGAAATAGTGTTGTCTTAGGCTACATGGACCCAGAAGCTGACCCTGAGGACTTGAATGCAGGAAGAGTTACTTGATAAATAAATGTGATCATTTTGTGCCTTCTCTACATATTTAGGTTGCTAAAGGACAAAGCTCAAAGACCTTCCTGTGATAGCCAAGGCCCCTGGTGACTTAGGGCAGGATCTTGGCTGTCCATAGAGCTGGCAGGTTGAGGTCATGGCCCTGCCAGGTAATTCATGATCATTGCTCACTCAGACAAGGTGAATCCTCATTCCTCCAAATACAGCTGGACCAGACTAAATGTCAGACCCACTGGACACTCTAAGAATAGTTCAAACAAAACTTTATTGACCAAAAAATAAAGTAACCTTTTCTATTCTAGACACACACACAAAATGTAGCCTTCTCAGTAGCACTTCAATGATTAATTTTCCCACCCTCACCCTATTTTGATGAGATGTGAACTAAAATATCTCATTAATTTTCCACAGTTGAGCATTTCTTACATAATGAAGATAAATGAAATTTCAGAGCTCAAAGGAAAACTAGGCTGGGAAAACAGGTATTTCTTGTCTATGCCTTCAACTTTCCACTAGTGTCCAAGTGCAATTTAAAGTGAAACCTACATTTATTAGATTTGAAAACAAGGCCAAGTGAAAGACACAGGAGAAACATTTGGGCTATGTAAGGCAGTTTGAAACAGAAGGTTGATTTAACCTCAAGTTTGAATAGATTCTAAATAAATTTTGAAATTATGAATTCCTGCTCAGGGCCTTATACTGAGCTGTTACGCACACTTTAAGGTATCTCCCCTTTTCGTCTAACAGAATGACCTTAGGTTGGATAACAACCACAGTTACAACCTAAAATACCATTTCCCTAGGGATCACTGACCCAAAAGGCACTTTCTTCCTAAACAGGGCACCACCGCATCCACTATGGGCAAGATTATAATCAGAAGTATCCAGTTTTTAATTGACCCATAGATCTAACACACAGAAGAAAACTATGGGCTAGCAGTATATCTGAGAGATCAAAAGAGAGTCAGTAAGTAAATTGAGCAGATGGTGTAGAACAAATATTTTCTTCTGAAACATTCCAAATAGGATTACTGTATGGTAAGTAATGGTAACTTTCTTTCCTTAGAAAAGATGAAAATAAAGTCATTATAACACTATACAACAGGTTATAGATTATCTATTGACTATAAAATACACAGAAATGTAACTTAATTGCTTCATTTCTGAGGTAGGTAAGAAAAATAGTAGAAATGTTATGAAGAACATAAACATAGACAGTAGGGATAATGTTTCTCTCAATGTATATAGAATCATAGCAAAAGAAATTATCTAATTTTTCTGCCATCTTCCTTTTGATATTAGATTAGATCTATAAATGTGAGATTAAAGAAAATATAGTTTTTAATACTCATGACAAGCATAGCAATTTGAAACTGAAGTGTGATCTATTTGTCTATTAAATGCTAGATTTCACATGATGAACAAAAGTTTTTAAAATGCACTAATAAGTATGAGTACTGCTTCACAAGTACACCCTAGCCTGACTATAAAAAAAGAGAGAGAGAAATGGAACTGAGATCACTGTAAGAACTGAAGCAGCTTTCCCTGGCACGGGCCTTCTGCTTCCCCGTGCAGCCTAGCGATGCAGCCTCAGGAGAGGAAATACGGCATAGCATAATGGCCAACAGGGCTGATCTGGAAGTTGGACTCCCTCCTTTTCCCCTTACTAGACCTGACCAAGCTCATGCAAGCCTCTTGACTTCTCTGTCTCAGTTTTCTCATCTGTAAAATGAGCTTAATAAAAAGACTCACTCCGCGGTAGTATTGCAAAATGTTTACTGTCACATAGTAAACTTTCAGAAAGCTATTACTGTAAGTCATTGCTATTGGTTAGCTGGAAAGGCCTGTGGAAAGCCATGTGATTACCTAACTTCTGCCCTCAGAGTGGGCCAGAGAAAACAGGCCTTGCAAACTACCTGCCAGCAAGGCCACAAGGGCATTAGCCCTCAAGATGTCTATCTCAGTCATTCGCTTACCTGTGACTCAATACCTGATACCAACAGATTAAAGGAGCACAGGTTTCTTCTGGCTCACGATTTTAGTCCGTAGTTGGCTGGCTCCAAGGCAGAAAGGCATGGCACAAGGGTCTAGGCAGAGGAAAGCTGCTCGCCTCCTGGAAGACAGGAAGCAGTCAGTGAAGGGTGGAGCTGGGGATACATTCTTCCAGGTCATGCCCCTAGTGGCCACCTCTTCCAGCCACATCCCACTTCCTAATGGCAAATTCAGCAACAAACTAATCAGTGAACTAGATCACCAATGAGCATAGTATCCCATGATCCAATCACCTCCCAAAGCCCCACCTGTGACCATTCAAGGCTTGGGGAAGACATCAAGATATAAACCAACGCCAAGGCCACCTTTGCCTTATGCTGGTGAACACTTAATTTCATTGTGCCAAGAGGCATGGATTCCACATTCTAACATCTCTAGTGGCAATGGCCAGAACAGAAAAACATAAGCCACCATTTTTTCCTTTCCACCCAACTCAGACCCCATAAATCTTTGGATTCCGCTAGTGAGCCTCCCTTTCTATGCCAACCCAAATGCTCAGGGAGCTTCACAGAGTCACCCAGGCCACGCACTAATGGCTCACCCCTGCAAAGCAGCACGTGTGCACACGAAACGTGAGTTACCACACCAGGAAGCTTAGTCATGTGCTGGGTCACAGATGTTTTATTACAAGATGAAATCACAAATGATTAATGGTCCTCAGGATTCCATTTAAGAGAAAGTAACAGGATTTATTGCACTAGTTCTTAAACTCTATTTTAATAAGTTCATATCTGCCTTGGAGGAGAGAGGACAGAGAGAGTACCCAGACATTCTTAAGCAGGACATCCCAGCCTCCCACATTGGAACACCCCAGAAAGCCCATTGAAATCTTGAATCTGAATATAACTTCCACCCTTTTATGTCTACAGAAGATTCCTTTGGTCCTAATTTTGTCTCACAATCTCAAGTCTAAGCCACAGCCATCCTACATCTGCCCCATGAATGAAGAAAAATTGTTTAACCCTCCCCTCAAGGATTCTTTTCAGGGAGTTTCCTCATTTTTAGGAAAACAATTCTGCTATATGTGCCTTCACACAAACCTCCAAGTAACCTAGAGGTGCTGAAATGTAAAGTGTTTCTATGTAGCACATACTGTTTTCTTGATCCACAAGAAAAATCAGAAAACTGTCTTAGGAAGGAGAAAAACTATGGGATTACAATACAAATGGGAGGAAGGCAAAAATGAACTTGGCAAGATTTCTTCATTGGTGGCATGAGGAACTCTGCAGACTTCTAAGAAAAACAATCATAACTGGTAGAAGTTAACTATAATTTTAGATTTCAGGAAATTGTTCTAAGGGAACAAAACAAATGAGAAACACTTACTCAAGGGGCTCTGTTAAATTCCTATGAAGTGTTACGAGACTGTGGCGTCTGAACCATTGTAGCACTGTAGGTCCCCTGACCTTCCCTCTGCCCCTGAGTGACGGAAGCTCTATTTCGGGCACAGGCAGCCAAGAAGGGAATCTTTCTTGCCTGGCTTCCAGGCTAGGGCTATGTTTTCTTCCTGGGAGAGAAGAGTTGCCAGTATTTCTCATTTTTTCCCATAGGTCTATATTACAGAAACTCCTGTCCAAAACATGCAGTTTAGAGCCCTAGAGCTAAATACTTCTGCCCAGTCTTCGCTTGTAGGGTAGAAGCTCTACACCAAGTATGTCAAAAATGTAACACTGGAGTCTTATAACCCTTATACCACATCACACATGGGAGGAACATTCCATGCAGGATGAGGCAAACCAAGAAGACCAAGCTCTACTATTCCCACCTAGTGACCTGCTTGTGCAGAAATAACTGTCACTCTGAGAAAAGCAGGATGTTGTGCTGGCTCCAGTAGTCATGGAACAAAATTGCTACCATGGAAAGAGGCAGGCTACTTTGGAAAGCATAGTATCTTACCATACTATTCAGCAATTATGCTCCTAGGTATTTATCCAGAGGAGTTGAAAACAACCACATAAAAATCTGCACACAAACATTGATAACAACTATATTCATAATTGCCCAAACTTGGATGCCACCAAGATATCCTTCAGTAGGTAAATGGATAAACAAACTATGGTCCATCTCAACAACTGGATGATTATTCAGCACTAAAGAGAAATGAGCTATCAAGACATGCAAAGACATGAAGCAAACTTAAATGCAGAGAAAGAAGCCAGTCTGGGAAGACTATATTGTGTATGATCCCAATTACACAATATGCTAGAAGAGAAATCTATAAACATAGTAAAAGGGTCAGTGATTGCCAAGACAAGGTGAAGGGAGTCAGAATTGGTAGGTGCAGAACAGAGGATTTGCAAGGCAGGGAACCTAGTCTATACATTACTATAATTGTGGATGTGTGACATTATTATAGGCAGCTAAGTTAGATAGAAATCAGTATACAGTCAGAGAGTGACTGAGCTATCAAGGAACTCAGCACACACAAAAAAATAAAGATATCAGAATTGTGGCTGGAGATGCATCTGAAGGCCAGGATTCAAGATACAGATGCAGTGGCCAGGCCTACATGAGTCCCTAAGGGATAAACAATAACTTGAGATTATACTGTAACTAGCACCACCTGGTCCAAAAAGTCCAGATAGGCATTAGGCACCCTGGTAGGTGAGCAGAGCATCTGGACCCATCCCTTCCAAAAACTGTGTTCTTCCCATGTACCCCTGCTGTGTGACTTGTTTCCCTATGGGATCAATATCAGCTATGCAGCTATACATATAATCCTATAGGTTGGTTGTAGTTTGACCCACATTGAACCCACATTGTGACTTTGCTGTATAAATTACCCCTGACAGAGGGCCTCAGTGGCCATCCCATTCAGAACCCCTTCTCTCCTTATTTCCAATAAAATTCTCCTAACTTCTTCCTTTGGTTCATGACTTCATTCCTCTATGTTGTAGGACCACAAACTCAGCACATTTGACATCTAACAGGTTGGGCGTTATATTGGTCCTATATCAACATCACACATTTGGCAAAACCCATAGAACTGTACAAGTGTGGCCCCTAGTGTAAACTATAGGCTGTAGTTAATAATAATGTATGGATGAATAGTGATGAATATTGCTTCATGCATTGTAACACATGTACCAAGATGTCAACAACTGAGGAAATTTGGGGCATGGATAGAAAGAAATGTATGTTAACTTTTTGTACTTTGTTTTCAATTTTTCTATAAACAATGTAGCTCTTTAAAAAGTGTATTGGTTTTTCTAATTTTTGAAAAATGAAGGTGCAATAATATGAATGAAAGTGCAAATAAACAAGCAGAGACTGTTGCCAGCACACCATTGTTTTTAAAATGCAAAAAAAAAGTCTTCATTCTAAAATGAAATGACAACTCAAATCCACCCAAAGAAATAAGGATCACTAGAAGAGGTATTTGCGTGAATAAATATGACAGACTGTATAAATACATCTTTTTCTCTTCTTTCCATTGATTTAAAATGTATATAGCTTATATGATACTTATAAAAAGCTGTATTGTTAAAATTCTGACAGCTGCCATATATACAATACAATGATACACAGGGAAGAAATAGAGCTACACTAATGCAAATTTTCTATACTTAACAAGATTTGAAACTAATATAAAAGAAAATACAGTATAAAAAACAGAGGAGAGCCAGTGAAAGCAGAGCTTAGAGGGGATATTTATGTGCAAGCAACTACATTACAAAATAAGAAATATTTCAAAGCAACAGCTTAACCTCCCACTGTCGGGCACTGGACAAAGAAGATCAGGGTAAACCTGAATCTAACAGAGGGGAAAAAAATAATATTACAGAGGAAACTATCAAAATGGAGAATGGAAAAACTACAGAAAATTAACAAAATCAAAAGTTTTAATTTTTAAATTTTTGAAAATTTCAAAAAATTGGTAAATGTTTAACTAGACTGACCAAAAGAAAAAAGACCCAAATTAATAAAATCAAAGCTGAAAATGAAATGTAACTACAGAACTTACAATAAAAAAAAAATACATATGAACAACGATGTGTGTAGTCAGGGTTCTTCAGAGAAACAAAGCCAGCAGGATATATAGAGAGATAGATATATGCTACAGATATACACAAAGAGATTAATTGTGAAGGGTTGGGCCATGGAATATGGTGGCCAAGAAGTCCCTCAAGCAAGTTGGGGCCCAGGAGCAAGAAGTCCCTCAAGCAAGTTGGGGCCCAGGAGCCAATGGTGCAGCTCCAGCTGAGACAAGATCAACCCACACTGGTGAGACCAATCTCCTCACTCTAATGTTACAGATTTAAATGTTAAACTCTTCTAGGAATACATCTATGGGAACACTCAGAAATACTGTTTTACAGCTCTCTGGGCTCTCTTTAGCCCAATCAAGTTGACATAAAATTAACCATCACACTATGCCCATAAATTATATAGCTCAGATGAAATGGACAATTTCCTTGAAAGACACAAATTACCAAAATTTATTTGATAAATAGATAATAGGAGTAGACCTAAAAAAGATAAAGAAGAGAACTTCCTCAACCTGATAAAGATGTATTAGTTTCCCACAGCTGCTATAACAAAACATCACAAATTAGTTATCTTGCATGATTCTCATGTTTCCTTTGATGACTCTAGAAGATGATTCTTCCCTGGCTCTTCTACTGATCTTAATTCCTTCAGTCTGGCAATGCAATTCAAATCCTTCCCTCTGTCTTCACATGTGTGTGTACATGTGTACGTTTCTCTCATGGTATCTCTTCCCCTTTTATCAGATCCAGGTCATATTGAATTAGAGTCTACACTGAAGACTTAATCTTAACTTAATTATTTTCTTTATTAAATTCTTTTATTGGTACATTGTAGGTATACAAAACAATTACATTTCTCATTGGGAATTGTACCTTTACATAATGCATCTTGGTTATTTTTACCCCATTCCTAGCCCTCCTGTCACACCCTCCACCCTTCCCTATTTACAAAGACTTTATTTCCATTTTTTCCATTTCTCATCATTTTTCCTGTCCCTTCTTTCCTTTCCCCTGCCCCTCCCACTACCCCTACCCCGTTGGACCTTTTCTTCCTATTTTACATTATCGATTATTCATTCCAATCATTGGTACATTTTAGGTATACAATATAATAACATTCATCATTGGAAATTTTCACCTTTACATATTCTCTCTTGGTTCTTATTTTTCACCCTTGCCCAGCCCTCCCTTCAACCCCTCCAGTCCTCCCTATTTACAAAGATTTTGTTCCTATTTTTCCATTTTCTCATATTAATCCCATTCCCTTCTATCCTTTCCCCTAGCCCTCCCACTTCCTTCCCCTTTGCCCCTTTTCTTCCTATTTCACATGACCTATTATACATTTAGTCCTTATTTACACTTTCAGTTTCTCACACCAGAGAAACTACTCGGTATTTATACATGTGTGTCCTATTTATTTCACTTAAAAGTATCGCCTCAATGTGCATCCACTTATCTATAAATGTCTCTAATTTCTCATTTCTTAGGGCTGAGCAGTACTCCATTTTATTAAAAAAATAAAATGTGTGCTAATAGAAGTCCATGCAGCAGTCCATGCAATGCATAAAGACACATAGCCGTGTGTCCTGGGTCTCATTTATAAACTGCATGACCTTAGGCAAGTCCCATAACAGCTTTGACAATAGGCTTTCAAGTGGAAACAGAGAGATTGAGCAAGATGATCCCCTATTTCTTCTGCAATGATATACACCCTGGGCAGGTGAAAACAATTGTTAGGTCTTTGTATAACAGCACTAGCAGAAATCAGTGTGGCTGTGATGTGCGGTACAGTAACCACCAGTCACCCGGAGCTGCTAAACTATTGGGATGGAGCTGGTGGAACTGAGGAACTGAATTTTTAATTTTGTGTCATTTTAATTGACTTTAATTTAAATAACCACATACGGCTAGTGGCCACTGTACTGGACAGCACAAGTCTAAAGACATTGACCAAATGATGAGAGACAATAATTATTTCCTTACCCATGTGAAAGTTATTCCCCTTTGTTATCTATGGAGTCATTTCAAGGATTAAAAGATAATGTATGAAAGGAACTTTAAATAATACTTCATCCATAATAAGCACAAAATAAATGTTAGCTATTCTATTAATACTCATATAACTAGTTGCTAAATTTTAATTACTAACTAGCTTTTTTGTTTTGATACCATAAACAACAGATTTATGAAACTATCTCCTCTGATTCAATATTTATGATAATGGAAACAAGAAAAAATGGAGCTTTGGAGTATGACAGAAAAAGTTAACGGATTCTTGAAATTTTAACATATGCATAATGCATGCATCCCCAAAAATCCCGACTCGAATTTTCTTTCCTTTTGCAGAATAGTTTTCACTTGTGACACTGGTTTTTCCCTTGGTTTCGGCTCCATTTCCTCTGAGCCCTTAAAGGGTCTTGACCTCCTTTTCTGTGGCCCAATAGTTTTACAACCACTGAAAATAGCTCATTTTACCTCTTGTTAGGTGCCCTTCCAAGCAAGATGAGATGGCTAATTACATATGCCATTAACCAAATGCAATTCCAACTAATTGACAAAAAGTATTGTACAGCAGCAATTTTTGAAGAACAAAATTGTGTGCAATGCAAGGTCATACTTCAGAAGTTGTCTCCAGGAATAAAGGGTTCTAAACATTTACTATCTTGCTATGTGTTGTGCTAAAACCTGGGCCTGCCTGCTCAGTGGTGTGCCAGGACTGTGGGAGCTTCATCCTTTATCCAAAATCCGCTGAGTACCTGCCACACTGAAGCAGCTCTTGTAGGCATTACAAAGGAAACAAACAAAGGTGTCTAAGATGAGGTCCCTTACCTTCCAAGAACTTGTGTTCACCATCCTATTTGTGGAGCATAAGTGGCTCCTTTGCACTAGAACAGCATCTTTAGCACAAGGTGCCACACCTGCACCAGCCCTAGCTCCCCTGCTCGGGCTGATGGCTCGGCTGTTCCCACGAGTCCTGAACTTCAGCCTCTGTTTCTTCAGTGCACACAGGCGAGACTGCCCTCAGATGCTCGACCCCTTTAACCTCCTGCCTCAATTTGCTCTAACACACGCTTATGAACATGTACACACATGCACACACACACACTGCATTTGTCCACCACTCACATATAAAACTAAACCTCCCTTATTCTGTGAAAACTGCCAAAAACATTCCTCCTTTTTCTTCTTGATAAGACTGCAATTTGAGCCTAAAATATAGTAAGGGTTGTGATGGATGTACTGTTTTATGAATTGCTACCCTGCTTCAAGAGTTCCTTGAAGACAATGATAGTCTTACAACTGTTTCTGACATAGTAAGCTTTCAAAGTTTATTAACATTTAAAATAGACTAAATTGTACACTAAATAGATTGCAAGAAAATATATCACAGGAAGTTTTCAAATTTTCAAATAAATTGCCATGAAAACATCAATGTGGGACATTTCATGTAACAAGATGTAGCAGGAAAATTGCACCAATTTTGGTTGTAGTGACAATGAAGCCATGCCCTGAAGTACAAGGTAGAAGTGAAAAAGAATCCTGTCGGGCCAGGAATTTAGCTTAGTAGTTCTGCCGCCTGCCTTGCAAGCGCAAGGACCCGGGTTCGATCCCCAGTACGAAAAGAAAAAAAAAGAAAGAAATCCTATCACGTGTAGCAGACAGGAAATACGTGCCCAATAGCTATTTATTCATCTCATGACCATCTAGTTACTGGGTTGAGAAATCCAGAAAGGCTGACAATTGGCTTCTACCCTCAGAAATCTTAGGACTTACCAGAACAGCTAAGAATTTTTACATATTCTTCTGTTGAAGGATATATCTGAACTCAGAAATTATAAGCATACCATTCATAAAAACAATTCAATTATTTCTTTTGGAAAGTTTGAGGAGTCCCAAGAAAGACATGCATAGGATAGGTGACAGTCTTGGGCAAATTCCTTCAAGACATTGAATTGTTTTGTGCCTCTTGCAACCAGAGTGAGAAATAACATGCATATGAATCTACTGAGGGAAGAATACTGAATTAGAGGCTCCTCTGTCTGACCAGTGGGTACAGAAGCTAACTTTCTGGCACTGTATGGACCTGCTTGGTGCTTCCTACTTTCTCCCTTAGTTGGTGTCCTACCCTGGCAGGGAACCCTCTCTACTGTAATCAGATGACAGATCAGTACAGAGCATGGGTCTGATTCCCTGAACAGCTGTGGATGGGCTGGTGAAACAGGAAACCCAGCTCCTCTCCAGGATAATTGTCTCCCACAGGGAAGGTTTCCATGCAATGGAGAAGCTGTGGTATGAGAATACATGCTCAGTTTAAATTTCTCAAACATGATTTCATGGTAGAGATTAAAGTACAAGCTGCAGGAGATGAGCCGTGTTTTGACAGGGCTCTGAACTTAAATCTCATGGCATTTCAGAGATATCCAAGATCCATGTGACTAGTTAGTTAGTTAGGATCTGGGCCATCATCATAGCAAATGTTATTCCCATTATATAAATTGAAAAACTCTGGAGCTAAATCAGAAATTGTGGGTGATATAGGTAAAAATAAAACTAGAACTTGGTTTCAATGTTCAGTGACATTTGGTTTCCAAAAGACCATTCAGGGCTCACACTACCTGTGTTCTACAATTTGGTGATTCAAAGTTTGGGCTCAACATAAAAAACTGTCATAAAACTGTCCTAAAAAAACCTTCCTGGTATAGAGGGGAGGAAACTGCCTTAAGCTCTTGTATGCAGGTCCCTGACATACGTAGCACTTAAGACTTTTATAATCTAACAGTTTCAGTGACGTATCCACGCAGCTAGTAATCTGTACTGACAACATACTCAAACCTGATCTCTCTGATTGCAAAACCAACTCTGTTTATGTTAGTCAGGTTTCCTCCCTCCTCATGCTGCATAAAGAAATGCCCAATCCTGTCATTTACTGGCTCCAAACTTGTCAGTACACATCAGAAACCTAAAGCAGGAGAAGACCTTGAAGAAGGTACCTGCCCCCTTGCAGCACTGCCCACAGCAAGCTCCACCCCTGTTGATTCCATGCCCTGGCAGTGACCACCCACCAACTCCAATCCCACTCTGTACTTTGTTTCCCCTGGCAGTGACCACCCACCAACTCCAATCCCACTCTGTACTTTGTTTCCCCTGGCAGCAGAAGTGCTGACCAAACAATCAATCTGATGGAGTTTGAAGCCAATGCCCTGGGAGAGAAGGTAAGCCTCAGAGACTCAGCAGCTCCATGGAGAAATAACAGACCTGGCCAGCAGCACTAAGCCCAAAAAAAGCCCACAACTATTGTGAACTAAAAACACAGTGTGGGATTTTACTCTGAAAGTGGCTTCTTCACAGCAGGCTAGAATTGCAGAAGAAATCCAGTGCAGCACCCACCATGTTATGAGAGAGTGTTTAATCAGACTCCATTTTGGGAAGAGGCTGTTTAAGACTGAGCCACAGAACAAATGCACCACAATTCCACTTCAGGGTTTCCAGTGTTACCTTCCCACAAGGACTGGGTGAGAGACAGCCACAAGAGACAGCCAGGGAAAAGGTGTAGGATAGACAGAGACCCCTGAGAAGTTTATGCTAAGGCTGGGAAGGACATGGACCCTGCCCTCCCCAGTGAGAAACCAGGCTCAGTGAATGTGGCTTTCAGAGGAGGCCAGATCTGGAAGTGCTGCCATTAACTCCAACCACTGGCTTGAACTCCTGCTCTGCAGCCTATGTCCAGCAGAGAGCAGAGGGTGGATTTCTTTTCCCATCTATCCCATGAGCGAGGACATGCCTCAGCTTGAAGGTGGCCACACTCTGGGGTGTATGTGGGACCCCTGAAGCAGCATGGGTACTGCACAAATGGATAGGCGGAAAAGCTGGGCAGAGAAAAGTGTGACTTGCAGGACTCCAAGACTACAAATTCTGGAAAGAAACCATTCATTCAAAAATACAGAGGAATTTTTTTTTACCAACTCCATTTTTTTTCTTTCTTTTTTCTTCATTGATTTTGGGAGACTTAGGGTTCTCCCCCTTTCTCCTTTTTTGTTCTCTCCTTTTAACTTTTTTCCCTTCTTATTTTTCTTTTTTCATTTATTTTGCACTCTGCTTTTTCTTTTTTCTTCTTTTCTTGTTCATTCTTTTCTATTGCTGTTATCTAATACTATTACTTTCCTTTTATCCCTCAATAGGATTCCCTATCTCATTTTTCTTCTCTTTTTTATTATCTTCCTTTGATTAATATTTCAAATTTTACTTTTCTCATTCTCCAGTTACCTACTACTCTAACTTTACAAGTATAACCATTAAGTTCTATAAATCTTTAGATAGTTAACTCTATGCTGCTACTGTTGAATACTGTTCTACTGTTAGTAGAGATATAGTTGTTTTATTTAGTATTTACTACTGGTCAATATTTGATTATATTAGTGATAATACTGTAACTCTAGATACTTTTCTATGGTTAAGTGTGGTGCATCACTGGTTCTTGGAGTATGTCAATATGCAGTTTGTTTTTGATGCTATCATTGTTTTTGATTCCATTCATACAGCCAAAGTGACATTGTTACTGTTATCAATTGACTTTCTCTGTATTACCAATCTCTGGATTACCTTGGTGTCATTAACTATTCCGCAGACTATTACTGGAGAAAGCAGTACTGACCCCAATACACTGCAATCTCTCCTCCAATATAAATGGATGTGGTGGGATTCTAGGACAAAACCAAAGGCCTGTAGTTAGCCATGCTCACAGTGCAGCAGTGAAATCCAGGCACTAAACAAAGAGCTCTCCATTTGAGCAACAAAGTCTTCTGCTATAATCAACCCATAAGCCTCAGCGCACACACACACACAAAAATAGAAACCAGAGACAACAAGGCAGCAAAATGCTTCCAAAGATTCCCAACTTCCCCAAAGCTGATCCTAGGGGCATCAAGGGAGAAGAAATAAAAAGCTATAAAACTAAAGTATTCAAAAAAATAACAGAGAAGGCAACAAAAGATCAATAAGGTCCTTGGCAAGTTAAAAGAAGATATAACCAGATAATGAATCTAATAAAATGATCAGCAATTTTACAGAAGGCACTAATAAAATGCAAACTGAGCTAAACAAAATGATACAAAACATAAATGTCCAGTACAGAAAAGAATTAGAGTCCATGAAAAAGTGAAAAAATACTAAAGAGAAATTCAAGAGATTAAAAATTCTGTCAGAAGTATGGGCAGCAGAAGCAACCAATGGGAAGAGAGTGTCAAAAGTGGAAGACAGGGCTCTTGCTGGTGACCAGTTATTGAGAGATACCTTAAAAACAAAAGAACATGAAAAATGGATTCAATACATACTAGATGATGCAAAGAAGACTAATCTAAGATTAATTAAAATCAATGAAAAATGAAAACTGCATAAATTCCATTTAAAAACTTGTTTACAAAAATAATAGAAAAAACTTCTCAAATATGAAAAAAGAATTTTATATACAGATAAGTGAGGCATATACAATGTCAAATGGTCATGCTCAGAAAAGAACCTCCCTAAAACACATCATAGTCAAAATCCCAGAAGTACAAAACAAGAACAGAATCTTAAAAGATGTCTAGAGAAAAGCAATGAATCATTTATGAAGGAAAGCCCATTAGAATTAAAGCAGAATTCTTGACATAAACCTTAAAGGCCAGAAAAGCTTGGAGCAAGCCCTAAAAGAAAAAATTCCAACCATAACTGACATTTCCTGTAAAATTATCTTTCAAATTGATGAAAAAAATAAGATATGATTTAAAAAACACCTAAAGAAATTCATGACCACAAACCAGCACTCAAAAATTTTTCAAGGATATTCTAGAAAGAGGTATTGATGCTTATAATGCCAAAAGGCCCAACAGGATTAATACGCCAGGTAGGGTGAACAGTTAAGTAGAAGGGAAAAAAAGAGAGTCTGAAATAGGAAAATAATACAATGAGAAGAATAAGTCAATACCTTTCAGTGATAACTTTTAATGTGAGTGGTCTCAATTCCCCAATCAAAAAACACACATTAGCAGACTGTATCAAGAAATAAAATCTAATGGCATTCTATATACAAGAAACACATTTAAAAGAAAAAGAAATACATAGATTAAAAATCAAAGGAGAGAAAACAATATTCCATGCAACAGAAACCTAAAAACGAGCAGGGAAAGCTATCCCATTTTCAGACAAAGTGGAATTCAAGCCAAAACTGATGAGAAGAAGCAAAGAAGATGACTACATATTGGTTAAGAGAATGCTTCAACAAAAAGAGATAATAATTATAAACATATATGCACAGACAGCAATAAAACCATCTTCATAAAGCAAATACTACTGGACATAAAAATTCAGATAAATGTCAATGAAATGTTAGTGGGGGAACTCAATACCCAACTGTCACAAAGAGACAGTTCAACTAGACAAAGACTCAACAAAGAAACACCAGAATTGAACCAAACCCTTGGAAAAAATGAACTTTATGAATATGTATAGAATTTCTCACCCAATAACAGCAGAATACACATTTGTCTCAGCAGTGCATGGAGACTTTCTGTAAAATAAACCACATACTGGCCCATAGAGCAGGCTTAAGTAAAGGGAAAAGAATTTAAGTTATACAATGCATTTTATCAGATCACAGCATAATGAAACTAGAAATCAATAGCAGAAGATACCACAGAAATAATGCAAACATATGAAAATTAAAAACAATGGGTCACAAAAGAAATCAAAGAAGAAATAAGATAGTTTCTATCATTAAATGATAATGCCAGTAAAACATACCAGAGCTAATAGGACACAATGAAAGCAGTCCTAAGAGGGCAGTTTATACCTATGAATGCCAATATCAGAAAACAAAAGCAAACTGAAATAAATAACTTTTTGATGTACCTCCAGGTCCAACAAAAACAAGAAAAATCCAAATCTGAAGCTAGTACAAGGAATGAAATTATAAAGACTAGAGCACAAATCAATGAAATTGAGACAAAAAACCACAAAGAATCAATCAATCAAAGAGCTGTTTCTTTGAAAGAATAAACAAAATAAACCCTTAGCCAATCAAACCAGAAAAGTAGAATGAATGACTAAAATCGAATTAGAAATTAAAAGGTGAAACCACAACAGACAGTGCTGAAATTCAGAAGATTATTAGGAAGTCCTTCACAAACCTGCATGCCAATAAATTGGGGAATTCAGAAGCAATTAATGGATTCCCAGAAATATAATTACCAAAACTAAACCAAGAAGATATAAAAACTCTTAAAAATCCAATAACAGGCAATGAAATTGACATAATAATTAAAAGCTAAGAAGAGGGCTTGGGATTTAGCTCAGTGGTTACCAAAAAAAAAAAAAAAAGCTAAGAAGAGCTCAGGTATTCTGACATTCACTTCCAAATTCTGCAGGAACTTCAAGAAAAATCTAACGCCAGTATTCTTCAAAGTTTTTAATGAAATAGAAAAGGAAGGAGTATTTGCAAAATCATTCCTGAAAAGCTAGCATTACTCTGATTCTAACTGAAAAGAACAACTACAGGTCAATCTCTTTAATGAATATAGATGCAAAAATCCTCAACAAGACACCGGTAAACAGAATGCAACAAATCATTAAAAAAAAAAAGCTTACATCATGATCAAGTAGGAGTCATCCCAGGGATGCAAGAATGGTTCAAAGTGTGCAAATCAGTAAGTGTAGTACATCACATAAACAGAAGTGGGGACAAAAATCACATGATCTCAACAGATACAGAAAAAAGCTTTGACAAAATGAAACATCCATTCATGATAAAAACTCTGAAGAAAATAGGTGAAGAAGAAACTAAATGCAATCTTATAAAATAAGTTATTACAAACCTGCTACCAACATCATATTAAATAGGGAAATGCTGAAAGCTTTCTCTCTAAAATGAGGAACAAAACAAGGATGTCCACTACCACCACTCCTGTTTGACACAGTAATTGAAACATTAGCCAGAGCAATCAGTCAAGAAAAAGAAATAAAAGTAATATGTATTGGAAAGAAAGAAATCAAATTATCATTATTTGCAGGTGGCATGATCCTCTACATAGAAGATCCAAAAAATTCACCAAAATACTCCTAGAATTAAATTCAGCAATGTAGTAGGAATCAAAATCAACACACAAAAATCAATAGTGTTCCTGTTCACCAATAATGAACTCACTGAGAAAGAATTTAGGAAAATAATATAGTTCACAATAGCATCAAGAAAAAATAAATACTTGGGAATTAACCTAAGCATGGAAGTGAAAGATCTATACTTTAAAAATTGCAGTACTCTGAAAAAGGACATTGAAGAGTTTATCAGAAAATGGAAAGATATTCCCTGTTCCTAGACAGGCAGAACCAATATAGTAGAAATGGCATACTTCCAAAACTAATATACAGATTTAATACAATTTCAACCTTAATACCAATAGCATTCCTTACAGAACTAGAGAGAAAAAACAAAAAGAACTAGAGAAAATAATCCTAAAATTCAAAAGGAGCCAGAAGAGACCAAGAATTAAAAAAGCAGTTCTGGTAACAGAAGCAAAGCAGGAGGCATCATGATCCTGGATTTGAAGTTATATTACAAAGTGACAGTAATTTAAAAAAACAAAACAGCAAGCAAAGAAGGGAAAGAAAAAAATGGAAACAAAGCTTTTGTAAATAGGGAGGGGTGGAGAGGTTGAACAGAGGGAAAGGGAATGGGAAAAAATAAAAACCAAGATAAATCATGCACAGGTACAAATTCCCAGTGATGAATGTGATCATAATGTATACCTAAAATGTACCAATAAACTTAATGAATTTTAAAAACAGCATGGAATTGGGGGAAAAAAACACCCAGAGATGTGGATCAATGTAACAGAACAGAGGATGGAGAAACAACCCCAGCACATTCTGGTATCTGATCTTTGACACAGGGACCAAAACATACACTGGAGAAAAGATAGTGCTGGGAAAACTGGCTGTCCTCATGCAGAAAGATGAATCTATATCCATATCTCTCACCACATACTAAACTAAAATCAAAATGGGCCAATGAGCTAAATGTTAAAACAGAAACAAAACCTGCTGGAAAATAAAATAGGTAAAGTTCTTAAAGACTTGTGCATAGGAAAGGACTTTCTGAACGGAACCCCAATGGCACAAGAAATAATACTGTTAATCAACAAATGGGATCAAAGCAAATTAAAAATCTTCTGCCAAACAAAGGAAATAACCAACAGAGTGAAAACACAAGCCACAGAATGGAAAAAAAATTTTCCAGCTACTCCTGAGACAGGGGAGTAATATCTAGAATATATAAAGAACTCAAAAAGTTAGAACTCCTCCACAGATAAAAGACCCAATCAAAAATGGGCAACTGAAATGAATAGACAATTCTCAGAAGTACGGATAGCCAATAAATACATGGAAAAAATATTCAATATCGCTGACCATTAGAGAAATTAAAGATAGACTAGTAATCATCAAGAAATCTAATAATAACAATTCTGGTGAAGCTTTGGGCAGAAAAGAAACCCTTCTACATTGTTGGGGGAAATGTAAACTAGAACAGCCGCTATGGAAATCAATATGGAGATTCCTCAAAACACTGAAACTAGAAATTCCATTCAACTCAGCTATTCCCCTCCTAGGTATCTTACCAAAAGAATTAAAGACATCATATTACAGGACACATGCACACCTGTGTTTATAGCAGCACAATTCATAATAGCTAAATCTTGGAAGATGTCTATTTGTCGATCAACAGATGAATGGATAAAGAAAATATGGTATTTATACACAATAGAGTATTACTTTACCATAAAGAAAGATAAACTTGAATCATTTATAGGACAATAGATGCCCCTTGAGATCATAATTTTAAATGAGATAAATCAGACACACACTCTTAAATATCACATGGTTTGTCTTATGTGAGAAACCCAAATCTAAATAAAGAGCAAAATAAAGATAGATACTGGGAAGTGGGGAGGTAGATCTTTTTCAAATGGGAAGGGGATGAAAAGGAGGGAGGGGAGGGGAGAGAGGGAAGAGAGTAAGAACAGAGATGTGTTTTGTACATGTACCACAAGGAATGTAATCATTATATAATGCAAATATATACTGGTGAAAAATAAAAACTTGGAAAAAACTTAAGTATATGCCTAATTTCTCCATTTTACAGATGAGGAACCAAATGCACATATAAGCTTAAAGGAACTTGGAGCTCATGACAGGTGTTTGTTGTTGACATTGTTGTGGTTGGTATTACTGTCACTGAGCTACAAGGAGAGGTCCACTAATGTGCCAGGTACCTCCAGATTAACCTGATTACATCCTTTGCTGAAACAGCCTTGAAATATCTCCAAGAAATCAGTTCACTTAGCATAACTCATTCTTACTTTACATGCATCTCAGTTAAGAAAGAAATCTACCAGCTCTTACCAAAACAGTACCCAGGAGGATCTTCTCTGAAGATTTTTACATAAATGTCAAAGTCAAGAGAGATCGCGAGGTTCTTTAGTGGGAGTGAGATTGCTGTATTACTTATTATTGCAGTATGAACCTTCATATTTTAATGAGTTTATTTCTCCTAAGGCCCATTCACCAGTGGTTGTGAAAGAGAAGAGAAGGTCAGGGGGAAAATCACAGCGAGTATGTTCATGGTGAATGGAACACGGAACATGAAAAGCTACTTAGGAGCACTTTTAACTCCCTTGGCAAAATAACCAATAGAGAATACAAAGTTCAGAAGCACTCACCTCTTCTTCCAGCTTCCTTTATTTAGTACCATGCATAAGAACTTTTTCCGTTATTTGTTTCAGCTGTTCAATGTTGGTGAACATGTTTTAGTACCCTTTAAAATCCTGAAATAAAATTCCTCTTTAAAACATGAACTTCCTATATATTTGAAGAAATCTGCTACCCCTGGCCTCATTGCTGAATAGCACTTCTAGCTGCTTCCATGCTCAGCTTTACTATAAGTTTCTCCACTGTGTTTGGACATATTCCTCATCTAATGTTCCAGACTCATGCTGGCCCCCATAACCCTATTTCACACCAACCTCCATAGTTATTTAAACGGTATCACCATTACCCTAACAATCTAGGTTCAACGCCTTGTCATTTTCTCTCTGCTTTCCACATGTAGCTACCACATCCTGTACCCTCTTTTGAATGTATGTCTACATCTCTTTCCAAGATTTTCACCAGGTTTCAGTATCTCTTCCCTGGCCACCTTTATAATGGACCTTCTAACGGATCTCCTCATCTCACCTCTATTCTGATCCAGTGTTCAGGTAGACCAGGTTAATTTCTGTACAGCACAACAATCATTAAGTCTGGGTCAGAACCAAATGCCACTATACACAGTAGAGATACAACACAGTTTACCTACCACAGTATGCTGATAGTCCGAGAATTAGCAAAAGAATGCATCTGGCCTCAATATCTCACCACCACACAGAGAAGAGAACCTGGGCGTGTACAGCTAGATGCCCTGAGAGGTGGGGTCCAGAAGAGGGGCACCCCCTCCCTAGCTCTGTTTATTTACAGAGAAGTGAGAAGGGAGCAGGAGCCCACAAGTCGTCTTTTGATAATGGGAATCAGAAAGACACAAGCTCACATATTAGGAGAAAATATCTTTGTAGGTAAGAGGCACTGGTCACCTAGGAGACCGCATACCACCACCAATATTGGCTGGAGACCATATCACCATCCTGCTAAGACATTTATTCTTAGTCTACCCAAGGGGAGTCACTTGTGCCACCAAGCAGACAAATCAAACTCATTTTCATAGCTGTATTCAGCACTCTTCACTAATTTCCCATTAGCTAGAAAGGGAAAAATATTTCTCTAGCCTGGTAGGAAAAGTAAATTTCCAGGAGATTATTTGCTCACTCTTCGGTATGGCCCCAATATTATTTCATCTCTATCACTTTGTTCTTAACAGCTTTACTTAGTGTGGATTCCTGGACATACACAATCACCTTGGTTATGTGATTTGCTCATACTTTTACTCCTTCAGGGAGACCTTCACCTGCTTATTACCCATGGCTCTTGCAAACTTATTCCTCCTACAAAGCTTTGTTCAAATAATGCTGCTTCACACTGCTTTCTCTCCATAGCACCCCAGCCCCAGTGACTCACTTCATCCTTTGAACCTTCATTGCATTTGCTTTTTCCCTCTGGTTCTCTTCATATTGTTCTGCATATTACAATCATTCTTTCATCTTTCTTTTTGCAACCTCCTTCCCCTATAGCCCCACCTAACTAGGGAAGGGGTAACCATGGCTAATTCAAATTTAACGCCAACTGTAATACGTATGTAATATAATATGTAATACAATGGTAATGTGTGCAATATACGTGTATATATATATATAATATATATGTACCTTGTACATAGTAAGAGTACATTTGATTTATTGTGAAATGTCCTGATTTGAAACATTCTTCAAGTCTACACATGTGCTATGTAAGAATGTATAATTTAAGGAATGGCATTAATTAGGGCTTTGGGGTTGAACTAGTTAAAGAAGCAGAAATTTGTTATAAGTCATAGAATTGGGATTAGGGCTTCAGGAGCGTGGCCATAGGTTTGTCAGTCATGACCCCAGAAGAAAGCGCTGGCACCCTCAGAGGAACAAGTGGACTGCATATTTACAACGGGAAGAGTTGAGGGAAGTCAACAAGACAAAGTGAAGCTCCCAGATCTTGGTACTTTAGGGTTAGGGGTAGTAACAGAGCCTGCCTGTTGCTGGACATGGGTGCATTTACTGAAACATATTGTGATCTCTAGCTATAGACAAAGGAGAAATCCACCATACAGAAGCTATGAGGCTGATGTAGAAACACGGTCACTGCAAATCTGCAGAGTGAGAGGAAAGAAGACGAGGAACAAACACTCCAGCCTCTCTTCCTGTCTTTCGGTCTCCTAATGATACTTCCCATGGGCGAGCCCACCGGGAGCCAGGGGACAAGGCAGTCAGTTGGATCAGGGGATGGAGATCAGTCTCTTTGGAAACCAAGGAAGAAGATATGGGAGAAGACAGGCTAAAGAAGGAAACATGAAAACCATCCTTGCTGGTATTCTGTCTTCATAATATATTTCCATAAAACAAGGAAGGACAATGTGAAATAGGAAGAAAAGGGACAAAGGGGAAGGGGAAGTGGGAGGGGTAGGGGAAAGGAAAGAAGGGAATGGAATTAATGTGAGAAAATGGAAAAATGGAAACAAAGTCTTTGTAAATAGAGAGGGATGGAGGGGCTGAAGGGAGGGCAGGGGAAGAGGGAAAAAATAAGAACCAAGAGAGATTATGTAAAGGTGCATGTCTCCAATGATGAATGTCATTATATTGTACACCTAAAATGTACCAATAAAAGGATATACAAAAAAACAAGGACAATGAGAAATACACACACACACACACACACACACACACAACACAAGGACCTGGGTTTTAGCTTCTCTTTCTTCATAGCAGGAGGAAGCAGGCCACCCCACACTCCCACATTTGCTCATCATCTAGTCAGGAAATCAGCTCTATCTCATCGGTGGTCTCCACCTCAAATCCAACGTGCTGACAAAGAACTGTCTCCAATCATCAGTCAAGAATTTAATTCGCAGTCCTCTGTGCCTGGGAGACTCTCCATGGTATGAAAGTGGCTGCCAATGGACTCAACTGATTATCAGGAGAAAGTTGGAAGAAGTGAGAAGCCCAGATATCCCCAAGGAATCTGCAACCGACTCCTAAGGACAAATCTCAACAAACAATGTCTGTATCTCATAGTCATGATCCTCAAGTTTCTTGCCCACAAGTTTATAAGTAGATCAATAGATTGGAAATGAAGGGTTCCCTATTCTCCAGGCTCTGTTGTCAGTGCAGCCAAGTGTGATGCTCACCCCATTAGGCTCTGACACACTGAACATATTAACCAATTTGAAAGGAATATTTTCATTTACCAACAGAATTCAGAGTTAAAAATACACTTGGGTGTTTTTTTCTGTTTATTTGCCTCCAACTCTGCCTCAGGCTCATTGAACACTGTTCAAAAAAAAAAAAAGAGCATCTCAGAAATAGTTCAAGGCAGAATTCCAGTTTAGAAAATGTATTGACAACCCTATAAAAAATGAGAAGAAAGGGTATGCCTGAGAGTTTGTCTCCTCTGTGAAAAGAGCATGTAACACTTTTATAATTCTATGGCCCCAAGATGTACACAAGCAATGAACATTACAGGACTTGCGATTCGCTTATGCTTCAGACTTTCTTGTCCCCAAGTGTATATGTGGTTAATTGAACATACTAAAACACCCAGGAGTTGTTGCTTATAACAATTAGATCAGCTCTATTTTGAATAACAAGATAATCTGAAACTCCTACTCCATATCTTCCAAAGTAGGTACTGGAATAGAAATTGTAAAGGCATGTAAATATATGTTACATGAGTGTACATATTACACACGTGTGTGCCTGCATGTGTGTGTGCTTTACATGTGTGCTTTCAATTTGATTTCCCTAAAATGAAATAAGGTATGATAAAATCAATTTATGTGTTGGAGTCAGACTTGGACTCACACTCTGGATCTGCAATTATTATGTAACTGACTTGGCCCAGACCCTTCAGTCAGTAGAAATTGGCAGCAGGATTAAAGTGCTGACACCTAACTCATAGGGAAGTGCAAGACCATAGTGGTGAGGATGCAGAGGAAAGAAGTGAGGAAAGTTCAGTGTGACACGTCACCAAGACGGCTACCACTCACAGCAAGCCTGGAAAAGATAAACTCAGTTAAGCAAGAGGTACATGCCCTTGGCATGCAAGGCTTCTTCAGAAAGGTCACCCAAAAGAGCAGAGTGGTCCCTGGAGGGCAGGGGAATGGATGGGACTTCATGCTGGCTTCCTCTCAACTTTCATTTCATTTCACTGGCCAATATTTATCCCATGGGGAGTTAACACTTCTAAGTTGTGTCAGCGAACTCCTTGGCAGTCACTCAAGCAGCAAGATTCCACGACCAGCAATGTGTATTTCCTCATATTAGTTTTCTATGGCAACATAACAAAATATCATGCTGTTAGCTTCATGAAGCAACAAGGTCATTATCTTACAGTACCTGCAGTTCGGGAGCCCAGTGTGGTTTGGCTGGGTCCTTCCTGCACAGGATTTCATCAGGTTGAAATCAAGGTATTCACTGGCCACTCCCGCATTTGGAGGCTTGACTGAGAGAAGACACACTTCCAAGCTCCCTCCGACTGTGGACAGAGTTCGTTTCCTGTGGCCATATGACTAAGTCTGTTTTTTCCTAACTGTTGGTGAAAGATCATCTCAGTTCCTAGAAACTGCTCCCAGGTCTTGGACGTGTGGCCCCCTCAAAGCAGCAGAAGCAGCAGCTCTCTGTTGCCTCGCTTTCACTGAAAGGACTCCCTTTACTCTATGTTCATGGTCCCCCAAAAACTCTAACGTAACCCTAATCCCAAATACAATGATAATAGGACACAGGGCCACTGGTAAGCAATTAGGATGAGAGCAGAGCCCTCATTCCTGAGATCAGCGTCCTCGTGAAAGGGACTCCAGGCAGTTCCCCTACCCCTCTGCCCCACCCCGGAGCACAGTGAGAAGACAGCTGTCCGTGCAAACCCTCACCAGACCCCGAGTCCACCTGATGTATTTCCCAGCTATCAGAATTGTGAGAAATAAATTTTTGCTCTTTATAACCCATCCAGTCTATGGTCTTCTGTTATGACAGCCCAAGCAAACTAAGACATTTGTGAATAAGTCAGGCTCATGTGAAATAATTTCCCTTTTCATTAACTCAAAGTCGATAGATTAGTAACCTGATCGTGAGAATTCTATCCCAGCATATCCACCCACACAGAAGAAAGGATATTACACAGAGTGTGTGTACCAGGGACAGAATCTTATGGTCACTTTAGAATTTTGCTGTCACCACCAATTCCAGGAGAGGAAGAGTGGCCACACATTGTTGGGGCATCAGCTAAGTGAGAAAGGGGAGAGGACATCAGGGAACACTGAGAACCCTTAGAAGGTTAGTGTCCCAACCCATTAACCTTGGTCAGTTTTCTTTCATGTTCTCCATGTTAAAGATGGGGAAACTGAGGCTAAAAACATGCATCATTTGGGGAGAGGAGAAGTGTTATATTACGGAACATATTAGCAGTCATTTGTTTCTATTTCTTCTATTCTAGACACTAAGTGGCCCTTCCTCATGCATTCACATTTAACCACTTTGTGCCTCAACAAACCAGTGAGTCAGGTCTTCAAAGTCAGATTTTACCCATGAGGCACTCCATCTCATGTATGTATCATCTATGTATCACCTCATATCCTGAACATAGTGTTTCCCATAAGAGCATATTATAAATGGTGGCTCTTATATGAAGGGTTGTATAAAATTTCTTAGTGGATCATACTTTTCTGTTTGTATAAAATTTAATCAGTATGGGCCAGCAGAACCCCTATCCACCATTCACTCAATAAATGAAAGAAATAAATTAGATCAATATAGAAACACCTTAAAATAACTAAAACTAACTTTTAACTGTTTGTGTAACTATTTTACACATTGAGTTGAAGTTTAATAATAAAGGCTTAATTTCACTAAATGTGCATATTCATTTGGGTCCAGCAAATATGTGCTATCTTTAAGTATAAACAAAGTATGAGAAAGCTTTATGCTTTCCCCTTGATCCTACCCAAACCTTAAGATAGTATCTGCAGCATTACTTTCAAGAAAATCAATAACACATTCTTTCAAAAATACAAATTCAAATTTGAGAAGGAATCTTTGTATTTCTTTTCATTATAGGGACACTGCTAGCCCTAACCACTTCTCACCTGAAATCGGGATTGTTTACCAGTTTATCATGCTTGTGTTCCTCCCTGTCCTCTTTTATTCTCCAGGACTTTGCTGTTGTCATGAAAATGAAAGCAAAACAGAAGACTAAAATGACCATGATACAGGAATGAGATCAAAAACCGAATTATTCCTTAGCAATATTCCTACCAGAGATAATGACTACCAGTTGGTGCCCCTTTATCTTTATTTTTAAGTAAATATCTCCTCTCCAAACAGAACATATGCCAAATGAAACCTGTGAAATTTGACTGTATCAGCGAGTCTGGGCTGAGTTATGCTGTGACACCACACGGTCCCTCAAAAATCTCATTATCCCGCAATGGTAGAAATTTATTTCTCATTTTTTGCATCTTCATCACAGGTCAGCTGTGGCCCTGATTCACAAGTCTTTGTGTCAAGGCCTGGACTGGTATTTCTTAACTGGAATTTTTTTTTATTTTAGCAGACCATGCTATGACTGAAAGACTATTTAGAAGTGACATACTTCATTGTCACTCATTAGCCATTTCACTTCATTGTAGCTCACATAGCAAAGCCTGAAGTCAAGTCATCTTTGGAAGGAAGCACCAAATATGCCGTATGATAGAACGGCTGTACTTTTCAGCTTTTCCATTGCTGTTGCAAAATACCTAGCACCCACAACATAAAGGAAGAGAGGATTAATTTGGCTCCTGGTTTCAGAGGTTTCAGTCCGTGGTTAGCTGGCCCCAAGGCAGGAACATCATGACAGAAGGGTGTGGCAGATCAAAGCTGCCCAGTTCATGGTAGCCAGGAAGCAGAGCAGGGGAACAGTGCCAGGAAAGAAGAGACCAGGGGCCAGATATGGACTCCAAAGCCACACTTGTCACCCTCCAAGACATACCTAGAAGTGTCCTTTACTAATCGCCTAGGCAATCAAGTCAATCAAGTTGACAAATAAGCTTAACCATCACAAAACTAATCTGCATTAATGTTACAAAAGTAAGTTACTCCACTCCATGCAAAGTAAAAATAATATCATATTCCTCTATATCTCACCAATTATATGATCCCTGGAATAAATGATTTTTACTTTCCACCAATTTTAGAACATGGGTTCCTCCAGGTGGGCCACTTATTTACATAAAATCCTGAATGATAATAGAAGACCATACCCTGATGACACAAGGTGTAACTTCCAAGAACAACAGTCATCTGACAGCTGGAGTGAGATTGAGGTACCCAACACTAGCGATCCATGGAGGGTCTTGCATTCATAGCTGGCAAATGTGCTTTTGTTGCCACCACATACCCAAACTTCTAGCAGTAAATACCAGTGATAAGTCCCTGATAAAGCATCATCCCTTGAGACCAACCCGTATTTGGTAGCAAGCTGTATCTTGAACTTAGTAGCAACATTTGGACCTCAGTGATTCATTGACTGGAATTGGCACATACATGTTTTTCTTTCCTCTCTGCAGAGTTTCAGCCAACAACAAAATCTGAGGATTCACAGATCATTTGATGGTAACATTAATTGCAACCCCAAACCCACTTATTTATTGCAAAGTGCCAACACTGCAATTAAACCTGAATACTGAGATTTTAGTTTAGAAAAAACAACTCATGCATTAACATCTTTTGTCTTAAATGAAAAACACAATAACATGCATCTCATAGCTTCACCATCACTGCCCTAGACCAAGAGATCCATTTAAGAGGAAAGGAAATATTTCTATGGACATATGACCATGACATCATCCAGGGTTGGCATTATATATCACACAGAAGATGCTGGCCTGACTAATGGATGAAACACCTTTCTGAGATGTATCTAGAAGCCAGCATGAAGATGCCTTATCAGGGGCTTATCACTGGTCTTTATTGATAAAAGTTTGAGACTCTGGTAGCAACAAAAGCTTGGTGAGCAAACAGCTATGCTGTTGGGACCATGAAACTTTCCATCCCTTGGCTACTCCTTCAAGTGTCCATGCACATGGATAGTCACTGACAAAACTGGTCCATGTCAACCTGCCAAGTCATTCTGAATGCTTGGTTATTAACTGTTTTTTAGTTGTTTACATATTCTGGTGGATGCTAACATGATACAAAAACTCTCAAGCTCCATGCTGTCTCTTTTAGGTCCTCCTCCATACCTCGTTCCCAGTTCTCTTTTTCCATGATCTTTCAATCTTGTTCCTTCCAGGTCCCTGAGTAACCAACCAAGCTATCTTCTATTATCCATGGATCAGGGCCTGAGTCACTCTTTTGTTAAACCACTCAGACCAGCAGAGGTCCTCACCATTAGTGAGGGATTTCTATAATGTGCATTTAAAGAGAAAGTTGAGTATCTGTTAGACTGGGTACAGCAGCAATAGTTTATTCCACCAATTTTCCTCTTACAAGTTTCTCCAGAAAAGGAAAACAATCAGCATCCTGGAGGAGTGTTTTGTCTATGGGGTCAAATTACTAAATGAAGTAAGTGGATCCAAATGGCACAAAGAATGGATCCTGCATGATCAAGACCAAGGCACTCCCACTTACTAAATGCATTTGCTACTACAGGCTCAGAATTGTGTTCTGCTTGGGGATTGCCCTCAGCTAAAGGAATCCATTTTGACTGTGGTTATGCTTCCTTCCCAAATGATCCATGCAAGTTACAGTGGCCTTGTCTCTTTGCTATATTTTGAGACTTCTCTGAAAGGCCATCTCAGCTCCAGAGTTCCTCCTGTTATTGAGGTTGGCATTGCAAATGTATTAGTGCTCAACTTATCTCTCTGCCAGTTTACAAGTGTTCTCAAGAACATTCTCCAATAAACCTTCTCTGCACAAGAATTAGTGCCTTAGAGTTCATTCCCCAGGACACACTACAAGCCTGGACTGTCCTGCACCAAACTCTTTCAAGATTGTACAGTTCTCATCTGTAACCTCTTCTTTCTAATCCTGACATACAAAATGGCAGATTTATGAAAGCTAAAGTCTCTCATACCAGGAAAGTTTTGAGCAAACTACATCCATATCTATTCCATCTGGAGCTGAGGGATTAGAATCCAGTGATGTTCTTCAAAGGGTCCTATGATGGCCTAGGTTGACTGCAAGTGAGATAACTTACTAATTCAGCAACCAGAAGCAACAAACAAAAACTCTCAAAGGTGCCTAAGATATTGGCCACTGACCAGAAGTAACCAATCTCACACATTAAGAACAGAACCAAACTGGGACAACTACTAAGAAACTTCATAATGAGAGAGCCCTACAAGTGAGCCCAGTCCAACTGAGCCATTATAAACAGGGGTTGACCAGAAATAACTGGCCACAGTATCAGTGAAAAGCAAAAATCAATGACAAATATGAATGCAGAATGACTGGTCTAAGGGGCCTCAAACCACAAGAGAGAAAAATTAGAAATCTCTTTAGAACAAGTTCAAAGACAAGAGTGAACAATTTTACTCTGTTTATTGGACCTACCTTTCTAAACTACTGAGAAAAACATTTATCCTTTCATATCGCCAAGCTCACAATGGAAAGATCAGACGGTAGGAAGTAAACCCAGAAAAAAGGAAGGGCATAAGCTTATTTTTCCCTTCTACATATTGAAGAATCAATAGTAATTTTCCTTTGACTTTGCTGCTGAACAGATAAATGTTTTGATGATTATAACTTCTAAGACTCATCCTCTGACATTGTTTTATTGGACATATTGAAGGTATGGTTCAAAGACATCTATCATCTGTATACTATCAAGCAGGTATCACCCAGATCAAACTATAGAGCACTTCATCGCTCTAGAAAGTTCTTTCGTGCCTCTTCTGTCACCAGCACAATCTTCCATCCTCTGAAGTAACGACTTTTCTCTTCCTAGTCCAAGTATCAATGTATCTTTCAAAAGAGACAAAAACATTGAGAGAGAATATTAAAGAGAACAAAGACACTTTTCCCAAGATCTACATTCTCCTTACCATGGTCGAGGGTAGGTTGAGAGGAAGGGCCTAGGTGGGTCTAGGGTACAGAATCTCAGACACCCTCCTACAAAAGGGAACTAGGAAAAGCTTCCATTCCTTTTTGTGAGTGTACAGTAGCAAGAAACAATTCAAGTTTAATTCTAAAAGGATGGTCTTATTGCAGTAAATTTTTACCAAACAATCCTGCTATATACTACACTCAAGGCCTTGGGTTCAATTCCTAGTACTGCAAAAAGAAAAGAAAATGGAATCTTGCTATCTATATTTCATTTCTGTGTGACATAAACAAATAGAAATGCACCCATGGATATAAACTATTTCTAACAGAAAATACAAAAGAGAAACCTGAGTTTTGCAATAGAAATAAATATGTCAACAATAGCCAAACCTGGTGAGCTAGCTGGAGACTCAAAAACACCATCATCTAAGTTAGATGAAGCTGCCCTGACTTTAAGCTTATTTTCTGGGTAACTGACTAAAATTACTAGTGTAATCACAGGACAAAAGAAAGCTTACCCTTAAAGGCACATGCCATAGGTTATAAAAGGTAAAGGATTAGACTCTGGACATGTAATTTCCATTCCCAGTGTGCTGTGGAAGGAAGGAGAGAAGGAAAAGGATGCCATGGGTGGTGACTAGGTAAGAAACATTCTTCTATGAAATTCTGTACCAACTTCATACTAGAAGGAAGCATAACTATATTTAATATTTACCATTTCTCCCCAAAGAGGTAAGACATTTCCCCTGTGTAATGGAGACAGCTCTGAAATTCTACTGGAGCAATGCAGTACTTCTGTTTTTCTCAGACTCTGTGAGTCCATCCAAATTATCTTCTTTCCTCAAATGTCAGGCATACATGGATAGGGACAATAATGTCTCCTACCTCGAAGGAAAGGACTGGTACCTCAGTAATAAATTTTCCAAGTTAAAAAAAAGACATCCTACCTCCAAACCAGGAGGTAAAAATGTGACTCTCTTCAGATCTCCTTCTCTCTTCAGATCTCCTTGCTTGTCAGCCCAGACCACAGACCTCAATTATTTGGTCTTTCATAATCTCCTAACATTGGGAATATTTCTTTTCAGAGAGAATGTGAAGGTCCTCACATTTTCTTCACACATTCTATTTTTTGTTTTAAATTGGTGTGTGTGTGTTTGTGTGTGTTGAGTATACATACAAAAAGAGGGGGTAGGGAAGGAGAGAGAAGGGTAAGGAAGAGAGGGAGACACAGAGAGAGAGAGACAGAGAGAGAGAGGGAGAGAGAGAGATTAAGGAACTGGTTCATTTGACTGGATGCTGGCAAACCCAAAATCTGCAGAGTAGACAGCAGAATGGAAACTCAGGGAAGACTTACAGTTCAAGGCCAAAGACAGTTTGCTGGCAGAATTCTCCCTTCTTCCAGGGAAGTCAGTCTTTTAAGGCCTTCAAGTGATTGATTGTGCCCCACCTGCAGTAAGGAGAATAATCCGCTTTACTGAAAATCTATTGATTTAAGTGCTAATCTCATCTAAAAATGCCTTCACAGAAACATAGAAAATTGTTGGACCAAATATCTGTGCACCACGGTCTAGCCAAGTTGATACATAAAAATTAACTATCACGCTACCCTAGAAAGACATGACCTTGGTCAAGACAGAGGGGCTGAGAGCTGAAACTAGTCCACAAGCATCCCCACAGCTGGGTCATGAGTCCTTGCATGAAACAGAACCCTGCCAGCACATCTCTGTGGTTGTCACGCTTCTGAAATTAATTAAATGTATTCAAAAAAATTACAATTAAAAAGCAGTCACTGTATTACTTCAAAGCATAGTTAATACAAAATATTAAGATACAGAAATGAAGGACATGTGGATTTTTTGTTTAAAAGAAAAGGTTAAAGATGATGACTCGATCTGGAATTATCAATTACACATGCAATAAACCTCAGTGTAGGGTCTACACCAGTGGTGGAGAACCTATGGCACAATTGCCACAGAGGGCTGGAACATCGCAAGCTCTAAAAGATTCACTATCTCTGCTACCCAGAAGAGTTACCATCACTCATCTGCTAATCCTTTCAGAGCTGGATTTTATCTCTTATCCCTTAAAGAGCCACATGTAGTGGCTGTAGTGAAGGAGAGGGAAATAGACAACCTAGAGAAATTTACTTGGTGATTTAAACAATTATTTGACAATATTTCTTGGATTAACTAATGAATTTTATTTAAGAACCACCAGTGAGCAGAGCACAGTGGCATGCACCTGTAGAACCAGGCAGGTGAATTGTGAGTTTGAGCCCAGCCTAGGCAACTTGAGCCTCCAGATAAAAGATGCATAAAGTCATTCCTTGCTCTGAGTTTTCTAGTTGGGTGACTCTGCATATTTTCTCCTTTGTATACTATGAGATAATTTTACACACAAAAGAGAGAGAGAGTGTTTTAAAAACTATTATAGAACAATAACCAGGGTCATCACAAATCAAGACAAGGGACAGAATGTTGCTAGCACCTCAAAAGGTGGAATTACCTGCCCCTCTGAGGTAAATACTTTCCCGATTCCCATGATCATTGTTTCTCTTCTGCAGTGTATAGTTTTGTTTACCTTCCCGATCTACTGTTCGCCCTTTGTCTTGCTGTGTACCTCAGTGAGCATAAATTTCTTTATTTGCATCAACAGATTCCCTGTCCTCTGATTTCCATTTGGGCTTAACCAAAGAGAGGTACAAGAGGAAGATTAGGATGTGGGAGGTGAGAAGAACCTGGGAATTTCTGTCACCTGTTCTAGGCCAGTGTCTGGCAGCAGCTAATTCTATTGGTTGAAGATCTTGCCAGGCATAGCCCTTCCTTTGTGGTCTCCATGTCTTCATGGACCCAGTTTCTGTCTGAAGGCACCAACATCTAAGTTCTGGTTAACCACTCCTTCCTTTATCGCCCCAGCTCAAAGACTTTTTGCTTTTGCTAATTTCTGGGAAATTCCAACATCCCTTCTTTGTCTTCTCTATTCTTCTGTCACCTATGTAATCATTGTCCTGCATTTAGTTCCCACTATTGAAACGCCTACAATGGTTTGTTTTCCTGGCTGGACTTTGACATTAACAGCAAGTCTATAGCATCATCCAAAAGAAAAGCTTTGGATATTCCCCACCAAATACTTTGCTAATCACGGTAGGGAAGTGCTTCCTGCTCATAAGGTTCTTCTATTTGTTACTGTGGTTACATGCGCATAACACAAAACTTACCATTGTTATCTTTTTTAAGTGTTTACTTCGGTGCTATTAAACACATTCACAGTGTTGAGCAACCATCGCCACCATCCACCTCCAGAATTCTTCTCTTTTTGCAAACTGAAACTCTGTACCTAATAAAGAGCAACTCCCTAATTCTTTCTCTCCCCGGGTAACCATTATTCTACTTTCTGACTCTGTGATTTTGACTACTCTCAGGACCTCGTGTAAGTAGAATCATACTGTATTTTTCTTTTTGTGTCTGGGTTGTTTCACTTAGCTTATGTCCCCAAGACTTATCCATGTGGTAGCATGTGTCAGAACTGAATAATATTCCATTGTATGCATATACCACGTTTTACTTACCAATTTATCCCTCCACAGATTGTTTGTGTGTTTCCATCTATCAGCTCTTATGAGTAATGCTGCTATGAATGTGAGTGTACAGAGATCTCTCTGCCACCCTGTTTTTAATTCTTTTGGTTATATACAGAAAGTGGAGGTAACTAATCCTTAATTCCATTGGACATTCTGAGGATTCTTGTGCATTTACATCTCAGAACTTTCCACATCAGGGATGAAAAGTGGAAGTATTCATCTATCAGTCCTACAATAGTATCAGTTAATATTTGACACCCCAAAATTAACTCCCTCACACTGTCATGTTGCCCAGGAATGAGTGTCAAGAGGTTTCGAGAATCACCTCAAGTTGAGGGGGGGGTCAAGGTATCAGGAAGTAACTGAGACAAAGTATCCATGGCCAAGAGGAGGTGCTGTCAGGTTGCAGTCATGCAAATATGATGGAAAGAGGGTGGTGCTGGTCTCCTGAACTATGGCTGGAGTGAAAGGTAGAACCAGGAGGATCTGAGGTAGTGCACTGAAGATGTGGAAAAAGCTGAATCAACGGTAGCTTAAACCTGTTTGTCATTGTGTATCTATCTCTGTTAGATATTTCTTGTTGATTATATTATGTTCATGATTTTGCCTTTCTCCCTATGAATTTGTTCTCATTCTTAATGGAGGGTATCAAAGATATTCATAAAATTAATTTGGAACAGTGTCATATTTTATAGTTCTCAGAAAGAGTTTTAAATTTTAAACATTTCGTCTTGAATCACTGATAGAATTCACTGGTAAATTAATATGGTTTGAAATTTTCTTCAGTTTTAATTATGGCTTCAATTCTGCTAACCATTAGATAACTATTTGAGTTTATATTTCTTCTTCTGTCTATTTTGGCAAGTTGCTTTTTTAATAAAAATTCTTCCTTCAAAAGTTTCAAAGTTCTTGGCATAAAGTTTGGAAAGTCTGCAGTCTTGTCCCATTTATTATTTCTGATACTGTTGTTTGTGCTTTCTTCCTTTGGAACACACTCTGGAAAGGTCAGTCATGAAAGAAAGAAGTGAATTATGAATTTCTCAAATCTTCTCTTTTGTACTTATTTTCTATTTCAGTTTTTGCCATTAATAGCATTTCTACTTTCTCAACTGTTTCAGTTTAGTTCTGTTGTCCTCTTTTTCTTTTTCTTCCTTCCTTCCTTCCTTCCTTCCTCCCTCCTTCCCTCACTCCCTTCTTTCCTTCCTTCCTTACTGGGTATTGAACCCAGGGCCTTTCCACTGAGCTACTTCCCCCACCCTTTTGTTATTGTTCATTGAGAGGCAAAGTTTTACTAAGTCACTATATTTCCCAGGCTGGGTTCAAACTTTCAATCCTTCTGCCTCAGCCTCACAGAGTTAGGACTGCATGGATGTGCCATCATGCTTGCCTCATTTTTTAATTTTTCAAATGTTTTCTTGAACTTCAGATGCATGGAATTGTATTAGATATAAACTTTAGCTCACGACATACTCCCACCACTTTTATACATTGCATTTTCGTCTGCCTTTCCCTTTTTCCTCTTTTCTTGCCTTCTTTTGAACTATTTTCCCTTTCTCCTTATTCCTTCAAATGGTTTTTCAATTTCTATTCTTTTAGTAGTAGCCTAAAAATTATAATATTGTCTTCTCATGGCATAAATCATCGTAATTCTTCCTCCCTTTGAAGATTTTGCATTGAACCTCTTTTCAGCTTTTATGTTGTTTTTATGTGCTTTGATTCTGTATTTTAACCCATTCTATAATATTACTTTTATACAATCAATATTTAAGTTTACCAAAATGTTTACTACTTTTTGTTCTTAATTACCTCTTACATGTTGTTGTACGGCAACTTGACCTTAGTAAGAACCACCTAGCAGATCAGTAAATCTCTGGGTGTGTCTGTGGATGACTGACACATAGGCCAGCAAACTACAGCATGAAGACCCACCCAATATGTAGGTGGACCCAGCCAATAGGCTTGTACTCTGGGAGAAATAAAAATGGAAAGAAGGAAGTGTGCCCCTTCTGGAAGACCTCCAGTGCTTGCCATCGCCATAAGACATCTGTCTCCAGTTTCTTCAGCCTTCCAAAACAGACTCCAGCCTTGTAACAGACCCACAAGGGTGACTCCACAGTGGACTTCCAGGCCTTCAACCTTCCATTGCTACTGGATCCTGTGAGGCTCCAGCGGTCTGCCATCTTGAATTCGTCTGCCTCTGACCCCAAAGGCAGCCATTGTGACTCTTCCACCTCTGATCCTGTAAAATTACCTAATAAGTCCCTTTGTGTAGTTATAACCCTAACTAATACATACATAAAATTCTCAGTGTGAGATCATTCCTATTCCATCTGACTTTCAGAAGTTCTCTTAATCCTTGCTGGTAATGAACCACCTGCTTGTCTGAAAATATCTTAATTCACCTTCAGTCTTGAAAGCTACATTTTCAAAGTATAAGATTTTGTTTTTGCAGACATTTTCTAACTTAGTGAGGATCATATTCCATTGAATTCTGTCTTCTATTGTTGTCACTGAGAAGATAACCTACTATTGGCATCAATTAAAAGTGACTTTTTATGATAGCTTTTTAAGATTTTCTCTTTGTCTTCAGTTCCTGTAGACTCATTGTATGTTCAGATCTGAGTTTCTTTTCATTCATTCTTCTCTGGATTTGGGGGGGGGGGTTATCTAAGTCTTTGGAGTGGAGTCTTTCATTAGTTCTAGAAACTATCAACTATAATCCTTTAAATATCACCTCTCCTTCACTCTCTCTCTCTTCTCCTCTCAGGACTCTGGTCAGAAGTAAGTCAGACCTTTACAATATACAATAGTCTCTATTCTCATGTGAATTTTCCATCTTTTTGCCTGTCTGTGTTAAATTCTGGATTTCTTTTGAATTATCCAACTTACTAATACTCTCTATTCATCTGGGTTTCATCTGCTTTTAAGCCCATTCACTGAGCTGTCACTTTTTCATCAAGTTTTTGTGTTATAATTAATCACTCATTGAGTTTTTAATTGAGGTTACTATTTTTTTATTTCCTAAAGCTTTATTTGGTTTATTTACAAACCTCCCTATCACTTTGTATAGTTTCCTATTCCATTTTTAGATTTTCAAATTTCTTTTAATTATTTTATTGCTTTTCAATTGTGTCTAATAACTCCAATATCTTTAGCATCTATTTCTGCTATTGCTTTTGTACCACATGCTGCCTGCACCTTCCCAAACCTTTTGGAACATTTTCTATGCTCAGGCCAACTCCCAGCTGCAGGCATCTGCTTTCTGTATTCTGTACCTGACCACTTTTTTGTCATAATCATAACAAGCTCTGCTACCCATGTGTGTGGCTGCCTAGAAGTGCCATGAAATTCATAAAAACTGCCACAGTGAGGAAACCCACCACCAACAATCAACCAGGATCAGCATATAAAGATGAGTCACCTCCTCTCTCCAGTGGAATTGAGATGTGCACTCTCCTCCATTTACCAGAAGTTCTTCATGGGTTTACCAAGTTCCAATTGCACACCTTTTGTTGCCTTACCTCCCCCTCCACTACCCAACTCATGTCCTCTGCCTTTCCCAAATAAGCTACATGACTTCAAATACTTGCCTGGGAGTCTGCTATGTGAGAACCAAAACTAAGGTGGCTCCTTGTTTCCTTCTGTCCTTAGTTACTTTCCTCCATTCATTCTGTAAGTCTGTCATTTAACTTGGGAATTATTTTGTACAAATTTTTTCAGAGCTTAGGAAAAGAGTGCATTCATCCAAACACTTGGATTTATTCTGCCAACCTCCATTCGATGGACCAGTAAAGTGATGAAAATTTAAAGTAACAATTCACTTGAGGGCCAGCCAGCATATTGTTCAACCTTCTCAGTGCCTTTTGCCTCCCAGCTCTGCTTAGCACAGAGATAAATTTCCATCTGTCTCCTGGGAGCACATGTCCACAGCAGATTTAATTTTGGATTTCCCTTACTTTGAAGAATGGCCCTTTGAGTCAAGCTTTATCAAGAGACAGTCTCACATTGGTCTCGCATCTTTATCTTGGTATCTCTGCAATACATTTTAGGGTTTTTTAAATTTAATCTAGCACTTTTATTTGTTCTAAGTGAAAAGGGCAGATCAAATCCCTAATTATTCCTACTTTCAGAAGTGGGTTTCTATTCCTTTTGTTAAAAGCCAACTTGAATAGGTCTCTTGCATATGAGAAAAACATAATAACTCAGATAAAGGGATGCAGTTAACTTTTCAAATGACTGGCCACACACACAGGAGATGTTCCTGAATCTTCTGTTGCCACCTGATGACTTTTTAAATTAAGCTGCTCAGAATCTGAGACCTACTACTTATTTTCTTTAATAGTACATGTTTGCCATACATAATGATCACATTCATTATGGGGAATTTGTATCTGTACATAATATATCTTAATTCTTCTTTTTATCCAATTCCCCTTCCCTTCCCTTCAACCCTTCTTCCCCTCCCTATTTACAAAAGTTCTATTTCCATTTTTCCTTCAATTCTCTTTTTTTAATCCCTCTTTCCTTCCTTCTCTTCCCCTTCCCCCATTCCTTGTTCTCCTTCACACTCAAACAAGTTCGTCCTAATTCGTAATAGAGACACACTGTCCCTCTAGAATATTCTGTGCATATGCTTCTGTCACCTTGTGGGCATTAATTAGTTCACGGGCTCTGTCTACCCATGTAGGGCACACAGACCTTCAGGAGTATGGACCAGACTCACTCACTCATTATTTATTGAGTGTGTCTTGTACAGTCACTAAAAACACATGACAAAAAAAGCATCCAAGATCTCTGCCTTCATATAGTACAACGAGAAACACAAGAGTAAGAAGAACATCAATAAAATAAATATATGAAATATATGAGTTGGGTGTGGTGGACACATACCTATAATCCCAGTCTGGGAGGTTGAAGCAGGAAGATCTCAAATTCAAGCTCATCCTGGACAAATTAGGGAATTAGCAAGACTCTAGCTCAAAAATGAAATATTTTTAAAGGCAGGGATGTAGATCAGTGCAAAGGCCCTGAGTTCAATCCGCCCCACTACTGAAAAAGAAAAAAAAAAGGAAATGTACACATGAACATGGTGCAGCAAGACTGTATAATACATGTGAGAAAGAGTCCTAGCAAGCAAGTCAGAAAAGACTTGTTCATTGATATCAAAGATAACAATGTAATGTGACAACATTTGTTGTCTTCTGGGAAAAACATGTTATAGTTTGACTTTTTTTAAGGAATTAAAATCATAGGAGAAAAGTTTGCTGATCCCAAATTTGTATATTAAGAAGAAAAGATTTGGAACAAGAGGATCTCTAGGTTTGTTAATTTGTAATCAATCAGGGAAATTCTTTTAAATAATGTCCATGCCAAATACAACCAAACAACAGAGGCATGCTCGAACCTTGTTTGTTGCACATAAAATATCCATTCTTCTCTGATACCTGTTATTTTAGACAAAGTACAATTGCCTGGGATTATTTGCCAGTCAAGCCTAAGAAATTGTCTTAACTGGAGGACTCCAGAACCCTCTTGCACATGAAACATTTGAATGTGCTGTGCACTATTGTGGGGATGAATTTCTCAGATAAATGTTTAAGATTTATGAGGCCATTTTTGGTGATTATTCTTGACATTTTCTGACTATGTTCACCATTTTCAGTACTCAAGGCAGCAGCTAGGACTCACTAAATCATGCCTGGACCTCTCATAATTCACTCTAGCAGGCCACTACCTGAGCCAGAAGCGTCTGTGCTTCCTCCATCTGCAAAGCAAGGACTAGGAAGTAGAAAAGTTTTAGTATTTGAACCAAGGTAGAGCAACTCAATTGTTTTATAAAAGTCACCTTGAATTTTCCAATCTTCCAATACATCTATTTCTCCTCACTCCGGTAGAGATTCATTTTGAAGGGATTCATTTAAAAATAAAGACACATTACGAAATATCACAACTCTGTATTTTCCTATATTAAGCCAACACGATTAAAATGTAATTTGCCTAGAGCAAGACTGAATTTCTAAGTATGCATATTCCATTTAGAAAATGGTCAGATAATGTTAGACATCTCAACTACAGAACAATCCCAAAACAAGCAACTATGCAAAATTGTCAGCTATCTGAAATTCAAGCCAGCAAGTCAAGAAAGCAATCTGTGTTCATGCTTCAGATCATATTTAATCACATTGATTTCAACTGAGGATTGATGACTTTGATAGTTAAGCTGATGATGATGTTACTTTTTTTCAATGTTTTCATCAATGTCATATTTGTATAGTAGCAGACAATAATCTATCAAAGTGCTGGAACACATTTTGTTGAAAATAATGTAAATATGTACTTCAATTATAAAAATCATTTCCATTATAAAATTGTTCTTCACATGATTCCAAGAAACTTTTCAAAGCTATTGTTCAGTACCTTCTTAAGGATATGTTTCATAGACGTTTCAGTGAAAGGCAAAGAAAATGTGTGTGTATTGACTCACCTTATATTAGTTCTACTTCACATCACTTAAAAGAAACGGTCTATAAATCGATCATAGGAGAACAAAGATAATATAGAAAGAGAAATGCAATGAACAGGAAGCTCATGCCTTCTTTGTCTTTGCGTTAGAAGAACAGGATGAGTGGCTGACATAAGCCTCCTATGATCACTTGTGATTGAAATGTTAACACTAGTGACACATTTATGAAACAAAACAATGTCTTGTAATGTTCTATCTGCACTTTCATTCTCCAGCTTATCTACATAAGCACAGAGATCAATAAGTCAGACTGGAAAGCAAAATCTTAAACCATCTCCCCCTCACTTTTAGTCTCTTCCCATAGGTTTCATTTCTCCCTACTTCACCTCTAGTTTCTCTCAAAACAGATGAGAAAGGTAGAGAAGGAGATTGAAGGTCCTGAGGGAGTTCCAAGCTAGGCTAGAACAGGGTCTAAAACGCTACTAGAAAAGAATTAAATTTACCAACAGAAAATGAGTTATTAATTATGTTAAACATTTCTTTTGCTGCATTCACCTGTGTCTACTTCCAGAGTTATCTGCACTGTACCTGCATCTGTCACTTGACTGGTATTTAGGACACACTTGTTTTGTGGCTTTGTATAGAACTGGGGTCAGCCAACTTTCAAAAACACTGATCCATACAGTCATTATTCTTCCTAAGGAAGAACAGAAATGGAGTCAGGAACACCTGCAAGCATCTTGGCTCCAGCACTAAAACCTCTGAGGCTATGGATTCTCCCTTACCATTTTTTCTGCACTTGGTCAATGAGACAGCTTTCATGATTCCTACTAAAAATACAATAACTTTACTCCAGGTTGGACCTTAAGTCTTTACCAAACAAAATTTTAATTTCATTTTTAATGTAATTATACCAAGCTCCATTCCTTTCCCTAGTTGATGGTGTGCTGTTCTCTGCCAGTCTGGGGCTCCAGAGGCTCTGTAGGAATGGTGTCAACAGAAGATGAGGATATGGAAACAGTCAGAGTGCTGACTGAGGAAATCTCACCTTCCCCAACTTGACAATTGTGTATGGGCAATGCTGTGGTTTAGATATAAAATGTCCCACAAAAGTTTTATTTGCTTGGAAAGTGACTAGATCTTGGGAACACTATGTTCATCAGTGGACTCATCCATGAATGAGTTCAGTAGCTGAATTTGCTGTTAGGAGGTGGGGCCTAGCTCCAGATGGATCACTAGGGGCTTGAACTAGAAGGTGGTATTTTTGTCCCTGACTCCACCCTTCACTCTGTTTCCTGGACTCCATGTGGGGAGGAGCTTTTCTCTGCCTTGGTGTTCTGCTATGCTGCTTTTGTCTTGGAGCTAGCCAACCATGGACTGAATCCACTGAAACTGTGAGCCAAAATAAACCACCCCTCCTTTAAATTCTAGGCATCATTTTGCTCGATTGACAGAAAAGTGACTAAGACAGGCAGTGACACTTGATTACATCATTGTGAAAATATTCTGGCATTGACTATGATTGTTTGTTTAAATTAAATGCAGAAAATAAAGCTGACTTTGGGATATGGATCTAGCTTACTACTACCCATCCTGGAAAAAGCTACAAGATGGTCCATAGCTTGGTTCCTCTTTGAGAATGAATAGGGGCTAGAGACATAAGTATGGATGTATCTGTGCGATTGATCCATCAAGGTTTGTAAGTTCCGTTAGAGTTGCAGGGTTTTATTTTCAAATTAAACTGGCTACCGAATGAATAGATGAACACTTCACATAATGGGCAAGGCTCTTCCCAACGACAATTTGTCAATAGTAATCAAACATTTATTAACTCTTATGTACCAGGCACTTGCCTGGACACTAAGGATACAAAACAGAAAAAAACTCCTTCTCTCATGAAGCTTATAGTCCAGTGGAGAAGATGAGCAATAACAGCGATGCACAGGAAAAATAGAAACTCAGATAGGAAATCTCAACAATATTCGAGATTTTAGATAAGCTAGTCATGGAAAAACCTCAAAGAAAAGGTTCTTTCTGATTCAATATCTGAATGAATCAAATGACCTAACCATACATATTTCTTGGGGAAGGGAATTCCAGGTAAAGGAGACAGAAAGGATGAAGGTTTCAAGGCAGGAGTGTTTTCAGAGAGCAAAAGAAATAGCAGAGACATCTGTGTACCTGGTTGAAAGGAACAATTAACGAAAGAAGTCAGACTTTTCTATAACTTGTGAGGTCCTGTGTGACCAGGTTCTGTAAATAAGGTCACTGGAGTGTTTCGGCAACACATTATCACTGTGCTCTACTACCTGGCTAGAAGATCACAAGACACCGACTGACAACAGTTACTGGACCAACCTTAACCACAAGCAAAGCAGGAGGCAACTGTCTTTAGTGTCCGCCCAATCCAGACCTATAGGCCCCTCTGTGGATGAACTCCAGGTGTTATCATAGACCTTCCTTTGAGGAGACTATAAGCATCAAAATCCCCCATCTGAGGGCCCCGGTTGCTCTGACTGTGGCAAGATCTGGGACAGAATCTGTAGCTCTCACCCTAGAGAGAGGTGATTTCCCACACTGGAGAGTCTATTCAAACTGATGGAGAAAATAAGGATGGATTCGGAATTCTAGGACCACACCGGTTGATCAAATGAGCTCCACACCGCACAATCCTCCTAGACGTCTCCCTTTTCAGCAGTCTAGGGCTGCACCCTGGGGGTTACAATAGCTTGGGACTAAGGATAGTACCTGTGAGATGCTGATCGGAGGGAGTGGGCAAAGAGACTCTCACCTGTAAAACACAAAGTATGGTTCAGTCCTCGGCCAAATGTTGCCTCTCCTGACAGCAACAGAAGATGAGTGGCTGTCTAGTTCATTCCAGCTGTAGATGCTGAGGACGTGTGACCCTCGGCTAGGCTCAGCTGGCTCAGAGCCAATGAGAACTAAGGGTGACAATAATGACACAACCACCAAGCCCAAGGCAGACGCTGCAGGAATACAAAGGCAAAGTCACATTAAATATGATCCCATTCAATGGTAAAAAATGCCCTGATAACTACTACCTTTAATTTTTAATGCCTATCCATTCCTTTTTGATATGCATGCCTACCATTCCCTCACTCACTCACCAGTACACTCAGTACTTGAGCAATGGAACGTTTTCTCAACACAGATTACTTTGCCATTTGCCTCCCTTTCAACCCATTTTAATGACCTTGAAAGCACTTCAGATAAGAAGAGTTGCAAGCTTTGATTGTGCAACAGATGTGTTACTGAAATATGTGTAGAAACAGAATTTTTCTGCTAATACATCATCACTTGAGATTTATTTCTAAGGGAATAATTCTGGCCCCAAGATGTCATTGAAAATTATGCAAAACATAAACCATTTAATTAAATAATACTTTGCTAAAATATTTATAACATAACCAAAAACTATATTTGAAAGGTGGTTCTTTTGACTGCCAGAAGTCAAAGTGACCACTGTTGAGCTGTGGACGTGAGGACTCACTTCTCCAGAGGCACACTTAAGAACCTGTTTTATGAAAGACTTGCTCAGACAACTAGCTACAGCGAGCAAAAACGTTCTTCCCTTTTGGTTCCCCAAGGTGCCTGAGAAGTCATTATCAACTCTCCAGAAGCATTCAGGTTACATACATGACTGCATCCACTTGATAGGATTGCAAATCTGTCTTAAATTGCCCAAAAACCTTCTGCCCCTACTCTTAAAACTCATTAGACTAAAGCCCTCCCTAAATTTAGTGACTGATTTCTGTATTCCCTAATTCAGATGATGAAGCCTCAATAGAATGTAGAATATCTCACAGGTGTCCCCTAAAAAAGTTCCATCTCCCTATGTCAGGACATTTGGAACCAAGCCAGAATTCCTACAGGTGCTACAAGGAAAAAGACTGGAGAAGCTTCATCAGCCACCAGACTTGGGGTGGAATTCCAACCAGTCCCTGGACAGCCATGCTCAGCCCAGCTGAGCCCCTGTGCCCCCTGGAAAGGGGAAAATTCATAGCTCATAGGTTTGTGTGAGAAAGAAAAACAACAAAGAGTGACTGATGCTTACTTGGTGCCCAAATGTTCACTAGTTAAATTCATTCCTTTATCATGAAGGTCACAGACTTAAATGCCTGAGGGACCAGGCATACATGGGACAGAATGGACTGTGGACCAAATGGGCACTAAGTGCCTAAGAGGCCACTGCTGTTCAGCTCTTCCTGTCTCCTGAGGAGGTGGCTCCAATGGTGATGACATCTGTCCCTTTTCCTGCATTGTGGCACTGAACAGGAAGCAGAGGACAGGCCAAGGAAGGTGCATGGTATAATGTCGGTGAGGTTCAAGTTCAGCCACTGCCTTTCAAGACAAGGCTTGCATCACGGCAAAATTTTCAAGCAGAAATCCTAAGTGAGAAACTGAGGGAGAGCCTCGTGGAATGAACATACCTCCTAACTTTAATAATTCTTCAGCCTATTTCCCTTAGTTTCCCAGTGCTGGATGTTGATTCCTGGGTTTCTGGTTGGTTGCCTATATTTGGTAAGTCAGTAGACTCAGCTTGTTTATAATTCATAGGCATGCCACATCCTTGTTAAGCAGCAAATCATTCTTTATAGGTTTGCTTTCAGCAGATCTCTCAATCAGCATAATTTGTTGAACACCTGTTAGGTATATGGAGCTATGGCCTAGGTGTCGCAGTGTAAAGCACAGGAAATAAAACCACAAACAGATTTGTCCTATTGTCCAGTCAGCCCCAGCAGCTGTAATGCAGTTGAAAAGACAAGTGAAAATGGTCAAGGAAATGTAGAGGAGATGAACACGCTCTGCTAGATTGTGACCCTCTTCATAAGATTAGTGTTCTGGGCTCTTGCCAGACCAGCCAGGCAGCACCAGCATGGGTCGGAGGAGCCTTAGCTGACTCTCAGCTGCCAAGAATCAGGAAAGTCTTGACTCTCTTCAGGAGGTCTGAAAGCCCTAAAGCAAAAGCCATTTTCCTTATAGAAGAGAAAGGATGGATCCTTTCTCCCAAACAACTTGTACTTTTCCTTGCAGACAAGAAAACAGTACCACTTATGCTCAAAAATCTCAGTTTTCTCATATGAAATCAATCTCTAGTTTGACCTACACCCCACCTTTCTTCTGCAGAACTCAAGATCAAGAGGCAAACCCGGCTGCTTGCCAGACTGGGACCCTGGGGAAGGACCACTCCTTTACTCTGGTGTCTCAAAAGTAGCGACTGGTCAGCCCTGCCTGACGCCTCCTTCCTCTGAAATGAAAGTCCCTGCAGAAGGTTTCCATGCTCCTCATGTAATAAATTTGGGTAGATGTTGTGTCAGTCAACTTTCCATTGCTGTATGAAATACATAAGTCAGACTAACAGGAAGAAAAGAGGTTTATTTAGCTCATGATTGGAGGCTCGGAGTTCAATATCGGGTGGCTCCATTGGTTCAGGAGCCATCACATCTCAAACTGAGAGGTAGAGAGAAGCCAAGGGAACAGGTTGGTCCTTTTGTAACAACCTGCTCATGACAAACAACAAAGGTACTCTCCAGAAGGACCTACAGACATCCCACTGCTCCCCAATTCTTAAAGTCCCTTCACCCTCAATGTTGCCAATCTGGGGACAAACCCTTCAACAGACAGACCCTTGGGAAACTCCCAAACTACAGCAAACCACAGGCTCCCCCATTCTGTTAAGATGTTTGCATACAAATTACACACAAGCTGTACCTACCATTCTGCACCTACAACGCCAGGAAGTCAAAGATTGGACGAGATGGAGGTGTCTATCACTTGGTTGTGCTGTCAACCTCACCTGCAAGATGTACATATTTTTGGCAACTGCACATAATCTGGACAAAGTCAAAGGCAGAGAATGGGAGTCAAACAGATGAGCCAAATACCATCCTGGAGGCTGTTTGATTTGTGGTTCTCTCGGATGTATGGTTTCTTCAATTCCCTTGAATGTCCTCCTCTTACGCAGCAGGAGACAGTTACACTTACAGTTACAGTCAGTCTTTGATCTAATTCTTCACATCAGCAATGAGATTCAGTGTTGGCTCCAAAAGATGCATCACCTTTCAAAGGGCTGCAGTAGTTCTCAAACAAGTGCTCATCAGAATCACCTCGGGGATTTGTTCAAATACAGATTTCTGGGTTCCATACCCACAGTTTCTGAAGGAGTAGATCTGAGGTAGGCCTGAGAATGTGCGTTTCCAGCACCTTCCCAAGTGATGCTAATGCAAAGTACATTTCTGGCACCACTCTGAGAACACCCGCCAGGGTCTGGTTCCCATGGGTTTTCTGAGCCTAGTGGTTTATTACAGTGAACATGCAGATGGTGACAGGAAGCCACCAGAAAGCAGATGCTTGGAAGGTGCGTAGTTGTTCCCTTTAGAAAGAGTCTCACCTACGGCTGCCAATTCCTAGGACACTATTTCCATTCCTGCCCAATTTTGTATCCTCTTACTTTGATAATGAGTATTAGAGCAGAATGACGCTGTAGAATTTTCAGATACCCACCCCATCATCATGCCTCTTCATCTGTTGACTCCAGTGGCTCTAAAAATGTTTAATATAAAGTTTGAGTGCTGCTTCCAATCAGTTTTGCAAAATATAAAATAGAAAGCTATGGGAGCAACCAGACTAAAATTGCCTTAGGTGCCCCTTCCATCTGCAAGGTCAAAATGCCTAATTGCACTACCATAATTACAGGCACCCGTGTGCTCTCTTCATACCTAAGGGGTTGCACAGAGTGAGCTATTAAAAGGCTTCTTGTAAAAACACTGAGTTCAAATGGCCTCCAACAGCCCATCCTAACAGCCATGACTTTTTAAATAAATTTTAAATCCTTATCTAATCTCCTGGTGATTATAACTATTAGTTGAGATAAATTGTAAGACAATATAGAATGTTTATTTTCCAAAGAGCAGGCATTTATGCTTTGCTCTGGTCCAGTTAAACAAAAGTTTAATGATGTAAATGTGATTATTCAGTGAGTGGGGGCTTAGACCACCTGGAGGAACAACTACAAATTGCTCTACAGTTGAAAACTGAAGTTTCCACCACCCTGGACAATAGAATTAGGACTTGAGCTGTAGGACTCTAGACTTTCCCCACTTCCCCATCAGAAGAAGGTGTCAGTTGGGAGCTGAGACACACTGGCCTAATACTTGGGTGAGTACAAGGCCCCAGGGAGGCTGGAAAAGAATAGCCAGGAAAATAAAACAATGTTGTGCAACCCCTCTATCTGAGCAGCCCTCTTCACTGACAGAAGTTATGTAGATATTGTAGATGTTTTTGCACATTCTGATTTGAGGGTTTCCCAAAGATCTTTTTCTTTCAGTATCTTCCCTGAAATTGTGGTTGAATCCAAGGCTTCCAGTTTGATTGTAACAGTGGTTGTCAAGGTATGGTGTTCAGGAGTAGGGGCATGTTCTCCAGAGGGTACAAACCTTCTGTTAGAGGGGACAGAGAAATTTTCAAGGTCTACTGAACAGCGTGGTAACCACGGTTAATAATAATGTTATATATATATATATATATATATGTGTGTGTGTGTGTGTGTGTGTGTGTATCTCAAAATTGCTAAAAGAATACATTTGCAATGTTCTCACCACAAAGATATACATGTATGAAGTGATAGATATGTTAATTAGCTTGACATAACCATTCTACAAAGTATACAAATACCAAAACATCCCCAATGTACCCTATAAATATATAAGGAGTGATCAAAATATATAGTGAATATTTAAATTTAAGTGATTTATTACAGTAAATACCAGATTGCCATTATTCACCCTCAAAAATTCCCCTCACTTCAAACACACATATCTCATAATTCCTTCAACTTCCTGAAGCAGTTCCGGAGTCTTCTTTCATGCCTTTACAAGGTGTGATGGAAAATACAGTGAATGTTGCTGCTGAGTGCCATCCAACAGTCTCATAAAAACATTACAGTGTGTCCTCACCCACCTTATCCACCAGATCTGTCACCTTGTCAGTTCTGGCTCTTCCCCAAAGTCAAAATGACCATGAAACTCAATGTTTTTAATCAACTCAGGACATCAAAGCAGCCATGACAAAGCAGTTAAAAGACACTCAGGAAAGAGGACTTCCAGAACTGCTTCAGAAAGTAGCCAGAGCTATGAAATAAGTGTGTTTGAAGTGAGGTGGAATGCTTTGAAGGAGATAAATGGCCATGTGTTTATTGCTGTAAGAATTTTTAAATTTAAATATTCACCATAGCTTTAGATCACAACTCATATATAATTATTTGTTGATAAAAATTAAAAATTTTTAAAAATTAAAATTAAAAAACTCAAAAGTCGGGTGTGGTGGTACACACCTGTAATCTCAGCACCCAGGAGGCTGAGGCGGGAGATAGCACAAGTTCAAGGCCAGCCTGGGCTACACAGTGAGTTCAAGTCCAGCCTGAACTGCAAAGTGAGACCCTGTCTCTAAAAGTTCAATACCCAGGGTGTTTAGTTGCATGACTCAGGAGAAATAGGGGGAAGTAGATCTCCGTCTTCCAGGAAACAAGTCTCTGCACGGTGAGAACCGCTGTCTCAGATGACCATTCACATCCCTTTCAGTCCCACATTGTAAGAATCTGAAAGGTGTCTCAATTCATGAAGCACATGGCAAAGCAGACACTGAGCAGCAGAGGGGAGACAGGCTGGCTTTCTGGGGCTACTGTATCCTTTGGTTCTGATGAGCTCTACCAAGGAGGAAACCCCTGCTAACTTCTGGCTGCCTCGCTTTCCTTTCCACACCCGTCCAGACCATATCTCCAAAAGAGCATTCTGGGTTCTACCGTTTGCTAACCTACAACCTGTTCTCCGGGGCCTCCCTCTTTGCCAGAACCAGTCTGCCAAACCACCCCATGAGCGGCATGGATAAGTGCTAACGGACCATCTGTCTCGCAAAAATCTTTATACAGAAACTTTATTTTCCCTGAATTCACAGAAGAGATTCATGGTGGTTTCAGTACTGGAATCATCCTTGTCAAAATGGGCATGGAGTTTTTCCCGGTTCTCCACTACAGCTCTCCAATTGCTCTGCTCCACACACCCTCAGCTCTTCTAGCTTCCATGTGGCACCGCAAGGTCTGAGTGACCTTGTCAAGGCTTCTCAGGGACCTGTCAGGTTCTCAGGGCTGACTGAGAACATTTTAAGGACCTCTTAAAACAAATGGTACAACACACGGGATGACTCACGTGGCCCTTTGTGACCCGGACCCTTCCCCTCATCAGCCCTTCTCAGTGCCCTGGGCAGGTTTCAACTGCCTCTTCCTGTCACTGGGCTTAGCTCCTGCTGCTCACCCTCCTGAAATGCAGCCTCTGTTTATCTAGTGACCTCCTCTCCACCCTTCTTCAGCTTTCACCTGCAGGCTTTCCCTGGTCACTGAGGCCTGGCCACTTCCTGCTGTGATTCATTCATTACATTCTCCTTTCCTTCGTAGCACCTATGAGCAAATAAATCCTTGGTCTCTTTTCTTTTCTACTCTTTTTTCTTTTCTGTTACACACCTTATATCACCTGCACCTAGCAGGACACTTGCTATATATGATACGTTCAATAAAGTTCTTTGGGATGAAGTGCGTTTGAGCAGGAAAGACTTCCCCAAAGACATCATATCTTAGTATCTGCTGCAAAATTTAAAAACTACTTTGTTTCACTTCAATCAACAGTTCCTAGCTAGAGTGACTGTTCAATCATCCTGAAAGTGATCAAGGATTTTCATATTTTATTTCAGTTCATTTGTTAAAGGAGCAAAGAGCTCAATATTCAACATAGTGCAGTTGTGCCATTTATAGGAGCTCTGTCTGGAAACTATAGCTAATCCCTTACAACATAAATAAAGGCATAGTTTATCATTGGTCATGAAAGTATGGTTCAACTTTAACAGATAAGCCCTAACTTCCGATGGTTCTATAGCATGACACTTTAGCCTCCTGGGTTTAAGCTGCATCTGCAGAGACTCAATCATGAGTTTCCCACACATATCCTCAGCCACTGCTGGTTCAGCATTCATGAAAGTTTTGCTTGAAACTTGATTAGCTATTGTAGAACTAACCAAAGCACTCATTGAAATTTTATAAATCATTTTTCTTTTTCCAGAGTACACATGGTAAATTTGCTGTGCTCAAGGATAAAATAGCAGCTACAAATCATTTGGAATAAATTAAATACAGCTTGTTGAATTCAGCTAAGAGCCATAACTTTCTTTGACCTTATTGGGTCAGAGACAACACAAGGTGAATAGATATCTAACCCTCACAGGTGCAAGAATCTTGATAAAGCCTAAGCTTCAGACTAAATCATAATAATGATGTATATGTGAACAAGATCCTGGTTCATTTAAGTATAATTACCACAAACTACATAAATCAATTAGCATATATGTGTATCTACTTTTAAAAGGAGCATGTTTTGAGGCACAGCATTTATAGAATTGAGCTACAGATTGTCAGACACTCATAGAGCACAAAGTGCTTTTATATAACATAAAACACAGGTAACAGGACTCCACTGCAATGACTATCCCAAACTACACGTTCATGAGCAAAAGGTGCTTTGCATACAAGCAAATCCAACTGATCAGAATTTTTTAAATGCCTGGTCACAAATAGCATATATCCAGAGGAGTCTGTGCATGACAAACATCAGAATTCAGCAATTAAGCTTTGGTAGTAGTTGCTATTTTGATGTATAAACAACATAAATCAATTGAAAAGCATATGCTATCAAGACATACATACCAAAAACTAGGGAAATAACTTGATAAGCCAGAAAATTTGAACTGGGTCATGCAGAAAAGGATAAAAGGCAAACTGAGAGAACTTACTGTAGACTAAGGTAAAAAATGCTTAATAAGTACCATTTAAGTGCTCACTCTGGCATATTGGTAGGGACTGCCACAGCAACGGTGAACCTACAACATGCTTCACATTTGTTTCTCTTTTAAGACAAGGATGTAAATATGTGAGCTGTTTTTTCTAAACTAAAACCTCAGTATTCAATATAACTGCAATGCTGACACTTTGCAATAAATAAGTGGGTTTGGGGTTGCAGTTTGGGCACTTGTCTCTGAAAGGTTCAGCATCACTGGCAGAGAGTTAGGCATCAATGGACTATAAGGAACAGGCTGAGCACAGCAAAAAGAATGAGTTATCAACTTGCAGTATCAGCCGTGAGATGGAGAGAAAAGTGTAGCAAGGCAAATGCTGCATTTTACGGACATTAACCTAGCCTCTCTTTGGAGTTAGACCTCCTTCTGACTTCTTCCTATGTTTGCTAGCACAAGTAGTTGATTTATCTAGGATGATACTTTTCACAAATAATTAAAGTGGGATTTTTTTTCTTTTACTGGAATTTCTACTTGAGGCTATTAGTTAAGTCCACTGGGATGCAACAGGTTGACCAGTTAACTAAATGGCTTGTCGCTGTCCACCAGCCCACAGCATAGTCAAGTCTATCTACTTCCTGCCTCAGCATTTTCCAAATCACTACCCAGGTCTTCAGCATCATTCACTCCTAACTGAAAATGTGGTAGTTAAATGTATAAGTGAAGCTAGGTGCTTTGTGATGTGAATGCTTGCTTTGAGACATAGTTCTTGATTCAAGTTGACAATTTGAGATGAGGAAGTAAACATAGTGGATGAATACATGTGGAAATAATGCTAACTTTGCAAAAGTGAAAAAAGGAGCCATTTAGAACTCAACCTTGCAGGATAAGGAGAATTTCTGAAAGCAGGCTGGTGTCACAAAAAAAAGGGAAAGCAATTCAGGCTGAGCAGTTCTGGAGGCGATGTTTTTAATTTTAGTGCCTGCTGCTTCCTTCAGAGATAGTATGGCTTTTTTACCAATAGTATTAATAAAAAGCTTGGTTTATATTAACTGTTCCTCTGCCTCTTGGTGAATGCATTAGTGAATATTAATTCAGGACATAACAAAAAACCTTGGTTGCGGTCCAAGAGTATCCTTCTAATTTGGGGGGTCTTTTGCAGCCAATGAAGCCGTGATAGGATGTGCAGTGTATTGTGTTTCCCAGGATGATATGTACTCAGGACAATAAAGAAAAATAGCAGAAATTTAATATATTGATAACAAGACAGAAGACCCTGTGCTGCTTCAGAACCCAAGGCATGTTTTGGTTTGGTTGCATCAGGACACAAATGACTTCATGTGCTCCATCCCACAGAGAATGTTCCAATGATCTAAACTATCCTTGCTAATTAGAAGCACTCCCTATCAACTGCAGAAGCCTGCCTAAAGCAGTTCTTCCCAGTGACAAAGGGCCTGACACACATGTATGTGTCTACTACATGTTCATATCTGAAGCAAATCCAGTGCTTGTGGCCAAGAAGAGCGTAAAGTAGGAAATCACTGTTCTGCGCTTCTCTGATCATAATCTATAGTTTTTTTAGTGACAATTTTAATGATCATATTTTCTATATAAAATACAGAATTCTGTGCCCTGGAGAGTTGGAGGGTCCAGTAATAGTTGAGAGTCAAAGATCTGGAATCAGTGCAAGTCCTTGTTGAAAGGTCAAACAGTCTGTGTTGGAAGGCTAAAGAGTCTCCACTGGAGACCAGTGCCCAGAGACAATGGTGAAGACTGAAGCTCTGACCAAAAAAAAGTCAGACTTACTTCTTTACCTTTTTATTCCATTCAGGGTACAACCCTATTGGTGCTACCCACATCTGGGGTGGGTCTTCTGTCCTCTGTTTGCTGGTCTCCATGTCAATCATCCACAGACAGACCCAAAACTTACCAACCTGCTAGACAGTTAAGTCAAGTTAACATATCACACTTAATGACTGCACTCCATCATCTCTCTTCCCTACTCTTCTCTTCTGCACTGTTTCCTAGTTATCTTTTTTCCCTTCAATGGCTTTATTGTATTGGTCAACTTTCTCATTGTCCATACGAAACACCTGACATTTGTAACTTAAAGGAAGAGTTTAATTTGGTTTATGGTTTCAAAGGGTTCAGTCCATGCTTAGCTGACTCTAAGGCAGGAACATGATGGTGGAAGGGTGTGACAGAGCAAAGCTGCTCCCTGGGTGATGGCTGGAAAGCAGAATCCAGGGGAAGAGAATTAGCAAGAGATACACCTCTAAAGGCAGCCCTCCTACAGGGCCCTAACTCCAAACAGCATATTCAGCTACAGACATCAGTGAATTATTCCACTGGTGATTATGTTCCCCCATGATCCAATGACCTATTGGAGTCTCTTATCCAGTCAAGCTGACAGCTAAGGTTGGCTGGCACATCTTTTCATCCTTCCTATGGTTTTCTTCAAACTTTGAAATTCTTATCATTTTAAATATCAACAAATTTCCTAATGTTCTTTCTTTCAGTGGTCTCTTTCAGTGTACTTGCTAGCCAGTAACAAATTCTGCACTTATTCCAAATGGCTTTAAGAATCCAGGATTTCAGTTTGTCCTTCTTTAGTCTAGACATCTTTTGGCCCTATGAACATTGGTTCATGTTTTATCTGACATATTGAGAATAAGAAACAAAATTGATTTTCACAGTCTGTTAGGCCAACCTAACCTCACACCCTCCTCAAGGAGGATCTAAGGACTTCATGTAATCAATACTCAGAAAAGAAATCAGACCCAGGAGGTGGGTTTTCTGTGTAGCAGAGATCAATTTGTTTTCCACATGAAGGTCACTTTGATCCCATCTTTTTAAAATTGTTTCATTCTTATAGAACCTATTTCTTCAGGCATGGTTCTACAAAAGAATGGTCTAAAATCTCTTCCCATTGGAAGGAAGCATTCTTCTAGGTTGGGGGTCTCAGAGGCTAAAGGCATGGAACTTCTACAGAAACATTTAGATTACTCATCTTTAAAGTTCACTCTTGGTTGTCGTCAGTTGACTAAAGGAAGAAATCACTTGATCAGATAAAGCTCTGGTTACTAATCAGGGAGTCACTTTACTTAGAGTAGACACACATCCTATCCCTGGGGACTAACTAGAGTGGCAACACAAGAGAAAAAAATATCAGGCATTGGAAGAGACTCTCAAACACTGATTGTAGTTACCTCCATGGAAATTAATGTTAGAGACTAAGACAAGTTTACTCCTAACGAACAAATTACAACCACAATTACATATCTGTTCCCACTTGGAGCAACAGGACTCAGTCTTAGCTGGAGACATGGATTAATTTGTACAGTAGGGCAGGCTCAGCTCCTATAAGGAAATGTACTTTGGCCCTGATATTATGAGAAATGGGAGGAGACATTCACTGCCTTGTATTTGTTTTCCTTCTTTCTTGTATATTTAGGGGATTGAGGACTCATGTTGTTGAGGATGCAAGCCGACAGATTTGACTTGTAGACTTTTTTTTTTTTGTATTAAATTCTTTTATTGGTACATTGTAGGTATACAACACAATTACATTTCTTCTTGGGAATTGTACCTTTACATAATGCATCTTGGTTCTTATTTTTTCCATTGCTAGCCCTCCCTTCACCCCCTCCACCCGTCCCTATTTACAAACACTTTATTTCCATTTTTTCCATTTCTCATCATTTTTCCTGTCCCTTCTTTCCTTTCCCCTGCCCCTCCTACTACCCCTACCCCTTTGGACCTATTCTTCCTATTTTACATTATCGATTATTCATTCTAATCACTGGTACATTTTAGGTATACAATATAATGACATTCATCATTGGAAATTTGCACCTTTACATAGTCTCTCTTGGTTCTTATTTTTCAACCTTGCCCAGCCCTCCCTTCAACCTCTCCAGTCCTCCCTATTTACAAAGATTTTGTTCCTATTTTTCCATTTTCTCATATTAATCCCATTCCCTTCTATCCTTTCCCCTAGCCCTCCCACTTCCTTCCCCTTTGCCCCTTTTCTTCCTGTTTCACATTACCTATTATACATTTAGTCCTTATTTACACTTTCAGTTTCTCACACCAGAGAAACTATTCGGTATTTACATATGTGTGTCCTATTTATTTCACTTAAGAGTATCGCCTCAATGTGCATCCACTTAGCTATAAATGTCTCTAATTTCTCATTTTTTATGGCTGAGTAGTACTCCATTTTATTTTTAAAAACCACATTTTCTTTATCCAGTCTCCAGTTGATGGGCATTTGGGCTGTTTCCAAGTTTCAGCTATTACACACTGCGCTGCTATGAACATGGGTGCACATATATCACTGTGGTATGATTCTTTTAATTCTTCGGAGAAGATCCCCAGCAGTGGAATAGCAGGGTCAAATGGGACTTCCAGTCCTAGTTCTTTGAGGTATCTCCATACTGATTTCCACAGTGGTTGCACCAGTCTACACTCCCACCAGCAGTGGAGAAGGGTTCCTCTTTCCCCACAGCCCCACCAGCATTTGTTATTGGTTGATTTCTTGATAGCAGCCATTCTTTCTGGAGTGAAGTGGAATCTCAGTGTTGTTTTCATTTGCATCTCTCGAATGACTAGTGATGTTGAACATTTTTTCATGTATTTATTTGCTATTTCTACTTCTTTGTCTGAGAAATGTCTGTTCATTTCAGATGCCCATTTTTGGATTGGGTCTTTAAATTTGGGCAGTCTGATCTCTTTTAAGCTCTTTGTAGATTCGAAATAGTAGACTTTTGTCTGAGGAAGAGCAGGTGAAGATTTTTTCCCACATTGTGGGTTGTCTCTTCACACTGCTGGTGGTTTCTCCTGCTGTGCAGAAGCTTTTTAATAAGAAGAGATCCTATTTGTTGATTTTTTGTGCTAGTTCACGGGCAACTGAGGTTTTGTTCATAAAATATTTTCCTATACTGATGTCTTCAAGGGTTCTACCTAACCTCTGTTCCAACTGGTTCAGAGTTTCTATTTTAATATTTAGTTCTTTAATCCATTTTGATTTTAGTTTAGTGCATGGTGAGAGATATAGGTCTACTTTTAATCTTTGGCAAGTTGAAGCCCAATTTTTCCAGCACCATTTATTAAAGAGGCTATCTTTCCTCCAGTGAGGGTGTTTGGCTCCTTTATCGAAGATGAGATGACTGAGTGTGTCTGATGTTGTTTCTGCATCTTGTAATCTGTTCCACTGGTCCTGAGGTCTGTTTCTTTGCCAGTACCATGCTGTTTTTATCACAGTAGCTTTGTAGTATAGTTGCAGGTTGGGGATTATGATACCCCCTGCCATGTCTCTGTTACCTAGAATTGCTTTTGTTATTCTGGGTCTCTTCTTGTTCCAAATGAATTTTTGGATTGTTTTCTCGAGGTCTATGAAATATGCTGCTGGGATCTCAATTGGAATTGCATTAAATCTATATAGCAGTTTTGGTAGTATGGCCATTTTCACTATATTAATCCTTCCTACCCAGGAGCAGGGGATGTCTGTCCATTTTCTGATATCATCTTCAATCTCTCTTTTCAGAGTGCCATAGTTTTCAGAGAAGAGGTCTTTGATTTCTTTTTTTAGGATGATTGCTAGGTATTTCAGTTTTTTGGATGCTATTGTGAAAGGAATTATTTGCCCTATTTCTCTCTCAGTGAGTCTGTCATTTGTGTAGAGGAAAGCTATTGATTTTTGTGTGTTGACCTTGTAACCAGCTACTTCACTGAATCTGGTTATTAAGACTAGAAGACTTTTGGTGGAGTTCTTGGGGTCTTCCATATAAAGTATTATGTCATCTGCAAATAATGACAATTTGACTTCTTCATTACCTATCTTTATTCCTTTTATTTCTTTCTCTTGTCTAATTGCCATGGCTAATGTTTCCAGAACTATATTGAACAAGAGTGTTGATAGTGGACATCCTTGTCTTGTTCCTGATTTGAGTGTGAAGGATTTCAGTTTTTGACCATTTAGTATGATATTGGCTGTTGGTTTTTCATAGATGGCTTCTATCAGTTTGAGGTAGAGACCATCTATTCCAATTTTTGTAGGGTTTTTATCATAAATGCATGTTGGATTTTGTCAAATGCTTTTTCTGTGTCTATGGAGATAATCATATGGTTTTTGTCCTTGATTCTATTGATATAGTGTATTACATTAATTGATTCCGCATGACTCAGGACCTCGGTAGGGAGTGCACAGACCTTCCTGTGTGCAGCGGGCTGATTCGGCATGTTCTGTGCGACTCAGGACCTCAGTAGGGCATGGGCAGACCTGTCTGTCTGCCAAGGGGTGATTTGGCGTCTGCTGCACAACTCAGGACCTCAGTAGGGCGTGCACAGACCTGCCTGTCTGCAGTGGGCTGATTTGGCGTGTTCTGTGCGACTCAGGACCTCAGTAGGGCATGGGCAGACCTGTCTGTCTGCAGCAGGGTGATTTGGCATCTTCCATGTGACTCACTTGTAGACTTCTTATTATCCATGAAGAGTAGCTTGCCAGAAGGTAGGAATAGCTTAATTTGGATTCCCCCAGAAATAGGCCAAATATCATGAATTGTTAGAAAAATGCAATCTAAAATTATGAGATAACACCACACAATTAAAATAGTTAAAATTTAAAAGAATGACAATAACAAGTGCTGATGAGGTTGTAGTGAAACTACAATGCTCATTGTGTGCTAGTAGGAGTGAAAATATTATGTAGCCACTTTGGACAACAGTCTTGTAATCTGCTACAAAGTTAAAAACTGCTTAAAATAGCATTTCCAGACACTACCATAAAAGTAATAAAGCAGGTATTCATACAGATTTTTCATAATATCCAGAAACTGAAAACAATCGTGAACAGATAAACAAATTGTGGTATATCTGTGGTATTGTGATATATCTATATAATGAAAATCACCAACAAAAAAGAAAGAACAATTGATACACAGAAAAACCTGCATGAATCTCAAAATCATTAGCTAGATGATATAGGCCAGAATTTAAAGAGTATACACTGTAAAATTGTATGAAATTTTAGAAAAGGCAACTATACCAACAACAAGTCAAAAGTTGATAAGGACCAGAGAATAGGTTAATTGAAAAGGAATACAAAGTAACTTTTAGAGATGGTGATCACATTATTATGTTGTTGGTTACATGATTGTATATGTTTGGCAAAACTCATCAAATTGCATTTTGGTGAATTTCTTGCAAACATGATTTTTAAAAATTAAAGACAGGAACAACTGCGCTACTTGTGTATCACTGGCACATTTCCATCAGTTTCACTGCACACATAGGATTCTTGACCCTAAGAAGGGTTTCACAATGTTTATGAGCACAACAATACAATAAGAAATCATTTCTTGGCCTCCTGCAGGATTCTCCAAGCACATATGCATCAGCATTCCTTGAGGGTGTTGTTTATAATGCAGCTCTCTAGGCCCAACCCCCAGGGATTCTGATTGGTAGACCAGGACAGAGGCTGGACCCCTGCGTTATTGGGTTCTCCAACTGATTATGGTACATGGGAAAATTTGAGACCCATCAGCCTAGTGTACATACATACCTTGGAGTAAATGTAATTGATGTCATGTCCTGCTCCATATCAGAGACTTCATAAAAGGCCTTGAAGTAACAAATTTCCAGTGGCATTGGCCTAAAAGAAACAAAAGAAGGCATGGGCTTGGCACAGGAGCCTTCCAAAGGGGCAAATCTGCCGTTGTGTCCTTGATCCCTGTTTCTGCCCTCAGCCTGTCTGAATCTTTCAACTTTCAGATTCTCTTTGATTATGTGGTGAAATCCATGGTACCTGGACATCTTGGAGGTTATCAGAAATAAGCTAGGTAGTTCACACAGACTGCTTAGCACTGTACCTAGTACAAAGTACATACCAGAAAATTTGACAATTCAGATAAATTTAGCAATTTATTTGCATCTTCCACAGCAGACTCACTCTGGTGATTTCATTAACCTTATAATAATGAGATCCTGTATTTCACGCTTAATTGTTTGGACTCCACTTACACCAGAATAGCTTTTCTCAGTCAATGTCATCTCTTGGTATTATCATAATTATATTTATTACTGTATTTACTGTCATTACTATCATGTTAGCGGTTCTTTATTTGAAATGTTTTAATGAAAAATAAAACAAATTTTCATAACCAAATAGAAAGAGCATAACAATAGTTATTACACTGTGTATTGTTATCTTCAAAATAGTTACCCAGTACCAGACAAAAACCAAAAGGATTCTTACAAAAAGAAACAAACAGATAATAACACAAACTTTCTTTTCAACAAACTAAGATATATTATTAGTATAAAAGAAACAAAATAGCATGTATATTAAAATATTTTTAAAACAATGGAATTATGTAATTGGGGAACTTCTCCCTACTTCTTCTTTATTATGTTTTACATATATATATAAAATATTATGTTCTCAAATTGCATCCATTTACCAATGAATGCTTCAACTTTTTCTTTATGGCAACATAGTACTCCATTGTGAATAACTACTACATTTTCCTTATCTATTCCATTCATATGTTGATAGACATACATGCTGTTCTCAAGATCTAGCTATTATAAATTGTGAATGATTTTTAACTCTTTTGTGAAGAAACTTGCAGGGGAGATAGCTGGGTCAAAAGGAATTTGTAGTTTTAGGTTTTTGAAGATTCTCCACTCTGATTTCCATAGAGTTTGTACCAGTTTACATTCTCACCAAAAATGTAGCAGAGTTCCTTTTTCCCCAGATCCTCACCAGCATTTATTATTAGATGATAGCCATTCTTTCTGGGGTAACATGATGTCTCATTGTAGTTTTAATTTGCATTTCTCTGATGAACAGTGATGATGAGCATTTTTCCTGTATTTACTGGTCATTTCTCCTTCTGAGAATTGTCTATTCATTTTAGTTGCTCATTTTTTGATTGGATCTTTCAGTTGGGGGGGTCTAACTTTTTTTTTAGTTCTTCATATATTCTTTTTTTTTATTAAATTCTTTTATTGGTACATTGTAGGTATACAACAGTTACATTTCTCATTGGGAATTGTACATTTACATGATGCATCTTGGTTATTATTTTTTCCCCATTTCTAGCCCTCCCTTCACCCCCTCCACCCTTCCCTGTTTACAAAGACTTTATTTCCATTTTTTCCATTTCTCATCATTTTTCCTTTCCCTTCTTTCCTTTTCCCTGCCCCTCCCACTACCCCTACCCCTTTGGACATTTTCTTCCTATTTTGTATTATCGATTATTCATTCTAGTCACTGGTACATTTTAGGTATACTATATAATGACATATATTCTTCCCCCCCCCATTAACTTTATTGGTACATTTTAGGTATACAATACAGTTACATTCATCATTGGGATCTTGTACCATTACATGAGTCTCTTGGTTCTTATTTTTTCCCCCTTCCCTTGCCCTCCCCTCACCCCCTCCACCCTTCCCTATTTGCAAAGAATTTGTTTCCATTTTTTTCCTCTTCTCATATTTTTTCCTTTCTCTTTTTTCCCTTCCCCTACCCCTCCCAATACCGCTGCTCTTTTAGACCTTTTCTTCCTGTTACACAATATCAGTTATACATTTTTTAAATTACAATATTAAGATCTAGGAGACATTACCACACATTTTACAGAATTTAAAAGGATATAGAAAGCATATTACAAAAATCTTTTTGAAATTAATTTGACAACTTCTAAGAAGTAACTTAGAAGACAAATTAATGAAACTAACTCTGGAGGAAATATAAAATTTGAAAAGCACCTATTAAAGAAAGTATATTCCTAGCTTGAAAACCTACCTATATGACAACAGCAGGCTCATAAACATTTTAACTGATAAATTATATCAAACAATTAAAGCAGAAAAAAGAAGGAACACTTCTTCCCTCATTTTAGGAACTCAACATTCTGCTAATCCTAAAATTGCATAAAGATAACAGAAAAAACTATGAACATAGATAGAAATTTGTTTAACAAAACAAACTATTAGAAGTCAGATCTGGCAGGATGTAGAAAGTGGTTTTGTTATAGGGATGGCAGTGTTGGTTCAGCATTGGAAGATCCACCCCCAAAAGTCATCATTTTAACAGAGAAAAGGAAAAAGCCATATGATCCTGTCAATAGTTGGAGAAAAAGTATTGGACCAAATTCTACAGCTGTTCGTGGTAAAAGCTATCAGGAGACTAGAAGTAGAACAGAAACTTCTCAACAAATTAAAGACATATACTCCATACTTACAGCAAGAACGCCTTGTATGAATGGAGAAGATACAATGCTTTCTCCTTAAGGTGGGGAACAAGGGCAGATATGCTTACTCTTTATCTGTCCATTAAACTTTGAAACCTAGTCCCCACCAAAATAGTCTAGCAATAAAATGACACAACTAGGATAGGATTGGCAAAGCAGAAGCAAAATCTTTATATGTAGATGAAGTGATCATCTACAGAGAAAATACTAAGAAATCTCTAGGAGCCCCTAGAACTTGTACTTGAATTTAGCAGGATTAGAAAACACAAGGTATATATAAAAATTCAGGTCTGTGTATACTTGCTATAAATGAAGAACTGGATATTGAAATTTAAAAGTTATTTAGGAGTACAAAGGACCCAGAAAAGCCAAAAACAAAAACAAAAACAAAAATAGTGTTGGAAGACGTTTAGCACCCAATTTTAAGACTTCTTCTAAAGCTACAGTAATCTAGGCAGTGTTGGTGTAAGGAAAGACATATAGATGATTGGAATAAAACAGAGAATCTAAAAATAGAACCACACATATATGGTCCACTGAGTTTTGAAAGATTATTTAACATTAGCATTTTATAGAATATAAACTCAATTCAAGAGCCAAGGAAGAGATAGTGTCTTCAGCAAACGGCACTAGAACACCTGGTATCCATACATAAAAAATTAACCTGAACCCTTTTTTTCTATACATGAAAATAACTTGAAGGGATCTATGAACCTAAATAAGAAAGCCTAAAAGTATAAAACTTTAAGAAGAAAGTATAAGGGAAAATATTTATGAATTCAGGGTAGGCAAGAACTACCTAGGATACAAAAAACATGATGTATAAAAGAAAAAAATTGATAAATGAGATTCCATCAAAATTTAGAACTTTAAATGACATCATTAAAATGAAAAGTAGTCCTTAAACAGACCATATTTACAATGCATATAACCTATGAGCAGAATATATCAAGAATTCTTAGAGCTCATTAATAGACAACCCAATTAAAATGTAGACATAACAAGATGATAAATAGCCAGTATAGCACAAGGAAAGGTGTGCAACTCTAGAATCAGAAAAATACTAATCAGTACAATAATAAGATTGAATTATACACTCATTAGGGAGATGAAGTCAAAAGTTTTAAAAGCCTTGTCATGACTTTTTCTTTTTGTTGGATTCTCCCCCTTTGCGTTTAATTTGTCATGCCCAGTGGATTCATTCTGTTAGGTTTCCTGGGGTTGTGACCCTCATTGTCTTTTCCTAGGGTATTGTCTAAAAATTTTTGGAGTGCCCATTTGGTATTCATGAAGTTCCTAAGGTGCACTTTATCATCAAAGTATCTTATTTCTCCATCAATTTTGAAAGATAGTTTTTCAGGATACATCAATCTGGGTTGGAGGCTCTTTTCCTTTAGGGTCACTCCAAGCTCTTCTTGCCTTGAGGGTTTGCATTGAGAAGTCTGCTGTGATTCTGATGGGCTTTCCTTTATATGTAATTTGTTTCTTTTCTCTCTCTGCTTGTAGAATTTTATTCTTCTGTTGGATTTCTGGAATCCTAACTATTATGTGCCTATGTGTAGATATTTTTTTATTAAGGCTAGCTAGAGCCCTATATGCCTCACTTATCTGTATGTCAAGTTCTTTTCTCCTCCTTGGGAAGTTTTCTGCCATCACTTCTGTGAAGAGTTTTTTTATGTCATCTGCACCCTCTCCTCTTTCTTCATTGACTCCAATTAGTCTTAGGTTATTCTTCTTTGCATCGTCTAGCAGCTGGTGGATTGATTTCTCATGTTCCCTTACAATTTTAAAGCAATTTTTCTTTTCCTCCTCACTAATTGCAATCTTATCTTCTATATGTGAAATTCTATCCTCACATTGGTTCATTCTGCTGTGCAGACTTTCAATGGAGTTTTTAATCTCTTGGAAATCTGTTTGCATCTGTTTGATGGATTCCATTTGTTTCCTATGTTGGGATTCCATCATATTCCTCAGATCCTCTATTTTTTTATCTGTGTCCTCTCTAGATTTATTAATCATGTCTTGCACCATGAGCAAAATCTTTGCTGTTATCTGAGTAATTCTTTCTGATTTCATTTTTCCCAGATCCTCTTTTGTTGACAGTTCAGAGAGTCCAGGTGGCTGAGTATCAGAGTGTTCCATCTCATTTCCCTTTGGGGTTGCTGTAGGTGATCCAGAAGTCTGTTTTTGAGGCTTGTTTATGTGTCTTCTCATTTCCACGGGGCGGGGGAGTGGGTTGCTTCTGCCGCCCACACTGCTTCCTTCCGGGTCCTGGGACCGGCTGCGCTTCACTGCCCTAGGAGCCTGGGATGGCGGTGGGGGAGCCAATGACATATATTCTTGATGTTAGTCCTCTGTCCACGGTCTAGCTGGCAAAATTTTTTTCCTCTTCTGTAGATTGTCTCTTCACTCTGTTGGTTCTTTCCTTTGCTGTGCAGAAGCTTTTTAACCATTTAACAGCTTACCCTGAGTGTCACTCAGGCAGCACATTTGTTTATATACTGACTATCCCAAGCATCACTTGGGCAAGTGTCATTTCAACCACTCAGTTCTCCTGTTGAATAATTTTAATAAATTGTCATTTTTATATTTCCTGTTCTATTCTTATAAAAATTAATGAAAAATATGCAATTTTTGGTCATCTTGTATTTAAATAATTGGACTGCTAAGTGGTTAATTTGGTATGATCCCATTTGTTGATTCTCAGTATTATTTCTTGTGCTACTGGAGTTCTATTCAGAAAATCCTTGCCTATGATTATGTCTTCAAGAGTTGTACCAAATTTATCTTCCAATAGATTAATCAATCTAATTGGAGCATATCCAATTTTCTCAGCACCATTTATTAAGGAGGCTATCTTTTCCTAAAGTGTATGTTTTTTTTACTCCTTTGTAATAGATCAAATATATGTGCTTGAGGTTTCCGCTTCTGCTATTGTGTTTCACTGATCCACATGGCTGTTTTTGTGCCAGTTCTATGCTGTTTTAATCACTGTAGCTTTATGCTATAACTTCAAATCTGGGACTGGGATGCCACCTGCTTTGCTTTTGTTACCTAGGATTGCTTTTGCTAATCTGGGTCTTTTCTGATTCCACATAAATTTTAGGATTGTTTTCTCTAGCTTTGTGGTATTTTGATTCAGATCGCATTAAATCTGTACGTAAGTGTTGGAAGTATGGCCATTTTGACTATGTTGATTCTGCTTATCCAGGATCAGGTGGTATTTTTCCATTTTTGGATGTCCTCCTTGATTTCCCTTTTCAATCTGGTGGAATTTTCATTGTAGAGGTCTTTCACTTCCTTAGTTAGGTTAATACCTAAGTATTTAATTTTTTGATGTCATTGTGAATGTTATTTTTTCCTAATTTCTTTTTCAGTGAGTTCTTTATTAGTATATAGGAATGTTATTGTTTTGTGTGTTTATTTTGTTTACTGCTACACTGCTGAATTTGGTTATCAATTAAGAGTCTTTGGGGTTTTTTGTTTTTTGGGTCTTACAAGTAAAGGATCATATCATCTGCAAATAATGATATTTTGACTTCACCTTTTCCTATCCATATTCCTTTTTATTTCTTTCTCTTGTCTAATTGCTCTGGCTAATGTTTCAAGGCCTATGTAGAACAAGAGTGGTGATAATGGACATCCTTGTCTTGTTCCTGATTTTAGAGGAAAGATTTTCAGCTTTTCCCCATTTAATACAATGTTGACAGTAGGTATGTCATAAATAGCTTTTATAATGTATAGACCTTCTCTATCTTTTTCTCCAGGGATTTTTACCATTAATGGGTTTAGATTTTGTCAAAGACTTTTTCTGCATCTATTGAGATGATCATACGATTTTTATCCTTGTTTCTGTTTATGTGATGAATTACATTTATTGATCTGTGTGTGGTAAACCTTCCTTGCATCTCTGGAAGGTAGCAAATTGGACATGGTATATGATGTTTTTAGATGATTTGTCACTCGTTGCCAGTAACTTCTTAAGGATTTTCACATCTATGTTCATTAGGAAATTGGCCTATAGTTCTCCTTTTTGGTTGGATCATTGTCTGGTTTGGGGATTGGGATAATTTGAACTTCTAAGGATGATTTTGGAAGTACCCCTTCCTTCTCAATTTAATTAAAAAGCTTGCAAAGTATTGGTGTTAGGTTTTCCCTGAAGTTCTCGTAGAATTCAGCTGTGATTCCATCAGGTCCTGGGCTTTTCCTAGTTGGTAGGTTTTTCTTGTTTTGTTTTATTGCTGCTTTAATTTCATTTCATGTTATTGGATTGTTCAAGACTTTTAAATCTTCTTGTTTTAGTTTTGGCAATTCATATGTATTTAGGAATCTCCATTTCTTGAGAGTTCTCCAATTGCCTGGCATATATGTTTGTGAAATAGTTGCTAATAATTTTGTACATTTCAGCAATGTCAATCCTGATTTCACCTTTTTTCATTTCTAATTCCATTAATTTGTGTCTTTTCTTCGCTTTTCTGGTGAGGTTGGCTAAGGGTTTATCTATTTTATTTATTCTTTCAAAGAACCAGCTCATCAATTTATTGATTGTTTGTATTTTTTTATTTTCCATTTCATTAATTTCTCCACAGATCTTTATAATTTCCTTCCTTGTACAAACTCTGGGTTTGGATTGTTCTTATTTTTCTAAGACCTTGAGACCCATCATTATGTTATTTATTTGGGGTTGTTCTATTTTTCTGGTGTGGGCATTCACCATTATACACTTCTCTCATAGGACTTTTGTTGTGTCCCATACATTCTGGTACATTGTACTGGCATTATCATTTAATTGTACAAACTGTTTGATTTCCTTAATTTCCTCTGCGACTCATTGATTATTCAAGATTGTCTTAATTTCCATATGTTTGCATAGTTTCTGTGGTTTCTTTTGCTATTGATTTCTAGTTAATTGCACTATGATCTGATAATATGCATGATAAAATTTTCATTCTTTTACATTTGCTTAGAAATGCATTATTCACTGTGGTCTGTTTTGGAGAAAGTACCATGTGTAACTGAAAAGAATATGTATTCTGTTGTTGGGTGGGACGCTGTATATATCTATTAAGTCCATTTGTTCAAAGGTTTGATTCAATTCTGATATTTGTTGGGTTTTTGTTTAGTTGGTCTATTTATGATAGTGGAAAATTATGTTCCCCCACTGTAACTGTATCGATGTTTATCTGATCTTTTATGTCCATTACAGTTTGTTTTATGAAGTTGTGTGCACATGGTCTAGTGCATGTATGTTTGTTACTGTTGTCTCTTCCTGTTGAACAGTTCCATTAACTAATATGTAATGACCTTCTTTGCCTCTTTTGATCAGTTTGGCTTGAAATCCACTTCATCTGGAAACAGGATAGCTCCTCCTGCTTGTTTTGGGGTTCCTGTTGCATGGAATATTGTTTTCCATCCTTTGATTTTTAGTTTTGTGTTAAATATGTTTCTTGTATACAGAATACTGTTTTGAGGTTTGTTTGGTTTTTTTGGTACCGGGGATCGAACTATTCTTGTATACAGAATTCTGTTTAATTTTGTTTCTTGATCCATTCTGCTAATATGTGTCTTTCAATTGGCAAATTGAGTCCATTTACATTGATAGTTATAATTGAGAGGTATTGACTTATTCCTGTCATTGTACTAATTTCCTGTTGCTGTTTCTCATTATTTTCCTCCTACTTAATTACTAGCCCTACTTCATTTTATTGGATCTTTGGCATTGTTAGCTTCATTGCCTCCTAGGATCTCCTTGAGAATTTTTTGGCGTGTTGGTTTGGCAGTCATGCATTTCTTTAGGCTTTCTTTATCACTATTTTGATTTTAAAATTTAAATTTTGAAAGATTATTTTAAAGATTTTTGAAAGACAATTTTACAACATACAACAGTTTGGATTGGAAGTTGTTTTCTTTAAAAGCTTGAAACACTTCATTCCATGTTCTCTTTGCCTTTAAGGTTTCTGTTATGAAATCTATTGTAATTCTAAAAGGTTTTCCTTTGTAGGCGATTCATTGCTTTCCTCTAGCAGTTTTTAAGATTCTGTTCTGGTGTTGTATTTCTAACATTTTAATTATTGTATAGCATGGAGTGTTTTGTTTTGTTTTGTTTTTCCGAATCATGGCTATTCAAGGTTCTATATACTTCACTTGTCTGACATTAAATTTTTCTTTCCTGTCTGGAAAGTTTCCTCTTATTACTTATGTAAACAGGTTTTTATGCCTTTTGTGCTGTCTTCTGATTTTTTTTGTTAATTCTAATTTCTCCTATATTAGTCCTCTTTGAGTTATCTAGGAGCTGCTGAATAAATTTTCCTGTTCTCTTGTTTTTAAGGTATCTCTCATTAATTGAACACTGATCACAGCCCTGTCCTCTAGGTCTGACACTCCATCTTCACATTGGTCACTTCTGCTACCTATACTTTCAATCACGTTTTTCATCTCCAATATTTCTGTTTGGAACTTTCTTAGGGACTCGCGTTCTTTTCTATGCTGAGCATTCATGTTTTGTATTAGTTCCTTTAGCTCCACTAGCTGTGTATTAATGTCTTCTCTAGACTCGTTGATCATTTGTTTATGTTCATTATAAGATTAGTTATATCTTCTTTAAATTGACAAAGCACCTTATAGAACTATTTTACTCCCATTGGTACCATTTCAGACCTATTCACTATATAGCTTGTGTTTTCCTCCCCCTAAATGCCCCTTGAGCTGATTTGGGGGGAGCTGAGTTTTCAAATGCATTTTGTTGCCTTGTCTTTTCACGTTTCTGGGGGTTTTTTGTTTGTTCATTTGTTTTTTGTGCTAGGGTTTGCAAATTCTATTGTCCAGTGCCCCATTCTTTGGGAGTGAGCCACAGTACTGTTTATGACACACACTCCCATACACACAAGGCATTCCAGGTATTGGCATAGAGAGAAAACCAATTACCAGCCACTATTATGTTATCTTGTCTATAGTAGTAAATTCAGAAAGAATAATGGTATCAAGTATCCTAGATACAAGCCCTAGGAACTACTTATGAACAGCCCTTTACTAAAACAAAGAGGATTCTTATTTTAGTGAAGACAGTTAGGCTCCCTTTATACTGACCAATAGTAATTCAGAGCACTGATTTCCACTGGATGTTGGCAGCAGTGCCAGAGTTCAAACATACCTCTAGACCAAATGCTTTCTTCTTTAGGACTGATGATTACTCCCACGAAACCTAGCCTCCCGCCACAGAATACAGGCCCTGTGATCTTCTTGGTCTAAGCCCAGGCCTCCCAGGAGATCCCTATTTACTTCTCAGCCTCTCCAAGCCTATCACCCAAGGCCATCTCTCAACTGGTCTCTATGGAAGGGTATGACTTCAGTCCTGAAGCAAAACTGTCTTCCTGAGTATTGGTCTCTTCTTTGATCAGGTCAGTGTGTTGGCTGGCAACTCTGTTGCTGTGTACTGTGGAGAGCCCAGAGAAGTGTGAGGCCCACGTGTCCTAGGTCCTCCTGGGTCTGGTACGGGATTCCTGGCAGGTGGCAGCTGGAAGTGAGGTGCATGGTTCTTGGGTCCTTCTGGATCTGGTACAGGGCCATGGCAGATGGTAGTGTCAGCTGGGGCATCTTAGTGGTTCTGATATCAATAAACCATTGTCTTCCTTCTGCCTGGATTTACCACTGATTAATTACTTTGCAGAATTGAAGGAATTTCATCTTGAGAATCTAGAACCTTTAATAGTCATTGTATACTTTTAATAAGTCTTTGCAGATAATTCTATTGAAAAAGATGATTTCAAAAATTGAGAAAATATAGCCAAGGATTGAGCTGATAATAAAAGAATTACATTCAGCCCTTCTTCAAGGCCACTACTTGATCATGTAAACTCACCCCAGATGGCACTTTCACCCCCATTTTCTCACTTTTTCCCAGTCTCTGTTTTCCAGGGGCTTGGTGAAGGAGACAATGAGAGCAAATGGTGTTCATACCAATGAATGGAGGTGATTCAAGTCCATAGTGACAGCAAGTGAGGAAAGATCATAAGTTCTCCTTCTTCTTCATAGTCCTCCCAAAGCTGCTATTTCATGCTGGTCAAAGTCGGCAACAAACATTTTCACAGGTGTACAGCACTGTGATCAATCCTGAGGACTCCATGTGCTCCCTGTCACTGAGGTTTTTCCAGGATAATAATCAGCATTTGAGAAAGCACTCAGTAGCCCACAAGATAAGAAGATGCGAGTGTCAGCATCCAGTTAAAGTACCTAAGACTTAGACAGGTCATGCCTTGGAGAGCTGATTCAGTGATGTGTCTTCAACTAGATTTTATGACATACACTTTATGACTGTTTCATGTGTCCATCACAACTTATTAACTGGGAGGGAAACTATTAACATTTCTTAACCAATATTGAGACAAATCTTGATACCCACCCCCCACCCTCCAGCTCTCAAAGTGGCTGGATGGGAACTATGTGACCCGAGCACCTGGTTAGGTCACTCAGCAGTGAGCAGCTTCTGGTTTTATCCCAGAATGAGGTGTAAAATATCAGAAGGTACTGATACATGTTATCTTGTTTATGTATTCATCTTTTTACCTTTCTGTCCTACACATTTCTAATGAGTTGACCCATATCTGAACTGCTGGGCTTTAGAAAATACAAAAACTCTGATACCTTCCCACAAGTACTGGTGCTAACAGAATCAGGCTTCTTGTAGCAATTCCTAGCCCAAGCCCAATGGATTAGTTAGATCTGACAAGTCACAGGAAGAGTCTACACACTACTGACCCCCCTCCATGTGTTCTCCCCACATCTCAAAGTCCCCATCCATCAAAGTGTCACACAGGTTATCATGGTGATTATGTTGTTTCCTTGTTGATTTCTCTTGTTTGTCTGTAATCTTTTTAAGACAAAGGGATCCTCCACTGCTGTTCCCTGCTTCTTCGCCATGGTACCTAAACCACTGCAGTGGCCTCCTACCTGGACTGTGTGTGGTCATGCCTTCCTAGGATCTTTCATTAAGTTTGAATGTTTAATGTTTAATGTTTTTAAAATTGAAACAGGACAGATAACCCTCATTTAAAACCTCCCAACAGCTGAATATATCTGCATCTTGGCTAGGCAATTTGGCTTTACGAAATTCATAAAACTGTATATATAAAAGGTGTGGATTTTACTGCCTCAATAAACCTGACTTAAAATTTAAGAATTAAAGTCTCCAATGGCTTTCCATTGTATTTGAAATCCACAGTCTTCACCACAGCTGACATAGCTATATGAGGCAGGACTCCCACAGGAAAGAGATGACATATACAAACTAGGAAAAAGTTGTAAATAGTTTGTAGAACTTTTCTCTAAAGTTCAGGTAACCGAACAGCCCTGAAGCTACAGCTATAGTGCAATCCCCAGAGCTAATGACAGTGGGGTGCAGACAGGACCCCAGGCCTGGAAGAGAAGTGTGGCTACTGTGAACGTTGTCAGCATCAAAGTGAAGTCCCTTTTGTCAAACCCGGTCTTAGTCTATTTTCCATTATTAAAAACACAGTGCCACAAACTCTAAGAAACCTTGCCTCAAGGTTCGGGTCCAGGGTTGAGAGCCTCATCTGGTGATAGTCTTCTTGCTGGCAGAATCCTGAGGTGGTGCAGAGCATTTCAACAGAGACTGTTGATGGGATTACTGTTTCTAGTTGTACTTGAGATAGTTGTGTTATGTTAGGCAGAATTACAAACTTGCCATTATCTTTACTTGGAGATTAAACGTAGTTTAAGGTGATATGTTTGGGTGTGGAGTTGACAAGGGGAGGACTGTGACCATTAATCTCAACATGTCAGTTTCATTGGACTAAAAAGTGCCTAGTGGATAAGTAAACTATGCTCATGGTTGTGTCTTGGTGGGTCACAGATGTGTGACCTTGGATACTATAGCTGGTCTATGGCCCTTCCTGTCTGGTGCTAATCCCCTGCTCTGCTTCCTGGTCACCATGAACTAAGCAGTTTTGCTGGACCACACTCTTCCACCATGAGGATTCTGCCTTGGATCCAGCCCACCATGGACTGAATCTCCTGAAACCATAGGCTGAATTAAAACTTTCCTGCTTTAAATTGTAGGTGTTAGGTATTGTGTCTCAGCAATGGGAAAGCTGACTAATACAGGGAGCATGATAGACTAGAGAAAAATGACTTTCATAGCAATCCATTCTCAAGATTATTCATTAACTCATTAATCTATAATTGCTACATAAATTTATCTAATTATGAGAGCAGAGCCCTGATCACCTCTTAAAAGTCTCACTTCTCTATATTTCATAACAAGGATTAAATTTCAACATGAGCTTCATAGAGGACAAAACCATATCCAACCCATAACAAATACTAAGCAAGTAAATAATTAATAAAGCCAGAAGGCTGTGAAGGAGATCTCAGGCAATGATAACAAGAACTATCATGAAAGATTCTGCCCATCATAACCTTATGAAAATGACACCATGGGGCCGGGGATTTAGCTCAGTGGTTCCACCACCTGCCTCGGAAGCACAAGGTCCCAAGTTCAATCCCCAGTCCCCAAAAAAATAAAAATTAAAAATAAATAAATAGAAAGGACACCATAACTTGACATAGAAAATATCTCTCTAAGGATCACTGTCCAACTTTGGACTGCCTCCAAGCTTATTACTGATCCATATAGCCAAAGATCTATTCCTTAATAACTTATGTAATCCTTGTCTTTCCCCTTAAAATTTCCCCTTGCTACAACCTCTTTGAGTATGTACAGTTTACTAGGTGTGCATGTTCTCATCTCATTATTATTCCCAAACAGACATTAATCTTTGGAGAATCTCTTTGTGTTTGTTATTTAGGTTGACACCACTGTTACCTAGAGGCAGAAAGGTAGGCAAAGTTGAGACTTTCTATTAAATTCACAGGCCCCAATCTCCTGACTGGACAGAGCCAAACAGACTGCAGAACAGAAGCAAAAGTCACCCCTGGACACAGAGCAGGATCAACAGCAGATCTAGTAGCAACCCCCACTCTGAGTGGCTCACACCTGCCAGTTCTTTTCCACCTTAGGCTCTTTATGGTTACTCATCTCTATGTTTAAATTCTCTGTTACTAGATCTCTGAAAATGGATCTCCTTCTTGACATTCAGACTCCCTCTCAACCAAAAACGAAACCTGTCCCCAACTTCTCCTTAGCACTCCCCACCTCTGAAATCATCTTGGTTATTTGTTTGCCTGCATGTTACTTTTTAATGAACCTGTATATATTTAATGTATACAATATGATGCTTCAATGTATGTATTCCTGATGAACTGGTGACTGGAGTCAACACATCCTTCACGTTACACAATTACCGTTGTGTGTGTGTGTGTGTGTGTGTGTGTGTGTGTGTGGTGATCACGGGAAATCAACCCTCACTAAATATTCATTATAAAATATGGTATTAGCTATTATCATCATTCCATGGGTTAGACCTCTAGACTTGCTCATCCTACATAACTGCAACTTGATATTCTTTGGCCAACATCTCCCCATCCTCCCCACCTCCCAGCCCTAATGATCATCATCCTACTCTCTCCTTCCATGACTGGACTCTGTTAGATTCCACATAGGCTGAGACCCTGCAGTATTCTTCTTTACACACATTACAGTCTGTCTCTTCAGTGCCTAGAACAGTGCTCATCAAGTGCCTAAGCATTTGAAAGGAGGGAATAATGAGGGGTGATCCTTTTGCCTTCTGCCCTAAGTTTCCATTTGCCACTGATCAGATGGTACAGAGGTGCAGGGTTGGGATGGGGAGGGAGGACCACCTGGGGAGGTGAGGAAGGAGCCTAAGTGGAACACCCCATATATAGTGAGAAAGTTGGGGCTACAACAGACAAATATAGACAAAATGCTTGAGATTCATGGGGAAGTTGTTCCCTTAGCTTGTTTAAAACCAGCAGAAACCATCCCCTCTCTCTCTCCCTCTCTCTCTCTCTCTCTCTCTCTCTCTCTCTCTCACACACACACACACACACACACACACACACACACGATCATCAAACTCACAGTTAGCAGTAAGGTTTTAACAGTGGACTAGCATGGGTCAAGTCATCCACACACTCAATAAATATTTGACCAATATTCTGATTCACTGAAGCTCAGCCAGGACAGAAACAATGTCCCTCTCCAAAGGAAAACAGAAAATAAGAGATCATGTGAAAAGATAGTCTCTATTTCCTTAGTATGATAACATTTAGTCAGAGAGCTGCATGGGAAGTTAAACATCCTCTAACCAAGGAGACTTAGGATAAACATCTATCCTTTCCAGAAAGCTTTGTTTCGAAGTTTCTGTTATGCCATATTGCTAAAAACAGTTAACTAAAGCAATTTCTTTTTAATTTAAACAAATACATTTGCAGACCTAATTCCTCCAAACCAGGGTCTACTTATTTATTGTTGCCATGTAGGTGTTTTCTTTATAGGTTTGTAAGCAAAATGACACTGCAAAATTTTTTCCAGCATTTTCTCAATTTTGTTTGGATCTGCTAAATTTTATATACAATAGTTTTCCTCATTTGCTACAGAGCAAATCTTATGAATTGCAAAAATGTGAACATTTTGAATGAGAATAAAGATTTCCTCTAGTCATTCTCTATATATGGAATACTCTCTTATTCTCAGCATTCCTTGGTTTTAAAAGAACTGAGTGTCCCAAATATTGATTGGGATTTTTCTGTGTAGTTTAGAAGACAGTAACATTGATTACATTAGGCTTTTTCTTATTTACCACTTTTTCCTTTGTGATAGGCCATCTGGGTATTCAGTGTTCAGTTATATGCGTCTAAACTCTTTGAGGAAGAGAGTTTATTTGTCAGGCTGCAAATACCTAGAGAGCTGGTAACAATTTTCTTTCAACAAGCAATTGTCGGGCCTCTTCTGGCCTGGAAACTTGCCCGTGCAGCGCTGCTCCTGAGTGGCACTGTGGTAGGGGAAAAAATGGTGTAGCCAACTCTGGGCTGGAGCTGGACCCAAACTTTATTCCTAGTCACCAAACCAAGTGGTTAATTTGTGGGGCAAGATAGCTGAAGCTCCATGCAGGAAACCCTTTTCTTTGTTTTTCACTGATTTGTCCCCTCCTTAAGAGAATATTTAAGAGAGAGAGAGAGAGAGAGAGAGAGAAGACAGGGCTATGTGCCCAGAAAATGCCTCTTATGTGGCTTCCTGGATTTGACTCCCCTCAGGTTCCGATGGCAGCTGCTGTTCATAGGGGGCTGATGATGCAACATAAATTTGGTCCACAACTTGCAGAGAAATAGATATCCTCATTTTTCAGAGAAGAAGACTGAGGCTTAGAGAAGTGAAATAATTGCTAGTATCTGACTCCCAGACCCTACCCTAAAACCCTCATGTGCTCCTCTGTGCCAGCAGTGGGGTCGACTTCCCCATTACAAAGAGAAGCCTCGGGCCACCCAAGGGAGAAGAGGAGGTGACTTACAGTTTCTGAGACTCCAGTTTGGTCTAATGTCCTAGCACTTGAAATGCTCTAGAGACAAATTTCTGCTGCTGTTCATCCATCTTATCGAAAAAGTAAGGAGAAACACTTATGTGAAAATGAGAATTTAAGAAGCCACGGCTAGTCTGTTACCTCATGCTCTTGGGCAGGTAGAAACAACTAATATGGTGGAAACAGACTTTCCCAAAGACTCTATGCTGGGCAAGATGACTCCCAAGGACCATTTCACACCTCCACCACCACCACGATATTCCCATCTCATGCATTCCCAGGGGTTCCATCATCCATGTCCACAAGTATGTTTTTTGAGTGTCTGCTTTGGGCCAGCTGCAACCAGTGCTGAGGCTGTAGCAGGGAGCACATGTACCCACCCCTGCAACAAAATCACAGAGCATCAGATATGACAGACTAGCAGGTGTCATAATAAGAGTAGATGCATGGAGGACCATGTTCCCCAACATGTTTGACACCCCAGGCATTATCCCTCTACTTCACTCAGTCACTGAATCCAGGCTGGCCCAGGAAGGACTGTTGAGTGGCTGAGGCAGGTACCAAAGTGGATGACAGCTGGAATCTGCCCTGCTGGCCACGCTCTCCAGAGTTCTGTGGCTGAGCATCTGTCCTTGTCTGAAAGGCAAGCACAGCTGTGTCTACCACATTTTTCCTTCCTGCCTTCTCAGGACATTTTTTGAAGGTTTATCCTGCTGCTATCTTCTTTAGCTTATCTTAACTCTAGGATCTTTTTAAATTCAATCCCATCAGGCTTATAGAATCAACACACAGGCAAACACAGAGTTTGTGTTGCTCAACATTCCACAGTTCTCCAAAAAATCTGCATGTTGTAAAGTGATTGCACATTTCGCTCTACGAAGGTTAACTCCTGTGAACATGCAAGGAAGTAAGGACTTAGCAGAATCATCTGTCACTCCTTGGTCTGTACAAGTTGACTCAGGTAACCTGGGTAGTTAGAGAGATGCTGGCCCCTACTTCACAGCTCCTCGGGCCTTGCTCCCAAGAACAACAGATGACCTTGCCAGAGACAGAAAATGGTTCCTAAAATTTACCAGTGTTTGCTAAGGCAATCTGGCTAACATTCAGTATTTGGTCTTTGGCCATAACCAAGCTTTAAAGGACATATACATGGCAGGCCAGATAATGATTTAGAGTGTGACCCTTCACTTGATTTGGGTTTAGCCTACGGAGCCAGTACCAAGTGTCGAGCTCCACATTAATACTCTTATCTAGTCTACCTTAGCAATTGTAATCTCCAAAGTGCTACATGGTCCACCACTCTGCATGTGTTCCCTCTACCACCAGCCTAGTCCATGTTCTCCTTCAAATATTAATTAGCTAAAATTATTCAATTGGCTAGAAGAGCATGTGGGCCTTTCTGTTCCTAATTATAAAACACATAAGTGGAAAAAAATGATGTATGTCCATTTAAAGGGAATATTAAATGAAGTGACTTTCTACTTAAAAGACTCTTGCTTGATTTACTCAGTCATCACCCTGGAACACATTTTATCATACAATACCAATATTAAAAAGAAGCGCCCCCACCCCCCACCCCAGTGATGAAAATGTCAGGGCTGATGAGTCATTTTTAATCCTCTCAAACCTTATTGGCTTCAAGGAAGCATTTCTGTAGCCCAAAGAATTTTTCCACACAAGAAAAAAAAGTTCAGAATAGATAACTCAAATATTTATCATTAGGGAGAAAAAAATACCAAAGGAAGAAGAGAAAGAACAAAATGGTAAGTTAAGTTGTTCTTTGCTTTAAAAGGACAGTTCAGAACTAGAAGAACAACTGGTAGACCAGCCTTAGATGAGGCAGTGGGACCACCCAACCCCACTGAGGAATGGGAAGAAGCTGGGATGGGCCTTTTGTGAATGGGGACAAAGGAGAACCACTTCTGTTTTTTCTCCTATCAGTATTATAGATTTGCTTATTTTACTAGATACGAAAAAAGTTCTGCCACAGGGCTCAGAAGAGAAACAAAAGGGAACACACACTGCACCCTAATCCTGGAGTCCTCCATCAGTCACAGCAACACAAACTAAAGGCAACAAGGTCGTGTTGAACACAAATCAAAATGAACAAGAAGCAAGAGTCAGGAAAATAGAGAGGGAGATGTTTTTCCAGTTTCTTGTTCTACTGTTTTTAAAATTCAGCAGCAAGACTTCCAGCAGAGTGTCCCTTGCCAGCAAAACCACAACTCTTTATTATATGATCTTCCAGGAACTGATTTTAATCTGCTCACTGATGATCAGATCCACACAAGGAAAATAAAGGTAATGCAGGCCCTGTGGACAATTCAGGGAATGAGCTCCTGGCAGTTATGTGCTACGGGTGCATAGTGATGTAGCTGGAGGCTCTGAGGTACCAAACAGAATTTCAGAAAGGCTTTTTTTCAACTTTAAAAATCAATAGTGCCTAACTCTGTGCACTAACAGAGTTTGCAGAGTAGTATTTACACCTGTGGAGAGAGCAAGAAGAAGCAGCTGGAAGCGTCAGGGCTCCCTCTCTGTGTCTCTATGATGCTTCCCATTATTTTCACAGTGCCCTGTGCTGGCCAGAGACCCCACAGTGTTTTATTCAAACTTTGTAAACAACCCCAATAAATGGGCAACTGTAAGATTAAAGAGCACAGTTAAAATATGAGAAGTGCCCCTGCTGGCTGTCTTTCTTTTCAGAGGAAACTGCCTCAGGGTAGGAAAGCTCTGGCCCATGACTCCTACATCCCTGGGCTCTCCGATGGCCTTAAGCAGGTCCCCTACACTGTCTCTTCTTCCTTGGGATATGGATGGAACCCTTCAGGCAGAGACTGCTGTAAAGATCCAGCGGGGAGATAGGCAGACACATTCTGAAGGGTGTGAGACTGGGAAATGCTCTAGATGTTTCCAATGTTCACTCTTCAGGTAGCACAAGTGCCACTGGGAGTGTGAAGGTGGTTCTCAGATATTCCATTAGTGTAAGGCCCAACACTGGAATATTGAGGACAGAGGGAACTATACTGTGGTGCTTGGTTTTCCTCTTTACTTCTCTTTCACTCTGTTCTCTTTTGCAACTCTGACCTTTTTCAGTGCCCTGTGTTCCTTCCTGGAACTCTGTGTCCCTAGAAGTTAACATGCAGTGTCTGGACCAAGTGCATGATATTCTGGTCCTATGATACAGGGGATCTGCAAGGACTGAGTGACTGAGTTCTGTAAGAAGCAGATCCTTGACATGAATCAGTAGACAAGAGGGCTGTGAGAGAGGGTTCTTACAAAGAAAGGGAAGAAATCAAATTGACTTGAGGGAGAAGTTTGGCTAAAATGCAACTTCACAGGTGTAGTGAAGGCCTCACCAACCCTGTGGGAGTTCTGGGTCCTATGGGGTCCTTCAATCTGTTCTGGGTTGGAACAAAAGGGCCAGACTTTCATACTTGCCTGGAGTTGATTCACTGAATTCAGGCACCCCCGGGAAGGGGCATGGTCTTCAGCCAAGCCAAGAGGAAGCTGACAGCTGGTGTCTTTCCTCCAGCAGCATGCTCAGTAACTGGGGGAAGAGATCCTTCCATTTTCATAGGAGATCTGAGTGGTATACCCCAGCCCTCTTCCCCAAAACACATTAAGTCACCATGATCTACCATACACAGAGATAACATACCCTTGTTGTTCTGGCTGAGTAGATTCATTGTGCTTGTTAGGGTTTAAATATGAAGTATCCCCCGAAGACTCATGTACTGAGGACTTGATCCCCAATACCCAATACAGCAATGTTCAGAAGAAGGACATGAGGTGGAATGTTATGGTTTAGAACAAAAAATGTTCCCCAGAAGTCTCATGTATTCAGAGGTTGGTTGGACTATGAGGGCTTTGACTTTCTTAGTGGATTAATCTGCTGATGTATTCATAATTGAAAGGCATTATTAAGAGGTAATGAAAACTTAGGAGAAGCCTCCTAGTATAAGGGGGTGGATCATAGAGAATAACTTTGGGAACTATTTCTGGTTCCTGGCTCCTTCCCTTCTGACCTTTTCCCTTCCTCTCTGCTTCCTGGCTGCTATGAGGTAAGCAGCTTTCCTCTGCCTTGCCCTTCCACCGAGATGTTCCACCTCCCCATGGGCCTAAGAGCAAGGAAGTTGGCCAACCATGAACTCAAACCTCTACAACTGTAAGCCAAAACAAACCTTTCTTCCTCTGAATTGTTTTTCCTGGATTTTTAGTCACAGTGACAAAGAGCTGGTCTACATAATTCTGTAACATCAGACACAGCATTTGAAGCAAGAGGCTCAAATTAAGGCACCAGGAAAGATCAAGATAAGTCCATAAATTCTTTCTGTTTGAAACAAATGGAAAGTTCAGGAATAGAAGAAAAAGGCTGGAGTTTTAAGAGAAGTGAGAAGCAACCCTGGAAAGAGTGGGGTAGGTCTAAGGAAGACCCAAAGCCAGAACACTAGCAAGTCCACTCATAGGGCAGGGGCAAGTTCTACCCTCTTTGGGGGGATCACCTGAGTCCCAGACCCCCATCTCCCCGCACCAAACAGGAAGACAAGCTTCGTCTGTGCTGCTGAAAACATAAGGGGCATGTAATGATGTAAGGAACATTAGCTATTCATTTAATGTGTCTGCTTAGGAAGTTCTAACACCAGAAAAAAAGTGAATCTCTGTTGAATAATAAGCTTTCTTCATCAAGCAATTAAACTGAATCAGCCATTGTGATTTCCCTCCTGAGCCCTGGATTCCGTGAAGCTTTGAGATAATTTCACTGTTGATCTTCAGCAACCAACTTGTCACAGAAACCTGGAACAATTTTCCTATTCTCTTTTCTGGGTCTCTTTGGACTTTTGCTTCTTACACATCCATTTTAAGCTTTATTTTGTATTTGTAATGTAGGATTCATATTATAAATATATTCAATTCAGTGGGGACAGGGCATGACATTTGATTATTAGTAGCCTGTTTCCTGGTCCTAGTCACAACTCCAGGCAGGGAATCATGGCTAAACCTAAATAGGGAGCTGCATCACCATAAACATGTAGTGGATCCAACAAGTAGATTCCAAGATCTTGCATATGGCAAGCAAAGAACTCTAAAATGTATACTCAATGGAAAGGGAAAAGCAGCTACTCTTATCAGAGGTCACAAACAGAGAAATGGTGCTGGGATGACAAAAAGGCACACTGCATGCCATGCAGATAAATCAGGCTCTTGGGCTCAAGAGTGAGAGAGAAAAGAGAGATTATGTGTGCTTTGGTCTGGGGTTATGTGGACGGCTCCTAAGGTGGCAACTGAGCTCAAGTGGGTGGAGGGGAGTGAATTCCTCCACCCTCAATATTCTATCTGTACCATCATGTCACCATAATTTTAAAATTTCTAGTCAAATATGGAAACTAAGGGTATATTCACTATTCTCTGAAACTCAGTTAACAAAATGAACAAAAACTAAAGAAGAAAACTCAGTTTAAAATAAGGAATAGGAAATGACTACCACCCCCAATCAAAAACTATAAAGAATGTTGTCAAAATATAGTAAAACTTAGATTCAAATTAGTGATAGTGAAAACAAATTCATACTTCCCTGGGTTGTACAAAAAACACAAACATCTCTGAAAATAAGTGGGAGGGGCCCAAGGAGCTCAGCTTTACTAAGAGGATGAGAATGAGGACTAAGTGAGGTGGATGTACCCCAGGGAAGAAGACTTGCTGCACACTAACAAACTGAAGAGGAAAGGGGATTGAGGAAGAGCTTTCTTTTGTTTATTTCCTGTAGCTGAAAATAGCCTGGGGTGAGGCAAGATCAAAGAAAGACCAGAAGGCCTGAGATTTAGCTCAGTGGTTTCACCTGCCTGCTGCTGCTGCTGCTGCTGCTGCTGCTGCTGCTGCTGCTGCTGCTGCGCAAGCGCAAGGACCCTAGTTCGATCCCTGGTACCAAAAAAAAAAAAAAAGACCAGAAACAGCTTTGCTTTGTACCTGTTTCCCACACCCAACAAAGCAAGATAAATTCAAAATCAACAAACAAAAGACCAATGAGCCATGGACTATACTGTAAAATCAAATGGATATCTTGGCTGGTGATGTGCTTAACCAAAAAGAAGGAAGGAACAATGACCCCCAAGCATGATTGGAAAACTGACACTATGAAGGACCAAGAGGAAGAAAGGATGAAAAAAACAAATAAAAGGATGAAGAGGGCTGGGTCTAGTGGCACACCTGTAATCCCAGCACTCAGGAGGCTGAGGCAGGAGGATCACTGAGAGTTCAAACCTGGACTATTTAGTGAATTCAAGGCCAGCCCAAACTGCATTGTTCTTAAAAAGAAAGGATTGGGCTGGGGATTTAGCTCAGTGACACTGCGCCTAGTGACACCATACCTGAAGCACAAGGACCTCAGTTCAATTCCCGGTATCAGAAAAAAAAAAAAAAAAAAAGGATGAAGAATACATATGTTAGAAAAAATCAAGATGATAAAATAAGAGATAAAATATAATAAAACCACTTCAGAAAGAAATATATTAGAATCCCTCCAAAAAGAAAACACATATATTTAAAGGGAAATCACATGGAATTTTTGAAACAGGCAATAAGATTGGAAAAAAAGACAAAAGAAAGGACTAAAGAGAATATTAGAATTGTGGAATATACAATTGTTCTTACTAAGGCAATGAAACAAATGAACACCAAAGAATTTAAAATATGATAAATGTTGGCATCAAAAAAATCCCTAATCTGCAGTAATGAAAAGTGTCCCAAGAAAATTTGCAAAAACCACCCACTGTCCACACTGCAACAAGTCACTTACAAGAAGATATGGAAATCAAGTTAGTACATTTACTCTCAACTGTGTTGATATCACAGCCAAAAGTTGGTTATAGGAGGGTGTGAAAATATATTAGATACTCTTGCCAGGTATGGTGGCATATGTCTGCAATCTCAGCACTGAGGCAGGCAGATCACCACGAGTTCAAATTCAAGGGCAGCCTGGCTCTATAGTGAGTTCAAGGCCAGCCTGAACTACATGGTCAGGCCTTGTCTCAAAAAACAAAGAAATTTACATATATATTAGATATTATAGTAGTTTGTACCCCTCCTGAGAACCATAGTTCATAAACAAGCATAAAGTATATCTCTGGTATTCAAAGGAAACAATAATGAAAATAAAAATACAGAGTTAGCACAGAACATCCATAAAATATTCAATCTTTAAAGAGTCCTAAGGAGAAAGAATTATGACAATAATTTCAAGCCAACTAATTATGAGTCATGATTACCATCATTAAACATGTATTCAAATACACAGAGTCAGACCACAAGCACTGTGAGCCCTTAGGAGAAAAACTATAGAGAAAGATCCCAGTCAACCAAAAGATGAACCAAAATAAAGACCCAGAGGTTGGCAGGCTGTGGAATTTGAGGGCCGTGGTGACTGTGGAAGCCATTAGAATTCTGACATTTAATGTAGGTGGTATTAACTTTGACACTGCCACAGAATTTAAAAGCAAGGTGGTGGAATAGGATAAGTGGAAAGATGGGTAAGAGCACTAATTTCCTCATATTTCATAGCAAGAAGTCTATAGAGATTGTCTTAAAATATTTAGACTCATAAAGAGGAAGTAAAATCAGATTATAAATCTTTCAAAATATCAGGAGGAGGGGAGCAACAGAACTAAAATATAGAAGATACAGACCATACAAAACACAAGTTTAGAGAGAGAAAACACAGGATGGCAGAAATGAAACATGTTACATAGTAATATATATGTTATGTGTGTATGTAAATGTAATCAATCCATCAAAGCTTCTCAAATCAGAGTTGATAAACAAAAACTAGCTATATACCTTATATGACTCAAATTAGACGGGTGAAAAATAAAATGATTGATATTAAAAGTGATTCTGATATTTTTGCATTTACTTATATCTTTACCAGGCATAATTCAAGGCAAAAACAACAACAATGAAAAATTAAACAAAGCAAAATAATCATTTATCATTACAAAAACATTTAATCTACCATACAGATGTAAGTCCTGTTATATTTTTACATTCCATGAGTGTAGAATAAAAACACATAAAGCTTAAAATGAAGGAAATTTCAGGAAAATTAGTAAAATAAAGCAGAATGTTTACCTCTCTCAATCTGAACAGGTCAAATACTCAAAAAATAAATGAAGATAGAAAGAATGTGGAACCTCATTCATTAGATTAACATTTTTATAATTCTTTACTCTGAAAATAGGAAGCAAATCAATTTTTAAATACTTGTAAAACCATTCACAAAACTTGATCACATATGAGGCCCAAGAAAATTCTAAAAAACAAACAGTAATAAAAATAATGACCACGCTTTCTGGTTATAATGCAATAAATGTAGAAATGAGTAATAAAACCAGCCATCTGAGAATGTTATAACCCATTGTTTAACAGTTCATGTCATGAGTCTGTTACTGGCCTCAGAGTAGCAGAGTATTTGGAAAATAATAATATTGAAGGCATGACATTAATAAAACTCACCTGAGATATCTAAAGCTGTGAACTGGAAAAAATTTGAATTTCTACACACTCACATTACCAAACAAGTATTCAATTCAATAATTTAAAAAGAATAAAACCTAAGGAAAGCAGAAAGAACAAGTTGTTTAAGATATAAAGCAGAAATTGATACCTTATGAAACAAAAGAATTAGTTAATAAAAGGTGATTCTGAGAAGATAATGTAATATAGACAAATCAGCAACTAGTCTAAACAAAGGAATAAAAAAGAACACATACAAAAGTAATTAACAATGAAGGAAAGAAAACTCATAGGCGTAAGACATTAAAAAGAATTATGCATACTCTGTAAAAAAAAAAAACTCTAGAAAAAATCTTTTGAATTCCTAGATTAAAAGGTCTTTTCTAAGAGGTAATTATCAAAATTGAAAGCATTCTTAATTCCTTTCATGATTATAGATTTATCATCTTCCACTTCTGGGACCAAATAACTACGGGCCATATCCCCACCCAAAAAACAAACTAGGTCAAAAAAGAGCCACAAGTGTATTTTCCAAATCTTTTCAAATAAAGAGATCTTATTTCAACACTCTTTCAATCCACTGAAAAGAAGTAAACTTTCCAAATTCAGGTCAATCTTCTTAATATCAATCCAGAAATCTCTAACGTCAGAGAAGCAAATAAAGAACATGAAAAATAAAATGGGCCATGGCCAAACAGGGACTCGAGATACTAAAGAATCATTTATTCCGCAGTAACTGAAGGTCACAGATTTCCACTGATCCCTCCTTGCCCGCACAACCTGGGAACTGACCCTCACCCCTAGGTCCCACCGCATCCCCACCACACTCCATTTTCCAAGCTGTTCCCAGAGCGAGCTTCCCCGAGGGCGGCCTCATTCCGCTGGTTCTCTACTTACACTCCACGGAGATTCCCCACTGCTTTTGGACCAAGTTCAGACTCATCATCATGGCCTGCAAGAGAGGTTGTGCGCACCTCCCGGGCCTCGGGTCCAGCCTCCACCACACTCCACTAACCCTCTAATCCTCCGGGAGCCTCACCTCTTTGCGCTGTTTCTTGCCCCTGTACCTCCGCACCTGCTGTTCTGCCCGGCCTAGCACTCTTTTCTTCCTCCTCCCAGGCTCTGGCCCCGCGTATTCAGGCTCCATCTTCTGCAGCAAGTCCTCTCCAGCGCCTCCACTTGGCTAAGGTGGCTTCTAGTGGTCCCTCATTCGGACCTCAGTGGGACGCATCGCAAAGCTCGGGATGCGCTGCTCCTAGGGCATCTCCCTCTGGACACCTTAACCTCCTGGAAGGTGAGGACATTTCTTTCCTCTCTTGCACTGAGGAGAAGCGTGGCATATGGCAGACGCTGGACGAAGGCTGAAAGGATAAGTACTTCCTGGTCTGGAGGAAAATCAGAGTCACGTCAGTGGTAAATGAAACTGCCCAGAAGTGAGGTGGCTCTGGAGGAAGGGTCTGGTTCAGACTAGAAATACCATAGACACAGTTTCCTCAGGATTGCCATCACCTGAGAAATAACTTATTATCTCAAAGGACCGTGTGTCCTCATGAGGAGTCTTTCTATGCTGGGGAGTTTTACATACAGAATTTTGTAGCCCAATGATATAACGCTGAATATTAAATAACCCATGTAAAATTTCAGTGTGGGCAAAGCACAGATTTATTTTGCCATCACTTCCTGGGCAGCACATCCCTGACCTGCCATTCTGGAGGAGGATTTTGCAATTACCACGGGGGAAGAAACCCCGCTCTCTGGAAGCTGCCATGCTGTGAGGCTTCATTTGCATTTCTGGGTCCTAGACCTTCACACATTCTGCTTCAAGCATGGCTCCAGTAGTCTATCATTTATATAATTTACTTCCCTCTGCAATTTATGTAAAGACTGCTTTCAAACTTGTTAGTAGAAAAAATGCTCTGGTTTGGTGCAATTCTTATTTCACAGATGAGGGACATGGCCAGAGATGAGTCTGCCCATATGGCAAGTTTTTAAGATCCAGAACCACATTACACAAACTTAAATCCCAGGTACAGGGTGCCTTTTAGGGGTTGAGTAATACTTACAGTACTTGTAATATTGTAGCACTCATTTCTTCAGTCCATGAAGAACAAAAGTCTATGTGTTTGCTGTCTAAGTCTCTTCATTGAGCATTGCTACTATTTCATTCAATTGTCTGGTGTGGAAAGCTCCTAGGTTTTCTAAAGCATTGCTCAAAAATATTAAAACCTAATTCTAACAAGACAACTCACACAGTCACATGAGAGTATCAAACACCTACCTCCAGCAGCCTGGAAACAGCCTGGCAGATTTCTACTGTAATCAAAGCTATTGTCAGTCATTTGCAAAACAAATTAAAATGCAATGGCAAATGATAGAAGTTAACTTCAGGGTCCTCTAGTATGTTCATTCTGGCTCCATCTGTGCATCTGTTATATGATTAGACTCAGTATGGGACACTAGATAGATAACTGGGCAGCCCTACCATAAAGACCATATGTTAGAAAGTGAGTAAGAATTGTCATTGCATGAGCCATCAACTGTTGCACAGGATCATCTGTTCTCGGGGAAATATATGAAAATTTTCTGGTTTTCTAGATTAAAGGAAAGTTGTAGCTTTGGTTTGGTTCCTTGCTTTGGGAGATGTTTGAAGGGGGCAGGGAAAGGTAAGATGGGAGTGGTGAGAAGGAAGTTCTTTCTGCAGACCTCACACTGCAGAACTTCACTAAGGTGAAGCTCTCACATGGCATAGACTTGGTAGAGGCTTGGGTTCTCCTCTCAGACCTCTGAGGGCCATCTCCCAAGGCTGTACATGAAATGGAAAATGGCACTAGAGATAGTAGATTGTTATGAGTCTCATATGCACTATTTTAGCTTTTACCATTCTTATGGATTGGATATGAAATGTTCTCCCAAAGGCTCATATGGAAGGCTTGGTCCCTGGGACAGCAGCATTGAAAGTTGGGGCTTTAGGAAAGCAGGTGGATCATTGGAGCTCTGATATCATTTGATGGCATTGTTGGGAGGTGGTAAGTGGTGGGACCTAGCTGCTGACAGGAACACACCGTGAGGACTTGCTCTTTCAGACTCTATCTTGTACCTAGCTCTCTCTCTCTCTCTCTCTCTCTGTCTCTCTCTCTCCCTCTCTCTCTCCTCCCTCCCTCTCTCTCTCCTCTCTCCCTCCCTCCCTCCATCTTTTCTGGATGGTATTACCCTCTGCCAGGCCCTTTCACCGTAATGTTGTTATTGTTTCTGCCTTAGATCCAGTGGACCATGTTCCAAACCTCTGAAACCCATGAGCCAAAATAAATCTTTCCTCCTCTAAGTTGATTTTCACAAGTATGATGCCACAACAATGGAAAGTTAACACAACCACACACTCACATACTGGGTCATGGCTTTGGAGTGCTAAAAATAGTAACATCTTTTCTACTACATTTTTCCAAAATTCATTTCAATACTATCTTTTGCTAAGACTCATCTCACTCAAGTTAGATATTTAGAGGGGTGGTTCTCCTTTTATATGGATATTATTGCACTCTTTTTAATAATTGATTTTTGTGTTTGTTTCTCCCCAGCCAGACAGCTGTCAATTTTGTATACACTTAGCATAGTACCTGGCACATAATAGGCACTAGCAAAAGGAGGAAGGAAAGAGGGAGGGAAGGAGGGAGGGAAGGAAACAATGGAGTCATCAGAGTGAGACCAATGTGTGGTGAAGTTATCACATGGCACAGGGAAAGCTATGGAGAGATGAGTTATGAGATTATTATTATCACCACATGGGCCATGGAACCTCAATCTTAATGGAAAAAAATCGAAGACTGACATGAAGATATACAGTAAACTGTCAACAGTGTTCTGTGTTTACAAATAGTAAATCATACACCATTTTGGTTTCAGAATGTAAGCTCAAAAGGATTTATTGAAAGTGACAAAAGTCTTTATAGAGCCCTGATTTAATAAACCTCTTTGAGTATTGTTATATATACCTGGATAGACTTTGAATGACAATTTGACTCCAGATTCCAGGAATGAAAGTCAGCAAAACTCCTAATAATTCACCTGAATCCCCATCTTTCCTATTTAGATCATTTTTTTCTGGATAGGTTACTCATCTCCAGAGCTTGAGCCCTGAGCCAGATGTGAGCACATATGACCTACTCTACCTATCAATCCTGCACAGGCTGGTGTCATTTCAAGGGGCAGTAGCCAGACAGAATGGCCACTGTGGGAGGAATGAGATCTCAGACTGAAAAGACAGAAACAGAAACAAATGATGAGGGGGCCTTGACCCTGCAAAGTCAGCAATCCCAAACTAAAATATCCATGAAGAACTAACTGAAATTTCATTTGAGGTTATATACGAAAGTTTGAGATTTCTGAATTACAAATAGGAGAGCTGTTAAGTTTGATAAGAAATAATGTCTAATCAAAAGCACTCAATGAGTAATAGATATAGTGAACAAAATACATAGTGAATGTTTAGATTTTATAAATGTACTGTACTAAAAGACACATTGTCATTGTTTCCCTCAAAATACTCCCTTTTGCTTTGAGCACATTTATCCCATGGCTCTTGAAATTTTCTGAAGCAATTCTGGAAGTCCTCTCCTGTGAGTATCTTTAAAAGATGTGATCAAAATACAGTGAACACTGCTGCTGAGTGCCATCCAATGGGAAGGCAGGCTCATAAAAACATTACAGTGCGTCCTCATCAGATGTGGCATCATTGATCTCTTGGCTCTACACAAAATCAAAATGACCACTTTTCTGTTTGTTTCTTTGTTTGCTTGCTTTTCCTTTCCAGCTTTCTGACTTTCTTATTTTATGAAAAAAAATCTCATAATAGAAGAAGAAGAGGATAACAATAGTTAATATACTGTGTATCAGGGTCAAAAGACTCAATCAAAAAGTGGACAACTGAAATGAATAGATGCTTCTCAGAAGTCCAAATGACCAATAAATGCATAAACTATTCAACATTGTTGTGTATTAGAGAAGTACAAATTAAAACTACACTGGGATACTATCTTACCCCAGAAAGAATGACTATTATCAAAAAATCTAATAATAACAAGTTCTGGAAAGAATGTGGAGTAAAGGAACTCTTCCACATTGTAGGTAGGAAAGTTACTGTTTAGAATCCATTCAGGACATCCAGGCAGCCACAACGGCTCAACTAAAGACACTCAGGACAGAGGCCTTCCAGAGCTGCTTCAGAAAGTGGCAAGGACTATGGAATACATGTATTTAAAGTGAGGGAGAGTATTTTAGGAGGGATTCGTGGCAATGTATCTTTTATTGTAATAATTTTTTAACTTAAATAGTCACTGTAGTTTTGTCGCACCTTGTATAACTTATGGCTAAATAAAATTCTGAATTATACTTAGATCTTTTTTAAATCTCTTTTCAATATTTTTCCTGAAAGAACATTAGAGATACCTAACTTTATAAGAGGAAGAGAGTTAAATTCTGAGACTCTTCTTGGCCCAAAACTCTTTATATTAATGTCACAATGGAATTCCTAACTCTAACCTGAATGCTTTCTTCTTTTCACCCATCTGAAGTAATTCATTAATTATGCCTCACTTAAAAATATATCATAAGGGGGCCAGGGATTTGGCTCAGTGGTGCCACCACCTGCCTTGCAAGCACAAGGCCCCAAGTTTGATCCCCAGTACCAAATATATTATATATATATATATATATATATATCTCATAAGGCTTACAAGTCTTATAAGGCTACCTTATGAATGTTTTCTTTTTCTATGTAAAAACAGTAATGCTAACTCTATTACAGTTGATAATTATACTTAACTAATAGAGTTAATTCTATTACAGTTGATTATCAAAAAAAAAGCCACATACCAATAGGTAATACCAATCATTATTTTCTCATTATAAAACTGTTTACATATGATTGTTACAGTCAGTAGTGTTCTACATGTAGCATTTTGGACTCTCTAAATTTTAGTTAAGTAATAAACTACTTGAAAAATGAGTGGTTTTCCTTTCTTCTCTAGCAATTTAAAATGGTTCTGTTTCATAAGAGCAGAGGGCACAGTGATTTTCCTGGTTGGCTCTTATTTGTTAATATCTCTTGTTTAACATGAGCAATAACACAAACATAAAATCCACTTGCATTTTTAAAAAGGTAAAAAAAAAATAGCCAAACAAACTTTAACTACAAAAGGACTCCAGAGAAGGAGATCTACCATTCTGGTTATTTTCTTCCTTCAAACACTTAGATATCTGAAAGCCCCAATTTGATTCTCTACTGTGTGTCTCTCTTTTTTCCCCATAATTTATCACATACACTGCAAACATAGAGGCCATTTTCAAGTAGATATAATGCTTCCCTAATAACTTAAATTCTAGGTTAAACAATAAGCAACTGTATTACCATATTTGGCCAGATACAAAATAGATTTCTACACCATGGACAGCAACTCGGTGGGTTCTTCAAGGACCAGGTTCTTTCCAGCTTTCTACTCTGCCTTCCCAGATATAATTTCCTCCTGATTCCCTTCAAGTTTAAAGATAGCATTGCCTGCTACTAACAGTTTTGTGTTTGCTTATTAATATTGCTTAGAGGGAGCCAGAAAATTTATACAGATACCTTTCAATATGGCAAATGTAGATCTTATGCTCATTCCTGGACCAATCTCACAACTTCATTGGCTTAAAATCTAATCAGTAAGAATCCTCATTTAAACCTGATGAGGAGATAGATAGTTTATTAGATCTAGGGTACAGTTAACAACCTAAAATTAGGTAATGGATTCAACTTGACTAGTACTGTCCACATCATAGTTGAAATTAGTATGTAAGAAGCCAAAAACCCAAGCGTCCCTATGTGTGCCTAAGTGCTCCTACCTCTAACCCCAACCCATTCCTCAAAACTACCTCCATCAAACTTGCAAAAGGATATAGCAGCTGTGTGAGAGAGAAATTGTCATAAGTTATGATCTCTATTTGCAATTGATTTCTGCTTGTGGTTGGCAGAACTCCTTCCTTCATTTTTGGGTGGCACGTGCAGCAGGCCCTGTTGAATCTAGCTTTTTGGGGTTTATGTACATCATCACTGCACATTCCAACACTGATGCCGTCAAGCCACAAGCACACAGATTAAATTAGATTTTTTGTGGGCAGAACTTGGACATAGGTAACTATTAAAGCTTTCCCAAGTGATTCTAATACACAAGCAGGATTGAGAAGTATTAGTTTAGTAAACATCCTGATTGTCTGAATTTCTTGATTAATATCCTTGAGTTGCCTAGTTATGGCTTCATGTTTTGAATTCAGTTTCTTTGAAATTTACCCAAGTGACTTAAAATATAATGCATTTAAGTAAAACATTGTCTGTGGTAAGATAAATACAATTTGAGGTATAGATGCTGTGTCAGCTTCCTTTTAGAGAGTGATGTTCAATCAATGGATGCGTTTCTGAAATATAATATTATATAGCCATGCAGGTTTTGTACTGCTTTCTATTTCTGGGTGCACTGTATAACATACATTGGCAACATTTCATTTTTATATTGTAATGGGATCTCTGTAGGCTTATATTGAAATTGGTTTTCTGCTGTAATCTCACATTTTAACAGCCTCCACAGAACTGCTCAAAAACTGACTTAAAATTGTTGTGAAGAATATTTGGCATCATTGGTTTTTTTGAATTATACAAATGCTTCTCCCCACCAACACCACCAACAACAACAACAGCCATGAGAGATATTGAAGTACCATCTTAACTGCAATGGAAAGTAAATACTTGACATGTTCAATAGTTATTTTACAAAAGCTAGAAACTGCTTTTCCTCGAGTGCAGAGTCTTCAGCCATCCTCAGATTGTTCATAGGATTTTGGCACTCATGTCCAATGGTGGTGGAAAGTGATTATATCACTTGTTTTCTTTAAAATTAGTACTATAGGCAGCAGAGCTATCCAAAGCCCCTAAAGCACCCGATTGACAACATTCTCTTTGTCACACTGAGGGTGCCTTCTGGATTGGCCATGCCCACACATTTCCTGAAATCCATCCGCCAGCCACCCCCAATGCAACTGCCTTAGAGCACATAAGATCTAGAAAAGAGGAGACTTTTTTCTTGCTCCTAGTCATCACCTCCTCTGTGAAGTATTGAGGTGCTTCTTGGTTCCACCCCACCTCTGGGTCCCTGCAGACCACTTACTAGCTCACTTAGTCATTTTCCTGTCATTGGGGAAAAAATACCCAACTCCCACAACTTAAAAGAGAAGAGCTGTATTTTGGTTCATGGTTTCAGTCTATGATTGGCTGGCTCCAAGGCAAAAGCAGGATAGCAGAGGAATATGGTGAAGTAATAGATGCTCTACCCATGGCAGCCAGGAAGCAGAGAGAGAAGGGAGGAGCCTGGGACGCCCTTCCAGGTCCCGCTCCCGTGACCTACCTCTAACAGCACATTCAGCTACTAAACTCATCCATCAGTGGGAGTATAGCACCCCTGTGGCCCGGTCACTTTCCAAATACATGAAATTTAGGGGGATATTTTACGTCTAAACCATAACACCAGCTATGGATTTTCTAAAATCTCACCTCTATAAATCTGTGTTTCTCAGTCGATAAAATGTAAAATTCACCTCCCAGTGTCATTGGGCAGAGAACTGAGATCACCTATGGATGGTCTCAGCACATGGCTCACGCTAAGGTTTCAGACTCTAGCTGCTGTCAGCACCAAGGCTGCTGCTGATTGTCCACCTGGTGGCTATTGTGGGGGAACATCTCACATATTTCTTTACTTTTCTCACATCTCTTTTCTCCTTTATACCCACTTGCTGCCTCCCTGCTTCTTTTTTTTCTTTTTTTTAACATACTTATGCCAAGTGGTAAAATAAAAGTTTACTGTGAAATCCATTTCTTTAAATTAGAAGAATTATCCTGTTTAATGGAAAATATGATGTAAATAACAGCCTAAATGGTCCTCAGATGTAGCAAAAACATGCAACAAAGCCCAGTGCACAATTACTTTTCAAGCCTTGCTCACCAAAGCAGGTCACGTGATCAACACAAGCTTCAAGGCGAGGAGAAATAAGCTCCATCTTCTGTTGACAAGCATCAAAGTCACACTGTGAAAGGAAATGGATCAAGGGAAGGGATAGATCAGGGCTCTTTTTACAATCTTCCATACCAATGGCCTGACCCACACAAATTACCTACAGCCTCTGTCTGGCACCCTATTTCAGGACACCATCATGCCACACCCATTCTAGTACTCCCACAGTGTCCAAAGTAATCGCCTTTTCCTCCCTCTAGCTGCTAGCCTCTCCTCTGTAGCAAGGAGAAAAAACTGTATGCTGTACCATGCCAGATCTCCACAACATGATCCCTCTCACCCCTCAAACTCAGTTCACTCTGTCCAAAACTTTTTTCTTGACTTTTCAACATGATCCTCCCGGGTCTCATTCACATCCAGGCTCTCCTGTGAGATTGTTTCTAAGAACCTCAGGTTCAAGAGAGAGAACACAGATGCAGGCTAGCACAAAATTATTCTGTTGCCCAAATGTACAGCTCAAATTGCCCCTCAGAATCAGAGATCTGCCGGACACAGTTTAGGAAATCCTGTTTGAAGAAAATAACCAGTCTAAGTCACAGAAACCTAATATGTTTCTTTTCATGGTTCCCACACCCTAAAGAGTAAAAGGCCAGTTGTGTAGGAGGGAGTGCTTGACCGAGCCTAATGTGAAACCTTCTGCATGAGCCAAGCTTCCAGAAATATCTATGACTGTCCCTGATCTCTGAGCAGAAGGCCGCATGAGACGTGATGACATCCAGTGTGAGCTCATCAAGCAGTGGCACCTGACACCTTATCTTTTAACAAGTGGGGGACATGGGTGTCTTCCAGCTACTCTCCTAAGTCCCCTCTACCTTTGCCTTCTCAGCTTGAACCTTGGGTTTTTCTTGTGTTCAAGGTGTTTCACCAAGTTGCTGCTCCAGGATGTACTGGTCCTACTCTAGCTAGACAAGTACAGTATCCCAGGACTCTGGGAAGACAGCTGCACCGTGCAGTGTGAGTCTAAGCCCTGTCCCTGTGGTGATGGAGGCTCCACTAAGCACCTGTTCTCTCACCTCCATCCCCGGTAGAGGGGTGCCATGCTCAGTGGAGTGGCATCCAGTTCCTGGCCCAGGGTGAAGAGGGGGGTGTGTAATTTGTTATCTAGACCAGAATCCTTTTCAAAATGATAAATGGGACAGGTTGCAATAATGTACTATGCCCTCAAGGTGAAGATGATAGGAACAAGGGGCCCTTATTTTCTATACTGTAGTGCAGGCCTTTGTTGCTCATCTGATATCTTGGATGAAAGTCCTCCACCTCTGTAACTTCTCCTCCCAACTGGATGCTCAGAAAGAAGGAGATAGGTTCTCCAGGGTTTTTTGCATCTTTTCCCACCTTATTTACTCAAGGGGAAAAAAGCAGTTTCTTTGTAATTAAAGCATGAAATTAACTATTCAGGTTAATCAGTCTGAATGTATACCTTGATTTGTGGTAAATACATAAAAAGAAAAATCTAACTTCATAATACTTCAGAAATAAGAGGAAAATTCCAGTAAATAGAATAAATCAGAGGGAAAAAATGCTCAAGTATGCAAGAGACATGAAGATATGCTAAAAATAAATGAATTAAATAGTAATATTTGACACAATCATGAAAGGTATGTGTAGGGAACAGGGAAAAGAGATGTTATAGGAGCGGTTAACTATTATAAAAATTATGGGTCGTTCTAAATTAATTTACAGGTTTTGTACAATGTCCATCAAAATTCTAACAGAATAAGAGGTGGAAGTGATGTGCCAAATGGTTCTAAAATTTATAAATGAGTTTCTTTCTTCATAAATGTTATTTTTGCTATCTTCATAAATAGAGGATATTAAATCCCTTACAAATACTACAACATACTGTAAAATTACAAGGTCTAAAATATCATTATAATAATACATTTTTTTAAAAATAAATGTTGATACCAGTCAAAAGACCAAATATATAGAGGTGGCTTCATTAATTAATTTAGGATGATATTGTTTCAATGTACTCAGGAACTTGATTTTCTGAAAACAAAAATTCTGTGTCATCAGATCATATCATAACCACATAAAGCAGATACATGTAAAATTTTAAATGTACAATTAATACCACAAAATAAAAAAATATGTTTCTATTTATTTGGTTTCTCAGTAATGAAGGATTTTCTACACATTAAGAGGCTATGTGACACACCGAATCAGCCCGCTGTAGACAGGAAGGTCTGTGCACACCCTACCGAGGTCCTGAGTCACGCAGAAGACACCGAATCACCCCGCTGCAGACAGGGAGCCACCTGATTCCACACTACAAAGACGCAGAGGACACCAGACCACCAGACCAAGGTACTGAGTCCCATTGTTCCCGGCCCAGAGGTAGAGGCTTCTGAGCCATCATCCCACTGCTCCTGGTCCAGAGGAAGGGGCTTCCCAGTCACCATCCCTTCCGCTGCTCCCAGCCCAGAAGAAAGGGCTTTTGGGCCAGCTTCTGTCCCACTGCTCCTGGCCCAGAGGAAGGGGCTACCAGGCCACCATCCCTCCCACCACTCCCAACCCAGAGGGAAGGGCTTCTGAGCTGCCATCCCACTGCTTCTGGTCCAGAGGAAGGGGCATCCTGGCCACCATCCCTCCGGGTGCTCCCAGCCCACAGGAAAGGGCTTTTGGGTCACCATCCCTACCACTGCTCCCAGCCCCTGTCCCACCTCACCCAGCTCAGAGGAGGTAATTCATGCAGGCACTAACAGGCCCCCACCCCAGTCGAAATGAGAAAACATGTAAATAAGACACAAAACCAGACTTCCAGATCACCTACAGAAACCCCAAAGGGAAATGAGATGGAACACTCTGATACTCAACCACCTGGACCCACTGAACTGGCAGCAAAAGGGGATCTGGAAAAAATGAAATCAGAAATAATTTCTCAGATAACAGGAAAAATTGTGCTCCTAGTGCAAGACATGATTAATAAATCTAGAGAGAAGCTGAGGAACATGATGGAATCTCAACATAAGAAACAAATGGAATCCATAAAACAGATGCAAATAGATTTCCAGGACATGAAAAAATCCATTGAAAGTCTACACAGCAGAATGAGCCAATGTGAGGACAGAATTTCAGATATAGAAGATAAGATTGCAATTAGTGACCAGAAAAAGAAAAATTGCTTCAAAATTATAAGGGAACATGAGAAATCAATCCAGCAGATGCTAGATGATGCAAAAAAGAATAACATAAGACTGATTGGGCTCAATGAAGAAACAGGAGAGAGTGGAGATGACATAAAAAATCTCTTCACAGAAATAATGGCAGAAAACTTCCCAAACAGGGGAAAAGAACTTGACATACAGATAAGTGAGGCATATAGGATTCCAAAGAGCCTTGATCAAAAAAAAATCTACACATAGGCATAGAATTGTTAAGATTCCAGAAACACAACAGAAGAACAAAGTTGTCCAAGCAGTCAGAGAAAAGAAACAAATCACATACAAAGGAAAGCCCATCAGAATCACAGCAGACTTCTCAACACAAACCATCAAGGCAAGAAGAGCTTGGAGTGACATATTCCAAGCCCTAAAAGAAAACAGCCTCCAACCCAGATTGATGTACCCTGCAAAACTATCTTTCAAAATGAATGGAGAAATAAGATGCTTTCATGGCAAAGAGCACCTTAGGAACTTCTTGACTAGCAAACCAGCACTCCAAAGAATTTTACACGATAGCCTAGGAACAGACATTGAGGATCACAACCCCAGGAAGCAAAGCAGAATGAACCCATCTGGCATGACAAGAAATTAAATGTAAAGGGGGAGAACCCAACAAAAAGAAAGAGTCATGGCAATGACAAGTCAATACATTTCAGCTATAACCATCAACGTTAATGGTCTCAATTCAACAATCAAAAGAAATAGACTGGCAGAATGGGTCAAGAAGCAAAATCCAACAATATGCTGCATACAAGAAACACACTTAATTCAAAAGGAAACTCATAGACTGAAAGTTAAAGGGTGGAAAACAATACTCCATGAGACAGGAACCTGAAAAAAAGCAGGAGTAGCTATCCTCTTGGCAGATCAAGTAGATTTCAAACCAACACTGATTAAAAGAGATGAAGAAGGACACTATATCCTTGTAAAGGGAAGAATCCAAGAGGAAGAGATGGCAATCATAAATATCTATGCACCAAACACTAGTGCACCCAACTATATAAAACAAATACTAATGGACATGAAAAGTCATATATGCACTAATACAATTGTACTGGGGGACCTCAACACCCCACTGTCACAAATAGATACATCAACTAGACAAAAACTAAGTAATGAAATACTGGAACTCAATCAAACTCTTGAACAAATGAATTTAACAGATCTTTACAGAGTCTTCCACCCCACAAAATCAGAATACACATTCTTCTCAGCTGCACATGGGTCATTCTCAAAAATAGACCACATACTCACACATAGAACAGGTTTAAGTAAGTGCAAAGGAACTGAAGTTATCCCCTGTATATTATCAGACCATAGTGTGATGAAATTGGAGATCCATAGCAAAAGAAACTCAAAAAATTTCATAAACACATGGAAATTGAACAACACACTTCTGAATAACCAATGGGTCACAGAGGAAATTAAAGAAGAAATCAGACAGTTCCTTCAATTAAATGACAATGACAATACAACATATCAAAATCTATGGGACACAATGAAAGCAGTCTTATGAAGGAAATTCATAGCAGTGAATATGCATATTAGGAAAACAGAACAAGCCCAATTAAACAACCTGATGCTGAACCTCAAGCTTCTAGAAAAAGAAGAACAGAACAACCCCAAAGCTCATACAAGGGAGGAAATTATAAAGATCAGAGGAGAAATCAATGCAATGGAGACTAAGAGAATGATACAAAAAATCAATGAAGCCAAGAGTTGGTTCTTCGAAAGAATCAACAAAATTGACAAACCTTTAGCCAACTTTGTCAGAAAAAAGAAAGAAAAGGCCCAAATCCATGCAATTAGGAATGAAAAGGGTGAAATTACAACAGACCCAGCAGAAATCCAGAGGATCATCAATACCTACTTCCAGAACCTATATGCCAATAAGATGGACAACACAGAAGAAATGGACAGATTCCTAGATACATATGAATTACCAAAGTTGAACAAAGAAGACCTCAAAATTCTGAACAACCCAATATCAACCAATGAAATTGAAAATGTAATTAAAAACTTATCAACTAAGAAAAACTCGGGCCCTGATGGCTTCACTGCTGAATTCTACAAGACATTTAGAGAGGAACTGCTGCCACTACTGTTTAAACTCTTCAGTGAAATTGAAAGGGAAGCAATACTCCCAAATTCATTCCTGGAAGCAAGCATCACCTTGATCCCCAAGGCAGAGAAAGACCCAACTGAAAAAGAGAGCTATAGGCCAATCTCACTAATGAACATAGATGCAAAAATCCTTAATAAGATAATGGCAAACAGAATGCAGAAGATCATCAAGAAGATCATACACCCTGATCAAGTGGGATTCATCCCAGGGATGCAGGGATGGTTCAATATATGCAAATCAATTAATGTAATACACTGTATCAATAGAGCCAAGAACAAAAACCACATGATTATCTCCATAGATGCAGAAAAAGCATTTGACAAAATCCAACATGCATTTATGATAAAAACCCTAAAAAAAATTGGAATAGATGGTCTCTACCTCAAACTGATAGAAGCCATCTATGAAAAAGCAACAGCCAATATCATACTAAATGGTCAAAAACTGAAATCCTTCACACTCAAATCAGGAACAAGACAAGGATGTCCACTATCACCACTCTTGTTCAATATAGTTCTGGAAACATTAGCCATGGCAATTAGACAAGAGAAAGAAATAAAAGGAACAAAGATAGGCAATGAAGAAGTCAAATTGTCATTATTTGCAGATGACATGATACTCTATATGGAAGACCCCAAGAACTCCATCAAAAGTCTTCTAGACTTAATAACCAAATTCAGTCAAGTAACTGGTTACAAGGTCAACACACAAAAATCAATAGCTTTCCTCTACACAAATGACAGACTCACTGAGAGAGAAATAGGGCAAATAATTCCTTTCACAATAGCATCCAGAAAACTGAAATACCTTGGAATCATCCTAACAAAAGAAATCAAATACCTCTTCTCTGAAAACTATGGCACTCTGAAAAGAGAGATTGAAGATGATATCAGAAAATGGACAGACATCCCCTGCTCCTGGGTAGGAAGACTCAACATGGTAAAAATGACCATACTTCCAAAACTACTATATAGATTTAATGCAATTCCAATTGAGATCCCAGCAGCATACTTCATAGACCTCGAGAAAACAATCCAAAAATTCATTTGGAACAAGAAGACACCCAGAATAGCAAAAGCAATTCTAGGTAACAGAGACATGGCAGGGGGTATCACAATCCCCAACCTGCAGCTATACTACAAAGCTACTGTGGTAAAAACAGCATGGTACTGGCAAAGAAACACACGTGACAACCAGTGGAACAGATTAGAAGATGCAGAAACAACTCCAGACACCCTCAGCCACCTCATCTTCGACAAAGGAGCCAAACACCCTCACTGGAGGAAAGATAGCCTCTTTCATAAATGGTGCTGGAAAAATTGGGCTTCAACTGGCCAAAGATTAAAAGTAGACCTATATCTCGCACCATGCACTAAACTAAAATCAAAATGGATTAAAGAACTAAATATTAAAATAGAAACTCTGAACCAGTTGGAACAGAGGTTAGGTAGAACCCTTGAAGACATCAGTATAGGAAAAGATTTTATGAACAAAACCTCAGTTGCCCGTGAACTAGCACAAACAATCAACAAATGGGATCTCTTCTTATTAAAAAGCTTCTGCACAGCAAGAGAAACCACCAGCAGTGTGAAGAGACAACCCACAATGTGGGAAAAAATCTTCACCTGCTCTTCCTCAGACAAAGGTCTACTATCTCAAATCTATAAAGAACTTAAAAAGATCAGACCTCCCAAATTTAAAGACCCAATCCAAAACTGGACATCTGAAATGAACAGACATTTCTCAGACAAAGAAGTAGAAAAAGCAAATAAACACATGAAAAAATGTTCAACATCAATGATCATTCGAGAGATGCAAATGAAAACAACACTGAGATTCCACTTCACTCCTGAAAGAATGGCTGCTATCATGAAATCAACCAATAACAAATGCTGGTGGGGCTGTGGGGAAAGAGGAACCCTGCTCCACTGCTGGTGGGAGTGTAGACTGGTGCAAGCACTGTGGAAATCAGTATGGAGATACCTCAAAGAACTAGGACTGGAAGTCCCATTTGACCCTGCTATTCCACTGCTGGGGATCTTCCCCAAAGAATTAAAAGAATCATACCACAGTGATATATGTGCACCCATGTTCATAGCAGCACAGCTTGTGATAGCTAAAACTTGGAAACAGCCCAAATGCCCATCAACTGGAGACTGGATAAAGAAAATGCGGGTTTTTTTATAAAATGAAGTACTACTCAGCCATAAAAAATGTGAAATTAGAGACATTTATAGCTAAGTGGATGCACATTGAGGCGATACTCTTAAGTGAAATAAATAGGATACACATGTATAAATACTGAATAGTTTCTCTGGTGTGAGAAAGTGAAAGTGTAAATAAGGACTAAATGTATAATAGATAATGTGAAATAGGAAGAAAAGGGGCAAAGGGGAAGGAAGTGGGAGGGCTAAGGGAAAGGATAGAAGGGAATGGGATTAATATGAGAAAATGGAAAAATAGGAACAAAATCTTTTTAAATAGGGAGGACTGGAGGGGTTGAAGGGAGGGCTGGGCAAGGGTGAAAAATAAGAACCAAGAGAGACTAAAGTTGCAAATTTCCAATGATGAATGTCATTATATTGTATACCTAAAATGTACCAGTGATTAGAATGAATAATCGATAATGTAAAATAGGAAGAAAAGGTCCAAAGTGGTAGGGGTAGTGGGAGGGGCAGGGGAAAGGAAAGAAGGGAAAGGAAAAAATGATGAGAAATGGATAAAATGGAAATAAAGTCTTTGTAAATAGGGAAGGGTGGAGGGCATGAAGGGAGGGCTAGGAATGGGGAAAAAATAAGAACCAAGATGCATTATGTAAAGGTACAATTCCCAATGAGAAATGTAATTGTGTTGTATACCTACAATGTACCAATAAAAGAATTTAATACAAAAAAAAGAGGCTATTTAAACCACCTAAACTTCTGCAATTTAAAAGAAAATAAGCAACATTATAAGACAATATCCTAACGTATTTTTTATTTTATGAAAAAATAATACAAAATTTCATAACAGAATAATGGGTAACAATAGTTAATACACTGTGTATCATAATCTTAAAAATAGTTACTCAGAGTACAAGACATAAACAGTAAAAGACTCTCATATAAAGAACCAGATAAATGCTCAAAACTTTTTCCATGAACTAAGAGAAACTAATAGTATAAATGAAACAAATTAGCATACATATTAAAATATTCTTGAAACAATAAAAGAGGTAGCTTGAGGAAATATTTGAACTTCTCTCTCTCTATTTCCTATTTATCTATCTCCTAAGATATAGTTTGTAACTAATGGGTGAAGCAGGATGGTTGTTGAATCATTTACCCATTACCACAACAGTGCTGCCTAACAAACATCCAAAACCTCAAAAAGCTAGGACGGCAGTCACTTGCTCACAGTCTGCAGCCAGGCAGGGGCCAGCTGGGCGGCCCTGCCGTCCTTAACAAAGGTGTCCGGGAGGCGGCTGGGGTCTGCTGATTCCAGTGCCCTCCACACCTTCCCTGGGTCTCTCACCACCACCCCGGCGAGCTGCTATGTCCACATGGTGATGGCAGAGGAGAAAAGATGGAAAGATTTAAGGCTGTTGGGCCCCCAAATGCACGAGTCACTTCCTCCCCATTCTGTGGATGAAACAAAGTCATGGCTTGGAAGTAGTTTGTTCCTCAAAGGTTCCTGTGCTGCAAACTGGGTCCTCACTGTGGTAGCATTGCGGTGGGAGACCTTTAAGAGGTGTCCTTGTAGAAGATAACTAGATCACGGGGATGTCGCCCTTGGAATGGATCAGTGCTGAGCCCCAAGAGTCAGTTAGCTCTCACAGAAGCTATAAACTATACAGTTGCTATAAAGCAAGGCCGCCCTCCTGTGCTCAGCCCCTTCTGCTGACAGCCAGGGCCCTTCCTGCTTCTCCATGGTGTTTGGCACAGCTAGGCGACCCTCACCAAGACCTTGGCAGCATGCATTCCAGACTGCAAGTAGTGAACCAAGTAAATCTCTTAACTTTACAAGTCTCCAGCCTTGGATGTTTTGTTATAGCAACATAAAATGGACTGGGAATACATGTGGGATGGGAAGTAGACTGCTGTCATGGGAGGGACTCAAAGTCACAGGACAAAAGACCTAATGGACACATCAAGAGGCAAAACTTGGGAGCATTCATGCAATTCATCAAGAAAATAATCTCATCTTGGCTGATAAATAGGCAAAGGGCTCAAGTTTTCACACAAAGGAAATACATAAAAGGCAAATAAAAATATAAAATCTTGATCGACTGAAACAAAAGGAATGTATTTTAAGAAATAATACGTAAAAATAGGGAGTTTTAAGTTTCATGCTAATTTAATAAATCCTCAAATATTCATTTTAAAGCACAAAAGCATATTATTTCTTTTTCTTTTTGGCACCAGGGATCAAACTCAGGACCTTGCGCTTTCGAGGCAGGTGCCGGAACCACTGAGCTAAATCCCTGGCCCAAGCATATTATTTCTTAATCTATTTTCTAAAGTGATGATGTCCCAGAATGGAAATTCACATGCAGGTACTACAAAGGCCTATTAGTACAAACTTTCTGGGGGAACACTGAGCACTATGTATCAAAAGTATTTTCTCCATTGCTTATAATTTACAGAAGATAAATATACCTGAAGAGTTTTGTAGAACCAATACAAAGCAGGTTGTTATTGAGCTGTCAGAGCAATACCACTGTACGCCTTTGGAATTGGTTACAGTTAGACAGAAAGGAGGAATGGAGACAGGAGTCAGCTCAGCCCTGTAAGTACGAATGCGTGGTCTCCCGGATAGATGCAGCCTTTCCACAGGAAAGGAAGACCATTTGCCTCCTTCGGTATAAATCATTTTGATTTCTTGCCCAGCATTCATTTCTTTTTTGTCCTTCCTGAGAGAACCCCAGTGTTGAGCAAGTATGCACCCCACTCCTCAAAGACCTGATAAGTGCACTTCACTGCGCACAGCATCTCCCCAACAACGGTCATTGGCTCTGGCATTGGCACATGACCTGGGCTCTGCCAGGCCTGCACAGTGGAAGGACTTAGGCCCCATGCTTGGAAGACTGCTCTTCTTCATGCTGGTTCTGAGAGGAAGCAAGTGCCCTGACTGCCATTGTTCCAGCCACAGAGGAAATGGCCCTGAGAAGGGGCAGAGCAGAGTGATGAAAAGAACAAGGATCCTTGGTGCCTTTCTTCAGCTTCTGATCACCTGTGTGTAGCCTCCTTTGCCTTCGAGCTCCTAGCAATGGGAGACAACATGCTTCCTTATTGTTTGAATCATCAGAAGTCTAAGTTATCTATTCCCCATGGGCAGGAGCATCCTAACCAATGCACCTCCCCCAGCACACGCGTCCTCTCCTAGATTAGGTCCTCCAAAACACGTGCCAACTTTGGAACTGATATTTCTTTACAGAAATCAGAACACGGGCAGAATCACTTCTTGACCTTTTGCCTAAGATCAAGTGCAGAACACGGGCAGACAGATTCCAGGCAGCCCACTGGTCATTGCGCCCTTCTGGGAGGTGCCCCAGGAGGTCAGACACCCCAGCCAGCACTTCATCCCATCAGATGCTGCAACTCCACTCAACACCCCAAGGTGGGGGGTGGAGGGTAAATGGAAGGGTGGTGACCTGTCTGTTTACTGAACCTCAGAGCAAGTCTGTTTTACGAGACCAACAGAGCCTGGCTTTATGCTACATCTCCAGCCACATTCCTGATTTAGGGCAATTCTGTTTTGTGTGCAGTGTTACTTATCCATGGGACTATTACTTGTCTCTCTACTAAAAATGGTTATAGTCTCAATATTTTCTTATCTGAGAACGAAAATGCTTCAAGATGTGCTACAGTAAATGTCTCCTATAAAGATATGAGTTGCAATTTTGCTCTCAAAATCGCAAGTTTTGTAAGCTCTATTATAGTGATTATGACCTTTCATTGGAAACGTTCTTGAGACATTTTTAAAAGCCATATCCATATGATTAAATGTAAAAAGAATATTTCAACACACTGTTAATAGGACATGAGGGGCCAATAAAACAAATGTTCTGTAGATATGAGAAATTTCAAATTATTGGTGCCTTTTTCAAAATTTTTATTAAGGTTATATTGAGTTTTAGCATTGAGTTGTAAGATACTCCTATAGCACAAATGGAAAACCTCATCAACTTTGACTACACGAGAATACAAATTCTGTTCTTCCAACTGTCTTAATGAATAATTAATATCATGTTCAATGATCTGGCTGCAAGCACCAATCAGCTGGCCAAGGTAAATTGGATTTGTATTGAAGAAATAGTTCCCCGTGCTCATCACAAAGATTACTGTTTCTTTTAAGAAAGCCTATCATCATATGAAACAAAGCCCTACTGGAATACCTCTTTGCTATCTGCATGAATAATCATTCCTTTTTGAAACTACCCTGTCACCACACTAACTGATCTTAAAGACCTGTTTGTAAAAGATAATTGCTAATAACAACAGAAATTAAATTGGTTTTTTGGAATTGTTTTCCTTCTGTGACCCCGCATTTCCAGGGTAACTAAAAGAAGCCCTTTTTAGTGTGAAGGCTGTCAAAACCCCTGCCCAGTGCACCTCCTAATCACACAGTAGCTTCTCCAGTGGAAAGAAAACAGTGCTGAAAAGTGTGATACTGCCTATCAGAGCTGCGAGTTCAGAGTGAGTCAGTGGTCACCAGGCCTCATCGCGGAAGTCTGAAAACACAAAATGTCAGAATCAGAGGAATGTACAATGCTCATCTCATTGAATCATCCCTCAGGTTCCTGAATTCTTATTACAAAAACTACCATCAAGTGGACATTTTTGTCAGAATCATACATGGGAGGCATAAAAGACTGTGAGGCACGCCTTCTTTTACTGGTACTTGGTGATAACAATAATGAAACCATTGAATGAGCGAAGCAATTTGGAAGTGGTAAAGTGAGTGAGGTGGGGCTTATACACACTGAGGTGGGTCAACCCAGGTGAGGATGACTCACAGATGAACTACATACACAGTTTTAGGTCCAGTTACTGAAAAATTATAGGTGCCAAGTGCTCTTTCAGCTAATGAATTCTGCCATATACTACAGGGTTAACATGACAATCCATATTAGCATACTAATGATGCTAAGCTAAAAATTTTAATTAAAATAAACTATGCATTATAAAGGTTAGACAGTTGTCCTAATTTAAAAGGAATGGCAACAATTAATCATGAAGAAATGTGTTTGGGACTCTGAGTTTCTAATCTCTACCTATAGATACGCACGATGAAGAGTTTCACTGGGTTGTCAATTGCTGAGTGCCGTTTGTTAAATTATGACTCCTTGGCAATCTGCACATATTTTAGTTTATGAATACTGAAATTACTAAAAATACTGAAATTAAATAGCCCTTCATTCAAAAATCTTCCATGCACAACAAAGATAAAAGCCAACAAAATTGAGTTTTCTGGGTGGACATCATGTAAAGAACGCACGTGAATTTTATATCTGTGTTTGACTCATTAGGAAGACCTTTGTAGACTACCAGTGGGTCACAGAAAGTGGTTTGCTCATGACGGTAAAGAGAACCTATTCTTTAAAGACCTTGAATGTGAAAGTCAGAACTTCCTCAGGATGAAAGGAGGACCTGCTGTCTTCCATTTACACAAATCTGAGCTGCCACAGCTGCAAGCTGAATGAAAACACTCCAAACCTCTTCCACGTGGCAGCCTTTTAATTAAAGAAGGCTTATTTTGTCCCTAGGAGTCTTTGCCTCCTCTGAGCTGACGATTCCCGTGTCTTTGGGCACAGGTTGGGAAGCCATCACCTGCCAGTCGCTCTGCCAAAGCCAAGTCTTATACTAAGTTTGAAAACTGGAAAGGAGGAGAGTAGAGTGGGTTGGCCCGAAAAGAGCCTGGCCCTGGGTGCAGCCGAGGAGATGGTTCTGGCAAGCAGGGCTGGAGCCAGAGGCTGTCTTCCAGCTGAGGAGCTCAGACTTTGTGTTTGGGAAGATGCCAAGATGACTTTTGAGCACAGGAATTAAAAAGTCCAAAGTAGTATTTTAAGAACATTAGGTCTGACAGCATCCAGGGCTGGCCAAGAGGCAAGACATTCAGTTATAAGACCACAGTGCGTTAGTGATTATGGACTTGGCTCTGGAAACTACATGCCTGGCAGGGAATTCCAACCCTGAACTTACGATGTGAACATGACCAAGTTACTCAGCCACCCCAGGCCTGTTTCCACAGCTACAAGGCAGGCACGAAAGCATTACCAGTTTCACAGGTTGGTTGTGAGGGTTCAGTGAGTTAATCTGCACAATGCATTTGACATATGACACATAGGAAGGACTTAAATGTTAAGTTGTATTGCTATAATCTCCATTATTATTATTATTATTATTATTATTATTATTATCCTCACTGCTAAATCATAGTGGATATATGGTGGACCCTAAAGTTACAACTGGCCTGGCACAAGAACAACTTGGGCTATGACCAAAAATTTAGTTTTAACTTATGACCAAAGCCTTGAGTTACAACCCAAATGCCAGCAGCTTGTGCTTCCAAATGGTCTCAGATACAGATTTAACCCTTAAAGAGTCCTGGAAGGACTCTTACAGCATCCTTTCTTGTGTGGGGTTAACTGAGAAATCCTGGGCCAATGTTTCTCTAAGGACACTGAGATCTGCCTGTGTACAGGAAAGAGACTTTGAAGGCTGTGAAGCGGAGGTGAGCCTTCAGTTGACCAACTTGAGTTACAACCAGCCCTTATGAACAAATTGAGATGGTAAGTCAAGGGTCCACTGTAACACAAGTCCTTGAACTGAGTGATGGTGAAGAGAACAGAAAGGAAGGGGCATATTTGAGAATTATTAAAAATGAGGTTCCTTACCCTCTCCCACAGCCTTCTTTTGTCTTGCCTTTCATTACTAATCAAAGGCATGGGTTTGGCCCTGGCATCTAAGGTTTGGAACAAGACAAAGATGCCTACTCTCACCACCTCTATTCAAAAAAGTGTTGAAAATCCATCCCAAAACTATTAGACAAAAAAGAAATAAAAACTATCCAAATTGGAAAGAAGTAAAAGTTGTTTGTTAGTGACAATTTTATATATAGGAAGTCCTAAAGATTCTACCAAAAAACTATTAGAACTAGTAAATAAATATAGTAAAGTAGTAGGGTACCAAATCAACACATAAAAATCAGTAGCATTTCTATAAACAATAAACTTTCAGAAAAAAGAAATCATGAGAACAATAGTATTACAATAGTTACATTTTTAAAATAAATTTAACTAAGGAGGTAAAAGACCTGCACATTGAAAACTGTAAAACGTTGAAGAAAGAAATTGAAGATGATTCAAATAAAATGTAAAGGACTCTCATGTTCATGGCCTGCCAGAATTAATATTGTTTAAATGTCCATATGACCCAAAGTGATCTACAGATTCAGTGCAATCCCTGCCCGAATTCCAATGTAACTTTTATAGAAATAAGGAAAAAAATCATTCAATTTATGTGCAACCACTAAAAATTCCAAACACTCAAGATAATCATGAGTGAAAAGAACAAAACTGGAGGCATCACCCTGCCTGCTTTCAAACTCTAGCTGCTTGACCGACAGTGTGGCTCCATCTTGATAAACCCATCACTAGTTGAAAATATGATACGCGAAAGATGCACTTACTATGCCCACCTAATGCTAGGGTTTAGTGCTAGAGACTCCTGCAGTCAGGTTCCAGTCCCCACCTGCCCATTGTGTGACACAGACCTGAGGAAAAAATACACTAAGAGACAGAACTAAGAGAGAGAAAGTGGGGTGCCAGGATGACCAATGCCAGTGCAACTGACAAAGGTGCTGGACAGTCCCAGGCACTGACTTTTATTGGCAATCAATTGGGATAAATGCGACATGTGATTTCTATGGAAATTAATGTAAACAAGGCTTAAAAAGGACAAGACAAAGCATTCTCAAATTAGTAACAGAATAGACAAAATATATGATTGTAATTAGAACATTGTCCTTCTAGTCAGAAGGTTTTAGTTGTGGGCATGGAATTTGGGTGCAAGTTACTCTGACCTTGGCACATAGGCTCCAGCCAGACTCACTTCTATAAACAAGCCAACTGTAGGGTTAGCTCTTCGCAGCCTGCTTTGGGCATAAGCAATATTATGTCCTCTGCAGTTTAGCAACTGACTACACAATGCAGTTCAGCAACCGACTACACAGTGCAGTTCGTCATTCACCCTCTTTGATCATCTGATTGGTGCCACTGCTCACTGCCACTGCTGAGAACTATGAGAGTCTTTTAGCACATATTACTATCCTGGGAAAAGATCAAAATTCAAAATATGGTTTCTACCAAATGCATATTGCTCTCACACTACGGTGAAGCCAAAAACTTGTAAATCAACATATCATAAAGTGATAATGATGAAGATAGCATTACACAGGCATAAAAGTAAACACAGAGACCAATGGAACAGAATAAAGAGCTCAGAAATGGACCCACACAGGTACAGTCAATCAATATCCAACAAGGGTGCCAAGAATACGCAAGGAAAAGGACAATCTCTTCAATAAAGGGTTTTGGATATTCACATGCAAAAGAATAAAACTGGACCCTTATCTCACAACTAACACAAAAGTCAGCACAGGATTGGACTAAAGATTTAAGCATATAACCTCAAATTATTAAACTCCTAGAAAACATTGGGGAAGAATTACATGGCATTGATCTGGGCAATTACTTGTTAGCCTTGACCCAATAAATCTCAGGCAGTACAAGCAAGACTAAACAAGTGGGATTTCACCAAAAGAAAAATTTCTGCACATTGGAGGAAACAAAAGTGAAGAGACAACTTATAACTTATAACTTGGAAGAAAATACCTGTAACCCATCTATCTATCTGATAAGAGGCTGATATCCAGATTATATAAGAAACTAAGACAACTCAACAGCAAGAAAAGAAATACCAAAAAACAAAGGGCAAGCAACCTGAATAGATGTTTCTCAAAAGAAGACATACAAGTAGACAAAAGCCATATGGAAAGATGTTCAACATTGCTAATCACTAGGAAAATGTAAATGAAAACCACAACGATGTAGCAATTCAGACTCATCAGTAAAGCTATTGTCAAAAAGATCAAAGTAGGCAGAGGAGGTGAACCTTCTGAGCCACTATACCAATGCCCCCAGCACCCAGGAGCAAAACTGCCCCCAGCCCAGAAGAGGTAAACCTTGTGGGCCACCGTACCACTGCCCCAAGCACCAAGGAGGTGAGCCCCATGGGCACCAGCAGCACACATCCCTCCCCCACCCTGACTGAAATGAAAAGACATATAAACAAATCTCACAACCAGACTTCCAGATCACCTAAAGCAACCCCAAATGGAAAAGAGATGGAACAATCTGATATTTAACCACCTGGACTCCCTGAACTGGCAACAACTGGAAAAAATGAAATCAGAAATAATTTCTCAGGTAACAGCAGAGATTGTGCCCATAGTGCAAGACATTATTAATAAATCTACAGAAGACACAGATTTTTTAAAATGGAGGAGCTGAGGAACATGATGGAATCCCAACATAAGAAACAAATGGAATCCATAAAACAGATACAAACAGATTTCCAGGAGATTAAAAACTCCATTGAAATTTTACACAGCAGAATGAGCCAATGTGAGGCCAGAATTTCAAATATAGAAGATAAGATTCCAATTAGTAACAAAGAAAGAAAAATTTTCTTTAAAATAGTAAGGGACCACAAGAAATCAATCCAGCAGCTGCTAAGTGATGAAAGAAGATTAACATAAGACTGAAGAAAACAGGAAGAAACAGGAGAGAGCGCAGATGACTGAAAAAACTCTTCACAGAAGTGATGGCAGAAAACTTCACAAGCAGGGGAAAAGAATTTGATATACAGATAAGGGAGGTATATAGGACTCCAACTAGCCTTGATCAAAAAAAATGTACACATAGTCATATAATAGTTAAGATTCCAGAAACCCAACAGAAGACCAAAATTCTACAAGCAGTTACAGAAAAGAAATAAATCACATACAAAGGAAAGCCCATCAGAATCACAGCAGACTTCTCAAAACAAACCCTCAAGGCAAGAAGAGCTTGGAGTAATGTATTCCAAGCCCTAAAGGGAAACAGCCTCCAGCCCAGATTGACGTACCCTGCAAAATTATCTTTAAAAATTGATGGAGAAATAAGATACTTTCATGACAAAGAGCACCTTAGGAACTTCATGAATACCAAACCAGCACTCTAAAAAATTTTAGACAATATCCTAGGAAATGACAATGAGGATCATAACCCCAGGAAGCCCAACAGGATGAATCGATTGGGCACGATAAGAAATTAAATGTAAAGGGGGAGAATCCAACAAAAACAAAAAGTCATGACAAGGATAAGTCAATACATATCAGTTATAACCATCAATATTAATGGTCTCAATTCACCAATCAAAAGAAACAGACTGGCAGAATGGGTCAAGAAACAAGATCCAACAATATGCTGCATACAACAAACACAAATTAATTCAAAAAAAACTCATAGACTGAAAGTTAAAGGGTGGAAAGCAATACTCCATGTGACAGGAACCTGAAAAAAAGCAGGAGTAGCTATCCTCTTTGCAGATCAAGTGGATTTCAATCCAACAGAGATTAAGGGAGACAAAGAAGGATACTACATCCTTATAAAGGAAACAGTCCAAGAGGAAGGGATGACAATCATAAACATATATGCACCAAACACTAGTGCACCCAACTATATAAAACAAATATTATCAGACATGAAAAATCAAATAGGCACTAATACAATAGTAGTGGGGGACCTCAACACCCCACTGTCACAAATAGAAAGATCAACTAGACAAAAATACTAGAACTCAATCCAACTCTTAAACAAATGAACTTAACAGATGTTTACAGAATGTTCTACCCCACAAAATTAGAATACACATTCTTTTCAGCTGCACATGGGTCATTCTCTAAAATAGACCACATACTCATACATAGAACATGTTAAGTAAGTGAAAAGGAATTGAAATTATACCCTGTATATTATCAGACCATAGTGTGATAAAAATGGAGATCAATACCAAAAGAAACTGCAAGAATTTCATAAACACATGGAAATTGAACAACACACTTCTGAATAACCAATGGGTCACAGAGGATATTAAAGAAATCAGACAGTTCCTACAATGAAATAATAATGACAATACAACATATCAGAATCTATGGGACACAATGAAGGCAGCCTTACCAGGAAATTCATATCAGTGAACACTCATATTAGGAAAACAGAGCAAACTCAATTAAACAACCTGAAGCTGAACCTCAAGACTCTAGAAAAAGGAGAGCAGGAGAAACCCAAAGTTCATACAAGGGAGGAAATTATAAAGATCAGAGGATAAATCAATGCAATGGAGACTAAGAGAACGATACAAAAAATAAATGAAGCCAAGAGTTGGTTCTGTGAAAGAATAAACAAAATTGACAAACGGTTAGCCAACCTTATCAGAAAAAGGAAAGAAAAGGCCCAAACCCATGCAATTAGGAATGAAAAAGGTGAAATTACAACAGATTCAGCAGAAATCCAGAGTATCATCAATACCTACTTCAGAACCTATACGTCAATAAGATGGAAAACACAGAAGAAATGGAGAGATTCCTAGATACATATGAATTACCAAGGTTGAATGAAGAAGACCTAAAAATTCGAAATGACCCAATATCAATCAATGGAATTGAAAACATAATTAAAAACTTACCAACTAAGAAAAGCTCAGGTCCTGATGGCTTCATCACTGAAGTCTGCAAGACATTTAGAGAGGAACTGCTGCCACTACTCTTTAAACTCTTCAATGAAATTGAAAGGGAAGCAATACTCCCAAATGCATTCCTGGAAGCAAGCATCACCTTGATCCCCAAAGCAGAGAAAGACCCAACTGAAAAAGAGAACTATAGGCCAATCTCACTAATGAACATAGAAGCAAAATTCCTTAAAAAAGACACTGACAAATAGAATGCAGAAAAACAAGAACATCATGCACCTTGACCAAGTGGGCTTCATCCCAGGGATGCAGAGATGGTTCAACATATGCAAATCAATCAATATAATACACTATATCAATAGAGCCTAAGACAAAAACCATATGATCATCTCAATAGATGCACAAAAAGCATTTGACAAAATCAAACACACATTTATGATAAAAAACCCTTCAAAAAATCGGAATAGATGGTCTCTACCTCAATCTGATAAAAGTCATCTATGAAAAACCAACTGCCAATATCATACTAGATGATCAAAAACTGAAATCCTTCACACTAAAATCAGAAACAAGACAAGGATGTCCATTATCACCACTCCTGTTCAATATAGTTCTGGAAACATTAGCCACAGCAATTAGACAAGAGAAAGAAATAAAAAGAATAAAGATAAGAAAGGAAGAAGTCAAATTGTCAGTATTTGCAGATGACATGATACTCTATATAGAAGACCCCAAGATGCCACCAAAAGTCTTCTAGACTTAATAACCAAATTCAATCAAGTAGCTGGTTACAAGATCAACACACAGACGTCAATAGCTTTTCTCTACACAAACAACAGACTCACTGAGACAGAAATAGGGCAAACAATTCCTTTCATAGTAGTATCCAAAAAAAAAAATGAAATACCTAGGAATCAACCTAACAAAAGAAATCAAAGACCTCTTCTCTGAAAATTATAGCACTCTGAAAAGAGAGATTGAAGATGATATCAGAAAATGGACAGACATCCCCTGCTCCTGGGTAGGAAGAATCAACATGGTGAAAATGACCATATTTCCAAAACTACTATATAGATTCAATGCAATCCCAATGGAAATCCCAGCAGCATACTTCATGGACCTTGAGAAAACAATCCAAAAATTCATTTGGAACAAGAAGAGACCCAGAATAGCAAAAGCAATTCTAGGCAACAGAGACGTGGCAGGGGGTATCACAATCCCCAACTTGAAAATATACTACAAAGCTACTGTGATAAAAACAGCATGGTACTGGCAAAGAAACACACGTGACAAACAGTGGAACAGATTAGAAGATTCAGAAACAACGCCAGACACCCTCAGCCACCTTATCTTTGACAAAGGCACCAAACACCCTCACTGGAGGAAAGATAGCTTCTTTAATAAATGGTGCTGAAAAAATTGGGTTTTGACTTGCCAAGGAATAAAACTAGACCTATATCTCTCACCATGCACTAAACTAAAATTGAAATGGGTTAAAGATCTAAATATTAAAACAGAAACACTGAACCAGCTGGAACAGAGCTTAGGTAGAACTCTTGAAGACATTGGTGTAGGAATAGATTTTATGAACAAAACCTCAGTTGCACAGTAACTAGCACAATCAACAAGTGGGATCTCTTCTTACTAAAAAGCTTCTGCACAGCAAGAGAAACCACCAGCAGTGTGAAGAGACAACCCACAATGTGGGAAAAAATCTTCACCTGCTATTCCTCAGACAAAGGTCTACTATCTCGAATCTATAAAGAACTTAAAAAAATCAGACCTCCCAAACTTAAAGACCCAATCTGAAAATGGGCATCCGAAATGAACAAACATTTCTCAGACAAAGTAGAAATAGCAAATAAACATATGAAACATCACTGGTCATTCAAGATATGCAAATGAAAACAATGCTGAGATTCCACTTCACTCCAGAAAGAATGGCTGCTATCATAAAATCAACCAATAACAAATGTTGGTGGGGCTGTGGGGAAAGAGGAAACCTGCTCCACTGCTGGTGGGAGTGTAGACTGGTGCAACCACTGTGGAAATCAGTATGGAGGTACCTCAAAGAACTAGGACTAGAAGTCCCACTTGACCCAGTTATTCCCCTGCTGCATATCTTCCCCAAAGAATTAAAAGAATCATACCACAGTGATATATATGCACCCATGTTCATAGCAGCACAATTTGTAATAGCTAAAACTTAGAAGCAGCCCAATTGCTCATCAACTGGAAACTGGATAAAGAAAAATTTTTTTTATAAAATGGAGTACTGCTCAGCCATAAAAAATGAGAAATTAGAGACATTTATAACTAAATGGATGCCCACTGAGGCAATGCTCATAAATGAAATAAATAGGACACACATATGTAAATGTCAAATAGTTTCACTCGTATGAGAAACTGAAAGTGCAAATAAGGACTAAAAGGTATAATAGATAATATGAAATGAAAAAATGGAAACAAAATCTTTGTAAATAGGGAGGTATGGAGGGGTTGAAGGAAGGGTAGGGGAATGGGGAAAAACAAGACAGATTATGTAAAGGTGCAAATTTCCAATGATGAATGTCATTATATTGTATACCTAAAATGTACCAATAAAATTAATGTTAAAAGAAGATCAGAGTAATAAATATCAGTGAGGATGTGGGAAAGGGGAATTCTTATACACCACTGAGAGGAATATAAACTAATACAGCCATTACAAAACACAGCATGGAGTTTCCTCAAAAAGTTAAAAATAGAATTAACATCTAATTCAGCAATCTCACTAGTAGACATTTCCCCAGAAGATTTAACATCAATGTGTTGATGAGATGTCTGCAGCCTCAAGTTCACTGCAGCATAATTCACAACAGCCAAGGTATGGAATTAGCCTAAGTGTCTATTGACTGATGAAAAGAAAAAGGAAATGTGGTTCGAGCCCCAACCTCACACAGACACACACATTGCATTTATGTGCCCTAAAAATTAAAAGAGGGTTCTTGATTAATTAATTGTGCTTAATTACTATAATCAAGATTCTCTACACTTCACACCCAAGAACCAGAATGGCATTAGGGTAAATAGAGTTAGTATTTATTAGTTTGTTATATCACTATATAATTGGAGAAATTCAAGGAAACAACCAAAAATAATTTAGAAATGTGGGTTAGAAAAGAAGGACCTCCTAGCTGCTCCAGAAAAAAAAAAAAAGAGAAAATTTGTGTGTTGACTTAGAAAAGGCCTCTAATGAGAATACCAGACCTCTTAATCTTAATATGTAGGAGGATTACAAATGCTTATTTTTACATATTTGTTCTATTTGAATATTGTGTTATTGGTGTACTGCAGATGTTTCACTGTATTACAGACCGATATCTGTTCTAAAAAATAGACATTCTGAACTGCTACTGACTTGAAAATGTTCAGAAAGAGTTATTACCACAAAAAATGCTTTCTTCTATGTCCTTACAGTTTAATTCCTATGTTACCTGGGTCTCCATCCACCATTTCTCGTACCCTACAGCTTTCTCTGGACACTTTTTATGCTTATGCATGTGCCAAGCCATGAGTCCCACATACACCATAAACTTCACAATGAGCCAGCACAAGACAGCTCAACACAACATCTAATGGATGCTTTTCCTCAATGAATAAAAGCTTATGTAAGACTTGTACCTAGTCCACCTTTTCTGTCTTGCTGCCCTGCAGATCCTGCCTTTGTCAATGACTAACCACATGTCTTCTACAAATGAAGATCTGGAAACCTTGAAATAGGCCAATGATGTTAAAATTTGCCTTAAACTAGGGACTAGATCAAATTATCAGGGCAACTGTAATTCCTAAGACCTAGACTTGGACTGCATCAATATGTCCTAAGGCTATTTCTGGGGATTTTAGCACCTGTGGTATTACAGAAAAGATATTGTCTGAGTGAATCCTGGGGGCTGTATTCCGTATTTCTTCAAGTTCACCCTTCTAAGGTTTGGAACCGCATGCAAAACCCAGGCTCTTGGGTAAAACATGGACAGGAATTGAATCTAAGTAACACGGATACCTTTTGCTCTCACAATCATCCTCATAAATACTTGGCACAGGGCCTGGCCCAGAGAACCATTCAGTAATCATTAGTCATTATCTTATCAACAAGAGATGGTTGAATCTCTCCACAACATGAAAAACTTCCAAATCAGCAAGATGAAAAGCTTTTCCTACATGCCAGGTCACTCTAGGGCATAGGCTGGTGGCAACAGGATATTTAATGGGTGGACATCGTGGTGGAGCTGCTACTTAGTTTGTATGGAGAGAAAAGTTCCTACACTTTGGAAAATAGCAAATTTCAGGACCAACTCAGAAAGGGGGAAAGACCCTGAAAGTGATAAATAAGTCAGTGACTCTGGAACAGATCATCAAGTGATTAATTTGTAATCACTCAGAAAATTAAAAGCTACAAAGTACAGTGAAATAGTTCCAGGCATCTGGGTGTGGTGGCACATGCCTATAATCCCAGCACTCAGGAAACCAAGGCAGGAGAATTGCCATGAGTTTGAGGCTATCTTGAGCTACAGAGTGAGTTAAAGGCCAGCCCAAACTACATAAAACCAGAAAAAAAATATAGCTTCAGGAGCTACAAATCATTCTGCATTAATTTAACTGAAGGAATGGTGTTAAAGGTTTAGATCTAGAATCTCCCTCCAAAGTCTCTTGTGTTCAGAGGTTGAACTTTTGGAAGGTGATTGGATCATGGGGCACTATACTCATCAGTGAATTAAGTGACTGAAGAGTTCAGAGCTGAATGTGCTGCTAGGAGATAGGGTCAGTGGGGTGTAATTTCCCTCCCTGGCTATTCCTTGCATTCTCTGCTTCCTGACTGTCATGGGTTGACCAGCTGTCCTCCACCCATGCCCTTCCACCATGCCATTCATACCTTTGATCTACCCAATCATAGACTGAAAACCTAAGCCAAAATAAACCTTTCCTCCTTTAAGTTGTGGATGCCAGGTATTTTGTCCTAGCAATGAGAAAATTAATAAGACATAGCTTGGTACCAGCAAAGTAGGGTCATTGCTGTGTCTGTAACTGAACATATGGTTTAAGCACCTTGAAAATTGGTTTCTGGGAGGAGTTTGAAAAGGTTTGGAGATGCCAGCTAGAGAAGCCCTGGAATGCTATAAGACAAGCTTGATGAGAGATTCTGGTCAAAGCTCAGAAGGCCATATGCTGATAGAAATGCAGACAGTAAAGACTAAGTTCAGAAGGTTTCAGTTAGTAACAAGAACTCCATTAGCAGTGTTAACCAAATCCTGGGAAATAAATTTCCTAGTAGGGCATGTATGTTATGCCTTGCAGAAAAGATTTCTTCATTTTGTCCAGGTCTAAGATTATGGGTAGTGGGCTAAATAATCTGATAGAGGAAATTTCACTGCAGTCCAATAGTCAGGCTGTGGCATGGGCACTTCTGGCTTTCTTTACCCTGATCTACAGTGAAAATCAGGAACAAATATTGGAGAAAAAATTCCCATGTGAAAAGTTTGCAATTTTATCAGAAAGGAAGTCCTTGCAAAGTTGAGGAAAAGGAGTTCATCCTTGCTAAAAATATTAGCATTAAAAAGAAGTCAAGTGCATCAGGACACTAAAAAAGATACCTTAAAGGCATCTCAGGAATCAGAAAGACCCCACCATTTATAGGCTCTCGGGTGCAAAATTGGAAAACTTTTCATCAGAAGATAGTCTCTGGGCCTCTTGCTCTAGAAGGTCACCTAGAGAATTTATTCACCAGGATTTGTTACATAGTTCTCAGCTATCCAGCCATTCAGAGGCCTCTACAGCCATGACCCAAGGGTCCTGGCTACTGCTTAAATAGGCAACAGAATGTGGCATCATCTACTTGGTGCTGGTTTTACAGGCATGCAGAATGAAAAAGTTGTGGAGTCAAGGAGGCTTCCACTCATATTTCAGAAGAAGGCCTGGGAGCTCAAACAGTGTGCCCCTGAGAAGGCAGTGGATGAAGCTCTGAGTAAAGCCAAAAGTGCAGTAGAAACTCTGGAATTTAGAGAAGCCAGAAATATGAATCATCTGCTGAGGAAAGCTGCAGGCAAATCACACCCAAATCTCTGTCTCCAGAATACGGACCAATATGGACTGTCAAAAACACAATTCATAGCAAGTAACCATCAATCTCCTCCCTGGAAAAGTGAATCAGAATGATTCACTTATTTCTGTCAGAAATAAAAAAAGCTACAGAAATCTGATTAAAATGACAGATGGTAACAATCACATAGGAGGGAGACATTTACAAAAAACAAGTGCAGCCTATGTGGAAGGGAAAGTATCTATATGAGGAATGGTAACCTCATTGTTAGATGATGGTAAGAAAAAAGAAGGGTGAGATGCACGAAAGCTTACATCTTAATTTATGAGTAAATGCTTGTCGATTAGTGTCACCTCCTAGTTTCCCACTGACTGATCATATGGTTACTTCACTTCCTTCAACAACAATGATCATACATACACACACACAGTCATGCACACACGCACCATACAGAAGTTTGAAGCCTGAAACAATTATCCTTTTGTCAGTAGCATCAGTTAATGTACAGGCAAACATAAAATGCAAAACAACACAGGTTCCTGGAATATTAATGCAAGAAGAGGCTTTTTAGATCTTGTCCCATCCTTTCATTATCTGGGTAGAGATACTTAAACCCAAAAGGGTTGAGTCACTACTTGCCAAGATTAGACAAGAACTTGGTACTCTCAACTTGATAACTTAATGCTTTTCTACTATACCTGACAGATAAACTGACTCACACCTCAACAAACAAAAATTAATGAACTCATGCTAATGACACAGTGACTAGTGAGACTATCACATACTAAACAACTCTAGCAAGAGACTGTGAATATATGTCAATAAAAACAAAATGAATCTTTGACAGAAAAAAAGGGTAACAGATACCAGGAATATAACAAAGAAATATGATACTAAAAGACTCAGGTACAATTTTTCCTTAACACAGAAAAAAGCTCCTTAGAAGATTGTGTAGATTTTTCTCCAAACTTTAAAAAGAGTCAGTCAAGCTTGAGATAATTCAGAACAGAACAAAGATGATTAACCTTTCATGCAGCATCTACTTTCCTTCACCCTGAGTCACAGCTAGAAAGGGGGTGGTTTCAGCTTCTAATGGATTTTTGGTGCCAAAAAGTGAGCTGAATGAGGAAGGACACCATCTGAGGTATCAAATAGAGACTTAGGACATTCATAACAAAGTCACCTTAGCCATCCAGATAGCAGCACTCTGGAAAGATCTACAGAGGAGTTCTGGAATCTTCTTTGATTTGAAAGCATCCACTTAAAATATTTGGACAATCTGCATTGGGCGGAGGAGGAAAGAGGATGCCTGACTGCTATCTCCTGGGATATCTAGAGTCAGACATCAGAAGACAGTCACACAAAGTGACCAGAGGAGCTCCCCTCACAGGAGGACTGGGACTGATATGGAAACTCACACCTCGGGAACCCAATAGGCAGTTGGTTCTCAGATGACCACTGGAAACCTTGAGAAACTGGGCCAGCTCACTTGGATCCTAAGAGAGGAGAGGTGAAGGAGGAAGAGTACAGAAAATGCATATAACGTGCAGACTAAGGATATTGGAATTAACCTGAGGAAATATGCTCTTCAGTCTGCTTCCTTCCTCCTCCTCGGCAAAATGGTGGTGGGGCTTTGGGACTCTCTAAGTACTCTCTGAGGAACACATGAGGACACCCCCATGGGCCCTGTCAAACAAGTGAGGAAGAGGGAAGCTAATGTTTTAAGTGCTCCAGTGACAGCCCCTCAGTGTAGTGCCCCAGGACAGGTTCTTGTATGCAGTTCTGCCTCCAGTGCCAGCAACAAGATCTGGATCCATATGTAAAGCTCAAAGTCTTTGTGCCTGGACCAAAGTCAAAAAGCTAGGAAATGATAGATTCAAACTTTGAACCCATATTTATCTGACTCGATTCAATATTCACTAAGATAGCAAGCCCTGAATCACTAGCCTGTGTTTACTACCAAAATATACATTTGTGTCCTTTCTTTGCCATTGAGGCCCAAGCAAAAATGGGTAGCAAAGAGAAGGCTCTCTGAGAAGATGAGCTACAGGGCTTTTTGACACAGATGGAAGTTCTTGAAAGTACTTTGGTTTTTAAAGTTAGCTCTCTTGGGTGTTCTTCTTAATATGCATGTCACAGTTGATAAGGTGTCAGCAGGAAGGAATCATATAATACTTACGGCAGACATCTGAAGAACATAATTGCCCCAGCTGACATGTGTGACTGCTCCTTCATTATCATGTCAAGAGGACAGTTCTGCTTATAAATTGTTTGCAGTGAAAATAAAATAGGAAGCACTTGCCTAAAGTTTATTATAGCCTTTTAGAGTAACATAATTATAATTATAAAATGTTCTTGCTTGGTGTGAACATTTTAACTTGCTCTTCAGAGGGTTTCTTTTGGAACAGAAAAGAAAATGTTATTGTGGTGGAAGATGTTAAGCACAGAGACTCCGTTCATGGAACTTTAGTTGCATGCTCACCAGCTTCTCTGGAGGGTGTAACTGTGTCTGGGGCCCACTGTGCAGCCTGCACTAAGAGCATCTCAGCACGAAACCTTGGTACTGTCCCCGGGGCTGTCAGTGACCCAAACTAATCTTCAGAACCAGCATCAGTCTGCAGCTGGATTTTAAACAAGTGTGACTCACTAAAGTCAGAAGGCAGACTGCTCTAATTTCCCAGCCAAACCAGGAAGTGGCTTTCACACTTACTCAAGTGAAAGACCCCCGGAATGGGTAACCCCCAAATCACACATTAGCTCCTTAGTGTGAGTCCATTTCAGATTACAGTCTCCTCTCAATGTCTGTGGAAGATTAGCACAAGGACCCCAAGCAGACAGCAAACTCTGCAGACATTTGTAGTATTGGCATGTAACTCACACAGGGCCTCCTGTAGGCTTTATCATCTCACGTTACTTAGAAACCTACTACAATGTAAATGATATGCAAATAGCTGTTATACTGTATTGTTTAGGGAACGATGACAAGGGAAAAATTCTGTAAATGTTCAGTACAGATGCAATTTTCTCCAATATTTCCAATGCATGTTTGGTTGAATCTGAGAATATGGAACCCACAGATTCAGAAGGCTGAGTATAAACTTGGTATTTATAAATCTTAGGGATTAAATTTCTTGGAGACTATCTTATCTAATGCATTGTTTTCAAGATGGAATTACTAAACTGTGAGACATTATACATCTTATCTGGGGTTAAACTGCTCATAAGCTTAACCCCAGAACCAGGAAACAAGCCCAGTGTTTCCAAGTCTAGGTCCTATCATCTTTCATCTAAAGATTGTGAATCTTTAGGTACTTGGCAGAAGAAAAAGAAGGACAGAAGAATCGGGCAGAATATGTTTTTGGTGCCTGTCACCTTTCAGTTCTGTTCCTGAGATGAGTGAAGGCAGCAGATGGAAGTCACGCGGGAGGTGTCTCTGAGATAAGCTCTGTGGCGTGGACATCACACAGCCTGTGTTCCATCAGTCGGCACTCAGTTCAGCAACCTCACCTTCTTGCCACAGCAAAGCATTATCCATGGGGCCAGGAAGAGGAGAAAATTGGTTGGAGTAAAAACATAGTCTCCTGGAAATTTCCTAGCTCTTTGGCTTCTATAACATTTTTATTTTCTTATTCCCTCATTCCTGGACTCAGACCCATTTTGAAGAAGAAGAAAGAGGAGGAGGAGGATTAGCTTAAGGAAAAGCCCACCACAAGTTTACACAATGAATATTTCCCCAACTCTTCCCCTCAAAGGATCTGAAACTTTTTTCCAGGCTAACTGTAAACCATAAAAAGGAATTTCCACAATATTCAAATTTTTTGAGGATTGTGAGCTGCCACTCATAATAAGAAACATAAAATGCCCTCGTGAAGGTCTGGTTAGAGTGAACATCTATGGAAGACAGGAGAAAGTGTAGTTTTCCCCAACGCTATTTCAGAGAGGGTCCCAAGTGCACACTTGGACAAACATACCCAGCAGCTAGAAGAATCTTCACATTTGTTCTCTAACTGTTGGACTGAGAGCCATTGTAGCAGTGAAGATAATCCAGAAGACTTGGAAACTGCCCAGTCTTGATTAAAATAATGTCAGAAACAACACTGCGTCCCAAGAGGCATTTTAGAGATTAGCACTGTGGTGTAAGAGTTAAAAAAAACCTGGGGTTAGGGCTGGGGATTTAGCTCAGTGGTTCTGCTGCCTGCCTTGCAAGCACAAAGTCCCAAGTTCCATCCCTGGTACCAAAAAAAATTTTTTTAATTAAAAAACTGGGGTGATTTGCTCAGTCACATCCTCTTTCAATGTTTTGGCACCTAAGGAAATCAGATGAATTGTGGCAGCTGGCAATAGACTGCCATAAGCTTAGCCAGGTCAGAGCCCCTAGAGCAGATGCTATTCCCAGATGTGCTATCTGTACTGAAGCAAACCAATATGGCACGGGCACTTGTGCAGCTGGGGGATGTGTTCTTCTCTATCTCCTTCAATAGAGAGGATAAAGAATATTTGAATTCTTACAACAGGGACTGCCTAAGGGCAAAGCCAACCTCCTGGTTCCCCCTGTTCTCTCTAAAATTATGATTCACAGGGACTTTGATTGTCTTGATATGACCCAAAACATACTAACATTCCTCTATGTTGATGACATCATACGAACTGGACTAATGCAGTATCTCTACTTTGGACTGGCAAGAAAACAACATGAGGAGCTAAAGTTCACCCCACCCAACAGGAACAAGAGGAGTATGCCTACAATCCTGGAGCTGCTCTGGAATACTTCCTTGTGCTTCCATAGTCCACAATATCAGTATAAAGGGGCAACTGCAGCAGCCATAGCTAAACAAGGACAAAGAGAATAAAGGCTTAGACTTGTAGGAGATGAAGGTCCGCGTCATCCCAGAGGCCAACCACCCAGAGTAGCTAAATGGCTGACAGGCTAAAAGAAAGTCCTGCTAGAAAAGAGAGATTGGAAATGTCAGCTAAGTCTCAGGAAAGCTGCTATAATGGAAACAGTACCTCTTTTCACTAACCTGTTGCATTAGGTCACTTAGACATTGAAGTTAGCCACCTCCATGAAGGAGACTTGGAGAACAATGAGGCCTGTGATTCCTCTCTCGGGAAAGAATGGGGGAAATAGTGTTTACACACACACACACACACACACACACACACACACAGTGGTTCCTTTAGTGATGTGGAAGACAGACACCAAGGAGGGCATGTTCTGTGTGTTACAGCAGGGACTGTACCAGTCACTGATTAGGTACCACTCCAGTTCCCAGAATCTGCACCTGTCTCTTCCAGCTCACAGGCCTTCTTGCCTCCTTATCTAAGACAGGCATTCGCATTTGATATTTGATAGCGTCTCCTCTCTCACCCACGCCCTGCCTCTTTCCTTTCTTTGCTTTTCTGCTGCCCTTCCAAATCTGCTGCAGGGCCCAAGTCAGTGCCCACATGCACAAATGTACAATTAGGAAATATGGGGATGGGATGAATCCTTTGACCAATGGGAAACAACAATGAGTAGATCAATTCTTCATCTAGCTCCCCTTTTCCACGAAGGGACAATCCTGAGACATAACTTAAACAACTTCTAGAAGATACGGTGTGAGAATTAACCACACTGTAGCCAGCTGGACAATGCATCTTCATATGGACTCTTCCTCCTCTCCTGCATCACTCAACTTGACCCTTCACTCAAGCTCACTGAGATTGCACCAGAGCCCTCTGCCTAAGATTGTTTTCTTGGGAAGCAAGAAAGGCTAAGACAGTCATTGTTGATTACACAATTGTTGTTCTTATTGTTATTACCACCTTGTTGATTTGTTGAAAAGGCTATAATTACTAATACATGTTAAAGCATTTAGAAGCAATGCCTAAGCATTAGCTAATATCAACATTACCATCATCATTATTCACACCACTCCCACTACATTTACTGTACCTTTTAAACTTTGTACTCTATAAAAACTGAACTTATACATTTGTTCCACAGTGTCCCTGTCCCTTCCAGCCCTTCAGGTGGGGACAGGAGGAGAATACCAAAAACAGAAAGACAGGGAAGCTAGGAATCAGAATGTGTTGACCAAAATCCTCTGGTTGTTCTAGACCTTGTTAATATCTTTCTCTTCAGAACCCATGTATCATTAATTGTCTAAAACAAAGATACTTTTGATTTTATGATGTTCTATGACATTTCACTTATTTATACAGATGCATGCCCATACACACATATATAAATATATTTTGTCTTCCTGTCCTGACGGAAGGGCCTACTTGAATCCTCCTGCTAAGATCCCAATTTAGGCAGCTCATGTGCTGGTGTTCAATAGAAGTTTGTTGTCTAAGAACTAGGCAGGCTGAGCTGGACTTCTCATTGCTCCCTCTTGACTCCTTCCTTTGTTCACAGCAAAGCATGAGCTACTCATCTCTACCATTTCTTTTTCATAGTTCCATGGTAGCTCCATCTCTAGTAGAATAAGACTTTTCTTGGGCAGAGAAGACTTCCACTTTGTGAGCAAAGTGTAAAAGGGTTTGTTAATGGTTTATATTCCCCTAAAGTCTCATGCAGTCAGAGGCAGGACCTTTGGAAGATGATTGGATTATGGGGGCTTATACCTCACATGCTATTAGCAAGTGGGGCCTGCTGTGAAGATGTGGGTCACGGTGGGCTGCCTGGGAAGGTTATATCTCCCTTTCCAGCTGCTCCTTGCACTCTCTACTTCCTGTCTACGTGCCCTGAGCATCTCTCTTCCACCATGCCCCTCTGCCATGCTGTCCTGCCATGGAGCAGACAACTATGGGCCAAAATGTGAGACAGAATAAGCCTCTCCTCCTTTAATTTGCTGGTGATGGATCTGGTGTCTCAAGGACAAACAAAGGAGCCCCTGCCTCTTGGGATGCTCTACCCCACCCTGCAGCCTTCCCAGCCACTCTGCTGGCCTGAACACCCTGCCTACACCATGAATCCCTGTCCTGCACCCCTTGGGAGGAATTTGTGTGGTTGTGTGGGTCAGGAGAAAGAACCATGGGAGTTGAGAAAGATGGCAAACATTCCTCATGCATATCCATTCCATGACTGTCCATGATCTACATGTAGCAATGGAGTTTGCCAAGGGAGTTTCCAAGTACATGATACGGGGTCAAAGGAAAGTTCCTTGCGCATTATACTTTCTTGAAATTATTTTTCCTTCAGCAGCACTTGTGTCACAAACTCTCTGCCTGTGCAACTGGCTCTTGCTCTTGCTATTTTAATTTTCTCTCACCATTTTCAAATTAAAGCATTCTAATTTTGTTCCACACTTGCCTTCCTCCCCCTCTGACCAGATTGCTAGGAACATGATCTGTCAAGAAGGAACAAAACCTGCTTTCTCCACCCTCCTATCACCAAGCTTTTTGTCCTTGTCAGTCAGAGGGGACAGAAGTTGCTAATGGGCTTTCTCTGAGTATCCTGACCTCAACAGTATGAGCCCACCCAGCTCAGCATGGGCAGTAGAGATTTTTACCAACCTCATTACTTGTGTGCTCAACGAGGTGACCCTAAATAAAGGAACCCCCACCCAAAAAGTCTTACCTGTGAGGACTTCTAAGGAACAATCATTATCATAGATTTCTCTTAACATTAAATATTTTAGTACTTGAAACAATTATGTTTATGAACTTCAGCTCTGTTGCTCTAAAAGAAATGATAGAAATGGAAATTCTTGAATTGGGAAAACTCCTACTAATTCACCCATTTTAAAAACGGATGGCAAGATGGTGTAGCAGTTAACAGCACTGGTTTAGGGATTATTCAGTCTCATTGATACAAAACAATTTTGAGAAAAAAATTTATTTCTTTCAAAGCTTATACTTTAAGTCCTTTTTCATTACTTTTTGGAACATTAAATACTTTCATAAGTGAATGCAAAATGTAAATGACAAATAATCCAGGCACAAAAGATATAGATGCAAATGTAGCACTAGTAATACCAGGAATATTTGATCCATTGTCATTAAATATTTCATTTTTAATTTTCTAAATTGATACATAACAATTGTACATTTTTATGGGGTGCAGTGTGATACCCCTAATACATGTACGATGTATGATGATCAGCATAAGATAGTCCACATGTCCATTACCCATGAACATCATTTCTTTGTTTGGGAAATAATCCAAATTCTTTCCACTACCTGAAACACTTCTTTTTAGTTGTTAATTTGCTTAATAAGCTTTTCCCCTTTGAAATAAATCATTGTAAAAATACATTTCAATTCATCTTCTTAAATTCCAAACCAATGGAAGTCAGTTTCTCGGAAAAGATGATACTGAGAGTGTCAGGAGTACAAAACTGCTTTCCTGGGAATAACACATGGGAAAGAAAAGGCACACTGTGATCCACATCATCCAGCCCACCAAGGAGCCTGGAGTCATTCATCAGGGGGAAATGGTCAGACCTTCATTCCACAGTCTTGTTCAGTCACCTGCAGGGACCACTATGAGAAAAGCGTGACCTCCAAAGCTGAGGACCTGAACATAGTCAACACTGGAAACTCCACATTCCCCACAGTGGGATGGAGAGACCATCTTTGAAGTGGAATATAATGGACTCATTTCCACAGCTGCCAAGTTCACCCCTTGTGTTTCATGGATTCATTTTCCCAAATGGGTTTAAGAGGAGCTGCTCTGGATTCTCAGAAGTCTATTTAGAGGAAAAGAGTACAGCCTCATTGCTGCAGGGGGTCTCAGGACCACCACTGACTTCCTCCTCCTCCACTCTGCTGTTAAACTTCCTTTGCCCCACTACCAACTTTGCTGGTCCTGCTGGCTTACTTGCTAATGTGACCCAAACCCTCATTCCTGGACAGTGTGATTCTGCAAGGGACTCTATCTTTTTCGGGTCAGGTCTGCTGATCTTGTCCATCCACAAACAAAATTGGCCAAGGACAGATCATGAGGCATCCAGGCCAATCTCTTGCCCCGTCGGTTAACATAGCCCCAACCCCCCACCAACTGCCCATTATGCAAGTTCAATTACCCCTAGTAAGATGGTGATTATTATCCTTAAGTACTCATCTCTGGATACAAGGGTCCAAAGGTCTCAGAAGGTAGCCATAGCTTATAGTTTTATAGGACCCTTGCCAATTCTCCTGGAAGAATGTACCACTTTTGAAAACATTAGAGTCCTTTCTTTAATGCTTCAGAGCCCAGGGTTGCAGGAATAAGAAGCATAAAGTTCCCCTGTGGGTCTTTGAGAATTATAGTGAGTGGGTCATTCTTACCTCCAACACATAGTTCTGTGCCTCCGTATTATGTCTTTTGGGGATACAGAACCACACAGAGCCCTTTAACACTGTGTGCACTGCATCCTAGAGATTGGTACCACATCTTCACATTATCCCCTCTCACCTGTGCTTCAGATGCACTTTTAGCAAACTGCTCCTACACACTAGTAGACCAGACACTTCTGGATAGTATAATGTGTTTTGTACAGTGTGTCTGAGGGGAGGGCTAGGGCACAACTATGGTGAGTCTGAGCTACTTACTCATATAGGTTTCTTGTGCCCATGGTCTTGCTTACTCTACATCCTAGATGGGCCACTTCTAGCTTCCAATGGAGTCGGCTGGGTACATTTGATTTTCTGCCTTAGTGGTTCACCAGAACCCTCATGGGAAGCTCTGAACTCATGGTTACTTGATGCCCCATGACCAAGTACTCTGTCTTTACAAAGAACCACTGCAGTTCTAAGGTCTGTTTTTCAACAAATATTGCTTCAAAACCTGAGGATGTGCTTTTCTATTTTCATACTGATAGGGTTTGCTGGATCAAATAGCTCAAGCACTGGAATTGCTTATGTTGCACATGTTACACCTTGTTTCACACCCCATTCAAAGATGGCAGCCTTTAACGGAAAGTGTAAATAAGGACTAAAAGGTATAATAGATGATGTGAAATAGGAAGAAAAGGGGCAAAGGGGAGGGGTAAGTGGGAGGGGCAGAGGAAAGGAAAGAAGGGAATGGAATTAATATGAGAAAATGAAAACATGGAAACAAAGCCTTTGTAAATAGGGAGGGATGGAGGGGTTGAAGGGAGGGCAGGGGAAGGGGGAAAAAATAAGAACCAAGAGAGCTTATGTAAAAGTGGAAATTCCCAATGATGAATGCCATTATATTGGATACCTAAAATGTACCAATAAAATTAATTTTAAAAAAAACAAGGGCAAGATGGCAGCCTTTGCTATCACCAAGTAATGGGCCCAAGCATCATTCTTCAACTGGGAATATGGTACCTTGAGAATGCTAATGCTGACAATATATTAAGTTCTATGCTAATCTCTGTTACTATTAGATCTGCCCTGCAAAGGACAACCAACAATGAAATTCTTTTTGGGGGCAGGAGGTACCAGGATTCGAACTCATGACCTTGCACTTTTGAGGCAGGCACAGTGCCACTGAGCTAAATCCCTGGCCAACAATGACATTCTTAGTGACACTGGAGCACCATTCTGGTTGAAGGAGTCTTCTTGGGGTTGTTTGTAAATGCTATGTGTCCGCTGGCCCTTACTGTGGAATATAATGCTCTGGTAGATATTTTGACCTGACTTAATATCTCCCCTACAGTATGCCTATTTCCCTCAGACATTCATTCCCTTCTTTCAATATCTGAAGTGGCAGTTCTAGTATTTCCACTTAATTCATCATGGTCTGTCATTTTCTCTTCTTCCAGAACACACATTAGCAATGAGTTTACACTATGTCCTGGTGTCTTTGCCAAGGTATTATTAAATCCTTTGTCCTAAGACCTAGTCCTAGTACCTCTAAGCTAGTACTCTTCTGTGCCCAATATTATGTTCAAGAACCTTCAAAATCCCCTATCGTGGATATCCTTTGGCTTCTGTTGATACACACTAAATCATGTAACTCCTTCAGAGTATAATGCCTTTTCTCCCTCAGGACATCTTCAATTGGGTCATTCTGAGACTTAGCCTGATAGAGGCCTGCAACCAAGAACAGATGAGGTGGTACCTTGGTGGACTTAGGGTAGAGATACTCTGCAGCAGATGGTGCCCTGCAGATTCATTACCTGACTTCCATTGGCTGCTCACACAGAAGGAGTGGGTATTAGCTCATAAGAGGGGAAGGGAAACTCTGTGTGTCAGAATCCCAGTTTTCTCATGCAGGGCCCTGACCCTGGCATAACGCATCTGCCTCAGCTGTGTATCCAGTTGTCTTTAGCTCAGGATGCTATTTCATCCTGAATTTGTTTTTTTCTGTTCTCCGAATGTTGAAAATAAAAACCTCTTTGTAAGATACCAAAGAGAACTTCTGACTTTAGTTTTCAATTTTTTAACTGTCTTTAGCTTTTCTAACAGGCAATAATACAACTTAAAACCAAACAGCCAAGTCCATTTTACTTATATGAACTGTTTCTTCCATTCTTTTCGAGTGTCTAAATCATTGCATGGAACATTCGCTCAATTCACAAGAGAAGTATTTTGCAGAGGGGCCAACATTTCGTGCCAAAGACTATCTGTGCCCACCCCCAAACCACCTGGAATGGAGCTCTCATTGCCAGCGGGCCGTGAGTGATACAGGCCCAAAAACCTCATCTTACCACCTGTTCCCTTCCAGCATTTCTGGAACCACTGTGAGTTGGGTCCTCTGGGAAGCAGATGTTAAGACAAAGTTAAGAATGCAAACAGTACATTGAAGAGTAACGCTTGCGAAGAGAAAAGGGAGGAAGTAGGCCTGGGTGGAGATGGTAGACCACACGCATATGGATAAAGTCTCTGCCGTCCCAGTGGGAATCTTTGGAGCAACACTGTCCCTTAGGCCAATCCTAGCTCAGAGGATGAGGTACACTTGAAGAAAAAATCCACAGAAAGCTTGCAGCAAAGTACACTCCTTGCAAACAATAAAAGGAATGGATCCCTACTTCTGCTATTATGCTATCCAAAATAATACTTTTACCTTGTATGTGAGCATAAATTTATATTGACTTCGTTAATCCCTGACTTCCCCCAGTGGGTGTCTGGACAAATGCTGTGTGGCTCAATGAGTCCCTTACATCTTGAGCCTCCCAGTTCCCCCTCACTACTTTCCCACTGTACATCCAGATATCTGTTTCCTCGACATCTCCATATCACAAGAGGCAGGACATACCTGAGAGAAGCAAATGGATACAGTATTCTTACCTTTGAAACAGTGTCTAGGAACCAAATGGCATACAGTTGTGTCCACCAAAGAAACCAAGTCATAGCTGCAAGCTCTCCCATCACACACAGAGGTAGAAAGCTGCCAGTTTGGCATCTTGGAAGTTTTCCAGTATCGGTAAGGGCAGAAGGTGTTGAAGATAAAATAACACTCTAACCTCTGATTTGGGGGGGATGTTTGCAGGAGTTCCCAGAGTCTGTAGAAAATACTGCAGTACTGGAGCAGAATAGATGACCCATTCATACTGCATGTCCCTGCTGAAGAGCCATTACTTGATAGAGTTGCTCCTCAGGAGAAAAAAACACAAGCAACTTCTAAGAACCACGCTCCCATTTGTTGCCATTGGAAGCTTTGGACAAACATTTTCCAAACAAGTGAATTTTAAGCCCATAAAACCTCAGGTCTCTTCTCCCAAGGAGACTCTTATTGACTTAAGAATATGCTCAACATGGATAGAAAGAGAGCTTAACTGTAATTAATTTCAAAGCTGGTGTTATCAAAAAACAATCTGGTCCAGAAGCTTCCCAGTAGATGAAGAAAGGTGTGGTGATCCCCGAAGAGAAGAGGAAAGAACTGGAGGGAGGAACTAGTTTTTGGATGCTCTATGTGCCCATAAAGAGCCAGAGGCTGAGGTCGAGATGAGGAAGTTCTGGACCTGGCTGAGTGAAGTGTCCCCTGAGCTCAGAGAGAGACCCACAGGGGCAGTGACCACTGACACTCCCTGGTGTCTTCACCTCAGATTTCGGAGGTCAGCAGCTGAGCTGAGTATGCACAGGACGAGGAGAAAATCACTTTTGTCCTAAGCCGAACTAAATGACTAGCCACTCCCGCATTCCCACAGACCTCAGCAAGCAGACTAGGGATGGAAAAAGGCCGATTTTCACAGAAGACAGGGACTCCAGGTTGGGGCAGAAGCAGCTCAGGACTGACTACACGAGTGTGCAAAATGGGAGAGCGGGGCCCCCATTTAAAAGCATGAGAAGCTTCACTCTGCAGCAGCGACCTAGCATAAGCCAGACATGGGGTTCTTCTGCCCACCAGGCCTTCTGCACTTGTACAGGTGGCACCGCCACGACCTCATTCCAAGAAGACATTTACTGTATTATTTATTGCTTGGGAAAGACAATTAGGGTCTACCTTTAAATAAAAAAGAATTAAGGCTGGGGATTTAGCTCAGTGGTTTCGCTGCCTGCTGTGCAAGCACAAGGACCCAAGTTTGATCCTCGGCACCAAAACAAGGAAGGAAGAATTGGAGGATTTGTGGGCATATTCTAAAACTTCCACAGCTGGCTTCCAGTTGGAAATTATTGCACAATGGATTCCCCTCCTGAGACCTTGAAGAGTCTTATCCCTTTGTGTTACCAACTCAAAATCCAAAACCTCAGTATCAAAGTCAACTACAAATACACAAAACCAAAGTGTTAAATGATTACTGATACGAATTGCCTCAGAGTTCAGTGGTTTAAAACAATAAACATTTGCCACCACAGTTTCTGTGGTCAGGAACTCAAGAGCAGCTCCACTGGGTGGTCTGGCTCAGGAACTCTCAGGAGGCCACAGCGAAGATGTCAGAGAAGGCTGCGAAGGCTTGGCTGCAGCTGGACAATCCACTTCCAAGAAGATTCACTCTTGTGCTATTGGCAGGAGCCCTTGGCTACTGCAGAGAAGCCTTAGTATGTAGTCAGATGAGTTTTTCCATAGTGCTGCTTCCAAGGAAAAACTACCCTGTGAATGATCCAAGAAAGAGAACAGCACGAACTCACAGTATCTTTTATGTCCTAATTCCAGACACATCACATCATGACTTCTGTCATATTCTGTTAGAAGTAAGTCATAAAGTTCAACCTACTTAAGGGGAAGGTAAATACAAAGGCATCCAAGAATATGAAGACCTGTTTTAAAACCAGCACAGTGACTTGCATAGAGCATTGTTCCACTCAAGAGTATTTCCCTATAAGAGTAACATTCTTAGTTCCATAAAAGGCAGTGGTAGAAACAGCAGGTGACCCAGGTAGGATCCCAAAGGACTCTAAAGGTGAGAAGCAAAAGCTCCTTGACTTTCATGAGTTCAAAGCCCATCCCTCCCCCTCATAACTGATGCTACTCTACATGTGTGACACTGGACAAAAAGATTTGCCACTTTTAATATCTGCCCTAATTTTCTCACTGGACATCCTAAATAGGAAATAACAAGTAGAAATTAAGCTGCATATCTGTCATGAATCTGAAAGATCTAGAACTATTTTTCTAGAAATATAGGAAAAAACCTATTCTTCAGGAGTGAAGACCTTGTAAACAATTAAGAAAAACATAAATACCTGTCATTAGTCCCTGAGGCAATGCACTGGATGGGAGGAGGTAAGACTTCCAACCAACCCCACAGCTCCCATACTACCAAGAGTCTTGATCGCCTTTCTCAGTTTTGCCCTGAAAAGTCCTGGAGTAAGACCCAGAATCTTGAATCTCACAGATACATGTGGGCCCACTAACTGTGACAGCAAGGCACTGGTGCCCAGGAGCCTGCGACTCACTGAAGACCTAGCATAGACCTAGAAGACTGGAGAAATATGAATTTTCAAATAAGAGGGCTCCATATCTGAGAAGAAGGAAGGATTTGTGGGCAAATAAAACAACAGCTTTACTTTTTAGGGGAAAATATGAAAGCTCAGGCAAAGTAAAAAGCCAAGGTCATGGAAGGGAACTGAAGAGATAAAGTCACTCCATGTCTTGTCCAAGTTTCAAACGAAAGTGCAAGAATATTCCCAGCCACTGAAGCTGACTGCAAACAGGACAAAGCTACTGACCCCAATGTGAGTAAAGTCAAGTAGGAAGTAGAAAAGGGGGAGGAGAGAGTGGCATCAAGCCACAGAAAGGTAGCCACGGGTTTCAGGAATACCTGGAGCCAACCAGGTGGGACAAGCATTGAGGGGCTCCCAGGTGACTCTCTGGATGCAATTAGCGGTGTCTGGGGACACAGACTGCTGCTGGTAACTGCTGCAAGTTGGAATAAAATTTGTTAACAGTGATTAAAGCCTCAATTACATTGCCTAGTTTGTCATTGCTTGGGTAACCATTGAATGCTGAAACAATAATGCCAAAAACCTAAACAAATTAAAAGCATCAATTTTAGAAGTGATAGAAAACATCTACTAAAGGAGGCAAGAGGGAATCAACACGTATGGAGCCACTACCATGGCCCAGCTCTGAAATAAGAGCTCCACGTGTCTTCCTGGAATCATCAGAGCCCCTGTGTGAGAGCTCCCTGGGCTGAGCTCCCAAGCATTGGGTCAAAGCTGTACTCCTGTCACTGAGAACAACGCCTGTCACTCTGAAACACCTAGAAAACATTTATCAGGGGAAAATAAATAAATAGATAGAATTACCTCCATTTCTCAGATGGTAAAACTGAGATACAGAGCTAGTAATTAAGTTGCTACAAGTAACACAGCTAGCTGAGACCTTGAACCCTGCCTAACATCAAAAACTACTTCCCTGGGCTGGGGATTTAGCTGCCTGCCTTGCAAGCATAAGGTCCTAAGTTCAATCCCTGGTACCAAAAAAAAAAAAAAACTACTTCCCTGAAAATCATTCTCTTCCAAAATCAGAACATGTGTAAATATCTGACTCTAGTTATTATTTAAACCCTGCACACTTCTAGAAAGAAAGAGAAGGACCCAGCATATGACTTACCTCACATGCACTTCATCTCTCAGAAGTTTAAGGAAACAGGTGCTCCATCAATTTTTCTGATCAACCCAAAAAGTACTAACCCATGCCAGAGTTGCAACAAAAATCTCATGAACCCATTCCATGTGCCATCACGAGTGATGAGATGCTTGGGATAACTACATAGAAGTGAAATGCCACCATTGGATTATCCAAAAGGGAAGATAACTTTCCAGGATTGGAGATTCTCAAGAGGAAAATTCTTTCAACACAAATCTCCTTGGGGAGTCTTTAAAGGGTGAGATAATGTCTACTTTTTACAGCATTGACCCCTGCCCCAACCACAAGTGATCAAGGGCCTGGCCAGGAGTAACCAGTGACAGAATTTTTCCTAGAGAAACCCCTCAAAGGCACAGGCACACAAAGATCTGATGGTGGGGACAGCAGCAGGGCCCTGAGGAAACGCTGCCTCAGCCTCAGGCCCTCAAGGGTTCAGTGCAGCAGTAGCAGCAGAATGCAGAAGGGAGGGGAAGGGGGGGGCTGGAGGTCAGGGCAACAGCAAATGCAAAACACAGTGGACCATTAGCTGGGCTCACTCACCCACCCCAGACTAGCAGAAGACAGCGACTTCTCACAGAAGAGGAGGACAGGAGGGTGGCCATTCCCAGACACAAACCCTAAATCCCTCCATCTCAGTGTACATACACACAATGTCCAGAATCCAACTTAAAAAATATTATGAGTCACACAAAACACAAACACCCACTGTTAAGAGGATAGAACCATCAATAGAACTAGGCTGAGTGAGTCTAGCTGGTAAAATTATCAAATGTGGCTTAAAACAACAATCCACTGGACTGTCCCCCCCCCCCCCGCGCGCTCTTCTGTACAGCCACCTGGTTCCACACTACAAAGACGCAGAGGACACCAGACCACCAGACCACAGTACTGAGTCCCACTGCTCCGGGCCCAGAGGTAGGGGCTTCTGAGCCACCGACCCACTGCTCCTGGTCCAGAGGAAGGGGCTTCCCAGGCACCATCACTCCTGCTGCTCCCAGGCCAGAGGAAAGGGCTTTTGGGCCACCTTCTGTCCCATCAGTCCTGGCCCAGAGGAAGGGGCTTCCAGGCCACCTACCCTCCCACCGCTCCCAGCCCAGAGGGAGGGGCTTCTGAGCTGCCATCCCACTGCTCCTGGACCAGAGGAAGGAGCTTTGCAGCCAACATCCCTCCCGCTGCTCCCAGCCCACAGGAAAGGGCTTTTGGGCCACCATCACTACCACTGCTCCCGGCCCCTGTCCCACCTCACCCAGCTCAGAGGAGGTAATCTGTGCAGGCACCAACAGCCACCCCCCAGTCGAAATGAGAAAACACATAAATAAGTCTCAAAACCAGACTTCCAGATCACCTACAGAAACCCCAAAGGGAAATGAGATGGAACACTCTGATACTCAACCACCTGGACCTACTGAACTGGCAACAAAAGGGGATCTGGAAAAAATGAAATCAGAAATAATTTCTCAGATAACAGGGGAAATTGTGCCCCTAGTGCAAGACATGATTAATAAATCTAGAGAGGAGCTGAGGAACATGATGGAATCTCAACATAAGAAACAAATGGAATCCATAAAACAGATGCAAATAGATTTCCAGGACATGAAAAAATCCATTGAAAGTCTACACAGCAGAATGAGCCAATGTGAGGACAGAATTTCAGATATAGAAGATAAGATTGCAATTAGTGACCAGGAAAAGAAAAATTGCTTCAAAATTATAAGGGAACATGAGAAATCAATCCAGCAGCTGCTAGATGATGCAAAAAAGAATAACATAAGACTGATTGGGCTCAATGAAGAAACAGAGGACCGTGCAGATGACATAAAAAATCTCTTCACAGAAATAATGGCAGAAAACTTCCCAAGCAGGGGAAAAGAGCTTGACATACAGATAAGTGAGGCATATAGGACTCCAATAGCCTTGATCAAAAAAATCTACACATAGGCATAGAATTGTTAAGATTCCAGAAACACAACAGAAGAACAAAGTTCTCCAAGCAGTCAGAGAAAAGAAACAAATCACATACAAAGGAAAGCCCATCAGAATCACAGCAGACTTCTCAACACAAACCATCAAGGCAAGAAGAGCTTGGAGTGACATATTCCAAGCCCTAAAAGAAAACAGCCTCCAACCCAGATTGATGTACCCTGCAAAACTATCTTTCAAAATGAATGGAGAAATAAGATGCTTTCATGGCAAAGAGCACCTTAGGAACTTCTTGACTAGCAAACCAGCACTCCAAAGAATTTTACACGATAGCCTAGGAACAGACATTGAGGATCACAACCCCAGGAAGCAAAGCAGAATGAACCCATCTGGCATGACAAGAAATTAAATGTAAAGGGGGAGAACCCAACAAAAAGAAAAAGTCATGGCAATGACAAGTCAATACGTTTCAGTTATAACCTTCAATGTTAATGGTCTCAATTCAACAATCAAAAGAAATAGACTGGCAGAATGGGTCAAGAAGCAAAATCCAACAATATGCTGCATACAAGAAACACACTTAATTCAAAAGGAAACTCATAGACTGAAAGTTAAAGGGTGGAAAACAATACTGCATGTGATAGGAACCCGAAAAAAAACAGGAGTAGCTATCCTCTTTGCAGATCAAGTAGATTTCAAACCAACACTGATTAAAAGAGATGAAGAAGGACACTATATCCTTGTAAAGGGAAGAATCCAAGAGGAAGAGATGACAATCATAAATATCTATGCACCAAACACTAGTGCACCCAACTATATAAAACAAATACTAACAGACATGAAAAGTCATATATGCACTAATACAATTGTAGTGGGAGACCTCAACACCCCACTGTCACAAATAGATAGATCAACTAGACTAAAACTAAGTAATGAAATACTGGAACTCAATCAAACTCTTGAACAAATGAATTTAACAGATCTTTACAGAGTCTTCCACCCCACAATATCAGAATACACATTCTTCTCAGCTGCACATGGGTCATTCTCAAAAATAGACCACATACTCACACATAGAACATGTTTAAGTAAGTGCAAAGGAATTGAAGTTATCCCCTGTATATTATCAGACCATAGTGTGATGATATTGGAGATCCATAGCAAAAGAACTCAAAAAATTTCATAAACACTTGGAAATTGAACAACACACTTCTGAATAACCAATGGGTCACAGTGGAAATTAAAGAAGAAATCAGACAGTTCCTTCAATTAAATGACAATGACAATACAACATATCGGAATCTATGGGACACAATGAAAGCAGTCTTATGAGGGAAATTCATAGCAGTGAATACGCATATTAGGAAAACAGAACAAGCCCAATTAAACAACCTGATGCTGAACCTCAAGCTTCTAGAAAAAGAAGAGCAGGACAACCCCAAAGCTCATAGAAGGGAGGAAATTATAAAGATCAGAGGAGAAATCAATGCAATGGAGACTAAGAGAATAATACAAAAAATCAATGAAGCCAAGAGTTGGTTCTTCGAAAGAATCAACAAAATTGACAAACCTTTAGCCAACTTTGTCAGAAAAAAGAAAGAAAAGGCCCAAATCCATGCAATTAGGAATGAAAAAGGTGAAATTACAACAGACCCAGCAAAAAGCCAGAGGATCATCAATAGCTACTTCCAGATCCTATACGCCAATAAGATGGACAACACAGAAGAAATGGACAGATTCCTAGATACATATGAATTACCAAAGTTGAACAAAGAAGACCTCAAAATTCTGAACAACCCAATATCAACCAATGAAATTGAAAATGTAATTAAAAACTTATCAACTAAGGAAAGCCCGGGCCCTGATGGCTTCACTGCTGAATTCTACAAGACATTTAGAGAGGAACTGCTGCCACTACTGTTTAAACTCTTCAATGAAATTGAAAGGGAAGCAATACTCCCAAATTCATTCCTAGAAGCAAGCATCACCTTGATCCCCAAAGCAGAGAAAGACCCAACTGAAAAAGAGAACTATAGGCCAATCTCACTAATGAACATAGATACAAAAATCCTTAAGAAGATAATGGCAAACAGAATGCAGAAGATCATCAAGAAGATCAAGTGGGATTCATCCCAGGCATGCAGGGATGGTTCAATATATGCAAATCAATTAATGTAATACACTATATCAATAGGGCCAAGGACAAAAATCATATGATTATCTCCACAGATGCAGAAAAAGTATTTGACAAAATCCAACATGCATTTATGATAAAAACCCTACAAAACATTGGAATAGATGGTCTCTACCTCAAACTGATAAAAGCCATCTATGAAAAACCAACAGCCAATATCATACTAAATGGTCAAAAACTGAAATCCTTCACACTCAAATCAGGAACAAGACAAGGATGTCCACTATCACCACTCTTGTTCAATATAGTTCTGGAAACATTAGCCATGGCAATTAGACAAGAGAAAGAAATAAAAGGAATAAAGATAGGTAATGAAGAAGTCAAATTGTCATTATTTGCAGTTGACATGATACTCTATATAGAAGACCCCAAGAACTCCACCAAATGTCTTCTAGACTTAATAACCAAATTCAGTCAAGTAGCTGGTTACAAGGTCAACACACAAAAATCAATAGCTTTCCTCTACACGAATGACAGACTCACTGAGAGAGAAATAGGGCAAATAATTCCTTTCACAATAGCATCCAAAAAACTGAAATACCTAGGAATCATCCTAACTAAAGAAAACAAAGACCTCTTCTCTGAAAACTATGGCACTCTGAAAAGAGAGATTGAAGATGATATCAGAAAATGGACAGGCATCCCCTGCTCCTGGGTAGGAAGAATCAACATGGTGAAAATGACCATACTTCCAAAACTACTATATAGATTTAATGCAATTCCAATTGAGATCCCAGCAGCATACTTCATAGACCTTGAGAAAAAAATCCAAAAATTCATTTGGAGCAAGAAGAGACCCAGAATAGCAAAAGCAATTCTAGGTAACAGAGACATGGCAGGGGGTATCATAATCCCCAACCTGCAACTCTACTACAAAACTACTGTGATAAAAACAGCATGGTACTGGCAAAGAAACATACCTGAGGACCAGTGGAACAGATTAGAAGATGCAGAAACAACTCCAGACACCCTCAGCCACCTCATCTTCGACAAAGGAGCCAAACACCCTCACTGGAGGAAAGATAGCCTCTTTAATAAATGGTGTTGGAAAAATTGGGCTTCAACTTGCCAAAGATTAAAAGTAGACCTATATCTCTCACCATGCACTAAACTAAAATCAAAATGGATTAAAGAACTAAATATTAAAATAGAAACTCTGAACCAGTTGGAACAGAGGTTAGGTAGAACCCTTGAAGACATCAGTGTAGGAAAAGATTTTATGAACAAAACCTCAGTTGCCCGTGAACTAGCACAAACAATCAACAAATGGGATCTCTTCTTATTAAAAAGCTTCTGCATAGCAAGAGAAACCACCAGCAGTGTGAAGAGACAACTCACAATGTGGGAAAAAGTCTTTACCTGCTCTTCCTCAGACAAAGGTCTACTATCTCAAATCTATAAAGAACTTAAAAAGATCAGACCTCCCAAATTTAAAGACCCAATCCACAAATGGGCATCTGAAATGAACAGACATTTCTCAGACAAAGAAGTAGAAATAGTAAATAAATACATGAAAAAATGTTCAACATCACTGGTCATTCGAGAGATGCAAATGAAAACAACACTGAGATTCCACTTCACTCCAGAAAGAATGGCTGCTATCATGAAATCAACCAATAACAAATGCTGGTGGGGCTGTGGGGAAAGAGGAACCCTGGTCCACTGCTGGTGGGAGTGTAGACTGCTGCAAGCACTGTGGAAATCAGTATGGAGATACCTCAAAGAACTAGGACTGGAAGTCCCATTTGACCCTGCTATTCCACTGCTGGGGATCTTCCCCAAAGAATTAAAAGAATCATACCACAGTGATATATGTGCACCCATGTTCATAGCAGCACAGTTTGTAATAGCTAAAACTTAGAAACAGCCCAAATGCCCATCAACTGGAGACTGGATAAAGAAAATGTGGGTTTTTTTATAAAATGAAGTACTACTCAGCCATAAAAAGTGAGAAATTAGAGACATTTATAGCTAAGTGGATGCACATTGAGACAATACTCTTAAGTGAAATAAATAGGACACACATGTATAAATACCAAGTAGTTTCTGTGGTGTGAGAAACTGAAAGTGTAAATAAGGACTAAATGTATAATAGGTAATGTGAAATAGGAAGAAAAGGGGCAAAGGGGAAGGAAGTGGGAGGGCTAGGGGGAATGGGATTAATATGAGAAAATGGAAAAATAGGAACAAAATCTTTATAAATAGGGAGGATTAGAGGGGTTGAAGGGAGGGCTGGGCAAGGGTGAAAAAGAAGAACCAAGAGAGACTATGTAAAGGTGCAAATTTCCAATGATGAATGTCATTATATTGTATACCTAAAATGTACCAATGATTAGAATGAATAATCGATAATGTAAAATAGGAAGAAAAGGTCCAAAGGGGTAGGGGTAGTGGGAGGGGCAGGGGAAAGGAAAGAAGGGAAAGGAAAAAATGATGAGAAATGGATAAAATGGAAATAAAGTCTTTGTAAATAGGGAAGGGTGGAGGGGGTGAAGGGAGGGCTAGGAATGGGGAAAACTAAGAACCAAGATGCATGATGTAAAGGTACAATTCCGAATGAGAAATGTAATTGTGTTATATACCTACAATGTACCAATAAAAGAATTTAATACAAAAAATAAAAAATAAATTTAAAAAAAACATAGAAACTAAGAAGATATAAAACTCATTACATGAAAGTAATGAATATAATTGGAATATAGAATCATAAAATTCAATAGGCAGGCTGAGATTAAATTCAGTTAGTTAGTTGGTCTCTGAGGAAACCAAAGAAATTCTCTATAATGGGTATTAACTTATTTTCAAAGACTACTTCTTTGTTCACTTCATTGCTTAGAAAAAATACCTGAAAATTTACACGTGTAGTTTTTAGAAGATTAAGAATTTAATATTGTGCTTGGTAAAAGTTCTAACCCAAGTTAAAGTTTTTTCTTCCTTTGTAATGTGTTTTCTGCCTTCTATAGTGTTTGAATTATAGTCTCTGTATATCCTTTAAACATCTTTCATAAAAATCACAAATAAAAAGTCACATACAAAAGAAAAAAAATACACATGCTAGTCACCCTGATAAATACCAAAGTTAAAAAGAAAATATTAAAGACATACAGAAAAAAAGAAACATTACACATAGAAGAAAGATAAGAATTATAACAATCAGTTCATTGGAAATTATATAAGACAAAGGGGAACCATTAAATAAAGAAAAAAACTAAAAGAAAAATTGGTTATTCCAGAATTGGTTGCCCAGTGAAACTGTCTTTCAAAATGTAGGGGCAGACCAAGACATTTTCAGACAAACAAAAGTGAATTTAGTGCCAAAAACCTGCACTATAAAAATGCTAAACTAAGTTCTCAGACAGACAGAGTATAATACCAGATGAAAATATGGGTTTATCACACACACAATAAACACAAGAAAGCTGGTGTGATTATATTAATATCAGAAAGAGACTGGAGCAAGGACTAACACAGGAACAATACCTAATTATAAAGGGTCAGCTCAAGAAATCCCTTCCTCCAATCCTTATACTATTGTCACATATTTTATCTCTATGTATGTTACGAACCTCACAATGTAAAATACCTCACAACATATTTTAGCATTTACCTAGCTTTTTTTATATGACTAATACCACTGAGTAAACAAATTGTACATGAGGGGAAGTATCTCTTTATGTAAGTATTTTAACTAAAAAGTAAAAAATAAAATGTAACTCTCTTACTACTCCCAATAAATTAATGGATCTGCATATTGACTATCGACCACTGCTAGTATCACAAAAAGGTAATCAGCCAGATGTTATGAGCCTCATGAAGAAAGACCACACAACCATCTAGAGCTAGACCAAAGGCTTTAATCATCAATCCAATGAGTACTTAGCCAAAAAAAGCATGGACCTTAGCCTATGAGGATCTCAGAAGGTGGTGAAGCTTCAGGAGGTGGGGCCTAATGGAAGGAAGTTAGGTCAGTCAGTGGGAGTGCATCTCTTTCACTTCCCAGCCACCACAAGTAGCCTCTCCATCACATCCTGTCACCATGATCCATTCCACCACCACATGCAGACTCAACAGGGCCAGGTGACCATAGACTGAAACCTCTGAAACCATGAGCCTAAATAAACCTTTTTCTTTATTAATTTGATTTTCTTGAGTATTTTGTCACAGTGAAAAAAAGCTGACAGATAATCTTACTTGCAATAGTAAAAAACTGGAAAAAACAAATACTAATCAATTAAGGATGGCTTGAAAAAATTCAGCACAAGTGGTGAAATTCCATTCAGCCATGTAAAGAGAAATATCATTATGTGCTAAGATGTTCATGAGAAATAATGATTATGTAAAAGAGCCAAGTGCAAAACAAAATGTAGAGGATGGCCTCATCCACAAAAGTATAAATGTTTGGACAGGTATACATATCTGCATACACATGTGTGTGTGATATGTCATAATCACATGGGCATAGGGAAAGTATGCACCACTGTGCACACACAGCCATGACAACATACATGCTGGATCTTCCACTGCAGGGAATGGAAATGACAGATGAACCACAGGTGCTGGGCTCTGAAGCCCACTGTTTCATTAACACCAAAATGCAACCACCACAGGCTGATGTCTGCCAGTGACCAAATGCAGAAGAGACACAAAGGCAGACCCATTCCTGGGAGCTGCACAACTCCTGATGGGAGACTGTCTCAAAGACTGCCTGTTGTCTGGTCTTAACTCTTTAAACCAGCATTCTTTCCCTCCTCTCTTCCTCCCAGGTGTCAGATCTGCACTAATTCTGGTGGCTGTCCTCTCTTGTCACCTTGCTCCTCCTTGCCCTCCATGGGCATTTTTCCAATAAGTCTCTTGCATATTGAACCCCAGACTGGAGCCTGCTTCTCAGAGTACCCAGACTAGCCTCAAGCTCACAGTGGACACCTCAGAGGAGTGGAATTATATGAAAATTTTGTCTCCAGATAGTATTACTCCTGCTAATTATTTTTCAAGATCCAAAAGTAACAATATTTTTCTTTAAATACACACTTAAGGGGAGTCCCTGTTCTATATGAGCACAGACACATGCAAGTACTCTAGTCACTTCATCAACAGGGCAGGTGACAACTCATATTCCCATTGATTTGATGTGGTTTCCTCAGGTTGGAGAACCGGAATCTCTAACTTGGTTAGCATGGTGACCATAGGTGCTTTGAAGGGCCAGGGCCAGTCTGGAGGAGGCTCCCTGTGGCCTCAGCAGTGGAGCCTTGCTCAGCTTTAGGGGTTAGGTTAGGAAGTGTCTTAATATAAGCATTTAAAATGTGCTGCTTCTCCTGCCCAAGGCTGTCCAGCCCTAACACCCCGTGACATCTGAAAGTCTCCTTCCTTCCCTCCCTCTCTCCACATTCCCTCAGGATGCATGTCCTTCTGTGCAGTGGCTCCTCTAGTGCAGCTCCCTTCTTAACTGTGGGCGTATCCAGCATGGTCTCCATTTCCAATGTTTGGCTGTCCTGAAAACCTCATCATTTCCACAGCATGTCTTTCATAGACCCAGAAACAACATTTTAAAAATCCGGACTTTTTGTTCCAATTTTTATCAAAAAGTAAACCATTCATCCATTGCCAAATATCTAGGCATCGCATAGCCAAAAATGATTCTGAATACTATGCTTTCCTCCTTCCAAACCCATGACAGATATTGTTAGGAGAACACAGAGCTCTCTGCCATTGAAGCCTTGTTCAACTCAGAACCCTCAAGCAATGGAATCTTCAAGGTAAGAGTTATTGTCAGCTAATGATACATTTGTTCTAAGCTAATCTAAATTGTACTAAGATCTCACTGTCTAATAGATTAATGCAGTGACCCTCTATTACCCAGATATTGTTATGGCAACATGTCTGTATTTTAAATCTCATCCTGCATGGCAATGTGTTTTAAAAGGAGACACCTGTGTAGGTAGCTCCTTTATCCAAGAAATTCACCTCTCACTGTGATTTCAGGAGTTCAAGGAGATGGGTAAAATAGGGCTATAGGCCCTCCCAGAGCTGCAAATGGAGTTGAGCAGAACTGTGTACAAGACAAACTAAGTGCATGAGTAAAAAGTTTTCATCAAATTAGGACAATCTAGTCTTAGAGAAATGAAGTCACTTCCATCACAAACTCATCTCGTCTATAATAAAATACCAAAGATACAAGGCACTCTACATTCACTGGAACTAGCTAAGTTCTCTCTGGTGGCCAGGAAAGTTCAGGAAAAGTAGAAATGTGTTCTTACTCCCAACACCTTATCATACTGTCAAAAGTTGTATGCACACATGAATCATGCTCATAAAAGATGATCTGCAGATGTATTTATTATAATGGAGCTATTTCAGAAAATGTTTGGTGTCTAGGGAATTATTTTAAGGATGATAATTAGCATTCATGTGCCACCTCCAGAAGTAGTTCTGTATTAGCAATGCTGTTTAATTCCTGAATTTATAATGTCACATTTTATGAGTTCAAATAAATTTGGAGACAAGACCCAATGTTGGCTGCCACTTCTAAATAGCATCATTGAACTGTCTGAGAAAAGTTTGCAGGGATAATAATAATGACAACCTGAAACTTTGGGGCTCGTTGTTATAGTTTTCCACTATGGCCCCAACTTCATCTTTTTTTTTGGTGATGTGGGTTTTCAGTTCATACTTCCCTCTCCTGTCTGTGCTAGGGAAGTTGGGAATGGTACCCTGAAGTCCCTGAGAAGAGCAGAGACTTGGTCTCTTGTGTGGAGGCCTGGTTAGATTTGCTGTATCTAAGGAACCTTCCCTCACCATTCAAAAAGCAGCAAGGGCTCCTGAAATCAGACTCCGAATCCCATCCTCTTTGGTTAGAGCTGGTGCTCCCGCCTGGGCTTGGGCTTGGGCTGGGTTTGGAAGTCTGCACACCTTTGGATCCATTCATGCCAGACCTACCCGAAACTCAATTTAGTGGTTCTGTGGGCTCAGCATTACAGAGTGGCTGGCGAGGAGCACCCCCCACCCCAGCAGACCCCAGATCCACAGCAGCCCTGCTGCTGAGGATGAAACTTCCTTCATTCTAAGCTCAAAGTCAATATTGCCCCAACTTCAAACATTGAGGTTACAAAAGGAGGCTTAGTTCTTTAATAAATTTATAGAGTGAATAGCTTTTTGGAATTTAAAGTAAAAGGGGTATTGGACTATTTTCCTTTGCGTATAAAAGAAAAGACAAGTTGCCAGTTCTGGGCTATATTCAATGACCACAAACCATCAGGAAGATATATTCATAGATTTTTTTTTCCTTTTCAAGTTAAAGCCATCATAATGAATATATATAGCCATCACACCAAAAAAAAATGTACATCAAAGCCTTTTCTTGTGCTTTGGTTCCTAGCTTAGAGGTACTTGGAGAAATGGGATTTGCAAAGATCTTGGGATTTGACCCTCATGTATTTTAAGGGTACACTGTAACAAATATTTGTAGGGAACAGGGAAAGGGGACATTACTAGAACCTGTGCAGTAAGTCCTAGTCTCCTGTGAGCCATAGCAGCACAAGGCGAATTAACTTATTATACAGAAAAGGTAGAAAAATGAGACTTTGAGAAGAAGCTGAGCTTTGGGTCTGATCAGTGCTGCTCTGGGCAGCAAAGATGAAAGCCCCCAGCTTACTGCACCTTTTATTCAGTACAACAGGAGAAACAGATATGACAAATAACTCAGGACAGAGAGTTCAGTACATCGGGATAAACAAAGTGTAGCAATCCAAGAACAATGAGGAACTGAGTAGATGAAGATTTTCTTCCTCCCAGGATGTCTTCAGCTGCTGCAATCTTGTCCAGGAGCATCACAACATCACCAGATCATTGAGGTCTCAGTTGCAACCACAGGCCAAAATGGAATTATGTCTCAAAATGCCATAGCTGGCCTGTAGACAGGAGAACTAGGCCTAATCAAATGATTTTTCCCTAAAATTATGTAGCATTGCTCCAGACCAATATTAGAGATGATCTAAATGCCCACCAAAGTTGTCACCATTGGCCTAAAGGAATAACATGAAGCCATCCCTAGGGTTGCCTCTGAAGAATGTATAATAAGCTGGTGCCATATGTATAATAAGCTGGTGCCACATGCCTGCAAACCCAGCACTCTGGGAGGCCAAGGGAGGAAGTTTGCAAGTTCAAGCCCAGCCTGGGTAACTTAGCAAGACCCTGTCTCAAGACAAAAAATAAAAAAGAGCTCAAGATAGAGGTCAGTGTGAAGCCCTTGGGTTCAATGCCCAGTACTGGAAGAGAAAAACAATGTGTGAGTAAGTAGGAAAATATATGGAAACATACACAAACATTTTCAACAGCTGGTTACCCTTGGGAGGAAATCTGAATACACAGGTGGGAAAGAAATGTATCATTATACTACCTGAATTTCTTAAGTATTTTCATCTAAAAAATTAATGATTTATGCAGTATAATTATAATGTGAAATGAATAATGAAATAATCTCTGGACTTTACCACACTTTTCTGTGTTTTCCATATATTTGTATCACCCTTCAAAAAGTGCAAATATACATAATTTTTACCATGCCATCACAATCTTTTCAAAGCCTCATTTTGATCAAGTAAAAGTCACAGCACATGGCCTGTGGACCCTGCTGTTCTGCAATGTGTTGTCTATTGCAGAGATGAAGCCGCAAACTGTACCTCTTCAGTATCAGACAGAGGTAAAACAACACCATCTCCCAAGCAGTACTTGGGGTCAAAACTCTCCAGTGTTAGCATGCAAACCTCAGTTTACATGGAAGCTTATTCTTTCCTGTCATTGAATGCCCAGAAACTGCATAGCTGGGAGAAATAAAATTTTAGTAAAATATTTCCTTTATGAAAAATTAGATGATATAAGCGTAAAACTGAGGCCAGTTTCTTTTATCCTTTAAAGGGACAAAAGACAACCTAGGTGCAGTAATTCTAGCTACTTGGGAGGCTGAGACAGGAGGATTGTGAGCTTCACTCTAGCCTGGGAAACTTAATGAGATCCTTGTCTCAAACAAAATTTTAAGATAAAGACAAATACTGGGATATGCAAAACAAAGGTTTACAACAGAAATTACCTATAAATTAATTTAAAATACAGCTGGTGACTGAATTACACTGAGTTGTTGGACTCATCTTTTCCAAAGACAACCAAATTGTAGCATTTTTGTAAAAACCTCCAACAGTTACACAGAAAGGCACTGAGAAACACTATTGAGAGAACAAATCGTATAATCCCACGTGCAGTAAGAGTGAATAGATAGATGGCTGAACAGATAGAGGGAGAGACGATGGATGGATGGATGGACAGATATACAGTGACAGGCAAAACAGATGAATGGATGAACAAACAGATAAATGGGAAGAAGGATAAAAAAAGAAGAAAAAGAAAAAAGATATTTACAAACTACTAAGTGTTGTTTTCTGAGAGGTGAAATGATTGACTTTTAGTTCCTTTTTGGTCCTACACATTCCTAATTCTCCCATATTAAACTTGGCTTTTTAAAAATTCTAAGGTAAATTGATGCTTGGTGCAGGAGTTGAGTCTTCCAGAGAAAGTCAGTAATTTGCTGAAGTTCCCCCAGCTACGTAGATCAGAACGTGAACTTCAACCCTGGCTTGTGAATCTTAAAAGACACTTGGTCTGTAGTTTCCAGCAAAGGGTTTCAATTGTTTCCATTTGAGCAAGAAGGCATTCTTTGGACGTTCTAAGGAATCCTCACACACCAAGTCCCAGATCTAATGACCTCCATCAGTCGAGAATACTCGTTTTCTTGGTACAAATATCACTTCTGCTCTCCTCAAAGAGAAAACACTGAGTCTGGTTTGGGCTCATGGCTTTCTTATGCCTTCAAAAGAACTAGCTTCAAGAACTCCTCCCCAGCAAGCAGGAACAAGGCAGACCCTTGTTTAAAATACTGCTGTGTTGAAAATGAAACTGGGAGTTACAGGCTGTTTGAAACTTACTCTTCTCCAAAATATATGTTCTATTTCCAGAGTTCAGCTCACTGGCTTTCAGAATAACCTGGCCCTCTCTTTGGGAAGAGCGATTACTTATGGGGAGTTGCTCGAAACAGCATCTCTGTATTGTCCTGATTGTTCATTGTCACGGATTCCTTGTAATCACATCAGTGAAACCTTTGACCCCGAGCAGCCCCTGCAGGTCACCCACACCCACTCTGAGCATGCGCACAGGAGGCGTATGTACTGTTCCTCAGGAACTCGAGGCTCCACAGGGCTTCAGAGGTCCCTGTTGCAGATGCTACCCTCACGCTTGCTCCTCCTCCATTGACCCCAAAGATCCAACCCCGCAGTGCTGAAGCACAGCCTCAGTGAGCCGTGTGGTCAGGTCCAGAGATCCATGTTGAATTAAATAAGCAAGTAAAATGCCCAGGAAACAAAAGTACCCTTCATTCCCCCAAAAACGATTGTAACAAAAAGGACCCTTAGAGAAAGAAAAAGTTATTAGATAATCAGAAGCTGTTGTTCAGACAGGCTCTGTTCTTTGAGCAGCCAAAGACTCTCTGTGAATCTCCGCTGAAACAAGCAGAAATATTTCAGAACTTGAAACGTGTGCAAAAATGCATCCAAGACTTCTCGGAGAGTCAGATAAGGACAAAGGCCACAGATAGACTAGGTCCCACATTCAGAATTAAGATTTGTGTCTAAATCACACTCTCCGTGTCTGATACATATTTGTGTCTGTGCACGCCTGTCCTTCACTACATCACAGAGGTTGTCACCTTGTTCCGTTCCACTGTGTCCACAAGGCAAGAGCTTCTGCTGTGCTCCACAAGCCTGACTTGACTTTGGATGGTGGAGGAGGAAAAGGGAAGTAAGCTCAGTTCCCGGGCCAAAGCTGCAGAGAAAATGGGGTCTCCCTTGGAAGCAGCAAAGGCAGAAACACGGCCACTGCAGCCACTCCCAGTGAATTCACACTGAGGTCAGCAAGGCCAGAGCCACTGAAGCAGCCACCTTGTGCATGTGGCTGGTTCCAGGCAGCTCCGACTACCACTCCACTTACCTGCTCCACAGAAAGGTCTCGGATCTTTATTATGTAACTGGATGCTTCCTAAGCCCAAAATACGACTTGGCTGAGTGAGCTCAGTCTTCCAGATAGTAGTGGCATTCACTTCACCCATCAGAGGCATGTGAGCAGGTCAACCACAACTGGCCTATATCCCTGGAATAGACTAATAATAATAAAAGCAAATACATACCTGGCGCTCGGCTAGGTACCAGACACCATTACAGCATATTCATATGCTACACTCTCCAAGGTCCCATCATCTCTATGTAAAATGGAGCTGATACTAGTGCTCATCCCTGAGTTGTCATAAGGATTAAATGGTTATGAAATGTGCTGAGCCAACATTCACACTCACATAGTCTGACTCTGGAACCTGTGTTTTAACCACTGGTGTCAGCTATATTTCAGGTGTCTTCCATGTTACTTACTCTAATATGTCAGACCTCCCTTGCTCTCAACAACCCAATAGTTTGTCTGAGTCACCTTGCTTTGGCCTCCTGCCCCTCGTGGCTCAGTTGCCCTTCTCAGGAGGTGTTTTCCTCCCAGGAACACACTTTTCAAACACAGCACAGTTAGCCCCAGAGCTCCCATCTCCTCACTTGTGTTCGAAGGCTCTCACACTCCAACCCCCACACAGCTGCCGTATTTACCAGACAGCTAAGGACGGCCCCAGTGCCCCAAAGCCCACTGGATTTATTCCAACTGGGGAACCCTTAGCTACTGATCCTGCCTTGCCCGACCCTTTTGACAAAACCACAATAAAGGCTCAGTTCCCCTCGTCCCCTGACTCCTAAGTGACTACAGTGGCTCCCTGTGTGCTCCCCCATGCTGTGGCATGCTCTTGGAGACTGTGATAAACTGTCTTTTCAGTGACAACCATCTCCTGAACTGTAGGCCTTACTCTTAGCCTCAAATTTTATATTAACACACAAAATTCATATGAACACATAATTAAAAATGGCATTGTGCTATGCCTAGCAACCAAGGCCCTGTGAACCAGATCAGGAATACCTGATGCTGTACCCAGTTCAATTTATCTCTGCAGAGGTTGTTCTGCTTCCTGCCATTTCTGGGTGGAATTTCTATGAACCCAAGTGTGTTCATGGAAAGCCTCAGGACACATCCCTAAGTAGATTCTGTGATCCGTGGCCCTCTCTTGTATTGATGTTTCCTTCCCACAGGAGCAGAGAGGACCCTTTGTAAGCAGTGTACCACCAAGGTTGCTGTACATCTTCAAGACATACAGAGGTATAAAATTTGCAGTGATTACAGGATACGTATTTTCTCCAAGAAAAGAAAGGTTTTAAAACCTACAAATCCCCTGCTGGATGTATTTCGGTTAGAAATTCTGCTTACTTGCTATCTACATGGATGGGTAGAAATAAATCTAAAGAAGTAAAGAGAATCTATCCTTTGGTCACTCACATAAAGTAAAGGAAAGTTATGATTGGATACATGTCAGGTTTTAGGGAGGTAATAAATGGGGTCAGAGTGGACCTGCACTTTTTGCTGGAATCATCATCTGATGGACACCCAAAGATTCAGACCATCACAGAGCTCTGCAAACAAAACCTGAAGTGTGGGCACCAATACGCATACCAGCCCAGAATTCCAGAAGTGCCTGAGTAATCCCAGCACCTGAGAGGCTGAGACAGGAAGATCGCCATGTGTTCAAGGGAAGCCTAGGCTACATAGTGAGTTCAAGGCCAGCCTACATAGCAAGACTCTGTCTCCAAAAACAAATCAAAACCAAAAAAAGGTGAAAAATCTCCTTTGCCTGCTCTCTGACTCTAGATAACCATACAGAAACGTGTCCTTTTAATCAAGAGAATCAAAGTAAAGTCAAGCCCAAGGAACATAGCCCGCCCTCAAAATTCTAGCGCAGAATGAGATAGAGGCAAATTTTTAAATCATAGCTTTGCTTCAAGCCAATTTACTAAAGATGAAACATTGAGATCCCACCATGTCTAACTTGCTTCCTCATTTAGGTAAATGGTATTGGTGAGAAACTGCTTTATTTGCATCCACAGCATAATGCATTGGATGCTAGGTTTACCCCAATTCAGATATGGCTACAATTTCTGTGGAGCTGTTTAGGAAATTTTTGTGGATCCAGTCCTTAGTCCTGACACCCCAGCCAGGCACTGAGATTTTTTAAGCTGCTCCACAGCTCTTTACCTTCCAAAGGCTCATTTATAACAGGAATTGGCTCGGGAGGTGTTTTTGTGCTCTTCAGTGTTGTCTCTAATTACTTTCTCAGCTGAAGTGGCGGAAAGGGAGGAGACCTAGCCCAAGAAAGGAGATGAGGAAAACCTGAATAAATAAATCAAAGTGTCTTATGGGGAATCTCTTTCATCTCTCTGGTCTTGTAATTGTCTTTTTTTCTCCCCAACTATATTTGAAAAAATAAATGCCCAGGCTCTGCCATGGATATTAAAGAAACATTGCTGGGGTTTGTTTTGTGGCTTCATAGGCTTGGTGTTCCAATAGCTACTGTGGTGAACACAGAGAGGACACTGGGAACCGTGACAGTTGAGTTTCCTTTCCATGGCATCTGGACACTCTGGAGAAAACCACATCCACTTACCTGGAGAATATGAAAATATGTGTATGTTGTATGACTGCATCCAAGGTAAGGTGCTTGAAAGTGAAGTGGCATTTCTGGGGATCACCAAGCAAATATTCAAAGCCTGCATGGGCTCGTGTGCTTAGAGTTCCCTGATGGAGAAGTTTGTGTAACCTAGAGACTCTGAGCTGTTTGATCTGAAGTCTGCAACACCTCACATGAAATCCAAGTAAAAAAAAAAAAAAAATCCCCCCTAAAAAAATCAGGGAAGACTGGGACAGCTTAGTCCTCCTCCCTTCTTTCTCTCCCCTTCCATTTCCCAGGTGGCGCCATCTTGGCCTTGGAGCTCACAGCATTCACTTCGTGTACATCTTCATACTCATTGGATTGTGTCTTTTATGAGGAGCAAAAACCGTGGGGACCCCAAGACAGTAAGTGGCAGGAGGAAATCACCAGTAGTAACCTCCAAAGGGACCCTGCATCGAAATGTGGCTGTTATTTACAGTAACAATGCCATAAGGCCTCTCCACTCATTCATCCGAGAGCTTGTAAAGCCACGTTAATGCCTTTAAAGAAGTTAACCCTCTGTACCATGGGTTCCATGTTTGTGGTTCAAAGCAATGTAGTGCAGAGCATTCTTAGACTTTGATATCCACAGAGGAATTTTAGAATCAATCCTTCACAGATACCAGGGGATGACTGTGTATGTGTACATAAACATATATATTAATATGGAACATTTTAACTATGCTTCTACATTTTGAAGGCCAGCTTCTGATCAGGTTGTGGCGCATGCCTAGAATCCCAGCATTCCGGAGGATGAGACAGGATGATCAAGAGTTTGAGGCCAGCCTAGGTTTCATAGTGAAACTTTATCTCAATAAAAGGAAAGATGGGGGGGAGGGGAAGAAAGGGAAGGGAGAAAGAGAGGGAGAGAGAGGGAGTGGGAGGGAGAGAGAGAGAGATTTCTGAACAGTAGGCATGGTGTTCCACTCTTCTTTTTAAGGCTGGGCATTGTTTATCCACCTACACTTCTCCATGAAGAGATTAGAAACAGACTCCCCAGTCACATTAGGAAAAAAGCACTAGGCCACTGGCCAGAGACAAGAGGAAGGCTTGCTACTGAGAGCGTACTATTTTGTTCTGCCTTTACCTCATATACATATATCAATAAACCAGAAACTAATGAAATACAAATAAAGCAATGATTCCATAGTCTGCTCTCAGCACACTGTCATCTCCAAGCAAACACAGCTAATAGACAAAAAAAAAAAATTCAAAATTCTCACACTTTGTGTTTGCTTCTCTTAGATACAGAGAGCAGGCTCACTTCTTAATTGTATTTCCCTTCACACTATGATTGCTCCAGAACCTTTCTCCAATTTCTTACAAAACTCCACCCTCAAGCTCACACTCCTGTGCCTCCTGTCCTTTCCCCTTCTCCTTCTCACAGATTGTGCATGGTAGAGTCCCAAGGAGTGTGGCTGTGGATGTGGGACCACCTCACAGGGTCTGGGGAGTGAGCTGATGGAGCCAACAGCAACCCAGAAACCTTCTTAATGGATCGGGAAGGGGATGGCTGAAGCACAGTTGAGTAGTTACTTTCTCCTCTCATTTCACAATGCTTATTGATCTATCAGGAAACCTTGAGGACTAGAGCACTGGGAAGAGAGTCAGGACACTGGGCACGACCTATCTCATCTTCCCATGAGGACTAGTCTTCAAGAGTGAGGCTAGGAAAAGGAACAGGAGACCCCTGTATTCATAACAAACATGACCGTAAATGCTGGAGGTCAACAGAGATGAGACAGAAGTAAATACAGTGGACCCTTGGCTTACAAACTCAATTGGTTCCTGAGGGCTGGTTGTAACTCAAGTTGGTTGTAAGTCAACACAGCTGAGATCTGGATGTTTACCTGGTCAATGCTATAGATAACAAGAGGCAGATGAATCTTCCACCCACCTAATAAACCCAAGTTGTTCATATGTCAGGCCGGTGGTAACTTGAGGATCCACTGTATGTGTATATTCACTCATGTCACAATATTGTGATTTATAATAAGAAATACATATTTTGGTCTTTGTCCTCAGTTCCAGAGCTTCTAAAGTCTGCAATTTCATGAGAGATAGTGCTAAATGCATCTTTTGTTCTAATATTTTGTCTTCAGTTCCTGACACACAGCCCCTAATCCCCTGGAATTTCCTGGGCTGTAAAATCATCTTTTGCTCCACGATGTAACTCTTAGTAGGCTTCTGCATGGGTCTGGTCACCAAAAAGACCAAGCTGTGGCCAAACCTTACGGAACCTTGGACCCTGCAGCCTCACACCCTGCCCCCGTCTTCAGGGAAGCAGAGTCAGTCTGCAGATTGAGTTAATAACCAAATTATGCTCTCACGATGACGCCTCCACAAGAATCTCTAAAGTATGGTGTTGAAATAGGAACCTTTCCACTTGTGAGGCGGGTGATGTCCCAACTCCATGGAGACAGAAACTCCTGAACTTGGGATTCCTTTGAACTTCCATATGTCTTCATCTAGCTGTTCATCTCTACCCTTTATCATGTCCTTCCTTCAATAATAATCTAGCAAAGATAGATGTCCCCGAATTCCATGAGCTATTGTAGCAAATGAACAGACTCAAAGAAGGGGTTGTTGGAATTCAATTTATGGCAAGCTTGTTGAAAGGACCAAAGTCCTGAGATTTTGCAAGTGGCATCCCAGGTGAGAGGTAGAGGATTGAGCCCTTAACTGTGGGATCAGACTCTTAACTCCTCCAGGTAGGTCATGTCTGACTGAATTGATTTATAGCACAATCAGTTGGTATCCACCAATGAATTGGTTGGTGTATGAAAAACCCACACGCATTTTGAGGACTGGAGTATTGAGTACAAGACAGCATAGTAGGAAAAACAGTTTGTTTTATTGTATCATATATGTATACACACATACGTGAAGATTGGCGATATACAGCAAGGGCCCAGTGTTGCAACTTAAATGTAAGCTTCACAGACCCAGCCAGCTCCACTTTACGTGGACAACATCACTGCTAGCCACATCCTACCTCAGGGGACTCTGGGGTCTTGGGAAGTTGGGCTGAGACACAGAGTGTCCTGTGTTGCGTGTGGACATCTCTTCCACTTGTTTCTGTATCTTCACTAAATATATGGATTACTTCATCTCACTTGAGAATGTGTGCAGGTCCATGAGAGCCAATAGGAAGTCCTCGTGAAATATGGACTTAATTAAAGAAAGAAAGTGACCATCACAGTGGTATTCAGGCAACCACAAAAGCTTTTTTAAAATGCTCGAGGCCAAGTGTGGCAAACCCAGCTGAATCCCCACCAGGTAGGAAGGCTCTGGCTATCTAGGCCTGATGGTGTGTCTATGCCCACTGCACCCCAAACTGCCTGGGGCAACTAAACCTTGATGCAATGAAATTAAAATTTTATAATTAACACTGATTATTTGTGATCCTCTGCACATGAGACAATATTCTGTTTATAATCCACTTTCCCGTATGAGAGGCTAAAGAGGGAAAATAGATTGGCTCCCTCATAGTTCTCTTTCTTACTGCAAATTAACTCATTGGCGTTCTGGTTTCATACCTCAGTCTCTACCCTTGGTTATTGTTGAGTCTGCCCCTGATAATTTTTCTACACTTTGTGAGCCAGGAAAAAAAATTAGGAAGGGGGTTTCAATCTGAAAGGCTGGACCCCAGGCTGTAATGAATTCCCACTTTAGGAGACTCTGGGAAGGCAGCCTATAAGTCGCTTTAAAACTTACCATTTTGGGCTGGGGATTTAGCTCAGTGGTTTCACCGCCTGCTGCGCAAGTGCAAGGACCCAAGTTCGATCCCCAGTGCCAAAAAAAGTAAAATAAAACTTACCATTTTTATGAGCCACAGTGATGTGCGCCTATAATCCCAGTACTAGGGAGACTGAGGCAGGAGGTTCATGAGGTTAAGCCCAGCCTGAGAAAATGACAGCCTTAGTGAGATTGCCTCAAATTTTTAATAAGGGGTAGGAGAACTGACTAGCTGGGGAGCCAGCTCAATGCAAAGACCCTAACCTCAGTACTGCAAAAAAAAAAAAAAAGGTAAAAGTCACCATTTGCAAAGATGCACTTTAACCTTTCTTCAAATAAGTAATGAACTCTTATATAGAAACTTTCGAAGATACACAGAAGCTAAAAGAAGATAAAAATCAGTCATCATGCCAACTTTAGATAGCCAGCGTTAAATGCTTGATATATCTCCTTCTACTTTAACTCTGTGTGTATATCTCTGGAAATACAGCCAAAATTTGAATCATACTCGAAATCGTTTTGTAATCCATTAGTTTCACTACATATAATATTCTCAACATTTCTCGTATCATTAATATGTTTCAAGAATACTTTCAATCAAATCTTTTCTGGCTATTTAGGCTAATTCTTATATTTTGTTAGAATAAAGCATACTCTGATGAACATTTCGGCTTCATATGTAATTATTTACTCACATTTCTGAGTGTTCCTAGGATAAGTTCCTGGAGGGAAACTACTGACTCAAAGGTCTAAACTTTTTTAGTGCTTTCGTCCACATTGTCAAGATCACACCCCAGATCATGCCAAACAGATTTTCACAAATATCATCAATTTTCCTTTTGGCAACAGAATGAGAATTTTGCTAATCATTTACCAATTATAGAGGAATAGTTCTCATTTTTAATTTTTTCACTGATTTAAAAGACAAATCTTTACATTTGCTTTGTAATAATTTGCACTTTTATACCTTCAGAGTGTGAATATTATTTCAAATATCTGTGCCGATCATAGGTCTTATTTCATGACTGCTCATTCCTGTCCTTCACACACTGTGTTCTTGGCATGTTCTCCATTTTATGTTTTGATTTCTAAATTCTCTTTTAATGTTAATCTCATGATACATATTGAATTTTCTACACAGTTGATCTCATGCAGATTAGTAATACTTATGGGAGTTCCGAGGGGCTAGGTGGAATTTTTAAATTTTTCCTTAGGGATATGCACTGGCTGATGAGCCTCCTTCTGAGAGACCAGCAGTCCGAGGTTCCTGGTAGGCCTGCTGGATACCACTGACCCCTCTGCCCCAGTCACAGCGGCCAGGTAGGGAAGGGGCATGCACACCACCCAAAGATGGCTTCCCCATGTCCGCCTGTGCCTCAAATGCAAGCTGACCTCACAGCTGGGATGCTTCTGTCTCACCAGCAGGGCAGCATCTGAGAGAAACAGATTTCGTGAGAAAGAGTGGGCAAGCCAAAGACGAGTGGGCAGGAGGGCTGGGATCAGACACAGGAAAAAGAAGGGATCCATGAGTTGGAGAGAGGACAAGGACGGGTGTGAGGGCTGAACAGCGCTGCCCGAGAGACTGCACCACCCCACCAGAGAGATACATTCCAGAGTCAGGCCCTAGATCTGCTTCCATTCCTTGGAATTTTATATTTCCAAGATGAGGCTTCGTGCAATCATATGAGAAGTCCCCAAGATTAGAATTGGAAAGCATTTTCTTCCCCCTGAATCCAAAACAAAAATTCTAGAACAGTGGTTCCCACCCAGTGGTGATTTTGCCCTCTAACCAGGAACAGCTGGCACGCCTGGAAACATTGCTAGTTGTCATAAGGGAGGGAAGAAAGGATACCACTGGCATCTAACAAGTAGAGGCCAGCATGCTGCTAAACATTCTGTAATGTGCAGCACCCGGGGCAAGCAATCACCTAGCCCGAAATGTGAATAGGTGAACTGTGTCCTAAAACAAGTCAGATGTTTAAAAACTTCCCTCCTTTGCATTTATGCTGAGAAAATTATAAAAGAAGTACTGGCCTATATTATCTTCTATTTCTACAATGTAATTTTTCTATTTCAGCATTATTCTTAGAAATGCCTAGCAACAAGAAAGTCATGTTAATGGCCAGGAGATCGGGAAACTTACTACACGTGTACAGCAGGTCACAATGTCTTCGAGACTCTGATTAGCACACATCACAAGAGAATGTGCCCAAAGTTCCCACAACTTACTTGATTAAGTCCACTCTTCTGTGAAGGTGAACTGGAAAGGATGAAAATCTGTATTCCTTCTACATGGAGAGAAGCAAATGCTAATAAATTCCGTCAGCCATTGTACTGAAAATATAGAGCCTCCTTGCTATGAAACTGGTAAGATTCGGGGTGCATATTCACTTGGTGGAACGAATGTTCAGAAGTGACAGGCTGGGGTAGGCTTCAGAAGGTGGCACTCACGACGCTGGGACCAACACAACGGTCATCAGACTTATGGCAGATAATGACGGCAGATGTTTCCTGATCAGTGGGATTTTTAGAGCTGATATGAGAGTGAAACCAAGAACATATGATGAAATTATGCCATGGAATGGGAAAGTAACTTACATCAATCTTGATGAACGTCTGCTCTCTTGAGCTGGTCTTCAGATGCCACATCCTCTGCTCCTTTATTGTTGCCAACATTATAGGGTCCATAAAGTTTCCTATGATGCTGTGAGGCAGATGGTTTCTGTCCTCGAATCACCATAACAACCCACAATCCACAGTAAATAATAAGCATGATTAGGAAAGACAGATGGAATGAGCACACCAATGCAAAATATGCCCTTCCGTTTAGTGTTTTTTGTCTCTAGGGAGAAGAGGTTCTCATCTGGAAATTTAGTTGTCTTCTTATAAATTCTTGACGGCTTGTGACAAACAGCACTCACATGTCAGCCTTGCTCCTCCACAACATGGAGCCTCCTCTCAGGGTCGACCCTGAAGCAAAGATTAATTAATGCCTTCTATCTTCCCGTGGTGTGGGGTGTGGAAAGGAGTAGAGATTTTCTGCCCGGTTACTTTAGTTTCTAGCTCTATTGACATGTAAACCTCAACTTAAGCAGTTCCCTGAAATTTCAAACAGCAGCATCTCACTGATCTGCACTTGCCAGCAAACTATCACCATGACTCTGCTAAAGTACTTCTGCCTCTTTCCTCCTGCCCCTTAGACCTTTGCATCCCTGTGTTCCATCTTTCTTCCATGCACTCCTTCCTTGAATACCAATATCTTTAAGTCTACCCACACTCACTTCCCCAGAACCTATGAGCTAAATTAACACATAAATCTGGCTTTGTGCAAAATATCCAAAAGGAGGAAAATAAATAACAGGGATAAAGATATGACATTTCATCATAAAAACAGCAAAGATCAATGCAATAAATGGGAAATGTGTCTCTAAACAAAAAGATGTGGAAAGAAAGAAGTGGAAAGCCTACTCTGGGCCTATCTATGAAACAAAAATATACAATAACGCTACCCCAAAAAAAACTGGCATAAATATTCACTAGTTAAACAGCCATAATTCAACAAGGTTACTTACTAAAAGCAGAGATGCAGCCTCTTTTCTTGTTCAATGGTATTGTATACACCAAAGTTAGAAAACCTTTCCTGTAGAGGGACAAGATAGTCCATGTTTTAGCCTTAGCAGATGATAAGGTTTCTTTTCAATTGCTCAGCTCTATGGCTGTGACACAGAATGGCTGTAGACAATGCCAAAATGAATGAGTAGGGCTGTGTTCTCATAAAACTTTTTGAAAAAACACTGGAATTGGGATTTTATATAATTTCCACATTTCATGAAACCTTTCTCAATGATTTAAGAATCATTCTTAGCTCAGGGGTCATACAGAATAGGCAGGAAGATGGGTTCACCCTTGTGCCACAGGTTGTGATGGTTTGATATAGACATAACAGCTTATCCATGAAGTGATTCTCAAAATGCTTCATGGGGAACCACAGCTTAATAATGCCCAATTCTCTTTCACTGTTTGCTGAGTAACCTTTTCCTGATCTGTAACCCAGCAGTTTACAGGTGTGCAGAATCTCAAATCAGGAAATCAAAGAGCAGATTCTAAGAGAAAAGTTGTCCATTGTGGTGCATTAATCAGATACAAACAAGTTTTAGGAGTCTGTCCCTTATTCCCTCACGTTCACCTAGCCATGCAAAATCCGAGTATTTCATGGCTGAAGGAACAAAAGTAATATGGAGATAATAGCAACTGCTAAATCCCCAGACAGAGTGGAGTCATTCAACATCATTACTACCAATTCTAGCGCACCATCATCAGCTCAATAGAAGTCCAAAATAAAACACATTAAGAGCTTAATCAATTGCTAGTCTGGTCAGCGATGATAATAAAAGCATAAATTAGAATTGTAAAAGTTGAGAATTCCCAAACATCTAAGTAGATGCACACAGACTCAAAATGTGCCAAAAAATACCTGAAAGGGAGAATTCTCACTGCCACACGCCCAGGGGCAGAGACAGAGTAAACAATACCACCTAATCAGCAAATAGCTAAGTGTAGAAATATACAAGGTTAAGTCTCATAAAACTAATGAAAGCCTAGTTATTCCCAAAAGAATGGTTTAATAAATAAAAATCTAAAAATCTAAATAAATAAATAAATAAATAAATAATTTGCCCCAAATTGTTCCTATTACATAGTTGAGTAATGGTGGAATAATATGAAGCTAATGATTCCCCAGATCTCACCTTCTGGATGGTAAAAAATAGATTTCATTACTAATTTCTCTCATTCTTGTCCTGTACACTGTTGAATCAAACTTACATGGGTCTCATTTTTTTAAGATGAAATCTTTTTCACAAACTTCTGAGGCCCTCATTCCAATAAATGTGCAGTGTGTCTTTCCCATCAATCCTTTAATAGGTAGCATGCTGGAATCCTGACCCCATGGGAAAAATAAATAAAATAAACAAAATTCTGAAAATGGTGGCAATGCCGAGGTTCATACCTGGACCACAGAATCCAATTACCTTTGTATATTAAGGACAAATCATTTAACTTCGCTGTGTCAATGAGCAATAGAGAGACTGAAAGCTTATGCAGTTTTCTAGGTCTTCTGTGTGTAGCACAAGGATATTTGTTTAGCCAGGAGTAGTGGTGCATGCCTGTAACATCAGCACTCAGGAGGCTGAAATAGGACAATTACCATGAATGTGAGGCCAGACAGGGCTACATAGTGAGACCCCTGTCTCAAAAAAAAAATCTTGGTTTAAAATGAGCTTTAACATGGAAACCCCAAGACATAAGACTGGAAAGACACAGCTGCTCTTTTGAGGAGCCCTGGTAACCCTCAAAGCCCCTCCACCAAAACCTAGACCTCAGAGGAGCAATGTGAAACCGCCACTCTCGCACTGTTCTCATGCTGTTCTCATGATACCAGTGAAGAAGCTACTGAGAAAATTAAAAGTGACTCTGTCAGGGCTGGGGATTTAGCTCAGTGGTTTCGCCACCTGCTGCGCAAGTGCAAGGACCCAAGTTCAATCCCCAGTACCAGAAAAAAAAAGAAAAAAGAAAAAGTGACTCTGCCAACAGCCAAACAGTAATGTTCCCTATAAAACACAAACAATGAATATGGACAATGCTCAGAAAGGCTACATTGCTACTATGTTTGGAATAAGGCAGAGACAAGGTCACTCCACCACCTCAACAATGACAAAACACCTCTTCAAACACAAGTGATTGTTGTCTCTCTTCCAACTGCAACTTCTAACCCAGTTTTAATCCACCAGCATCTTTCATAAAATGTATTAACACACTAGGTCATCAAATTGCCCCTTCTTCTTGATATGATCCAATGTAGACCTGGCCCCTGCTGTCGTAATTCCTCCTGGAAATCATCCAACATAAACCTGAATCCATACTTTCCTGTCACTGGGACAAACTACCCAATACCTGCAACTTAAAAGAAAATAGGTTTATTTGGTTCATGATTTCAGGAGGTTCAGTCCAAGGTTGGTTGGCTCCAAGGTGGAAACTACATAGTGGAAAGGCATAGTAGAGAACAGTTGCTCAACTGTAGTGGCCAGGCAACAGAGAGAGAAGGGAGGACACAGGGACAAAAATATACTCTTCCAAGTCACGCCCCCATGACCCACCTCTTCAGACCAGACCCACCTCTTAAAAGAACCTATTCCTCTATAGACTCATGGATCAATAATAATAATAAGTATAACAACTAATAAGTATAGCATGATCCCTTGATCTTCCAAAAGCCCCACCTTTGAATGCATGAAACTTTTGGGTGAAATTGTAGATCTAAACCATACATTCTACCCTTGACCCCCAAAAAGCTCATGTCCATCTCACTGTACAAAATGTATTTAGCCCATCTCTAAGATTTGCCAAAATCTTAACAGTTCTATTACTGTTGAACATTCCAAGTCCAAAGTCTCTGAGGCTCAAGGCAAACTCTTAGCCATGACCTCCTATAAAAATCAAGAAAGTTGGATACTTCCAACATACAATGATGCAGAGTAAACATTCCCAGTGCAAAAGGTAAGAATAAAGGGATAGAAAGGAATCACACTAAAGCAAGATCTAAGACCAACAGGATAAACAGTAAGTCCTGTGGCTCTATTCCAGCATCCAGAGCAGGTTTAGATAAGATGTGAGCTCCAAAGGGCTTGGAGCGACCCACTCATATGGCCTTGCCAGTCGCAGACCTCATGGCCTCTTTCTTGGGCAGGCTCTTCTAGTCACCTTCAGCTTTCCTCAGCAGATGTTCCACAATCTTAGCATCTTCAAATTTCTGTACCTTTTACTTCATTCTTGCAGCTTCACACATTGCCCTCTCAGGGGCATACTTACTGATCTCCCAGACCTTCCTCCAAATCCAGGTAGAAACCTCAGTGACCCCACAACTCTTGCACTCTGCATGGCTATAAAACCAGGACCACGTTAATGATATCAAGGTCTCCTGTAAGCTAGAGTAGTAGCTGCATCCCCTTGGAACATGGCTGCAGAGGTCTCTAAGTACCTGGATGGCTGACCTTCAGGAAACGCTTTCCTAGGCAGACCTGAATAAGCAACATACCCTAGGGCTCTTATCTCAAAGCAAAATTTCTCAAAGGCATTTAATCTTTTACAACCTCCCACTTGTGATAGGTGGGGTCTGATCATTTCCTGAGATTTCCTCAAGGCATCTTTCCTTGTCCTGGTACAAAGTGCTTGGCTTCTTTTCAATTCCACAAACTGTTTCAGCAACCATGCTCTCCTTGGCCCCAACTTTATGGGCACATCTTTTCTTGACGAATTGCAAAGTTTTTCACATCTTTCTACTCTGCTTTTTGCTCCTGATTATCATTGTAAGTCTGTCTGGAAACAGCCAGCAGTATTCATGCTACAAGCCTGAATGCTGGGCTGCCTTAAAATCTTCTCCAACAATTAGCACATCACTTGTAAATTCAGCTTTGGCCATAGTCTTGGGACATGAGAAAAAAAATCAACAAATTCTTCACCAGAATTAAACATATATGGTCTCTAGTCCAATTTCTGATAGAGTCATAATTCCCAACTGAAACCTCTTGAGTCTGGCCTTTACTGTCTGCTCTCCTATCAGCATTCTGGGCTTCTGAGAGTCAGCCAGAGAAATCCACCAGGCTCTGATTAAAGCATTCTAGAGTTTTTCTATTATGCATCTCTGAACCTTTCCAAACTCTTCCTACAAGCCAGTTTCAAACACCTCTGAACCTCATGGTCTTGTGTAGTCACAGCAATGACCTCACTTCTCCAATACTGATTTTCAGTATTAGCCACTTTTCCATTGAGATAACAAAATATCTGATACGCACAACTTTAAAAAGGAGAGGTTTATTTTTGGCTCATGGATTCAGAAGGTTCGGTCCATAGTTGGCTGGCTCCAAAGCAGGAACACATGGTAGAAAGCCTGGCAGAATAAAGCTGTTCAACCTTTGTCAGCCAAGGAGCAGAGAGAGAGAGAAGATCTAAGAACAAAAATACATCCTTTCAGGTCATTCCGCCAGTGACCCACTTCTTCTGACTAGGCCCCACCTCCTAAAAACACATTTTCCAGCTATGCACTCATCAATGGATATATCCACTGATGAGTAGAGCCACCCCCATGATCCAACCACCTTCCAAAACCCCCACCTTTTAACACATGAGATTTGCTGTGCGAGCAGTTTAGATATAAATCACAACAGACCCTCCCCTTCATTTTACTTTGTTTTTATTCCAGATCTGTTCCTGGTGGCCTCTTATTTTAATATGACACTATTAGCATTCTAAACAATGTTCTCCAGCAAAGCAGACCAGTAGTATGGATCAATTGAGAGAGAAACAAATACCTGAGCTCCCAGAGTAGTAAATAAACATAGTAGCAACAAATGAAGGCTAATTTCAACTTTCAACCTTTATCTGACAAAATGCTACTGATCCCAGATATTTAGTAATGGTGCTATGGGGCACATGAGCTACTCTTGAAAGAAATCAGAGAGCACTGCTTCACAGTGACCTTTAGATAGAAAGGAGACCCACCACCCCTCTCTGAGTGCTTTATGCCACTCACAGCATTCTGGCACAACACTTAGTAGGGATAGAATCCTCTCAGAGAACAGCTGGGAGCCCAGAAAAGGCCAGTCACATGCTCTTGCAAAGCCTGCTATGTTCAGCGTCATTCTGGGCCGAATGTTAACACAAAGCTTACCCAGAATGACCAAGGCATGAAGTAAATCATAGCAGCTTCCATGATGGTCCTGCAATGAAGCGGACCTTACAGATTTAATAAATAATTCCTGGATTTGATTTCAATGAGCAAAATCCTCCTTAAAGTAACAACAGGAGAGCTTAAACCATCTTTGGGTTCTATGTGCAGGTTTTGGGCAATCCTTTGGCAGGTCTTGCCCAATCCTACTTTGCCAACACTATTGCTGGGCCACAAATACTGAGATTTGGTTTCAGTTGTTGCTGTCTTCATGAGTGGTTATGACTGAGCATTGAAGACGCAGGAGGGAGTCTGGAGGCTGTGATGATCCTGGGGAAAGCACCAGAAGTGAAGAACTGCCTCAAATCCCAAAACAGGACCACGATCTCACAGTAATTTTGTAGCTACCAACTCTCTGACCTCAACCAGTTTCCTTATTTGACCCTCAGTGAAAGGTCTACAGTCCGTGACTCTAGTGAGGCCTCTTCTAGCCCAACAATCCATGTTCATACCTCTGAGTAGTACATGCTTTTCTTAGGACTACACTCTAAATAACACTGCTTGCCCGGGTCCTGTTAGGGTGTCATCAGCATCATCTGTTTACCCAGGGCTGAAGTTTGCTGTGAGCCTCTGCTGATCCTTCAGGCCTGCACTGGGTTCACCCTTTCTGTGCCCTCTCCGACAGCCTCCTCCCCAAGCACAGCTGCAGAGAGAGCCACTGCCTAGTTAGGTCTCCGAAATGCCTGTGCATCATTGGACTGTATTTATTTGTTTTCAGTCATCTCCATGACCAGAATGTTTTTCTTGAGAGTGGAGTAAATATTATAATCATCTCTGATCTCCAGATATCTATATAGATAGGAGTTTTGTAAACAGTCTGTGAGGTTGAACTGCCTTGAAATTCAGGTTGTCACATCCATTGAGGAGCAAGCTTCCCTTCCAGGAAACAGAGCAGCTATATATATGCTCAGATGCTGCTATTTCAGCCATGGGCTTGCCATTTCTGTGCAGTGCACCAGGATTCCCTGCCTGGCTGACACCAGAGCTGTGTTCTCCAAGCAGCTGGGCATTGACTCCAAAAAATGTTCCCTGTTCTGATCTTCCCCCAGGATAAATTAGAGGCCCGTCTCTGTCTCTCCTTCTACACAAAGAGGGTCCACTTTGTGAGGCTATGCACAGCTTCTCACCTCCAGCTGCACCTTAACATTCACTCGGGCACCTGAGTGCCCAGAACACAACTGCCCTGGTTCCCATTTGTTTGGGGAATCAATATAATTGTCATGCACATTGGGCTCGGTGCTTCTCTGACTGTAATATAAGGACCAATGGCCACTTTAAAATGCAAATTCAGATTGGGCAGGTCTGGCTAGACTCTGAAATTCCTCACCATCAGTGGGTTCCTAAAGATGTCGATGCTAGGGGCCCATACCCCACACTTGGAGCACCATGGGGCCTGATGAACCCTGACAGCAGCTGGCAATCCAGAGGCCTTAACGCTGTTTGTAGCCATAGAAACTACAGAATGATTCTTCCTGTCAAGGAAAAATAGATGTTACTAAAACATCTGACATACCCAGGTTCCAAAAAATTTCTGTCACTGATAACCGTCAAACCACGGGTTATAGCATCTACTGTCACTTGATGGTCTGTAGCCCAGAAAGGAAAAGTGACTTGCTCAGAATAACACAGAAAACTGCCGGTCTAAAGTCCAAGCTGAGGACATTTGACTCCTTAGGCCCATAGTGTTCAGGATCTCAACACCTGGGAGAGACATTGACTATTCCACCACACTAGGAAAGTAGCAAGAGGGACATGAAGATATACAGGACCCAGCCAAGTACTTTGATAAAGGGTTGAAGCAGCTGCCTCAAAAGAGATCCCAGGGAAGTTTGCTGCTGAGGACAATGAGGAAGCAGGTCACTTCACCCAAGGCTGATGGGTGTGTGTTGGCTTCCCGAGGACAACGAGTGACCCCATGAGGTATGCACTGTGGCACTGTGGCCCGTTCTGGTGTCTTTAAGCATCCTGAAGGCAGCAGGGATGGAGACATCATTTAAATCCCAACATCCAGCACACACAGACCTCACTCACTGGATATCTACTGAATCAAGTCTAACCAGAGAAAGCCTTGGTTTCCTTTATTTTACATCATACATCATCTGTCTATGATGTAGCCAGGATGCAGTGAGTCCAGCTGGCTGCCAGGCTGTCCAGGGCAGCCTTCCTCCAGTCTCTGGGTGAGGGAGGGCTGGATCCAGTGGAAGTGGGATGTATGCATGGTTCCCAAGCCCCTTCATCCACATCCAGGGCACAAAGATTACAACCCTGTGTGCTGTATAAATACCGTGGTGTGTGCTCTCAGTAGACAGCCAGGCAGAAGCCCAACATTTTATTAAGTCGTGGGGTAGGGAGGGAGGAAAGGACCAGAGAACTCACTTGTTCTCTATCCAGAAAACCTTTTTGCCAAAGACCAGAGAACCACTGAAGGTTAGGTCTTATTGCCTAGAGGTCGAGAGCATGGGTTTTGCTGTCAGACAGATCTGAATCTACCATTTACTCGTCACTTTGAGAAGGTTGCTTAACTTTACTAAGCCTCAGCTTTCTTCTCATCTGCAAAAGGGAGAGTAAATAACATCCTATGAGGGTTGTGGTAGGGACTAAATGAGATACAGTGGACCCTCGAGTTATGACCAGCCTGACACACAACTTGGGTTATGACCAGAATTTTAGTTTTAACTTAGGAACAAAGTCTTGAGTTATGACCCAAATACTGGCCACTTGTGCTTCCAGATGATCTCAGATACAGATTTAGCCCATAAAGAGTCCTGGAAGGAGCACTACAGCATCCTCTCCTGGGTGGGATTAACTAAGAAATCCTGAGCCAGTGTCTCTCTAAGGACACTGAGATCTGCCTGTGTACAGGAGAGAGACTCTGAAGGCTATGTAGAGGAGCCTGAGCTTTCAATTGACCAACTTGAGTCACAACCAGCCTTCAGGCACAAATCGAATTCATATCAGGGATCCACTGTAATTACACAGTGTCTCCAGGACACTGCAGTTAAATAGTAATAGCTCAACAAAAGCACAGTAATAGACTTAATGCTTAGGACCCCCCGCCCACTCCATGTTGCTAACACCAAGAGGTAGGCCACTGGGAGATGGTTAGGTCACAAGGGCCAGCTCCTGTGAATGGGATCGGTGATCTTATTTAAAAGATGCCGAGAGTCTAATCTCTTCCACCACTTGAGGACACAGCAAGAACGATCCATCTACAACCAGGAAATGCAACCTCACCAGACACCAAAACTGCCAGTGCCTGTGTCTTGGACTTTCACAGCCTCCAGAACTATATTATAAACAAAATTCTGTTGTTTATAAATGATCCAGTTCCTTGTGTTTTGTTACAGTAGCCCAAACAGACTGAGACAATGGAGAAAGCCTTCCAGGGCAGCTGGTAGCAACACAATTAATTCTAACATTAATTCTAAGACTTGTGACCGCCATCTGTAGTTTGGATTACTTCCCTGGCTAGAGAATGCAAATACTGAAAAGACATCTTCTCATTCTTGATTGGGGGGGGAGTGCCTTTATATTCTTTAAAAAGAGGGAGATTTATTATTTCATTGTAATTTTCTTAATCAAATTTCATTTTTCTTCCACCAGTCCATGTGAAATGGGTAGATGATGAATGTACTGAGTGAGAGAGAGATGGCAACCTCTTCTGCATTTAAATCAATGCTCACTGATTGCAGGTGGCCTCCAGGGCTAGGGCGTTAAGATGAATTTTGTGGCTAAATCCAAGCCAAAAATAGAGTTAGGATTAATTCTTCAGCAGGTGTTTGTTGCACCCCATTTCATTCCACAAATGGAAGAACGGTGAATAATAACACCCAGGGAAGAGCACAATGGAACAAGAAGGAATGGACAACCATGAGGACTGAGGCTGAGGAGCGCTGTGTCCCGCCCACTGCCCCTCCACACCCTCTCTCCCTCCTCACCCCACTGCCTGGCCGGGGCTGGGCCCTGTGCAGCAGATCAGCAGGTTCTGTGCGCCTGGCTCTGCCTGGCTATGGCCCCGAGGAGCCCTGAGGACACACAAGTGGGGAGACAGCGAGCAGGCCAGGTTCCCTGAACATGGCCCCAGGCCAGCTCCGTCCCTTGAGGAAGCATCATTTGATCCTCTCGATATAGATTCTATAAGAGTCTCTCTTTGTCCAGGTTCCAAAAACTGTCCTCCTCCCCATCCCTTTGGAAACAGAGGTGATGACAGCTTCAGTGCCACACACTCTGGTGTACTGCTCTGTCCCTCAAGGTTCTCCTCACCCACACTTTTATAAACGAGCCTTGTCACGCTGCTATTTTAAAAGGGCTGCCTCTCCCCATTGGAACTCTGAGTACCACAGGGCTGCCTCTCCACTGGAAGGGAGGTGAACATCCACAGACAAGCACAAAACAGAGGGATAAAGAGGACTACAAAGGGATGAAGCCACACAGATGCACACCTTCCCCCACAGCCAAGGACTAAGATAAAGAGGACAGTGTGTCCCTACTCTTCCTGTCATCTGCCTTTCCCACCACACCTGCCCCCCTAGAAGCAATTTACTCTAGGTCTCTACACTAGGGCTAACAAGTGTGTCTCTGGCCCATCTTTTTAAAAATACCCCACTGTTCACTACCTCTGCAGTGCTGTAAGAACCCACATGCTGAGATCAGCAGTACAAATGGAATCAGGCGAGCCTGCCACTGTGACCCTCACCCTCGGCGTGAGAGGACCTGTTCTGGTCTTGAGCAGTCACACCTGAACACTCTCACCTGGACTAGGATGGTCCCACTGCTTTGTGGGAGGAAGACCACTCAGAACCATTAAATGTCTTTGCAGTGTCCAGCACTCAGAAATGAGGTCTCTACAGCCTGCGAAGGAGAGGGGGAGAATCACCCCTCTGACCCTGTCCTGTACAAAAGAAGATGATAAAACAGGCAAAGAGAAAAAGGCAATGCAGGATGCCACTCTCAGAGAAGGCGGGTTGGGAAGCAGCAATCAAACACTATTTAGGGGAACAAAAGGAAGAAGAATTAGGCTCCAGGCCTCTGGCCCTTGAGTAGGAAGCACTGTAAAGCTCACCCCAATTGCATTTCTGTAAGACTCTTTTTAAGCCTTTCCAACTCTCCAATGCACTGGCTGCAATAGCCTTTTCATCTCTCGAGGTCCAGATCAAATGGCTTCTCTTTGGTGGAGGATTCCCACCCCCAGAAAAAAAATTAACCATTCTCTTCTCTACACCCTTACTGCATGCTAACCCTCTCTTTTGCACTCTTACTTTTTAAGATACACACACCTTGGACTCTGCCAGATGGTTCGTGAGCTCACTCATGGAAGCAATCTATCTTGGTGGTGTCTGAATAAACACAGGGCCTATGTTGAAGTAGATGGGTATGCAATGTTCACTGAGTGTGACGATGAGAGATTTTTGCTCCCCATCAAAGCCTGGGCAGCATGCTTCCCTCACTCCACCCCCAGGTAGGTCACTGGCGGAAACGTAGGGTGTTCGATGCCCACGGAACTGACTTTTGAGCCTTGCCTTAGCTTGGATTCCCAAAGGGAAGGGAACCTGAGACGGGAGCCTGTGGGACTAGGAGCAAGGTGGGTGAAAAGGCCAGAACGCTAAGCTACCAAGCAGGTTGCCTCTTGAGCATTTGCGTTCACTCTCACTGGGGACACTCGGAAAAGCTGTGTAGAAATCACTCCAGAACTGCCCACTCACCAGCTCAAGAGAAAGAGGAGAGGAGAATTTATTCTGTGCTCCCATCACTCATTGATAAAGGGCCCTATACCTGTCCTTATCTTTGTCACATTTAGAGAAGAGCGCGTGGCTATGAACAACCAAGCACATTTCTGCAGCTCTCCTGGTGTTGGTAGCAGAGAAGCCGAAGGACAGAAAGCAGGTGGCAAATGGTACAGCTGAAGGGGGGTGCAGTCCGGTTACAGCTGCACACAGCTGGTTGCCACAGCAACAATTAGATGGGGGGAGGGGGCAAAAAATGTGAGGCAGGGCACAAGAAATGCCTGATACATGCATCTTGGGATAATTTCTATCAGCCCTCTAATTTTATACACCTCATTAATAAGGTGAGAGTAAGCCGCACTAATCCTGGGATTATACTTGTAAAACTGCTAGTAAGAAGAAAGGGTTGGGTGACCTAACTAGAATTTTCTCAAGCCTCACCAGCCTGAGCACAGAGTCATAATGAACACCCAATTTCAGTGGCTCTGACCCTTAACTTTGAGTTCTGGTCCTCTGGCTCCCAGCAAGCTCCTCGCACTTATATCTCCTGGGCTCCCAGGGCTCAGGAGCACTCAGAGGTCCGCCTGCCACCTGCGGCCACTGAGTGGCACCCCCCATGCTCCTCTTCTTGGGTGTCCTCTTAGTGGCTGCCCTCTGGCCACCTCTGCTGCCCGTGCCCACCAGGAGACCACCCTTCTTACTCCCAGTGGTCAGACAAAGATACCCAGAGGGGACACTGCATTCTTCTCCAGGTGAGTGCCAGAGCCGTGTGGTTCCTAGAGAAATGGGACAATGATTCCTTCCCTGGGCCACACCCCAAGCAGAGTGCACGGGCTGTGACCTTCAGACCAGTGGCTTAGCCCCAGACGACTCCTTCACCTTGAGTCCTGTGCAAGGAGATGACCTCTCTCTCCCGACACCCACTCCCAGCCCCCAGCACGGGCGATACAGCTCACACAGAATGGCCTCCTTCTCCTTCAGCCAAAAATAGACGCCTTGGAGCAAATAAACTCAAAACTGCCAGCTGCTCACAGCCCATCTCAGTGGGCACTGGACGCGCCCAGACAGGCCTGCACCCCAGCAGTGCCCACAGCCTGGCCAGGCCCCGGCCTCATTACCACTCGACTCAGAGAGCATCTATGTGCCTGTGGTCCTCTGCATTGCATCCCAAAGGTCCAGCTAAGCACCGAAGCCTCACAAGGATTTTGGTGTTTGTTTTTGCCCTACTCTTACAAAATTAAATCCTACCAGATATACTGAGTAGGTTTTAATCCTGGCATTCTTTCACATCGCTTCATCTTGAAGAGAAATGGTTCTTCTGGTGGGCAGAGGCCCCTACCCTCTGAGTCACCTAACCTCCAAGACACATGCACTAACATGTCCCACTGGATATATTTTTAAATGACAGAGTTCCCTAAACGTGAATTTAATGGACATGCAACATCAGACTTAATTGGGCCTATAGAAAAAAAAATGTGTTCCCAGTGTGCCTCAGCTCAGTCCAGCTATTTGAAGAACAGTAGCTGGCAGAAACCAAGAGCAAAAGAAAATAGCAATAAAATCAGGTGGCATATTGACAGCTGAGATCATGTGTGACATGTGGGGGTGGATCTGTGGCTTCCAGATTAGATTCTTCTCCCTTCAAAAGAGACATCTATGAACTCTGTCAATCAGTGACTCAGCCATACAGACACAGTGTGCTTCTGCCACCCGCTCTGCAAAAATATCCTCAGAGATGATGTTAAAGAAACAGCACATGGATCACACACATTCTAGTGAAAAGCAGCATTTTTCTCCTTGACTAACTTACAAACTGTGTTTGGATTTTTATCTAACATTTACTGTGCCCCGCTTTTACAAAAGAATTCAATTTATTATTCTCCTTGGACTTCAAATAAAAAAGAAACATCAAAGTCTAAACAAAACTGAAAGCTCTGGTTCAGACATCATTTTGTTTTCCTCTCCCAAGTAAATATTTGCACATGCTAGAGGAGCTTATGCTGAGGGTCTATAAATTGAATACACTTTTTATGAGAAGCTAAGTATCTGGCCGCAGAGGAGCACAAACCGAAGTTCCCCTGTGCTCTCTGCCAAGTGACCTCCAGCCATGCGCAGGTGACATGCTTGCAAGGCAGATGATCTGGTCTCCACAGAGGCTCAGTTTGTGGGCTCCACTTTGGGAAACTGACAGCTATGCCAAATGATGCTGAAATTATGCGTAATAGATTTTAGATTATGACTATTGTCCTCCAGGGAATGAAAAGCCCCATGCAGGGTGAACTGGCTCCGGTTCTCTTCTTCAGCTTCATTCCAGAGCAAAACGTCAGAGGATCTCTTTATTACAATTTGACCTTTCTGTTTGTTGGGAAAGGGGGTTCAGTACCAAAGTAGTTTAACTAATTAGAAGCTGTGGGTCTAGAATAAACACTGCCGCGTTTTCCTAGAATGAAACTCAACTGTGCTCGATAAGATTCTGGACACAACTCTTCCTCCAAGTTAAAGCTAGGAATAAATAAAATGCTCAGTTTTTCCATGCCATAATAACAAAGTAGCACAGGATTTTCCCAAATGGACATTTGCAATTTCGCTCTTTGCAGAGCCAGGGACCTCCTTGTTACAGCTTGTGTCTAAATGTCCCCACAAAGCCTCATAAGCTCATAGGTGGGGCTTTTTGGAGCTAACTGGATCCAAGCTGTGTGATACTTGGATGAAGGTACTAAATCAGTCCACTGATTGGATCAGCACAGTTCTGGGTATGGCTGAATGGATTTACTGAAGACAGAAGCCCTACCCTGTGTGTGGGTGGCACCACCCAAAAGGCTTATAGCCTTGATGGGATAGAAGGGAAAGGCAGGCTGCTAGCTGCTTCCTGCCTACCATGCCATGGACTGTTTCTCCGCTGACATGTCCCTCTGCCATGCTGCTCTGCCTTGGAGCCAGCCAACTATGAACTGACACTTCTCCCAACTGTGATCCAAAGTAAACCTCTTCTGCCTTAATTTTGGGTGTCGGATATTTTGTCCCAGTGATAAGAACAGTAATGGAGACACTCCTCAGATAGTGAGTTATTGATGTGCATGACTCATGAGTGTTCTGTTTGGATGAAGGAGGAAAGGGGGACACATGTGGCAACTCCAGGAGAGAGGACAGCAATGGGAAGGATGCAGCTGTCAACCCTCAGGAAAGGAGAAGACAGCTAGTAGACTTGAACCTAAGCTCTGTGGAGATGGCCCCTGGGATTCCCAGCAATGCCCAGGAGGACCTGAGGAAATGCCAAGGGTCTGTAGCAAAAGGCAGAGGTGTAAAGTCTGTGGATCCAGGGTAAAAACATCACCAATATATACCCAGAGACTGAGAGGCAGGGGGAGCAAGTTAGCCTGAGAACCTGGATTTAAACCGCACTTTCTTTGTCCTTTTAGGGCAAAGTAGGTGTGTTTGCTCGATAAGTACCACCCCCAAGCAATGACTTGCTATCTTCACAGGAAGCAAGCATCCTATGGGCCAATTCAACACAGACGGAAGAAAGAGGAAGAGAAAATAAGTGAGAAAGATATTTTACACTTCATCAAAAATGAAGCAGCACTTTGTGTTTATTTCCTCCAGGACCACCGCCAGCCCCAAAAGAAAGCATAGGTCACATGAGATGATTTCTTGGGTGTTGGTTGCAAGCAGACGCCTCAGGAGCCATAGGCTCCAGTTGACTAGGAGCTAAGGAGGGCTGTCTGCCACGTGGTCCAGCCACACCAAGAGCGGTCTAGGTCCAGCAGCAGCAGCAATGCAGACAGCCACACCCACTTGGAGCTGCCACATCAGCCTTTTCACCACACCCCGGTAAATATTAAAATGCACAGCCAGCTGAGTATTTTTCAAGGTACTGGCAAGAAGCAAAAGGGAGAACTTAAAACAGAAAAATTCTGAAAATAGTGCAGGTGGCACTTCTGCCTTCATTTCTTGCTTCCCCATTAAGAGAGAAGCTTTAGTCAAGGGTGATGACACACACGTGTAATCCCAGCACTTTGGAGGCCAAGGCAGGAGGATGGTAAGTTCAAGCCCAGCCCAGGCAATTTATCAATCCAGCAAGACTTTGACTCAAAATATAAAATTGGGGGCGGGGGTGGGGGGGTGGCCTAGGGATCGAACTCGGGACCTTGCACTTTTGAGGTAGGCAGCAGAACCACTGAGCTAAATCCCCAGCCCTAAAATATAAAAATTTTTAAAGGGGTGAGTATGTAGTTCAGTGCAAAATCCCTGGATTCAATCAATTCCCAGTGCTAATAGAAAGAAAGAAAGAAGCTTCTCAATGTGCAAAAAAACATATTTGTATAAAAAATAGATGGAAATTAAATGCATGCATACATGAATTTCTTTCTTATATAAAGAAACACATGAGACAGAAAAAAAATGAATCTAGTTACATACAAGGTATGGGGGGGATCGGCCAAAGGGATACAGAGGGGACAAACCCTTCTCCAAGGATGTTTGTTAGTATCATTTTACTTCATATCCTCCATATTCCAAAAAGTAAATCAGCAATGACAGGAAGAGGAAAGAACCCTTAAAACCTAAAACAAATGAAAACAAGCGAACCAATTACATTTCAAGTGGATACCATAGCCACAGCCAAGGAGAAAAACAAACTAAAGCACTAACTCCAGTAATTTCCAAGCATGACGTATGTGTCACCCTAGTCTTAGGGAAGATTAAGGCTGGAAACATCAGGGGACAAATGTAAACTCTTAGAACATTTGTTTCCTGTAGAGTTATTGCCAAAGCAAATCTGAAACTACTTTACATGTTTTCTGTAACTGAACAAATGAGTCAATGTGTTGATTTGTCAGGGGCAGGGGCCTGGGGCCAGCAGCAATGGCATGGGGCCAGGTTGTTCCCCAAGTCTACTGTCAATTACAACTTGGGCAGGAATAGAAACAGACGGAACGAGTCCCAGACAGACAGGAAGGAGGGGAAGGGATGGCAGAGGCCGAGACTGGGTGAGCAAAGGGCCAAGAGACACCTGCAGCCACCACACCCAAAGACTCCCCAGAATCTGCACCCTGCACATTCCTGGAGTCGAGAACTCCAGCTGCCAGCACTATGAATCAATTCTGCTATTTTAAGCCAAGCTTGTGGTGATTTGTGACAAGGAAACTTGCAAGGTAGCTGTCATACTATCAGCACTTTCCAGATAGGGGAATTGAGGCACAAGGGGTGGAACCAGTAAATAGCAGAGACCATTTGAACCCAGGAAATTGGATTCTGGAGAGGACCCTTATGAGCTCTACTTTGTATTCTTTCCATCATGCAGTCATTAAAGAAGATAACAATACACAAGGGAGATCTTTCTGTGTCAAAATGTGACAGACAATGTAAGGGCCAGGGATTTAGCTCAGTGGTTCCACTGCCTGCCTCGCAAACCCAAGGACCCGAGTTCAATCCCCGGTACCAAAAAACAAACAAAAAGAAATGTGACAATGTAGAAAAGCGAGTTACAGAGCTAGATGCTGGGGTGCCATGAAACTTCACCTCAGTGAAAGCTCTTAGAAATGATAGGTAAAGAATTAAAACAAATAAATATCTAGCTGGGCTCCAAAGAAAGGAAAATCCCCAGTATCCAGAAATGAAGAAGGAACGCAAGGCCAAACTGATGAGCTTGTGACTCAGGGCTGGGGAGCAACATCCACGTGACAGCAAGAAGCACAGTGGTGCACATCTATAATCCTAGCTCTGAGGGAGGCCAAGCCCAGAGGATGCAAGTTCAAGTCCCACCTAGCCCACTTAATGAGACCCTGTCTCAAAATAAAGAATATAAAAAGAGCTGGGGTTGTAGGTCAGTGTAAAGGTCCTAGATGCAATCCCTAGTACCACACATATGCAAAAATAAAATATAGATATTTTCCAAAAGATTTGGAATTCCAAAAGAGAAGCTAGAAAATGAAGTTAAATCAATAATTAATACATAATGATACATGAAAGCAGAGATGATACTTGGGGAAAGTTTAATAAAGAACTGTTTTAAAGATGAAAGTAAGGTGTAGGGAAAGTATCAAGAGATAGAGGAGCTATTCAGAGCTGGGAGCCAAGCCAGGTGTGGTGGCGCACACCTGTGATCCCAGCACCCAATAGGCTGCGGCAGGAGGATCACTGCAAATTCAAGGCCAACCTGGTCTACACAGTGAGTTCAAGGCTGGCCTGGACTACCTAGTGAGACCCAGTCTCAAAAGAAAAACAACAACAACAAAAAAGAGCTGCGAGTCAGAGGGCAAAAGGAGAGGGAAGTTCCGGGACAGCAGAGACAAAGCGCTGTGGCAAAGCTTTCCAGCCAGCCCTGACTAACCCTGGCAGGACTTGGGGTTCCCCCTGGACCTCAGCCTCCTCTGCCTGCGGGGCTCCCCCAGTACCTCTCACTGAGGAAACCACTAGGAGCCAAGCCCAGCACTCAAGACCTTCAGATCTCCCCTGCACCGGCTCATTTTCTCAGTCTCCCTGACACCTGCCCCACCTGTGTAAGGGCCCAGGCAGGGTGCTCAGCCAGGGGGCATCTGCTTCCAGCTGGGCCACAACGGTTTCACTGATGGGCACGTGTGTGTGCGTGCGTGTGTGTGTGTGTGTGTGTGTGTGTGTGTTACATAAGGGGATAAGACAGCGTGAGAGATAAAGGCAGAAAATCTACACATAATTATATGCAAAGCTACCATTTTGGTTGATTTGATTTTTTTCCTTTTGTTTCTTACATTTTCTAATTTGTCTATAGTGTATATGGAGTACAACCACACAAAAGACTTTTCTTTTATTAATACTCAGAATCTGTAGAAAAATATGGATTTTTAATCAATTCATTTACTGTGAGACTGCCACCATCCCTAACCCATAATTGCTGACCGATATCAGATTTATTTATTTATATCCCTAGACATAATGATATTGCTGGGGGGAAAAATAGGGAATGGAGATTCGAACCAGGTATTAGGCAGTGGTTTGTAAAGAGTGAATAATCTCATAAGTAAGGCCACAGATGTTCTTGCTTAAGCTCAGTAAAATATAATCTCCTAAACACTGCGTGGCCAGGTTAATAGAGTTGACATTGAGGCTTGTGAAAAGCCCAAAAGCCCAAGTTATCCCTTAGGTTCTGTGGATGTAGGAATAGATTTTGAATTTAAAAAGATGGCGATGAAGTGACATCTCTGACCATCTAGCATAGAGAGGAGCCTTCACCTTGGCCCAAGTGGGAGCTGGAAGCTAAGCCCATCAGGGCTGGCTACTGTCATCTGTCCACGTGCTGATCACTACTCTAGCCTCGAATAGCCGCACAATGGGGCTCTAGCGAAGCCGGGCTTCTGATGGATTAGCAGACGCCCTTTTCCTCCCCTGCTCCTGAGAGTTGCCTCCTGGACCAACGGAGGCAGTGCCTTCTGGACAAGGGCTCCGCAGAGTGGCCTGAAGTCAGAGGAAAGAGCGCCACCTACAGCAACCCCCCCCCAGGCCTTCCAGGAAGAAGGGGGGGATGCTCAGACTCACTGTGAGGATTAACAGGATGGAGAATTCGCCTAGCCACCTGTAGGTCTTGCTGGTGTAACAGGGTCCTGCTCCCTGGAAGAACAGTCAAGTGGCATTTCCTGGATGTGCATATCATCATTTCTTGGGGTACCCTTGACCAAAGATGCAGATTTCTAAGTAAAAATTTAAGGCAGATCCAGAAGATACTAAAGACAGAGCATCTCAGTTATTGGATGTTCCTGAAGTAGAGGAAAATGACAAAGGCCCAGGAGTCACTGACCCTGGAAGATGTGGCTGTGAGGTTCACCCGGGAAGAGTGGCAGCTCCTGGGCCCTGCTCAGAAGGACCTGTACCGGGATGTGATGCTGGAGAACTACAGCAGGCTGGTGTCAGTGGTGCTTCAAGCCAGCAGGCCAGATGTCCTCTCCATGTTGGAACAAGGAGAGCCACTGTGGACATTAGAAGATGAAATCCACAATCAAGCCCATCCGGGAAATACCATTGACCGCCCTCTGCCATGTGAGAACACAGCAAGAAGACACCACAGACACTCCCTGTTTAACAACGGAGCTCCATTTATGCAGCTAGGATGTTAAATGAATTGGTTGGTAAATGAGGAATTGTATATACTGTAGTATGTACATTACAGTATTCAGAACAAAGAATGGTCAAAGGAAACTCCAACTTGATGACTTGGCTTTTATTTGTATAACTCTTACACACAGTACTGTAATATATAACAACATAAAACTACACACACTATACAGTAGAAGCAAAAAATGCAGTACTATATATGTATACTATATATACATACTATATATATACTATATATATACTATACATAGTATATATATAGTACTATTATATACACTATATATACTATACATAGTATATATATAGTACTATTATATATACTATATATATATATATATATATATATATAAACCAGGTGTACTGAAAAAAAAAAAGAAATTGAAGCTCCATAAACAAGATGTACAGAACTGTATGAAAAAAAAGACAGGTTGTAAATACATTAAACAGGTCATTAAATGAGAGGGTCTAACCCTGTGATTATAATTGATAAGTATAACACATAGTATAAAAGACTGAACTTAGAAACAAGCATCTTTCTGGAGCAAAGATTAAAGCAAAAACAGGAGAGATCTTCAGAAATTGAGAAAGCCGATGATCATCTGCAGCAGCAATTGCAAAACCAAAAAAGGCCAAAGAGGGTGGAACAATGTTATGAACAGAATGCACTTGGAAATGTTCGGAGGTGCAAACATCATTTTCCTTTAAGGCCAAATCATGACATGTTTGATTTACATGGAAAAATTTTGAAACCATATTTAGGTTTATCCAACCGGAGCAGAAGATATACCATAAAAGAGCTTGCTGAGTTAAATGCAGATAGGAGCTCCTCTCTTTGTGATACTCATGAGCAAACTCATACTAAAGTTAAATCTCATGAAAGTAGAAAATCTACCAACGCAGAGTCACAATTCCTTAAAGGCCAACAAACATATAAAATAGAGAAGGCCCATGAATCTGCTAAATGTGGGGAAGATTTCCTCAAGAAGTCTCAGCTCACAGAACATAAGAAAGTTCATTTAGGACAGAAACCCCATGAATGTAATACCTGTGGGAAAACCTGCAAGAAGTTCAACCTCACTGAACATCAGACTGTACACAAGAGAGAGAAACCCCATGAATGTGGTAAATGTGGGAAAGCCTTCTTCAGGAAATCTCAGCTTACTCAGCATCAGAAAATACATACAGGAAATAAGGCCCATGTGTGCCCCGAATGTGGGAAAAGTTTTGCCAGGAAATCACCCCTCATTGTGCATATGCGAATTCATACAGGAGAGAAACCTTATTTATGTAGTGAATGTGGAAAAGAGTTCATTCAGAAGGGCAATCTTATGATACATCAACAAATTCACACAGGAGAGAAACCCTACAGATGTACTGACTGTGGTAAAGCTTTCACCCAGAAGATGTGCCTCATAGCACATCAGAGATACCATACAGGAAAGACGCCCTTTGTATGCGCTGAGTGTGGACAATCGTGTTCACAGAAGTCAGTTCTCATTAGACACCAGACAATTCACTCTGGAGAGAAACCCTATAAATGCAGTGACTGTGGGAAAGCCTTCATTACAAAAGTGAAACTCATTACCAATCATAGAACTCATACAGAAGAGAAACCCTATGGATGTGATGAGTGTAAGAAAGCCTACTCTTACATGTCTTGCCTTGTTAAACATAAGAGAACACAACAGGAAGAAATGCAGTGATTAAATGAAGGTAGAAAATTCTACAGTGAGTCACACCTTATCGGACAGTAGTACACTCCTGCAAAGGAGAAACCCTGTTGATGTAACTGTGCAAATATCTTCCATGACCCTTGATATGTCAAACATCAGTGGGCTCCTAGCAAATAGGAGTGTGGTCCCTGTGGGACAGCCAACGGTCAGATGTCCACCCTCAGGAGAAAATAGAGGATTTGCACCAGAGAGAAACCTTATGAATGTAGTGAATGTGGTTGTGCCTCCAGTCATTAATTATGTATTTTTATGTCACAAACATAGGGAAAAAAAAAACCCATATATTCACTGTAGAAAAGCCTTGCTGAATATTTGCTTAAGTGTCACCTTTGAAATCCTATGAATAGAGAAACTAGGAAAGCCTTTTCTGAAATAATGGACCTTACTGTGAATAATCACCATGGATTATCACGGAGCATGTAATGGTGTAATGATTGTGAGGAAACCTCTGCCCTCAAGAGGTGGTGTTACATACTGGAGAGAAACTGGGAAGGTAGGCCCTGGCAGGGCCTAAAGTGGCACCTTCTGCCTTTCTCAGCAGATAAAATCATACAGAAAAAACTGATCATACTAACTGTGGAGCGCCTTTAGTAAAAATATTACAGTAATTTTGAACCAAACAAGTCCTGTGAAAGGAAGAATGTTTAAACTTTCTCCTCATTTCCATCCTCATACTGGACAGGATACCTTGAAACATATCCCTATATACTATGTTAGTGATTCCATAATTAAAAGAGCCTCAGGGACTGGGAATACAGCTCTAATACAGCACTTGCCCTTGCCCACTATGCCCAAAGTCCTGTATTTGATCCCCAGAACTGGAAAAATAAATAAGCCTCTGCTTCACATCATTTGGTTATCAAAAAAAAAAAAGAGAGAAAATTAACAGGATGGAGCAGGGGCTGGAGAGACAGGAACCTATGGCCACAGGCTGGCACTTAACTGTATTAAAAAGCCCAAGTCTTTGGTGAAAACTCTTTGTGATTAACATTGTAATGCTATCAGGCAGGTGTGGTGATTGATGGAAGTCATTTTACGAGGCAGGCAGATACAAGTGTCAATTTCTTGGCATTTGTGTGAGAAATGACATCATCAGCCCAGTCCCTTGGGGAAGAGTGTCGGAAGACAGAGGAGCCAGGAGCACACACTAGAAGCTCCTGCACTGCTGTGAGAGCTGCTGCTTCCTCACACTCCTGCATGCCCCAGTAGGAACCACCCGAACCCCACTTTCTTCCTTTTGTGTGGCACAGAAGCTCAGACTGCATTGGGGGAGACAGAGGAGGTGCCACAGCTACCAGGGGTGATCAGAGAATACAGTGAATGTTTAAATTCTATGTATTACAGCAAAGGATACATGGCCAAGAATGATGGGATATGTGTGTTCGAAGCAAGGGGAATATTTTGAGGGAGATTCATGTCAATGTGTCCTACTGTAATTAATTTTAAGTTCATCATCCACTGTATTTTTTATCATGCCTTGCACATAGCTTACATGTTGAAAAAAACCTAACCTTTGCACCTGTCAAGCAGGACAAGGCAACAGGCTTAAGCTCGGGGAATGACAGCGAAGCAGTGGATTTGGTGAGCCAGGCAGGGTCACAAATGCTTCCACTGATAACCGACAGAAAGCTTGGCAAGGGAGCCGCCCTCAGTCTTTGGTGAGATGACGTGCAAATGAAGCTGTCACTGGGCTCTCCTTCAGGCTAGATACAACCCTTCCAGCTCCAAGATTCTATGTCAGCTTGCACCCACATTCAACTGCTGGTAAATCACAGAGCACGCAGCATTAAAACCAGAGCGCACTGGCTTTAGGCACAAATTTGTCAGTTCCCACCCTTCCCTCAAAGAGCTTGAGGAGTTTCTTACAGAATTGCTGTGTCTTGGAGTCCATAGCATTTCCTGGCTGTGTTATTCCTCTCCTAGGATCCTTTTTATTATAGAAATGAACAGATGAGGGTAGGGAGAGAAATACCGCAGTGTCTCCATGAGAAAGTTCTGGTATCTATGAATGATTACAGATGCATCTCTCCATGTCATCTGCCACTTTATCTTCCGTTCTTCCTCCCCAGCTATCAGGAAGAGTCCCCTCACCAGGCTTACTGTCCCCTGTTCAGTTGTTATTTTGGGACATCTGTGGTGAGTTCTCCCATCTGGCTGTCTTCCAATGCCATGACTAGCCGTGGGCTTTCTGGACTTTCAACCAAGAACGAAGTCCTCCCTGTTACACCAGCAAAGGTTTAACACTGTCAGTTGAGCTGGTATCGTGTTGTTACCTTCCTCAATTCATCTTTGGAACATTTACCTAGGATTCTTTGACAAGAGGCTATCATATAAGCTCAAGGAATCCCCAGACAGTGCCAGGGCAACTGACTAGCTTTCCATTTCCATCATGGAACTGTTAGACGGAATCACATACACAGTTGGAGGGCATAAAAGTCAAAGCCCTGGACTCTCCATGGTGCTTGGCCTTCCTCCCGTGTGTCTCCTTCCATTCTTTACATCAGAAATCTCTAAACGTTACCTGCTTTTCTAAGTGTCTTTTCTCACCACTCCCCTCTTTGTGCACGGAGGGACAAATGGGGATATGAGGAAGAAACTCCTTTCATTGTCCACCCCTTCTTGCCCCACTAGCTCCACCTTTTTGCCTCCACTCCTAACCCCACCTGTGTCCCTGGGAGATGTCCCTCTTCTTATCCAGGACTAATCATTCCCCCGGAGCGTCCATCTCAAACTTCCTCCCTCCTCAGAGATGTGGCCTTGTCTTGCCACCGTCATCCATCATCATCACCATCTTTTCTTGATCTTCCATCTCTAGAATTTCTTCTTCAATCTCTTTGCTCCCTCCACAGGCCAATGACCCAGGAGTCCAACCTCCCTACATCTCCATTCTCTCACCTACTCCTGTCCCATCCACCCTGTGTCATCTGAGGCCAGCCTGTGTTGCTTCACTGACACCCAACTGAGTGTATCCGAGCTATTGCAGGAGTGGTGCGTCACACAATGCCTGACAGGGGATGAAAGCTCAACATATTTAACACAGGCACAGTTTTTCCGGCCCTCCTCCCCTGGATTGGTAAACCAAACTGGCATTCTGAGTCGTGACTTACTTGGTTCTCTATCAGCAGTGGCTCCTTGTTTGAAATCTCTCCCATTGGCCCCAAACCCTTTCTCTCTCTTGGAGTTTCTTCTACCTCTGACTGCTCTTCTTCAGGCTCCTATCCCCTAATGCCTTAAATAGGGACCATTTTTGTCCTCATCTCTTTGTGTGCTTTTGCCACTGACTTCATGGACTCTCACAGGAGCGGGTACCATCTATATAATAATAAAGGCAATACGGTGCTGCAATGGCGACAGGTCTGTGCTTTCCCCCAGAGCTCTGATTTTCATTCATCTGACAAAGGCATAAAGATTCCCAGCTCTAGTCTTAGTCCAGCCCATGGGGCCTCTCCACTGAAATGATCCGTAAACTTCTAAAGTCAGCATGTCCAAAACTAAATTGCCTCAGCCGAGTAAGAAATTCAGTAGCCATCTCAAAATCTCTTTTCACCCAGCCCTGTGTCCAAAGTCCTATGGATTTCCCCTCCTAAGTGCCCTGGCATCGCTGCCCTTCTGGGCCTGCTGCCCTGCCTCAGCCAAGCCTTCCTCCCTTTCCACGTGCATTTTTGCAGCAGCCTCTCGCCTGGCCTCCAGCTCAGGCCGGGCCCCGTCCAGCCACTCTCTACACTGGTCTGTTTATATAATAGTGGCACCCTTCTGCCCAAAAAAAGCCAGAGGATCTCTGCTGTCCCAGAATAAAATCCAAAGCCGCCAAAGTGCCAGTGACACGGCCCCACCTGCCCACTGGCTCCCACTCCCACACCCTACTCTCCTCCCGTCTGCAGGGCCGGCGGTTGCCCTTGCTCACCATTGCTCCTCTGGCCTGTGCACCTCCCTCAGGGCCTCCTCACTCTCCCCTTGTCTGTCCAGGCTCATCTCAAGCTAACACCGAAGATGTCAACCCATTGCTGGCCCTGACACTGCCAGGGTCCTGTCATAAAGCTCCACACCGCAATGGGAAGAGTGGTGCAGGGAAAGCCACCGGCGACTTTAAAGCAGTGTGTGACATTATCTAATCTACGTGTTTAAGATTACTCTGACTAATGGACTGAAGGCAAAGCGAGAGCAGGGACCAGGAGATAATGAGGAGGCCGCTGCAGCCAGCCAGGAGGGAGGTGATACTAGAGTGCTGCTAAGGGGGACGTAATGGATAAAGGGCTGCTCAAGTGTTATCTGCAGATGACAAGAATGCAGCTGTCTGCCTGCAAGAGGACAGAGCTGGCCAGAGCACTAAAGGCGAAGAGAAGGTGAATGAACCTCCTTCCCTACAAACTGGATAGGAGAGATGCCTCCATTTGTAAACATGGCTTCCCATGGAAGACAGGTTATCACTACTGCCCACAGCCAGCCAGTGATTCTCTGAGCGCCCACAGAGGGGTAAGGCTCTGGGGTGGCCAAACCTCTACTCCAGGGTGGACTCGTAAATACCTTCTTTTTCTCCCACACATGTCCCTGCAGCTGTTGTCTTTCAAGTCATCCAGACTACTTTTACAAATCTTCTAAATAATAAAAAGCAGATAAAATGAGCATTAGGTACAATAATCATGGAAGAATTAACAGACATGTGTTAGGGCACCTAGAAGGCGATAGATTTAGATTTTATAGATTATGTTGTCTCGTAGTATCATGCAAGTTCTTTTGGAGTGAGTATATATAGCATATTTATGAATGGTTTACAGAAATTGGAAATCATTTTATTTTAAATGGTCAAATTAACTTTATGATATCTTTGCTTTGCCAATGCTGATGATCATACATGTTTTTATGGTACCCACTTAGTCAAGAATGGAGCTCCAAAGAAGAAATGAAGTTTCCTTCACCAGAGACTTTAGAAACTCCGATGAAATGAGGCTACCTATAGTTTTTGCTGGTTTTTTGGCTCAGGTTCACACATAGTACTGATTTTTATGTCATCTTTAGGTGTCCCATTTCCTCTGCTCCTACCCAGTTGCAACTTTCCCTCACATAATCTCTCTTGTTACTTAAAGGTGGCTTCCATCTAAGTAAAGTATTACTATGACATTGCAAGTACAAGAAACATAATCAGATTGACATGCATTTATCAAATAAATAGTACTTAAGCTTTTTCTCTACATATTCCACTCTCAAACTCTACTTTTTTATCCCAACTAAAAATAATTGCAGAAGTAGGGGGAACCAAGAGAGAGAGAAAAGGGGAGGGTGGGGACAAGGGTTTTTTTTAAAAAAAGAACAAAGATGTGTTATGCATGTGCACCAACTCCCCATGATGAATGTAACCATTAAGTACTGCAAACATGTACTAATAAAAATAAAATGAAGGGGCAACCCATTTGGGACCCTCCTGTCTTCCAGGAGATGTTCTTATCCCCCATTCCTATTCCTCAATACATTTTCCTACTCTTAACCTCCTTTGTTCCTTAGAATTCATTCTTCGACTTTCGGGGACATGAACTCACCGTATCAACATCTAGTGGGTTGAGGGTTATGTCGACCCCTCTATATCAGTGTGGCCAAGGAGCAGCAAGGAGAGGGGAGCTCGTGTCCCCAGAGCAGCCAGGGGCCAGCGGTACAGCTCAAAATTAGGGCTTTGGATTGATTCTCTGTAATGGAAACCACAGCGGGGCTTGAAGCAGGCAAAGGGCATGATTTGGTTTGTGTTTTAAGGGAATAAACAGTGATAAAGGATAATGAATACCCTAGAATCCACAACCAGCTCCTCCCTTCTTCCCTCTCTCTTTTCCTGTTTGCTTTGTTTTGCTTTGTTTGAAACAAAGTCTCACTGTGTAGCCCAGGCTGGTCTCCAACTTGTGGCAATCCTCCTGCCCCAGCCTCCCAAGTGCTGAGATCACAGGGGAGCTCCATCCCCACCCCCGGCTTCGGGGATTTATTAATCACTCCTATATCTCCTCATTCTCCTCAAAATCCTCAGTTTATCTCTTTCTGAGTTTTCTCTCTGGTTCTTCATCCTTTTCCTGTTGATTTCTTATCTAGCCCAGACAAACTCATTCATTCAACACATTTTCATAGAGCACCTCTGGGACCAGATGTTCTTAGTTAGACACTTCAGGTTTGCTGTGAAAAAGGAGCAGACAAAACTCTAGTCCAGCCTGGTGTGGTGACACATGCCTATAATCCTACCGGGAGGCTGAGGCAGGAGGATCGCCAAGAGTTGAAGGCCACCCTGGACTACACAGTGAGATCCTGTCTCCAAAAAAATAAAAGTAAATTTTTTTAAATGAGGGAAAAAAAGAAAGGGGATCAACAGATGGATAGGGGGAAGGAAGGGAGAAGAGATGAAAAACAGAATGAAAATGTGTTACATACAGGCAGCAACTCCACACAAGGACTGTGAGCATTCTGTGCTACACACATGGACTAATGAAGAAAAGGATATGAAAAAAAAATGTAGGGCTGGGGATTTAGCTCAGTGGTTCCGTTGCCTTCCTGGAAAGTGCAAGGACCCGAGTTCAATCCCTGGTACCAAAAAAAAAAAAAAAAAAAAAAAAAAATGTGCTGCCTAAAGAAGTAAGTAATTGTTAAACTTAGGAGAATGGAGAAGAGCTATGATTAGAGGAAAACAAAAGAAAATAAATTACCCAAATGTAAGGGTTACTGAATCCCTTCCCAAGTCTCTTGAGATGGCTCAAGGAATTTAAGGATTTGTGGAGTATATAAACTTAGGGAATGCTAAGCTGATATAAAAGCTAATTACCTTCTTAGGAAGGTCACGTTTCTTACCATGCAGAGAATAAGCAAATTCAGTAATTGGGAGGAATGATATGATGAAGAGAATAAGCAGAGACAGGATAAGGAAATAAAAAAAATTTGGTTTGCTTGTTTGTTTGTTTGTTTGTTTGTTTGTTTGAAAAGTCAAGTCAATTATCATTTGTTTAGTCAATGCATAGAAAGCCAGCCAAAGAACTCAAGGTTAAAATGTATTTAAAGAATATTTTAGCTGGTCTCAGGTTTAGCTGGGTGTGATGGAATCCCAGCATTCTGGAAGACTGAGACAGGAGGATTACAGCTTAGTGACTTAGAATGACCACTGAGCTTTGCTGGGCTCCTGCCCACTTTCTGAGCCTGGAGCTACAGCCTTTCCTTGATTCTGAGCATTTTCATGGCCCTCAGATAAGTTGTTTTCCTGCTTAGTTAGCCAGAGTCGGTGGTTTCTGTTGTTTACATCAACAATCATAGCCCATAAGATGAGCTCTGATGCATACTGATGAGTCTTTCAGTGTACAGAAGAAGGACTAGATTCTAGTAGGGTGCATCAAGCCAACTTGCTGCACACAAAACAGTGGGCAGAACTGCAAATCCAAGGGGAGGTGGCCTGGGCCGGGTCCTGAAGAGAGGAGTTGCAGAACACAGCAGGAGCCTGTGAAAGAAAGGAATCAGCAAAGGATTTCCAAAACACCAGAGCAGGAGGAAGGAGCGTGAAATGGTAAGGCAATATTTGATCTAAACATCCTGATATAAACAAACTGCCTTATCATTTAGAACCCCACCTCTGCCCTGCATCGCATCTCCCTGGAGTTGCTTTTGTTACTAGAACTGCTTTTAGTGAAAGATCACTTAGACCAAATAATTTGCTAGAACAGAATCAAACCAATGAAAATCAGGGTCTAGGTAAGTCTGACTTAATTTTTTAAAATACAGTGGAGTAAGTGTATACACTCTGCTTCTATGGGACTCTCCTCTGTATCTGTCATTTGATCGAATAATTAATGTATTTTGTTGCTTGCTGGCTCTCTACTGAAACTTGAAGGTTTTATGAGGTATATGGGGTTAGTGCTGATAGGAATTCCATAAACACCACAGGGAGCCCCCTGTGTCTTTTCTGACTCAGCTCCTGATTCCTCTCCCTCCCACTCTCTGCTTCTCTCTCTTTTTGTCCTAGTCTTTTCTCCATGTTTCTGTCTCCGCTGCCTGCCTGTCTGTCTCTCTCTTCTTTGTCAATTCCTCATCTCTTACTCAAAGGGTTTATTGGATCTCACAAATATTTATACAGCACAGCAAGACAATATAGATTCCAGGTGGATGAGGAATTAAGGAACAACCAAAGGAAGACAGAAAATAAGGTCAACAGTGAGACTAGTACAGAAACGCACAAATTGAAGTCTTACTCATGAGCTATGAGCACCATAAATTTTGCTCTGCACTCTCTTACAGTCATTCCAAAGATGGAAATACAATTCAGTGTCCATAAGATAAAATTATACCAATTCCTTGGGCTTCCTAAATCTGCATAGTAACATAATTTATGAAAATGATGCATCACAATGACACGATTTGTCAGAAGATCTCTCCACCTCACAAATAGCTCTGCCATACTTAATGAGCAGAAATAACTGGCATAAAGTTCAGTCACCTTCCCTGCTGGAAGAGCTGGTTTCCTGGTACACTTGATGGGAGTATTATTTCAAACAGCAGGTAATAAATTTGTAGAATTCATTGCCCACAGAAGATGCAGGCAGGAAATAGAAATAGGTTCTGAAAGGGGTGGTCAGATTTATAAATGGTGATGCCATAAATGGATCTATTCCTTCAGTATTCAATAATATTTTATACTGTGACCCACCTCGCCTCTTTCCCTGCCATCTTAATGTGTATTTGTGTGGCTCCTCCCTCTCTGATGAGGTTCATTGATTTTTAAACAAAGAATATTACATTTTTATTCTTTCTTAGTCTAATATATTCAAATTCCACTGCCTTAGTTTAAATACAGATAAGCTATCTTAACAGTCTTTACATTTTCAGTATATTTCATAACACTGGCCAACACATAACCCAATTAGTACTTCTAATGCTGTGGTCCTAAACTATACATTACTTTAAAACAAATTAATTATGCTTTGATAACCCAACTGGAGTAAACTTGACCCAAGGAACATTTTGGAAATTTCTTATGGCTCAAGGCACAAAATGGAGCTGGTGAGGTAGCAGGGGGTGGACTGAGCTGGGCCAGTAGCACTTTGCACATCAAGGATGTGTGGAGCTCTGCATGCCCTGGATCCGCTGGGTCCTTTCAGTCCTGTAACCCTGCGGGTGAGAGAAGGTGAGGACAAGTTCAGTTCTCGCTAAGAACCAGAATGGCGGCAGCTGCTCATCTCCACCCACAGGCCACACATCAGTGTGCAGGTGGCAGTGCTGAGACCCAGTCCCTGTCTCAGCCAGACCTGGCCAGGGGATCATGGTGAGAAGCATGGCTCTGCTGGACTTCAGGACCACTCTCTTCAGCTGGAGGAAATTCTGGAAGAGTTGCCCAGTCTCTGAGGGGCTGAAAGGGGTAACCAGAAGACAAAACTTCACTGGATTTTCAGAAGGAAACAAAAAGAACTTCTGGACAAACAAAGAAGGCATTGCTATGGATCATTCAGTTTATACCAAGGGATGATGAGGCTTAGAGTGGTGGGGCTGCTTGGCCCTTTTGAGTTCCAGGAATTGTTCTTTGGGATGATTTAGAGGCCAGAAGGAAGAGGATGAAAAGAGTTTTGCAACTGTTTCTGCTGTTGGTTGAATTAGGATTTTAATACATGTTAGCAGCACAGCAGCAGCAGATAGTGTGATGTAGACACAGGCCAAGAAATAGAAGTGTACCTGTCAGTTTTCCTGGTGCTATAACACAATGCCTGACACCAACAATTTAAAGGCTCTTTATAGGGGAATTCAGTCTGTGGTCTTCTGGCTCCAAGGCAGACACATTATGGAAAAAGGGCCTGGCAGAGCAAAGCTGGAGAACCCCAAAGCCCAACAAGCTAACACTTCACCCTAACCACTACATCCCTTGTCAACTCCATACCCAACCATATCACCTTAAACCATACTTGCTCTCCAAATAAAGACAACAGCAAGCTCAAAATTCCACCTAAGACAATACAACGATCCTGTGTACAACCACAAATGCAACAATTCCTTCCCCAATGTCTCAAGAGTTCCACCATTTTTCAAAAGTCTAACTCCAAGTTTCTTCTGAGAATCATGGCAAACTCTTAGCTGTGAGCCTCTGTAAAAATCAAAAACAAGTTACATAATCCCAAGGTACAATGGCACAGGGAAAACATTCCTATTCCAAAAGGGAGGAATAGGGGGACAGAAAAGAATCAAATGAAAGCAAAACAGAAACTTAACAGGGCAGACATTAAGTCCAGTAGCTCTATATCCAGCATCCAGGACACACGGTGGTAAAATGTGTTTTTAAATGCACAAATATTTGACTCTAAAACTAGTACTCTTAACCAATGTATTTATGAGCTGTCTGACTTCACAGATTGTGTGGGGGCTTTGGAGATAGTATGAAAGGATTTAAAGGCTGACTCTACCACTTGCTACTGGTGACCCTGGACAACCTAACTGATCTTACTGGGACTAAGTTTCCTCATCTGTGAGGTTGAAATGGGATTCTATGTGTAAGGCACCTAATACCTGGTGGGCATTTAGCAGACTGCAACTTTCTTCCTGTCTGAGTGCACGATGTCCCTAAATCAGGCTCCAGGAAAGGGACCTGGAAGTAGCAGTTCATTAAGGAAATGATGCTCAGAAGTGCAAGTGAGGAAGTAGGAACAGTGAGAGAGAAGGGAAAAAAGCCCATAGAGGGTATGTGAGTCCCCTGGTACCTACATTGAGCAAGTGAGGCTCAAACCCTGGAAACTGTGAGATATTGTAAGAAACAGCTCAGAATATCCCACCAAAGCAAACTAGAATGCACAGCAGAACTTCCTAGAGGGCTCCCCAAAACAGAATGCCTTCCCCACCCCAAGAGTTTCCATGTCCGTAGGCCTGGGGCTTGGAGTGGAAATAAAGCAGGAATTTTCATTTCTAACAAGTTTCTAGGTGAGGCTAATGCTACCAGATGAGGCCACGTATGTGAGGACCACTGCTCTAAAAGCTGGGATTCTGAGGCATTTAACCACCAACCCATTCTGCTGGTTGAGATGGTCTACTGTTTGAGAATTATCCTCAAAATACATACATACATATTTCATGTATGAAATACATACATATGTATTTCAAAATACATACAACCGTATACATGGTTGGCCTGCAGTGGTAAAGTAAATTTGAGCAGTACCAAAGCAAGTTTTAGGGCAGGTAGAAAGAGAAACAGGTGCTCACCCTGCAAGCACCTGTCTCTCACAGCTGTTGATGTGCCGGGTAAACTGAGGCAGGGGTTTGGCATCTCATAAGAGGCATATATTTTCCCTTCCCTATCAATGCTGCTGCATCTGTGGCCACCATTAGACCCTGAGCTGAAGGGCTGCCCTCCACAGTGATCAGTTGAGATATTTCTGAGCCCAGTGATTGTGAGTGGGGAAAACTCCCACAGTGTGAGGGTGAAAGTGGTGATAAAAGACACTTCCATGTCTAATTCCTTCAACAAATCCAAGGACTAAAAAAAAAATCCAAGGAGTGAAGAGGAGAGGAATGAATGAGACCAAGCCCAGAACAGTGAACTCTGAAAGACTTCAGTGACGAGCAGGCTGGTGATCCAGTGCAAGGTCCTGATGCCACTAACACATTGGCATCCAAGCCTAAAGAGGGCACAATTCACGTGCACATCATGCAGAGCTCAGAGCCCACCCACATGCTCTTTGTGCCCGTGGAGAAAAAGGCTAACGCTGGTGATAAAACAGGAGTGCTCCATTATTCGGTTCTGCGTGTACATTTAATTGTCAACACTGCAATCGCTTTAACTGCAAATAAGTACGATCTCATTACCCATCGATTGTTTGATGGGAGAAAAACAGGCAGTTCGGAGATGATTTTGAGATGAGAAACATCATTATTATCTTTTTATATGGGGTTTTGTTTTCATTCTTCACTTCCCCTGTCTTCTACTCAGCGATTATATTTTTCCACAGATTCAACATGAAAATACTACAAACCAACACAAAATATTCCAGCATTCCTCTGGGTCCTGAGGCAGCTTTCATTTACTAATTCCAGGTACCTGCAGTCATTGGAGTTTTATTTTAATATTTCTCAAAGCATTCTCATAATTCTTAATCCATTCATCCTCTTAGCAGCACCTCTAGCTTGGGGACTTGGCAAAAATACTTTTTACCAATGAGTAAACTGAGGCACAGCATAACAAAGTGACCTGTCTAGAACCTGACTAGCAATAGTAGAGCTGATTCCCACTATTCTGCAGAAGGTCACATTTTGTTTTACTCGTGCTGTCAGAAACTTTGGGGAATTAATCAGTGAGGCTAATTTCCCGCATTTCTTCTCTCCTTTATTCCAACAAGCAACTGAGCTCTCTGATCCGTTCATTGCCCCAGGGAAGGCATGCAAGTAAAAACATAAAATTAATTATATATTTCAAAATAGCTGGAAGAGAGGATTTTGAATGCTTCACCACAAAGAAATGATAAATGTTTGCAGTGACAGATATGCTAATTACCTTGATTTCATCATTACAGAAAGTATATATGTATTGAAGTATCACATTATTCCTCATAAATTGGTACTATTATTATGTATCAACTAAAAATACAAAAAAATGTTTTTGCTTTTTTGAGACAAGGTCTTGCTATGTAGCTCAGGCTGGCCTTGTACTCACTATATAGCTCAGGCTGGTCTCAAACTCTTGGCAATCTTTCTGCCTCAGCCCCCTGAGCTAGGATTACTGGCGTGCACCACCACACCCAGCACAAAAGTTTTAAAATAAAATGAGCCCTGGAGAATTCCATGGGCTTCTGGACCAAGTAGGAAGGAAAGTATAAGAGCAGAGAAGGAGCAGTGTGTGTCTTAGTCATTGTCCCATTGCTGAGACACAATACCTGACACCCACAACTTAAGGGAGATGAGGTTTATTTTGGCTCACAGTTTCAGAGGCATCAGTCCATTTCCCATCAGCCAGCTCCAAGGGCAAAATGACACGGTGGAAGGGCCTGGTGAAGAAAGGCTGCTCACACCATGGCAGCCAGGAAGCAGAGAAAGGAGGAGCAGGGAAGGAGAAGCACTCTTGCATGTCACATCTCCAGTGACCACCTGTACAGACCAAGCCCCACTCCTAACAGCACATTTAGCAAATTCAGCATAGTGTGCCCTGATCTGAGCACCTCTAAATGCATGAGGCTTTGGGGTAATGACCCAGATCAAAGCCATCATAATACTGGAAAAGACCCCCTGAGGCTTGGGAGGCCCAGAAGGAGACCTGGGTCCCAAATCAGGAGAGTTCCAGATCCCACTTTCTGGGTTACAGCCAGAGAGGCAGAAGACCCTGGGAGAAAATGCTGAAGAGCACAGGATGACATAGGCATAGGACCTGGGGCTCTGCAAAGATGAGGTCCAGATGTCCATGAAGGAGTCCATGAAGGAGTCCATCAAAGGACCACGGGACAAAGACATGGGATGCTCCATCTTATAGGCAGATCCTCCATCCTCAGAGGTCCCCAAGTTGCCTATGTCTCAAACTTGACACATAATATTAATATTAATACCTGGAATCTTGGCCAAAGCCCATGAAGCAGGGGGCGGGCAGTAGTGGTGAATGGGGAAGCCTCAGAATGGCTGAATATTAATTATCTACCTGGGGAAAAGTGACTCTGGATTATAGAGTATGAAAGTAAGTTCATGTGTGGAACTATTTCCCACACTTGGATTTGGGACTGAGATTCAAAGCTACCACAGTTAGCTTGGTATCCAGCAGCATTCTTAAACTGTCACCAGGCCAGGTGTTTGGTAGAATAGTGAATCCTTGAAGATTTCTCAGGACCATTCCACCCTAACCTGCTGGCTCCCCCTGCAGGCCCTCCCTGCACTCTTCCTGGCTCTGCAGCTGCACCTTCCAAGGACCTAGCTTAGGACACACCTTCCATAGTCATCATCAAAACACAACCCTGTAGCACAAAGCCAATTATCTAACAACCATCCTCAGTCTTCCCCCACACTATACCCTGGACATATGGCACATGAAACACAAGTTCCATAAGAAATCAGAGATCGTTCTGCAGAAATTCTCACATGAGAACATAGGAATGGTTGGTTAGCCGCACTTAGGTTGTAGATTCACCAAGTATCTTGTGACTTGTCTATATTGGTCAGCTATTGGCATAATAATGCTGCATAACAAATCGCCCCAAAATCCAAGTCCTTAGAACAAGCTGGTGTGGTACTGCTTCAGAGTGCAGATGGGTCCAGGCCTGTTCCGCATGCCTTTCATCCTCCCTGAACCAGAGATTCTATGGACATGTTTTTCTCATGCAGTGTCATCAGCACAAGAGCAAAAGCTGAAACACACAATGGCTCATGCAGGGTCAGTCCATGCAGACACATCACCACTTCCACTTATATTCCTATTTTCCATGAGCCAAAACAAGTCATGTGGCCAATACAGCACCAGTAGACTGGGAAAATGCACTCTCCTCGCTCTGTTGGTGGGACAACAAAGTCATGTGACAAAGGACATGGATGTAGATGACTCTAACAAAGGGGGCTGGAGAGTATAAAGTTCACTCTGCCTCATGGCTCAATGAACGAATGTGTTTCCATTTCCCCTCAAATAATGAGGGTGTTCAGCTTCTAGACAGTCAGGACTAAAAGGGTCCACTACTCATTTTAAGAAAGAAGATTCTGCAGACCAGGGAAACAGCGTAAGTACCCTCTGGAATGACGAATCTCCCACTTCAATAATGAGCTAGAATCCCAATACCAGGTCCAGCTAAGGGTCAAGATTGGTTTCAAGTTTTTGAAGATGTGTGCTTGTTCAGTCTTTTTCAGCCTGTGATACCTATCAAATGTGTTATTTCCCTGGATGATTTTTTTCAATTTTATTAGAAATGACAGCTCTTTTATTAAAAAAGCAAGAAATATTTTATTGAAGAAAAATACCTGCAACTGTAATCAGGTGCTAAAGGATATGAAATTCCTATCTTGTGAGAGAAAGGAACTGGCTATATCTTCAAAGAATCTGTGGTTGAAGTGGTTTATTAAATCTGACACAGGGCCTGCAATTACCACCAATTATGTGGTCATAGTGTCAGTTCCATTCAAAGTCAGAAAGTTAGGGATGGCAAGAGCTTATTTTTAATAACTGATTTCAGAGAAAACCATTTTGTGTTCAATTGCTACTTTCTGACTTCCTAACTGCCAATGAAAGCCTGCACCTGGGGGGTTACTTGCATGAGCCCACAACAGGACAGCAATTGGTGGATGCTATTATAGGCTGACAGGTAGTTAATATAATCACAAAACCATTTTATCCCTCCTACTACACATAGATGTACCCACCAGGTACTAGTGCTGGCTGCAAACGCCTTCTAACACGATGTACTCAATCAAAATGCTGAACCTGTGGACTCCCACCCATGTTGCTAAGAGAATACTCATCTCTGAGCAGGAAGATATCTTACAGTTGCTTGTGGCAATTATGTGTAGGAAATGCATCCTACATAGCCTATGAATCTAGCCCCTCTGCTCACTTAATAAAAAGCCAAGAGGTTTTGTTTGTTTTTGTTTGCATTTATGTGTCTTAAAGTGAACAAGTGGTTCTCAAATTCCAGGAATGCTGGTAGGACCAAGTATTGCCCCTCACAGGTAAGGCCAGGCCACTGGGGGAGCAACTACAAATATGAAGGTGTCAAACTTATATAAGGTAATTGTGTGAGTCAGCTTTCATTGCTGGGACAAAATACCTGAAATATACAGTAGAACTCAAAGGAGAAAAGATTTGTTTGGGCTCATGGTTTCAGAAATTTCAGTCCATGGTTTTCGGCTCCATTACTGTAGATCTGTGGTGAGGCAGAAACATCATAGCAGCAGATGTGGTGAAGGAAAGCTGCTCACCTCATAGCAACCAGGAAGCAGAGACCAAGGAAGAGCCAGAGAGAGGGGAAGGGGCTGGGGACAGAATATACCCCTTCAGGTCCCATCCTTGTGACCTACATCTCCCAGGCAGGCCCTGTCTCCTAACGACACCTGCAGTTATGAACTCAACAGGATAATCCACTGGGCCTTTTAGGGGAACACTTTTGACCCAATCCATAACAAACACTTTAAAAATCCACATTGTGTTTCTATTCCAAAGTACCATTTCCCACAAGATACATCAGATTTAGGTGATTAAGTAAAACCTTAATATTCTCCCTTCTACTTTTAGGTGCTATGTTCCATATCATGTTCACCCCTTCCACCTTGGGGGTTTTTTGCTGGGATTCTTTATTTCTCTTACTCCTTTAACTTACTACTATGATTCCACAATATGAACAATAACCAAAATAACCCAGAAAGTATGCCTTTAAGACAGTTTATGCTCCACCAAACTGTCTGAATAAATAAGGTGCTCAGATTCAGCTTTGGCATAAAGAATGACTACTGACAAGAGACTGGTCTGAGGTCATCATTTTCAGATTCCGTCCGTTTTGATGGTGTCTGATAGAAAAGAGAGATGGAGAAAGGGGAGGTTGAGGAGCATGGTATGTATTCTTCTTTAAACAGACAAGCACACAACACTGAAGGACACTTACACCTTCTGGTAAAGGCTTCTGACTTGAGGCAACACATGTCATGCTCTGTCTCACATTCCAAATCTCACTTCAGCATGAACACAGCTGCTTTTGGAGACAGAGACAGAAATAGAAAAGCCAGCCATGGTGAGGAAATGTGACAACTCGCTTCAGAAAGGACATGTTTGATGTGTTTTCCAGCTAGATGTCTCTAAAATTTATGGCAGTTTCAGAAAAGATCTCCAAAGAAATTCTCTCTCTTCCTCATTTCAAGCTTCTACATCTGAAATACCCTTGTCATTGCTGCAGAGTGGGACCAGGTCTGAGCTTCTTCTCAACAGGATCACAAATTGTGTCCCACTCCTCAAAAGATGCATCTCCTCTTGGCAAACTCAGATGTCTCACTCAGACTCTTCTCTCTCACCTTCCCCAGCTATGCTATGCCTTATTGTACTGGAAATATTTGTCTCCTTGAGACCTGGTTTTCTCATCTGTGAGATGAAAGGTTCCTCTAAACAATCCTTAATGTCTCTTCAAGGTATAGCATTTAAGGACTCGGATTTTGAGCAAGCTGGGATGTACATCCTTAATAGTGGGGGCAGGATATTCCCGAAACAAAGCAAATATGCAAAGAGGTGTATTAAAACAAGGAGGAGTTCTAGTGGTGGCTATGTAAAGATCCTAGCAGAATAAACCCTCCACAGACAGCTGCTGTGAAATGTGCGAGTAATACAAGAAACAGCTACACTGAGACCCAAGAAAGGGAGGAAAAGTGGATTCCATGAGCAAGGGAGGGCTTCATGTGTAGTAGGTACTTTATTCTGCTACTTCTACCCTGAGGGCAGACTCAGTAACTATGCACAGTGCTACATGTGCAGGTGGAAAACAAAACCATACTTTTTCTGGCCTAAGGAATCAGAGTACTGATTCCAGGGTAACTGCAGTCACTGAAGAAAGGGGACATTTTGGAAGAAAAAGATCCAGAAATGGGATACCAAATTCTGTCTGTCCACATAACAAGTCATGCATGCATGGGGCAGACCAAAAGCACCTCAGCTAAAGGCAGAAGATTTGAAGTAAGTTTAGAACTGGAAAAAACAAGTTTGGAGCTCATATACAACCAAGGTAATTGTGTGCTAACATGAAGGAAACATGACTCATTAAAAGATGTTAACAGACTCCGGAGTGTCCACAACATAAAATGCATCATGTGATGACACAATCAAAAGTATGCAAAATATAACATCAGTGAAATGAGGAGCCCTAACATGACAGTCACAGGCAGAATGGAGGGGAGGCTGTGATACTCAACCCCTCCCCCCATTCCTAAGAGGTCCAGCTATATTAGCCATCCAGCAGGATTTTATGTTTTCCTCCTCTTCATACTACTCCAAGAGACATCTGATTTCTCTAAAATGTGTACTGAGTGAGCTCTTCTTTCCGGATGTTGGCAGAGATTGTTTTGCCACTGCATGCCCTGAACTACCAGAAGATCATTCCCTTCATAAGAGGATTTTTATACCACTCTGCTCTACCTGGGAAGCCTGGATGCCCCCATTTTTGCTGAGTGTAGGGGACCATTAATTTTTTTTTTTTTTGGTACTGGGGATCAAACTCAGGACATTATGCTTTCAAGGTAGGCGGCAGAACCACTGAGCTAATCCCTGGCCCAACTGCCTTATTGATTATGCCCAAAGCAGGCTGTGAGCAGAACAGGTTATAAAAAGTTAACCTCACAATTGGCTCATTTTAAGAAGTGGTTCTGACTGAAGCTTACATGACTCATAGAAGCACCTCATAAGCACTGACATAGCGCACAGGTTAGCATGACCTTCCCACTAATGGCCACAGCAGAGACCAGAGAAATGGCTGTGAAGCTGTGGGACTAAGCCTGAGATAACACAGCAGCTGAGGTTGGAGTAACTCGCACCCAAATCCCATTCCCACTACTAAAACCTTCTTAACTAGAAGGACAAGGTTCTAGTGACAGCCCTATATTTTGTCTGTTCTGTTCCTAATTTGAGAACCCTTTGTCTTTTCCTTTACAAGCTTCACCACATTAGTATCCATAGCAACTGCCAACTGCACATCCTCGCATGTAGTTCTCCTTTACCCCAGTTTGATTACCAATAACAATCAGTGCCTTGGACTGATCAGGGCCTTTGCTTGTTGCTTATCACTGGCCATCCTGGCTCCCCATTTCTCTGTTTCTTTAACTCTGTCTTTGAGTGTTTCTTCAACCCTGCATCATACACTGGCCAGGAGACTGGAACTTACTGCAGAGGTCTCCAGTACCCAAGGATCTGCAGCTTGCATTCTGTTCCCAGTTCCAACATTGTACCAGTCAAGATTCATGATTAAACAGAAAAGATATTTATAAGAAGGAACAAAACAGTTCATGAAAGTGACACCAAGGCAACTTCCTGCTTTCAGCCATGGTAGAGTAACAAGAAAAAAGTAAAAGTATGAAAAAGATGCTGTGCAAATGCTAATTATTAAAATGCTACAATGGCTATATTAATATCTGACAAAGTAGACTTTGTAACAAAGAATATTTTGAGAAAGAAAGAGGAGCATTGCATAATGACTTGGGATAAATTCATAAAGAAGCTGCAGAGCATGTCTTAGAGCACAAATGAGAACCAAGAGAGCCTTGAGAGGGAAAGGCATAATCAGCTAGGCCACCTGCCTGGGACACACTAGTGCTGTGCTTTCTACTCCCATAGTAAACATTACCTCTGCACCTGCCATTCGCCATCTTTCCCACCATATGGATTCTCTAGGTGTCTCCCAGGTCTTCAGGGCATGAAGGTCTTCCATGCCAAGACCTGCTTCACATATCCAAGCATTGGTGGCCAGGGAGTAGAAAGAGGATATAACTGCTTCCTTCATTTGTAAAGTGAGAGGCAGGATCCTACTTGTTACCCGTGTTCATACTTTCAGGGATACTCATGGCAGGAAGGAGATTCGGATGCTGGATTTTCAAAAACAAACACTAAATGACTACCTACAGGTAATGAAAGGCAGTTGACTTATGTCATGTCCTTTTAACTTTTGATCAAGTAACTTTATTTTGAGATGTTATCCCTTTTAAAGAAAATCAGAAATTAACACCAGAATCCAAAAAGAGGTGCAACTGAAACATCATTTATAATGATGTAAACCCAGGAAATTAAACTGTGGTATAGACCAATTAAGTTTCCAACAGGAAAATATGACAATCAAAAAGGGATATTTAAATGACTGTGAAAGTGTGTGTAGGGAAACCACAACAGATACTGTGGGATGCTGGCTGAAATCACTTAGTTTAAAAGGATAAAGGGAAGAGCAGTTACCAGATCTCAGGAGAGAATCCAGGACAAATGGTCTTTGATGGAAAGACAGCCTGTCTGAGGTGATTTGCCAAGAACAGCCAAAGGAATAGAATACCTGGCCTATGCCTCCTCCTTCCCTTCCTTTTCTCCACCTCTTCCCAGGGTTTCCCATTGCCCAAACCCAACAGGATGCCAAAAGGCACAGGAACCCATTAACCTGGCCCATGAGATCAGCCTCCAGAGGCTCCGGATGAGGTGCAGAAGCAGGGATGGTGGATCTGGAAGGGCAGATGGAAGACACTATATCCTACATGATTAAACTCCAGGAGGCAGACTTTAAAGAACACTATAGGAGAATTTAGCAATAAAGGAAACATAGTGCTATACGAAAAATAAGGTCCAAACCATCTAGAAATTATGATACCAAATAAAAAATAAATAAATAAGCAGGAAGGTAGAGCAAGAAGACAGGAGAATAAGATCCTCTGCCCATCGTTTCCCCAGCTGACACACCAGTTCAAACAGCTATTCATGTACCAAACTATCTTCACAAGAGCTAAGGAAGCTGGATGAGAGACCACTGTTTCTGGTTTTGGTGTAACAAAAAGTAAAGATGTATTGAAGAAGTCAGAGAGAAAGAGTTGTCAGCACCATCCCTCCCCAAGCCCAAGCAGCCCAGCATGGAGAAAGGTGCCTCCCAATTTGGGGAGGGAAAGAGAATTAAGTCCAGGCCCTAAGATTGCAGATTCACTGCCAGGTCTGCCATGGTGAACTCCATTGAGAGGTGGAGTCCACTGACTCCTACCCCAGGCCGACAACCATGGACTAAAGCACTAGAACTACATTAGCTAGGCCAATAACACCCTTTACCATCCCTCTTCCAACCTCAGGCAGTAGAGCAGGGAGAAAGCTCAGCCCACTGGAGAGTAAAGCAGGCACAGAAGCTAGCATGGGGCTTTGTCTTGGAGCCCAGCCCTGGCCCACCATGGTAAGAGTCAGCAACAGGCAGAAAACAAAGGCCATCATACCCAGACCAGAGCTCACAGATGTGCCTCTAGACCTGCCCTGGCATCAGGTAGAGACCTTCAGGCCAGTAGGACAGACCCAGGTTTTGGCCTCCATCATTGCCAGCCTTAGAGTGGGCCTATGAAACCTCCTATGCAGGCCCAGGCAACAATGAGAGTCAGGTATGAACAAGTTTAGAATCAGCCTTGGGATCCAAGGGGCTGTCTCCCCAACCTGTTTCCAAATGTTGACCAATACAGCTATCCCAAAGCCATGCTGGCAGACAGAGGCTCTAGACCTGACCCAGAACCAGGCAGAGACCAGCACCCTAGTGGGATGGACTGATGATTCAACCTGCGTTGCTGCAAGCTGTGTTGAAGGCTTGAGTGCACCCCAGGACTTTTCAGGTTCTTGCAGCTGTGGCACTCGGGTACCCTACAGCATTGCTGGACAAGATACTGCCTTCACCAACAACACCTATACCTTTGGTAGCATAGTATGGAACAAGACCGCAATCACTAGGGGTGGGACAGAGTAGTAAGCACAGGACTGTTCTTTGGAACTTGGTGCCAGGCTGGTGAAACTAACACTGGACAGATCCTAAAGGCCCATCCACAGCCTGCCTGTGGACAGAGCCTCTGGCACAGCACCAGTACCAGGGAGAGACATGATGTCCCTGACTATTAGACTTCTAGTCCAGCCACAATCACTCACAGCTAGGTACAGCAGTCTTAGGCCATGAGTCCAGCTCAGCAGTAGGCAGCCCGTGGCAATGTGGGCCTTGGTCCTAATCCAGTGCTGTGCTTCTCATGGCAGGCTCTGGGCTCAGGGTATGACATAGCATTGTAGCCACAAACAGAGGAAAAGAACCTGGGTCTGGCCCTGCTATGATAATCTGCCCATCCTAGCACAATCTTGCAGTGCCTGAACACAGGCTGGTGACTGTGAATAAGGCATCTGGGCCTACTCCAAAACTAGGAAGATGCCTGTCGGGACAGACTTCCCTTCCAAGGTCCTCCCTGGGTTCATTCTGCATGATGCATCAACTGTGAATTGGGAACAAACCTGAGCTTGGATTGTCCCCTAGTGCTGGACCAGTGGCAACACACCAAGAGCAAATTTACAGCAAATTTAGGGCACCATCTAGTGCTGAAAGAGTGAAAATAACAATAGGCTCTAAAGCAATAAACAGCCTGCTTAGAATTTCTGGAAAGAAGTTTCATGGTCAAAGACAGATCATAAAGACTGAAATAATTATCTAATCTTTCAGTGTCCAGTTTCTGTTGCACACCAAGAATCAAGAATTCTCAGAAAACTATAACTGCACCTAATCATCCAAAAAGGTGCCAGAGACTGACCTTATAATCAGTATGGGATAAAAGTTGGATGGAGAATTTAAAACAGCTATTTTAAAGGAACTTAACAAGCTTCAAGAAAACACAAAGAAATGATTCAGTAGCCTAAGAGAAACTTAACAGAGTTGGAAACAATTAAAACAAATAAATTCAAAAGTATAGATAACTAAAGAGATACTTCAACTAATAAACCAACATAGAATGAGAACTAAGACTTATGAAACTTTGGAGGAAAAAGTAAATAGTATGGTTTTATGGTTGTACCATATTTGACTCAACAAACAATTACTGACCCCTTGATATATGCCAGGCACATTCTGGGTCCGGAGGAGCATAATGATAGAGTAACATCATCCTTGAGGCATTCATCTTCTCTAAGATGGTGTGAAACTGCATTGCACGGTGGACTGGGACAGGAAACTGTAGTGTCTGGAGCTGTGACCCTCCACGCAAGTTACCCACGTTTATGATGTGCTAAAACTTCACCGAGGCAAGCAGAGAGGTGGATAAGAGCCAGGGGCAGCTGGCTGTATCATGTGCTAAGACTCGGCCTCGTGCTGCAAAACACATAAGGATTGGAGATGTTTTCAGTGTTATTGCTGTTCTGAGATCTAGCAAAAGTGTTACGTCTGACCACAGTATGATCAACAGGAAGCTCCATCTTCAACTAGAGCTTCTTACAGAATGAAGACATGGTATCTGGGAGAAAAAAGGTAGAATATAATGTCTGTATTTCTCATACAAGCAGTCTTCCATATATTTGATACTGATGTGTTAGTTACTTTTCTCTTGTTGCTGAGACAAAATACCTGACACCCAAAGTTAAATAGGAAGGGGTTTATTTGGTTTACAGTTCATAGAGGTTTCAGTCCATAGTTGGCTGATTTCCAAGGCAAAGTTGGCAAACAGGCATGGCAGAGCAGAAACAACATGGCACACACAAAATAGCAAAGGTGACAAGGGGGCTTCAGTTCATGGTGGCAGAGGACAGCAAAAGCAACAAAAGAAACTTAACAGTGTCTCCCTGCCCCCTTCTATCTTGTTCCGACTACTTAGGGCGGGTAGCACTCACACCCTCAATTCTAGTGCCCCTGAGCCTAGCATTGCATCATGAATCAATTCCAGCATCACACACTCTAGATCCAGCCTATGACCACATGAGCCTTTGGGGGAACATTTAGACCCAAACCATAACAATTGATAAAAACGAGAAATGAAAAGACTAGGCTGTCGCACTTGTTTTTAAAAATGAGCAGTAAATATAAACATCGTACTAGGATTGAGATGTCCTATAAATATGATTAGTTACCAGAAGCCTTTTTTAACACCAGGAATGAAGTATATTTTTTTACAGAAATAAAATTATAGGCTACAGAACTCTTATGGCAAAAACATCAGGAAGAAATTAAGCAGTGAGTCACAGGACCATATAAAGACCATGGAGCAGAACCAATTTCAAGCTTCTGCTGGGACTGTATTTATTGTCCAGTGTACCTGGGTCAGTCCTGTTAGAACAAAGGCTGGGCACAAAGGCCTCATTACCATCCCTAGATGCCTGTCAGCAGGACACAGAGCAGGCTGCTGACCAAGTGGCAGTGACATGTGTGATGATGGTAAAGGGCTGGTGCAGAGAAACTCAAAGGTACAGAAGGCAGGATGGACATAAATGAAATGAAGGCATCTGGCTCAGCGTCCCTTCTGGGTGCTACACCCCACTTGAAGTCCATAGGTCAAGAAACCAATGATACAAGAGATCCAACTTCCACTGAAAGGATACTTAAAGTCTCACACACATCCAGCACAAAAGCTTCACAGGTATCTTTTCTTCTGTCTGAGGTTGTTTACAATCTAGATATTCCACTATTAACAACAGAAAAATACAAACAACATTAAATTTTTGAAAACTATTTGAGTGGATAGATATTTTTTATTAGCCTCTAAAATTTTTTAAAAACAAGATTTATTTTTTAAGTGTATGTTAAATAATTTTAAAATATACAATAGACATGCTATGTCTCTGGAGCCAAACCAGCTGAATTCAAAGTCCATTCAAGAGATGTGTTGTGAACTTGGGGAAATTATGATTTCACTGTGCCTCAGTTTCCCCACCTATAAAATGGAAATGGGAGCAGTAACCTCATATAGGGTTGTTAAGAAGATTAGATGAGTAAATATACTTAAAGGGCCTTGTATGTACTAGGTAGTTTTTGAATATTAGCTTTTACTATTATTATTTAAGAGTCATACTCCAGAGAAACACATAGCATCAGTATCTCAAAATCTACTTTAGTCTTTGTAATGAAATTTTTATTGAATCATCTTAGACTATTTTTAGACTTCAACATTCAGCCAAGTTGAGATTGGCTTTCATCATCATAAAGAGCCCAGTAAATGATAATATTGTGGGTCTACATCTGCCTTGATTTGAAAACAATGGAAGTAAAATTCTTTAGTGCATAGTGAGAGACATGGGTCCAAGCTCAATCTTTGGCATGTGGAAAGCCAGTTTTCCCAACACCATTTGTTAAAGAGGCTGTCTTGGGCCAGGGATTTAGCTCAGTGGCACCGCGCCTATCTCGCAAGCGCAAGGTCCTGAGTTCGATCCCCTGTACCAAAAAAATAAATACAGGCTGTCTTTCCTCCAGCAAAGGTGTTTGGCCCCTTTGTCAAAGATCTGGTAGCTGAATCTGCCTGGAATTGTTTCTGCATCCTTTATTATGTTCCATTGATCCACAACTCTGTTTATTTGGTTTGTTTTACTTTTTTTTTTCCAATACCATGCTGGTTTTATCATTATAATTTTGTAGTATAACTTGAAGTTTGAGATTGTGGTACCCCCTGACTTGCCCTTGTTGCTCAGAATTGCTTTGCTATTCTAGGTCTCTAAATCTAAATATTAAAACAGAAACACTTATTCTGCTGTAAGATAGAATAGGTAAAGCTCTTGAAGACACAGGTGTAGATAAAGACTTTATAAGCAAAATCCCAGCTGCACAGAAAATATTACAAAGAATCAGTAAATGGGATCACATCAAATTAAAAATCTTCTGTACAACAAAGGAAACCACCAACATAGGAAAGAGACAACCTACAGAATGGGAAAAAAAATTTGCCAACTACTCCTTAGACAGAGGACTAAAATCTAGAATAAAGAACTCAAAAAAGTTAGACCCCAAAATTTAAAGACCCAATCCAAAAATGGGCATCTGAAATGCACAGGCACTTCTCAGATGAGGAAGTACAAACAGCCAGTAAATACATGAAAACAATGCTCAATATCGCTGCCATTTGAGAAATGCAAATTAAAACAACATTGAGATTCCATCTCACCCAGAAAGAATGACTATCATCAAGAAATCAAACAATAACAAATGTTGGCAAGGTTGCAGGAGAAAAAGGAACCCTTCTCCATTGTTGGTGAGAGTGTAAATTAATGCAACCACTATGGAAATCAGTGTGGAGATTCCTCAAAAAACTAAAACAAGGGGTTCCATTTGACCCAGCAAATCCCCTTCTCTAGGTATCTTCCCAAAAGAGTTAAAGTCACCACACCACAATGATATATGCATAACAATGTTTATAGCAGCACAATTTATAATAGCTAAATTCTAGAAACAACCTATATTCCTATCAACAGATGAATAGATAAAGAAAATGTGGTATTTATATTCAATGCATTACTACTCTGACCATAAAGAAGGATAAATAAGTCATTTTTTAGGTAAATGAATGCACCTCAAGACCATAATCTTAAGTAAAATAAATTGGGCTCACAAGTTTAACTATTGCTTTGCTTCACCTGTATGATAAGTCTAAAATATAAATATATAAAAAAGTATCAAAATGGGAGATAGATATTAGGAAATAGGAAGAACTGTTCAAATAGGAAGCAGAACAAGAGAAGGTGGGAAGGTAGAGGAAAAGAAGGGAAAAGGGATTTAAAGGAAAAAAAGAATTGAAAGAAAAATGGAAATAGATATTTTATAAATGGAGAGAGAAAGAAAGGTTAGAGGGAGGAGAGGAAAGGGGGAAAAGGAAATTAAGTTGTGCTTATATTGTAGGTGCAGAGAGCAGAGAGACCACCCAGGCAGGCTTTGTGTGAGCAACAAGGCTGTTTAATTCACTCAGGTGCAATCTGGCTGAGTCCGAAAAGAGTCAGCCCTGAGCAAGGGGAGAGCAAAGATTTTTAATGGGGAGGGGTTTTCAGACTATGGAAGTGGTTGCCAGGAATTGGCCTGAAGAGTCACTGTAGAGAGAAGTCTGAGGGCACAGGTAGTGTTGCTGCTCAGAACAAGCAGTGGTGCACACATTTCCTGGAACTGAGGGTGGTATAGCTGTACTCAGACTTCCTGGAACCAAGAGTGGTGTGGCTTTACTGGAACTTAGCTGAGGGGTTCAGATGTGGTGCTCTGCAATGGCAATGACCTCACCTGCCCAGCATGACAATGTTATGGACATGAACACATCCCCCATGATGAATGTAATCTTTATGTACTGCAAACATGTACTAATAAAATATAAAAAGAAAGTAGAATTTTATATTTTAAAACAGATTTTAAATTGCTCCCACTCATAGGTAGTAAAGGTAGTAAGCAATTTATGGGGAAATTTAAGTGACTTCCAAAAACCACCTGCCCAAAAAATATCTCATGCATTTATTCAAAAATATTTATACAAAACCGAGCGTGATATGGCCTTGCCCTTGAGAAAATCATAAACCATGGGACCAATCAACAAAGATAATTCCAATATCACTATGCTATTCTTATTAATAAAACATAAAGGTAATATATAAACTGTCCCTTGCTAATGTATTGGTTGGTGCATTTGAAACTTCTAGAAGAAAGATATTGCTACAAGGAAAATGAAATTGGGTGATTATTGCCAAAAATATGTTGATGCTTCTCAGAAATACACAAGATGCTAAAAAAAAAAAAAAAAAAAAAAAGCAATTGGAAACCAAGAGTAAAAGCCAGAGGATAGGGAAAGGTGGAGGGCGTGAAGGGCACACAGGTAATGGGGAAAAAATAAGAACCAAGATACACCATGTACAGGTACAAGCACCCAATGATAAATGTAAATGTATTGTTTACCTAAAATGTACTAATAAAAGAATTTAAGGGGGAAAAAAAAACCAGAGGATCCTTTTGGTAACACAACAAAGTCTTTATCTTCTACAGTGCAAAGACAGAGAAAACCAAGAGTCAAGCCCACGTTTTAAAGGTCCAAGTGACTGAGTGTCAAAGAAAGTCAAGTGGCCAACAAAGCAGGTCCAGTTCAGGACCCTACCAGGGAAAACCTAGGACCTGATACACAACAGACACACCCAGGAGGGTGCCCTGAAGGTTGTGAGTTTGTAGACATCTCTGAATGTTCTGAGCCTGTACAAGTAGCTCACCCTTCTGTTTTGTTTCACCAAACCCATGACTGCAGCCACCCCCAAAAGGCAAAGGAGCTCCCATAAGGGATTGCCCCAAACTCTCCTGACATAGGGCCAATGGAAGAAGCTTTAACTACCAGGGTGATCTGTCCAAAACAAAGAAGAACAAAGAATGTGCTGGAGAGAGGGACACCGGCCCTGAAGTGTCCCACTGTGATGTTCTTCAAGGCCAGAGAATTTGGTGCCCTTATAGCAATGGGGATAGTGAGAGTCCCAAAAGACAATAGAAGATAAATGTTAGAGGTAAAGAGCTTAAAGCCAGAGGTTTGCAGTAATGGTAATAAATACACAGAGATTGAGGTGGCAACCAAGGAATGGAACTGTAGAGAATTATGTAGATGATTATTAAAACACCAAATCCCTAGAAAAATCAGATGAGTACCACTGAATTTGTACTGGCAGAAGATATCAAAGGTAGCTGACCAGGAGACAGGGAACAGTCAATCACTCCCTCTAAAGCAAGCATAATGCCTTGAGCAGCTGCTAGACCTGAACCCATCCTGCTTCTTCCTTCTCTCTTTCCCAGGTGTTTAACCCCACTAAACATCTTACACCCCAATCTCTGTCTTAGTGTCTGCTTCTAAAGAACCTGCAAGTGTGTATGTGATTGAAAGGGAGAGCAAGCACTCGGGCCTGTGATACAACCCCAGCTGCGTGTACCAATGACCACCTCCCCTTTCCCTCCACCAGCATCCCGGCAACTCCCCTGAGCTGACACACACATCACTCCAGGCAGCTCTTTCTCATTGGTGAGTGACCACCCAAGCAGCAGCACCACTGTGCCAGTGACAAGTGTGCCCACATCACTGCAGAGCTGTGCATGGCAGCCAAGCAACAGCACTGGAGCAACACCATGTGGCAGCAGCAGCAAAGACAGCCAGGAGGAGTGGCTGCCCCACGGACACGCGGGTTTCTGATCTTGTCCCACCACAGTGATGCTCCAGGACAGTGATGGAGAACAACCCTTAGGGTCAACCAAATGCCTATGAGTTTTTCGACATTATGAGTGAAAATTCTGAAACACTGTTTGCTAGCCAGACAACCAGCTAGACAGAGAGAAAAACGAGATGAAATAGATATTCCTGTGTTTTGGAACCAGATTAATTTGAATAATGAAAGTAATGTGAACTCTGTGAACAAGTGAAACAACATACTATGAGAAGAAATAAGATTATAGATGAGTGTACTTATTATATACTCACAACTATGAAATATGTATCAATGTATTCAGAGGAAAAGAAAGTTTGGAAGGCAAAAATGTTAGCTGGTCTTACCTCAAGATGGTGGAATCACAGGTGGTTGTCATTGTATTTTCTTTATCCATTTTATCTGAGTTTTCTGTGATGACTTTGTGTTTTGATAATAAAGACAAACATTATTGTTTTAATTTTTTCTGACATGGAGCATCTGTTTTCCCCAATAGCTCCCTGATCCCTTTCAAGGGGTAGTGTGCATTTTGCCCTAAGGAATACAAACATCTCCCCCTTTCATTCTAGATAATTAGGAGAGAGCTGCCAGGTTAGCGACCATTTCTTATGTCAGCCTACAAAGTGATGCAGAAATGCAGGAACTAAGCCGTGAAGCATTTTAATTGCCTTCCTAACCTGAATTGTGGGAAGGAGACATCTCCTATGTGATTTCTGTTTCTAGAAGAAAGGTGGTATGACCAAGGGCTAGGACATTCACAGAACCTCCCATTCCTTCCAAGAGTATAATTGAGGAGATGATATCACACTGGATTATGAGAGTGAACTCAGCATCATTCAACACTCCATGAACTCATCCAGTCTAAAAGTGACTCTGAAAAGTCACTGATCCCTTCTGGAGAGCCCCACTCAGATATACTGCAAGTCTCCTGAACACTGGATCTCAAACTAAATTTACTACTCAAACTAAATTCACCACATCTGGAAACAATAAATTTTATGTGTTCTACTATTCCTCTACCTTGACCTCCTCCCCACTAGCCTGTGAGCAGGTCAGTCACCACCTGTCTTAGTTACTTTTCTCATTGCTGAATCAGAACACCCAACATCCACAAATTAAAGAAGTTTATCCCAGCTCACAGTCTTTAAGGTTTCAGCCCTTAGTCAGCTGGCTGTAAGGCAGCAGCATGGCAGAGGAGAAACAGTCCATGGCAGAACAGGCAGGAAGCAGCAAGCAGCAAGCATAAAGCAAGCCTCCCTTTCCCTTTCATCCCATCCAGGCTGCAAGCCTTTTGGGTGGTATCACTCACATCTAGGGTGGGCCTTCCCATTATCCACAAACAGAGCTATTCCAAACAAATCAGTGGACTAATTTAGTACCCATACTCATCCTGGATCTACCCAGCTCCAAAAACTCCCACCTATGAGGACATGAGGCTTTGGGGGGACATGTAGCTACAAGCCATAATATCATCCCGTCATTTCTCTCTATTACCAGTTCCTATAACAGTGCCTATCATGTAGTAACTGCTCAATACACACACATATAGCTACCATTGAATGAATAGTGGGTACTCCAATGATTTTCTTTAAAAATACAGATCTACTGGTAAGCTTTTGTCTTTAATCAGCTGTGTACTCAATTTCTGCTTCTCTTCTTTGGATGGTGACCCTACGCTATCTTGGAAGCTGTCAATTCCCTTTGGCTAATTATCTCAGAGCCTCTATACAAGATCATCTATTTAAGATTTCTGTTCTTGTGTCAACATTTTACATGTAGCAATAGTCTCCCATTAACCCTCCTAAATAATGTTTAGGAGGCACTTTTGAAATTTGAGGGTGAAAGAGTAGCTCAATACAATAAAAGCTCAGTAATTTGAACTAAGTGTAAGGAGTATCAGTTTGACAGTGAAAAGTACAAATTATGAAAACTTTTTTAATAGAAAGTGACTATTTTCAAATATAGGATGACTGTAGACAAAACTACAAATGTTTCTTTTTTTAAAAAAATGATGATATATTGTGGTTGGGAAGGAGGAGAGAAAGCCAAAGACAATCAGGGCTGGGGATTTAGCTCAGTGGCACCACACCTGCCTCACAAGTGCAAGGTCTTGAGTTCAATCCCTGGTACAAAAAGAAAAAAAAAAGAAAGAAAGCAAAAGTTAACCAAAGGCAGAAGGAGACAACCACACTGGGCTGAGATACAGGACATCAGAAAAGAGCCAAACACAAAGAAGGCAGTTTCTCTCCTAAGGGTGCTGAAAGATCCAGAAAGATGAGGGAGGGAACATCCGCCATGTTTTCTTCTGAGAGGACATCTGCCATATTCCCACCTGAGGGTCTCCCTGAAGCCCTTCCCAGACCAGACCCTGGGATCCAGGCTAAGCTCACACCACTCACTGTAGCAATGAGGAACGGGGACTGTCAACCCACAGTGGGCACCTGCTGGATGTCCAGTGCTGGGTCTTTGAAGGACCAAACATGCCATCCAGTGTCAGACACAGGACCTCAACACTCACCTCTAATCTCCAAGAGGACAAGAGCCATGAAACCCTGTGATAACAGTGAGAGAGGGAGAGAGAGAGAGAGAGAGAGAGAGAGAGAGAGAGAGAGAGAGTCAGAGTACTAAAACCAAGACTCTGCCCATGAGCATCATCAGGTAGACAGGAACTCAGGTAGAGTCAAGTGGGTGGGATTGGGTTGGACAGAGAATGGGAAGGGAGCCGTACTGGGGATGACAGCTAAAAAGGCAAAGTATAGGGGCTTTGGGGAAAAAGATAGACAAGCTAGCAAGGCAAGGTGTGTATGTCTATAATCCCAGCACTATGGGAGGCTGAGGCAGAAGGATCACAAGCACAAGCCCATCCTGGGTAACTGAATGACTTAGTGAGACCCTGTCTCAAAATAAAATCATTAAAAAAGGGCTGGGGATGTAGCTCAGTGCAAAGGCCTGGGGTTCAATCCCCAGTGCTGGAGGGAGAGAGAGATCACCTGAGTGAGAAGGCCCCTCATGCAGTCACTATGTGCCAGGCACTGCTCAGGGCACTAAAACCACTGTAGCAGGCCAGACAAATGAGTGCCTGCCCTCAAGGAGCTCACCAGATCTTATGGAGAAATTGTTAGTGAAATGAAAAGCATATCTAATAAAATCGAAAGAGGAGGGGTGCAAAACAGATCATCTCTCCCCTGCACAAAAAAATAATTCTAGTGAACACAAACTAGGAGAAGGGAAGTGGTTGCATAAACTGGTGAAAACAGCCAGCTGTGCCCTTGACTTTCTTTATAGCTGTGAATAACCTGACAAATAGGTGAATCAGAGTTAAAGAATGGAGATAGTGAGGGTGAAGAAGACCCTTCAAGATAATTATACCACTTGCAAGAGATTGCCAAGTCAGAATAAATATTCTCCTGATTCTCTTCAAGAAATGCTGACTCATGCCTTAAATTATATTTCTATTTACCTGTGAAATTATTAATATGTCAAACATTTGCAAATCAATCCAATTTCTAGGAAGAATTTCAAATTGAATGTTTTCTCATTTGCATGGGAAGCACTTTGCAGGATAATCTAAATTGAGAATAATAATACATCTTCAAACATTTTGATTCCTATCTATTTCCTTCTCTTCTTACAAAATAGTTAATGACAGATTCATTTCAATTTTGGGCTGCAAATATTATTTTAGAGCACTACCACCCAGTGTAAACATCTTCATTCATTTTCCTTTAAATGGCATCATTTTATCGAATAAATTATTCAATGTCAGGGACCTAGACAAGGGACTCCATTACTCTGAAAGAAGTTGAAATATTGTGTGAGAGGCCAGCAAGCTGTCATGGTAAATTGGGCATGACCTACCACCTCTTCTCCCACCCTAGCACCATGTTGCTTCAGCTTCTAGGACTGGATTGAAAGTCTGGAAAACTCAATTTGGTGAGTGGAGGAAGACAAATCTTAATTGAAAAGTTCATTTCTAATGAAATGCAAGATGGTAAAAGGTTGAGTTGGCAGGGTGGATCATCTGAGTCTTTATTAATAACACCAATTCATTTTAATTCAGTGAAGCACATAATTAACATCAAGCTTTTCAAGTTCAACACACATGCCTGTGCTTGGAATCCGTAATATTTTAAAAACTTTTCTTATTTAGTAATAGATGTTTTCATAATTTGCATTCCAACACGAGGTTACTTGTAGCTGGCTTATACTAATTATAAGTGTGTTGGGTTTTATTAAGCCAGTGATACCCATCGGCCAGTGACAAATCTTTCTGAGTCTTAACTTGAATTCCCTGTGATTATTCTGCAGTCAGCTAAGACTCCAGCAAAGAGATGAATGAGGCCCCTTGTGATAACTGCACCTTGAATAATCAGAGGTGGTTGCAGGGGTCAATTACTGTTTCAGTTTGTTTCATAGCTGCTGCATGTAAATCCGTTTACTTGGGGCTTAGAAAAAGCCTTGGTGAAATTTGTTTCATTGCTGTTATCTCCACAACTGCAGCTATTCTGTGATGCAAGGCCAGGGGCTCCAATGGATTGGCCGCTTGGGAAGTGAGGGGTGATGCACAAGGGCTGTATTTTTGAGGAGACAAAAGAAAAGTTTCTACTATTCTCAGCATGCAAAAGAGACAGAACTGTCAGGTTAGTGAAAGGGCTTAGGACTAATTCTCCTTGGCTGAGATAACCAAGGAGCCAATCACATCAACACAGGTCCTGGTACTGTCATGCGATTTTATACAATGGGAAATACAGTGTGGGTAACAAATAAAAACTGTTAGGAGGAAAGAGCAAGCAGAAGAAGTCCTACTGTGAGAATAAATACAAACAATGACCCATAAGCTCTAGTTGGTGTAGAATCTGACTGACCTGTGCCTTCCTATGAGCAGAAAAAATGTGCACAGTATTTCTGGATTCATTTAGTGATGACTTTTTAATACTACTGGATGATACTGAGGTTAGAAATTTAAATAAGAATAGAAACTGCCCTCAATCATGCAAGTTCAAAGAAGAAAAAGACATGCATGAAGAATATTATTAGTTAGCAAATGATGTGAATAAATGTTGTTCATTTAAATAAGTTTCAATAATCTTGCAGGATTCAGAAAGTGAACTATAGAACTTCAAGGTCAGTTGTTCCAGCAAAAGCTAGGACCCAGACTCCTCTCCAAGGACTAGAACTGCCAAGTTCACATTAGGAAAAGCAACCGCAGCAAGCTTCTCCTAGAAAATCAACAGCAACAATCTTCCCCTCCTATTCTTTTATGCTGTTGCTAACAATCCTCAGGCCCCCAGTGCCGAGGAGCAGAGCCACCCCCAGTGCTGGAGAGGAGCCCTCTGGACCACCTTACCACTGCTCCCAGTGCTGAGGAGCAGTGCTGCGCAGCCACCAACAGCACACACACATACCCAATGAAATGAGAAGACACGTAAACAAGTCTCAAAACCAGACTTCTAGATCACCTAAAACAACCCCAAAGATCTGATACTCAACTCCTGGACTCCCTGAACAAGCAATAAAAGAGGATCTGGAAAAAATGAAATCAAAAATAATTTCTCAGATAACAGCAGAGATTGTGCCCATAGTGCAAGGCATTATTAATAAATCTAGAGAGGACACAGATAAAAAAAAATACAGGACCTGAGGAACATGATGGAATCTCAACATAGGAAACAAATGGAATCCATAAAACAGATGCAAATAGATTTCCAGGAGATTAAAAACTCCACTGAAAGTTTATGCACCAGAATGAACCAATGAGAGGACAGAATTTCAGATATAGAAGATAAGATTCCAAATAGTGACCAGGAAAAGAAACATTTCTTTAAAATAGTAAGGGACCATGAGATATCAATTCAGCAGCTGCTAGACAATGCAAAGAAGAATAACATAAGACTGATCAGAGTCAATGAAGAAACAGGAGAAAATGCAGATGACATAAAAAATCTGTTCACAGAAGAAATGGCAGAAAACTTCCCAAGCAGGGGAAAAGAACTTGACATACAGATAAGGGAGGTATATAGGACTCCAACTAGCCTTGATCAAACAAAATGTACACATAGGCATGTAATAGTTAAGATTCCAGAAACCCAACACAACAAAATTCTCCAAGCAGTTAAAGAAAGGAAACAAATCACATACAAACCAAAGCCTTTCAGAATCACACCAGACATCTCAACACAAACCCTCAAGGCAAGAAGAGCTTGGAGTGATGTATTTCAAGCCCTAAAGGAAAACAGCGTCCAAACCAGATTGATGTACCCTGCAAAACTATCTTTCAAAATTGATGGAGAAATAAGATATTTTCATGGCAAAGAGCACCTCAGGAAGTTCATGAATACCAAACCAGCACTCCAAATAATTTTAGACAATATCCTAGGAAAAGACAACAAGGATCACAACCTCAGGAAGCCCAGCAGAATGAATCCATCAGGCAAGACAAGAAATTAAAGCAAAGGGGGAGAATCCAACAAAAACAAAAAGTCATGACAATGATAAGTCAATACGTATCACTTATAACTATCAATGTTAATGGTCTCAATTCACCAATGAAAAGAAATAGACTGGCAGAATGGGGCAAGAAGCAAGATCCAACACTATGCTGCATACAAGAAACACACTTAATTCAAAATGAAACTCATAGACTGAAAGTTAAAGGGCGGAAAACAATACTCCATGAGACAAGAACCTGAAGAAAAGCAGGAGTAGCTATCCTCTTTGCAGATCAATGGACTTCAAACCAACACTGATTAATAGAGACAAAGAAGGACACTACATCCTTGTAAAGGGAAAAATCCAAGAGTAAGAGATGACAATCATAAATATATATGCACCAAACACCAGTGCACCAAACTCTATAAAACAAATACTAACAGACATGAAAAATCAAATGAGCACTAATATAATAGTACTGGGGACTTCAATACCCCACTGTTGAAAATAGATAGATCAACTAGATAAAAAATAAGTAACAAAATATTAGAACTCAATCAAACTCTTGAACAAATGAACTTAACAGATGTTTACAGAGTGTTCCACCCTACAAAATCAGAATACACATTATTTTCAGCTGCACATGGGTTGTTCTCCAAAATAGATCACATAATTGCTCATAGAACATGTTTAAGTAAGTGCAAAGGAACTGAACTTATCCCCTGCATATTATCAGACCATAGTGCGATGAAATTGGAGATCAATAGCAAAAGAAACCTCAAAAATTTCATAAACACATGGAAGTTGAACAACACATTTCTGAATAACCAATGGGTCACAGAGGAAATTAAAGGAGAAATCAGACATTTCCAACAGTTAAATAATAATGCCAATACAACATATCAGAATCTACAGGACACAATGAAAGCAGTGCTACAAGGGAAATTCATAGCAGTGAATACTCATATTAGGAAAACAGAGCAAGCCCAACTAAACAACCTGATGCTGAACCTCAAGCTTCTAGAAAAAGAAGACAGGACAAATCCAAAGTTCATACAAGGGAGGAAATTATAAAGATCAGAGCAGAAATCAATGCAATGGAGACTAAAAGAATGATACAAAAAAATCAGTGAAGCCAAGAGTTGGTTCATTGAAAGAATAAACAAACTTGACAAACCCTTAGCCAACCTTATCAGAAAAAAAAGAAAAGGCCCAAATACATGCAGTTAGGAATAAGAAGGATGAAATTACAAGGGACCAAGAAGAAATCCAGAAAATCATCAATATCTACATCAAGAACCTATATGCCAATAAGACGGAAAACACAGAAGAAATGGACAGATTCCTAGATATGTATGAATTACCGAAGTTGAACAAAGAAGACCTAAAAATTCTAAACAACCCAATATCAATCAGTGAAACTGAAAACATAATTAAAAGCTTACCAACTAAGTAAAGCTCAGGTCCTGATGACTTCACTGCTGAACTCTTCAAGACATTTAGAGAGGAACTACTGCCACTACTGTTTAAACTCTTCAATGAAATTGAAAGGGAAGCAATACACCCAAATTCATTCCTGGAAGCAAGCATCGCCTTGATCCCCAAAGCACAGAAAGACCCAACCAAAAAAGAGAACTACAGGCCGATCTCACTAATGACTATAGATGCAAAAATCCTTAATAAGATACTGGCAAATACAATGCAGAAGATCATCAAGAAGATCATACACCCTGACCAAGTGGGCTTCATCCCAGGGATCCAGGGATGGTTCAACATACACAAATCAATCATCAGTGTAATACACTATATCAATAGAGCCAAGGACCAAAACCATATGATCATCTCAATAGATGCAGAAAAAGTATCTGACAAAATCCAACATGCATTTATGATAAAAACCATACAAAAAATTGGAATAGACAGTCTCTACCTCAATCTGAGAAAAGCCATCTATGAAAAACCAACAGCCAATATCATACTAAATGGTCAGAAACTGAAATCCTTCACACTAAAATCAGGAACAAGACAAGGATGTCCACTATCACCACTCCTGTTCAATATAGTTTTGGAAACATTAGCCACAGCAATTACACAAGAGAAAAAAATAAAAGGAATAAAGATAGGAAAGGAAGAAGTCAAACTGTCATTATTTGCAGATGACATGATATTCTACAGAAAAGACCCCAAGAACTTCACCAAAAGTCTTCTAGACTTAATAACCAAATTCAGTAAAGTAGCTGGTTACAAGGTTAACACACAAAAATCAATAGCTTCTCTCTACACAAACAACACTCACTGAGAGAGAAATACGGCAACCAATTCCTTTTACATAGCATCCAAAAAACTGAAATACCTAGGAATAAACCTAACAAAAGAAATCAAAGACCTCTTCTCTGAAAACTATAGCACTCTGAGAAGAGAGATTGAAGATAATATCAGAAATTGGAAAGACATCCCCTGCTCCTGAGTAGGAAGAATCAACATAGTGAAAATGGCCATACTTCCAAAACTGCTATATAGATTCAATGAAATCCCAATTGAAATCCCAGAAGCATACTTCATGGACCTTGAGAAAACAATCCAAAAATTCATTTGGAACAAGAAGAGACCTAGGATAGCAAAAGCAATTCTAGGCAACAGACACATGGCAGAGGATATCACAATCCCCAACTTGAAATTGTACTACAAAGCTACTGTGATAAAAACAGCATGGTACTGGCAAAGAAACAGACCTGAGGACCAGCGGAACAAATTAGAAGACACAGAAACAATGCCAGACATACTCAGGCACCTCATCTTCGACAAAGGAGCCAAACACACTCACTGGGGGAAAGATAGCCTCTTTAATAAACGGTGCTGGAAAAATTGGATTTCGAACTGCCAAAGCGTAAAACTAAACCTATATCTCTCACCATGCACTAAACTAAAGTCAAAATGGATTAAAGATTTAAATATTAAATGAGAAACATTGAACCAGCTAGAACAGAGGTTAGGTAGAACTCTTGAAGACATTGGGGTAGGAAAAGATTTTATAAACAAAACCTCAGTTGCCCATGAACTAGCACAAACAATCAACAAGTGGGATCTCTTCTTACTAAAAAGCTTCTGCTCAGCAAGAGAAACTACCAGCAGTGTGAAGAGGCAACCCACAATGTGGAAAAAAATTTTCACCAGCAGTCCCTCAGACAAAGGTCTACTATTTCAAATCTATAAAGAACTTTAAAAAATCAGACCTCCCAAACTTAAAGACCCAATCCAAAAATGGGCATCTGAAATGAACAGACATTTCTCAGACAAAGAAGTAGAAATGGCAAACAAACATATGAAAAAATGTTCAACATCACTGGTCATTCGAGAGTTGCAAATGAAAACAACGCTGAGATTCCACCTCACACCAGAAAGAATGGCTACTATCAAGAAATCAACCAATAACAAATGCTGGTGGGGCTGGCTGGAAAGAGAAGCCCTGCTCCACTGCTGGTGGGAGTGTAGACTGGTGCAACCACTGTGGAAATCAGTATGGAGATACCTCAAAGAACTAGGACTGGAAGTCCCACTTGACCCAGCTATTCCCCTGCTGGGCATCTTCCCCAAAGAATTAAAAGAATCATACCACAGTGATATATGTGCACCTATGTTCACAGCAGCACAGTTTCTGATAGCTAAAACTTGAAAACAGCCCAAATGCCCATCAACTGGAGACTGGATCAAGAAAATGTGGGGGTTTTTTATAAAATGGAGTACTACTCAGCCATAAAAAATGAGAAATTAGAGACATTTATAGCTAAATGGATGCACACTGAGGTGATACTCTTAAGTGAAATAAATAGGACACACATGAATAAATACTGAATAGTTTCTCTAGTGTGAGAAACTGAAAGTGTAAATAAGGACTAAAATGTATAATAGGTAATGTGAAATAGGAAGAAAAGGGGCAAAGGGGAAGGAAGTGCAAGGGCTAGGGGAAAGGAAAGAAGGGAATGGAATTAATGTGAGAAATGAAAAAAAGGAAACAAAGTCTTTGTAAATAGGGAGGACTGGAGGGGTTGAAGGGAGGGCAGGGGAATGAGGGAAAAATAAGAACCAAGAGAGAGTATGTAAAGGTGCAAATTTCCAATGATGAATGTCATTATATTGTATACCTAAAATGTACCAATAAAATTAATTTTTAAAAAAATAAAACTTGAACATCTCCAAGCCTGTACATCTGAATTTCAGTACAAAGCTTTTTTGAAAATATAGATCCCTACATTCCAATTCAAACTTCAGAAAGTGGAACCCTGGAATTTATATTTTTAACCAGTCTATCTGCAAGGTCATTCTGATTAGGCCGTTCCAGCACCAGGAAAGTTTCAAATTTTGAAACTAATACAACTATTATCATAGCTTTCCTAGTTCGGAATACAGAAGTTACACTCCATGAATCTTCCAGACAGGGAAATAGGAAAACTTCCTCAGTCAAACCAGAACTCAAACTAAATAAAATCCCAGTTTACTTTGTCCCACTCCTGTGTTTCTTATAGTTTTTTGTTAGAATGAAGCATCTTTTCTTTGATGCAGTCAGTGATTAGAAGAAAAGAGAGAGGCATCAGATTCTCAATCTTCGTAAGAAAGATTCTCAAACTTAGCAGGAGTTTGGGAATGCTTTAGAATGCATCTAAAAACAGCTGAAAATGGGCCGGGGATTTAGCTCAGTGGTTTCACTGCCTGCTGCACAAGTGCATGGACCTGAGTTTGATCCCCGGTACCAAAAAAACACAAACAAACAACAAAAAAAAACCCGAACCGCTGAAATTGTTTGGGCAGTGAAAGCTGCTCAGATGGCTTTAAAGCCTGGCAGAATGATTTTACTATAAATAAAGAGATAAATAAGATCAACACAATCATTGCACTTCTACTTGGTGATAATAACAGAATCAAAACCCTGATCCCTGAATTCCTAGTCTGTTCTTTCCACAAGACCTTCCCTCTCCCCCCACTGGGTGCTGGCTGATGGTACAGGAAGTAAGGCACACATGGGCTATGTGCAGTTCCTAGTGCATGTCAGGATTTTTTTTCCAGTGCTGAGGATTGAACCCAGGGCCTCTGCACTGAACTACATGCCCAGCCATTTATTTTCCATTTTGAGACAGAGTCTTGCTAAGTCACTAAGTTGCCCAGGCTGGGCTCAAACTTATGATCCTCCTGCCTCAGCCTCCCAGAATACTTGGATTATAGTCATGTGTCATCACATCTAACTCAGGGAATCTTTTTCACAAAGGAAATTAGTGACATTCTCCCCTGTGCACTTACACATATGCTGTTTTAAGGCTGTTGCTTATTTATTCAGCAACCAAAGAGCTAAAAATTCATTTAGTGGTTCCATTTTCCTCTTAAAACCTGCTTGTGACTGATTACTACATTTTGAAATAGTGAGTTACCACCCCTGGCCTCTGAATTCACTGAAAGTTGGGGAGAGCATGTCTAGAACTCTGGGCGGCTGGAGGACAGGGGGCAAGATTTCTCAGTGCCCCACAGTGGGACCAATATGGAAGTCATAAACCAGAAAAGCCTTTGGCTCAAGAAGAACATATTTATGAATCATACATATGAAGGACCCTTACTACACAACAACCAAAATCCAACAAAATAAATAAAGTTTAAATGGGCTGAGGATAATAGACATTTCTCCATAAAAGGTTTAGAGTAAGATTTTCAACAAGCACAAGAAACCAACATCAGTAGTAGCTCCAGAAATGCAAATCAAAACCACAATGAGACACCTTTTCATGCCCATTAAAACACCTATCATAGTCAGGCATGGCCAGCTGAGGCAGGAAGATCACAAATTTGAGTCCAGCCTAGATAACTTAACAATTTAGGAAGATCCTGTCTCAAAATAAAAACTTAATTTGAAGCTCGGTATGAAAGCCCTGGGTTCAATCCTAAATACCAAAAAAGGATTATAATTTTAAAATAAAGTTTCACATGGAAAATAAATTTTGGTGAGTACTTGAAAAGCAGATCAGCAATTCCTTAAATAGTTAAACATAGAATTATCATATAACCCAGCAATTGCACTTCTGAGTACATAATCGAAAGGACTAAAATAGGTACTCAAACAGATATTTATATGCAAATGTTCACATCAGCCCTGTGCACAATTGCCAAAAACTGGCAACAGCCCAGGTGTCCACCAGCAGACAGACAGGTGAACAAAACACAGTATATTCAAGCAGTGGAGCAGTATTCAAACATAAAAAGGAGCGAAGCGCTACACAGATCACAATGTCGTGAACCTTGAAACCACTGCTGAGTGAATGGAACTGGACCTGAAAGGTCAACTTCATATGCCTCTACCTATCTGAGCATTGCGTTAGAGACATCGGCACTGCTGGAAAGCTGATTGGTGGTTGCCAGGGGCTGGAGGGACCAGGAGTGGTTGGTGGTGGCAGTGACAGAGTAGTGGGAAACAGGTTTACTTTCAAGGCGGTGAAATTTGGGGCTTGAATTACTAAATGCCACTGAATTGTACACATTAAAATGGTGAGTTTCATGTACAAATTTCACTCAAATTAAAAAAAAAAAAAAATCCCTATGGCTTAGGAAAGCCCAAGCCTACAGACTTTCGAGGCTTTGCAATTTCCTGGGGATTAGATGTGCTAAGAAGGCACTATGACTTGGAATTAAGGACCCAAGAGCCAAGGCCTCTGGGTGACACTTGGGGACAGGAGGCTTTCAGGTGCTGCACCTCTGCAACTGCGGGGAGGAACTGAGTCGAGGAGAACTAAAGGCCCTGCCTGGATCCCTGCCCAGACCCAGGAGCGAGGGAATAGCCTGAAAAGCTGAAGATCTCCAGGGAAGCTCTGAGACAGAGACAGAGACAGGGTTACATCAAGACCGGCCCTTCTTGGCAGCTCTCCACATCCTCTCCACGGCCCTCCATCCCCAGAGCAAACAGGATCCCCATGTCCTTGCATTCTTCTCTTTCTGCCTCCTCCAGAAACAGACCCATCCCCATTCCCTCTTCCTGCTTTACTGTCTCTCCCTCCCCACCTACCCAACTCCTCTAAACATGTTCTCTTCCCCTGTCCCCACAGAACTTTCCTTCCATGGTGATCCTCATGCAAGCTACTCTCCATTTCCTTCACCAATCATTTTTGAAATGCAGTCTAAACTCACCACCTCTAATTGCTCCATCGGCTACTCACTCCTTGGTTCCCAGCGTATTAGAAAGCTTTCCCATCACTGAAATACAATACCTGATAACCACAACTTAAAGAGGAGATGTTTCATTTGACTCATGGTTCAGGGGATTCAGTCCATGGTAGTCTGGCTCCAAGGCAGAAATATAGTGGAAGCACATGGCAGACCAAAGCTGCTCACTCCCAGGTGCCCAAGAAGGAGAGCAGGGGAACAGTGCCGGAGAGGAAGAGACAAAGGACCATAGGTTGTACCCAAAGTCACACTTCCATGATACACCCAGACATGCCTTGGTGCCTGCTTTATTCATCTGCTAGGTGTTTTTTAATCCAGGAAGTTGACACATCCGGATGAATAGTCATATCCAGCAACCTGAATCTTGCTACCAGCACTTCAGAAATAGTTCATCCAAGTGCCCTGGGTTATGTTCTATGAACTTAGTACAACACTGAACCTTATTGTCCAGATCTTATCATCTTGAAACTCTGTTAGCTTCTATACAGACAGTGTCTCTGACTGCCCTGCCCTACCCACCTCTCTCTGCTTCACCCCACTCTTCCTACTTGCCCCTTTCAAAGCCTGATGGAGGGGCAAGTTTCTGTCCTCACAATCCCTTCCTCCCTAGGTTTCTGTGGCCATCCTAGCTCATCTCACGAGGTCAAGATCCCACCTGCTTATTTCACATTGGGGACAAGGTTCCTTTTGGGGTCTGATGCTCTCTAAGGCTTTATAAGAGAACACTCAACTTCAATCTCTCTTTCAATCTTCATCGTCCTTTTCTACCTGCCTATCAAAAGCAAGGATGGATGTCTTGCCTGCCCTTCTTCTTCAAAACAAAACTCATTCTCTTCTCCAAATCATATCTTTCTCTGAGTTTCCCTGTATCTGCTCACTGCCATGGATCTAGCTAAGTTAGTCACTAGCTAACTAAAGCAGAGAAGAATTTTGTTGGAAGAATATTGTGCAATTCAGAAAACTGACAGGAAGCCAAAGCACTGACCCTCTGGACTGAGACCTGTGGCTCCACGTGGCTCAGCCTGCCTGTGGGGGCAGCGTCCCGTGGAAGTCTCAGGCACTGCGACTCTGCAGACCCCGAGTCCTAGGCAGAATCAGCCAGGCCAGGTCCCTGCCAGGGCAGTGTCCCGAAGAGGAGCAGCTCGCCCGGTGCAGAGGCCCTGGGACGGCGCACTGGTCTCGGCTCTCCCACTGGAGCAAATCGATGCCGTGATTCTTGTAGCACGGTCCCAGGAAGGAAGCCAGGGGCAGGCCAGAGGGAATGGATTGGTGTCCCGGGCAGTGTCTGCTGGGTCAGGTGGCCCACCCCGCGGGCTGTGGAGGTCAAAGCTGGGCTCGAGCCACCAGCTGACAAGCTGTGGGAGAAGGGCCACCTGGCAGGACTGTCCGCGCTGCCCCCAATCTGGGTCTGGCCAGGGCCCAAGCTCTCTGGTCCCCTCACACTAGCTCCAGCACAGCTCACAGCCAGGACCTGCTGGGATCCAGGAGGCCCAGAGGCAGGGGAAGGGAGATGTCCACGCTAACCTTGGGGAAAGAGCAGACCATGCCTGCAACTCCTCTCTTCCTTCCCCACCACTTCCCCATCCTCAAAGCACTTGCCATTCTGCAGTAAATAGGCAGGAGTCTGAATAAATAGTAAAAACCTCCTGAGTCCTGTGCTGGGAGAGAAGCGGCGAGAAGGCAAGGGCAGAGCCCTGGCTGTCCGAGAAGAGCCCGACCCAGGTGGCTCCGGAGTAACAGCGCTGCAGGGCAGGCTCCTGCCGGCCCGTCTGGTGCCAGGCTCAGTACTCTGCCCTCCAGACCCGAGCCACCTGCCCTGTCACAGGCGGCTCCTGCACTGCAGCTGCCCCATGGGGCACAGGGCACACCTAGGCCCTGATGGGCCCTCCTGGATCCAAGGTGCAGGCCACAAGCTCCGCTCCACCAGGCCAAGAGACTTCCCGGGTCCCCAGCTGCCCTGTGAGGAACTTGTACAAGTGGGCTGGGACCTAGAACCCAGGTGGACGACAACTCTTGGCAGCACCTGATGCCGTCAGGTCCTTTCCTTCGAGACAGGAGGGCTCTGAGGGAACCTCTGGAGGATCCACTCTCCATCTTCTTCCTCCCCCATCCCAGGGAGGACACAGGCAGGAGGTGCACAGCTTTGTGGGCCACCTGCGTTTCATTGAAGGAAGGTCCACAGGCAAGACTTTCTTTCTATTCACTTCTAAAGAGTTTTCAACAAGGGTTGCAGTTTGATGTTGTACTTCTGTAATAACTAAGATTTGGCAAAATTTTAAGGTCACTAAGAAGACCCCTTTTAAAAGGCTCAAAAATGTATCTTCTGCAATTGATTATTGCCCATTTCTTGCACATAGTTCAGGTGAATTTGAGTAACTTGGGCCACTCCCTTGCAGTGCAGGCCTGAAGGCCGCCCCATCCTGCTCCCCCCTTCCTCACCGGGATGAGGGCAACTGCCCAGGCCACTCCTTTTGGTCCAGGAAGAGCTCCTTCTAAGGAGGTTCAAATGTCTCTGCAGAGGGCTGTGTTGTACTTACATTACATATCTCTCGCTTCAGTTTTCTGACATCTGGTTAAAACAGTTTGGATATTTCCAGAAACAAGAGAGATGTTTAAAAAAACAAAGAACAGAGAAAGGAATATCAACAAAAGGATACTATGAACTGTCAGCCACTGACTGTGCCTACAATTTTACCTATAGCTGTGACAACCAGTTAAGGCCTCAAATCAGACAGATTCTCTATAAGAAAAGTAGCATCAAGAAGCTTATTATACTTTTAAAAGATAGCAAAATAACAGCCCCTCCAACATATGACAAAAGCCTTCTTTAAAAATTTATATCCTTCAGAGACTGAAATTTGGACAAATAGACAATGGAATAGAAGAGTCCAGACGCAGGTGCACACATATATAGACATTCACATGAGATAAAGATGGGACAATGAAGTGATGGGCAAGAAACCACGATGCCCCTAACGAGTGCTGGGGCACGGTGTGTCCAGATGGATAATAATGAAATTGAGTCTACCTCATTCTGTGCAAAACTCAATTCTAAAATTCCAAATACAGTGGTGCCTCGGTTCATGAACTTCATTCTTCCCATGATTCTGGTTACAAACCTAGGGGGATGAAAACCAAATTCAATTCAATGGTAAGGATCAACGTTGACCTTATGGGGAGATTTGATTTGGTTCTTGTTCAGTGTGATTTGCATCCAGAATTGTGGAGAGAATTAAGTTTATTAACCAAGGTACCACTGTAGAAAGGAAAAACAACAAAAAAATTTAGAGGATGGTAGAGGATATTGTTGCCATCTTTTATAGAATAAACATATTCTCCTCAAAATTTATGTACTGAAATCCTGATGCCCACCATAATCTCCTCTTAGGAGGAGAGGCCTTTGGGAGAGAATTCATGCATCAGAAAGGAGCTCTTGTGATTTGGATTACACGTGATCCAGGACTCTCTACCCCCTCTCTCTTTCATGTGAGGACCTAGAGAGAAGTGGGCCATCTGCTACCTGGAAGAGGCTCCGGGCCAGAAAACCCAGCCACACCAGACCCTGATCTTGACTTCCACCTCCAGAACTATGAAACACAAAGTCTGTTGCTCGAAAGCCATCCCAGCTATGGCACTCTGTTACTGCAGCCAGTATTATGAAGACACTATCCAAGTAAGGAAAAGCTTTTGTTGAAGAGGACACATTTTTAAAAAATACAAATGATACAGAAGATGGTAGGTAGAAATGATGCATTTAATTATCCTTGAGTGAAGAATGTATGTTCATCAAAAAACACCATGAAGAGAGTATAACAGTAATTGGAAGTGTGGGAAAATATATTTGCAACATGTTTTTTAATGGAAAGCTTTCTCTAGAATATAAGAGAACTCCCACAAATCAATTTCATAAAGTCACATAACCACTAGAAAAATGGACAAGAGATTTGAACAAGTGAATATTCTCAAGAAAGAATATCCAAATGGCTCTAATATATGAAATGGTGTTCAACTACATCACTGTTATTGGAGGAATACAGAGTAAAACCATAGTGGTCCTTCCAGAATAGCTCATTTTTAAATGTCAACTATTAAAGAAAATCTGGAACCAATGGAAATTTTAATATACTACAAATAGAAGTATCAATTAGAAAATTCATCTTCGAAGATGTTGACTCTCTACTAAAGATGGATGCACACATACTTTATAATTCTGCAGTTCTACTATTGAGTCTATACAGAAACATGCATACATATGCATATGAAAATAGCAACATTATTCTTGAAAAGTCCAAACGGTAACAACCCAAATTTCCAACAATAGTAAAGTACATAAACTATATATGTATATAATGAAATAATGTACAATAATAAAAATTAACAAACTATATCTATGTTAAACAATATGGTTGAATCCCACAAAGAAAAATGGAATGTTGACGAAAGTAACCAGAAACAAAACAATACGCATAATATGAGCCCATCCATACGAAATTCAAAACCAGGCCATCTAAATACGCTGTTAACAGTCTGTTCAGTGGTTACGTCTGAGGAGTGGGCAGGGTTGGAGACTGAAAGGGGTCACAAGAGGGCTTTGGGGGTTGCCCTGTTTCACTTCTTGTGATGGTGGTGGACGGTGATTACATGAACGTTTGTTTATGTTGATTTGCTTATCTGTAACTTGGATTGTGTATATTTTCTGTACATTTATCATAATTGACAATAAATTTTGTAACTAATTAAGCCTTAACTCAGCAATTTTATATGCAAAAATATTTAACCTAAAGAAACTAGTTAAGTACATAAAGATACAAAGATTTTCACTGCAATGCTATTGATATGGTAAAAAAATGAAAATGATACCAATGTCCAATAACAAGATATTGATTTAATAAGTTAGATTACATCACAGTGGATAAAATTGTCCCTCTAAATCTATAATTTTTTCACATGGGAGAATATCATGTTATTTTTTTCCAGTTTTATTGAAATATAGCTGACAGGTATGAGTTTAAGGTGTACAGCATGACAAATATATTATATACACACACATATACGTGTATGTATAATGAAATGTTTACCATAAGTAAGTTCTCAAGTCTATCACCTCAGCTAGTTACCATTTGGTTTGGTTTGGTTTGGTTTAGTCGGAGTTGGGTGGTGGTGTTGGGTTGTTTGGCTGTGTTTTGTGACAACAAAGTTAAAGACATGCTTACTTAGAAAATTTCAAGTATACAGTACAACATTACTAACTATAGTCACCTTATTGTGTATTAGATACCCAGAGCTTACCTTATTTTAAAGTTTGTATTTTTTACCAAAATTTTCTCACCAACCTCCCAACCCCCAGTCCCTGGAAACTGCCATTTTACCTTCTGCTTCTATGAGTTCAGTCTATTTAGATTCCATACATGAGATCATACAGTGTTTGCCTTCCCCTGTCTAACTTCATGCCCTGAAGCATCATCCACGTTGTCACAAGTGGCAGGATGTCCTTCATTCATGGCTGAATAAAATCCCATTACATATGTGTATACAACAACTTAGGAAATGGAAGAGCTCTTTGACATTGGTTTTGGCAAGGATTTGGGGGGCATGATACCAAAATCCCAAATAACAAAAGCAAGCCCAGACAAGTGGGAACACATCAGACTAGATATCCTCTGCACAGCAAAAGAAACAGTCAACAAAATGAAGATGCAACCTGTAGAATTGGAGAAAATATTCACAAACCACATATCTGGTAAGGCAGTTAATACCCAAAATACATAAGGAACTCACCCAACTCAAAACTTCCCCAAAAAATAGGCAAATTTAAAATGGGCAAAGAATCTTAATAGATATTTTTCCAAGAAAATATTAAACAGGGCAAAAGATACATGAAAAAGTGCTCAGCATCAATTCTAGGCAACAGAGACTTGTCAGGGGATAACACAACCCCCAACTTGAAATTATACTACAAAGCTACAGTGATAAAAACAGCATGATACTGGCCAAGAAACAGACCTCAGGACCAGCGGAACAGATTAGAAGATGCAGAAACAACTCCAGACACACTCAGTCACTTCATCTTTGACAAAGGAGCCAAACACCCTCACTGGAGGAAAGATAACCTCTTTAATAAATGGTGCTGGAGAAATTGGGTTCCAACTTGCCAAAGACTAAAACTAGAGCTATATCTCTCACCATGCACTAAACTAAAATTGAAATGGATTAAAGATCTAAATATTAAAACTGAAACACTAAACCGACTGGAAAAGCGTTTAGGAAGAACTCTTGAAGACATTGGTGTAGGAAAAGATTTTATGAACAAAACCTCAGTTGCCCATGAACTAGCACAAACAACCAACAAGTGGGATCTCTTCTCTTTTTTTCATTAAGTTTGTTGGTACATTTTAGGTATAAAATACAGTTACATTCATCATTGGGATCTTATACCTTTACTTGAGTATCTTGGTTCGTATTTTTTTCCCCTTCCCCTGTCCACCCTTCCCTATTTACAAAGACTTTGTTTCCATTTTTTTCCTTTTCTCATATGTTTTCTCTTCCCTTCTTTCCTTTCCCCTACACCTCCCACTTCCCCTGTTCTTTTAGAACTTTTCTTCCTATTACATAATATCAATTATACATTTTAAAAATTAAAATATCAAGATCTAGAAGACATTACCACAGATTTTACATAATTTAAAAGGATATAGAAAGCATATTACAAAAATATTTTTTGAAATAAATTTGACAACTTCTAAGAAGTACCTTGGAAGGCAAATTAATGAAACTAACTCTGGAAGAAATATAAAATTTGAATAGCACCTATTAAAGAAAGTATATTCTGGCTTTTGGGCCGCCATCTGTCCTGCCACTCCCAGCCCAGAGGTAGGGGCTGCTGAGCTGCCATCCCACTGCTCCTGGTCCAGAGGAAGGGGCTTCAAGCCACCATCCCTCCCACTGCTCCCTGCCAAGAGTAAAGGGCTTTTGGGCCACTTTCTATCCTGCCATTCCCAGCCCAGAGGAAGGGGCTTCCCAGCCACCATCCTTCCCTCCACTCAAAGCCCAGAGAAAAGGGCTTTTGGGCCACCTTCTGTCCTGCCACTCTCAGCCCAGAGGAAGGGGCTTTTGAGCCGCGATCCCACTGCCCCTGATCCAGAGGAAGGAGCTTCCCAGCCACCATCCCTCCCACCACTCCCAGCCCAGAGGAAGGGGCTTCCAGGCCACCATCCCTACCACTGCTCCCAGCCCTTGGCCCACTTCTCCCAACTCAGAGGAGGTGAGCCACATGGGCACCAACAGCACCCCCCCACCCCACCCCCAGTCGAAATGAAAAAACACATAAATAAGTCTCAAAAACAGACTTCCAGATCACCCAAAGCAACCCCAAAGGGAAATGAGATAGAACACTCTGATACTCAACTACCTGGATCCACTGAACTGGCAACAAAAGGGGATCTGGAAAAAATGAAATCAGAAATAATTTCTCAAATAATAGGAGAAATTGTGCTCCTAGTGCAAGACATAACTAATAAATCTAGAGAGGAGCCAGGAACATGATGGAATCCCAACATAGGAAACAAATGGAATCCATAAAACAGATGCAAATAGATTTCCAGGACATGAAAAACTCCACTGAAAGTCTACACAGCAGAATGAGCCAATGTGAGGACAGAATTTCAGATATAGAAGATAAGATTGCAATTAATGACCACGAAAAGAAAAATTGCTTCAAAATTTTAAGGGAACATGAAAAATCAATCCAGCAGCTGCTAGATGATGCAAAGAAGAATAACATAAGACTGACTGGAGTCAATGAAGAAACAGGAGAGAGTGCAGATGACATAAAAAAAACTGTTCATAGAAATAATGGCAGAAAACCTCCCAAGCAGGGGAAAAGAACTTGACATACAGATAAGTGAGGCATATAGGACTCCAGATAGCCTTGATCAAAAAAAATCTACACATAGGCATATAATTGTTAATATTCCAGAAACTCAACAGAAGAACAAAGTTCTACAAGCAGTTAGTGAAAAGAAACAAATCACATACAAAGGAAAACCCATCAGAATCACATCAGACTTCTCAACACAAACCATCAAGGCAAGAAGAGCTTGGAGTGACATATTCCAAGCCCTAAAAGAAAACAGGTTCCAACCTAGACTGATGTACCCTGCAAAACTATCTTTCAAAATTGATGGAGAAATAAGATACTTTTATGATAAAGAGCACCTTAGGAACTTCATGAATACCAAACCAGCACTCCAAAGAATTTTACACAGTATCCTAGGAGCAGACATTGAGGATCACAACCCCAGGAACCAAAGCAGAATGAACCCAACTGGCATGACAAGAAATTAAATGTAAAGGGGGAGAACCCAACAAAAAGAAAAAGTCATATTGGCTTTTGCTGTCACACAGTTGAAACAGACCCAGAGCCCGGGTGGGTGGGGGAAGATTTTCTGAGCAAGATCCAGCCTTCTGGAAGAGGAAATTGGCCAGTTTTAGAAAAGGGAAGAAAAGGAGTGTGGTTGGTTGGTTTTTGCTTTTCATGAAAGAAGGAGAATTTAAAACGAAAGGAAGGTGAATTGGGAAGGTACTAGGCAATTTCAGGCCCAAGGTTGAGAGAAGCTCTTTTTAGAAAACTGCCTGGAGTTCATTTTGGCCTGAAAATGGGCCCTTCCTGGGAGATTACACTCAGCCTCAGTGTTAACTACCCAAGAGAGTTCATAAATGGAACGTGAGGACTGATGCAGACAGAAGAACTCAGAAAGTCAAGGATTGGATTTGAACAAGGAGACTGGAATCTCTGCCTTCCTATCATCAGTTACAGTTCAGTGGACCTGCTTGTGCTCAGTTCTGTGGGAGTATGAAATGAGAACCAAGACCTGCATTGTAGAATATGAAGGTACCTGGCCCACCTTTTCTTCTCCACCAAGAGAAATATATATAAACAAATTGTGTTCAAATGTCCATTTAGCTCATAAAAGGCCAAATAACTCAGAATCTGTCTGAAATACAGTACCAGAATACATTTTCAGCTACCTTTTCTAGCACATTGATGTGGCAAAATACCGTAGGCCCTTTCTATCAGTGCATTTCACATCTATATATTCTATATTGTAACTGTGGATTAAAAAATACTTGAAAAAAAATACTGTATTGAGCATGTATAAACTTTTCTTGTCATTCTCTAAAAAACAAAAAGTCATAGAAATGACAGGTCAATAAGTTTCAGTTATAACCATCAACATTAATGGTCCCAATTCACCAGTCAAAAGAAACAGACAGGCAGAATGGGTCAAGAAGCAAAATCCAACAACATGCTGCATACAAGAAACACACTTAATTCAAAAGGAAACTCATAGTCTGAAAGTTAAAGGGTAGAAAACAATACTCCATGCAACGGGAACCCAAAAAAAAGCAGGAGTAGCTATCTTCTTTGCAGATCAAGTAGATTTCAAACCAACACTGATTAAGAGAGATGAAGAAGGACACTACATCCTTGTAAAGGGAACAATCCAAGAGGAGGAGATAACAATCATAAATATCTATGCACCAAACACTAGTGCACCCAACTATATAAAACAAATACTAACAGACATGAAAAGTCATATACACAGTAATACAATTGTTGTGGGGGACCTCACCATGCCACCGTCACAAATAGATAGATCAACTAGACAAAAAATAAGTAATGAAATACTAGAACTCAATTGAATTCTTGCACAAATGAACTTAACAGATGTTTACAGAGTGTTCCACCCCACAAAATCAGAATACACATTCTTCTCAGCTGCACATGAGTCATTCTCAAAAATAGACCACATACTCACACAAAGAACATGTTTAAGTAAGTGTAAAGGAACTGAAGTTATCCCCTGCATATTATCAGACCATAGCGCAATGAAATTGGAGCTCCATAGCAAAAGAAACTCAAAAAATTTCATAAACATGTGGAAATTGAACACCACACTTCTGAATAACCAATGAGCCACAGAGGAAATTAAAGAAGAAATCAGACAGTTCCTTCAATTAAATGACAAGGACAATAAAACATATCAAAATCTATGGGACACAATGAAAGCAGTCTTACAAGGGAAATTCATAGCAGTGAATATGCATATTAGGAAAACAGAACGAGCCCAATTAAACAACCTGATGCTGAACCTCAAGCTTCTAGAAAAAGAAGAGCAGGACAAGCCCAGAGCTCATGAAAGGGAGGAAATTATAAAGATCAGAGGAGAAATCAATGCAATGGAGACTAAGAGAATGATACAAAAAATCAATGAAGTCAAGAGTCGGTTCTTTAGAAGAATCAACAAAATTGACAAACTCTTACCCAACCTTATCAGAAAAAGGAAAGAAAAGGCCCAAATCCATGCAATTAGGAATGAAAAAGGTGAAATTACAACAGACCCAGCAGAAATCCAGAGGATCATCAATACCTACTTCCAGAACCTATATGCCAATAAGATGGACAGCACAGAAGAAATGGACAGATTCCTAGATACATATGAATTACCAAAGTTGAACAAAGAAGTTCTAAAAATTCTAAACAACCCAATATCAACCAATGAAATTGAAAATGTAATTAAAAACTTATCAACTAAGAAAAGCCCGGGCCCTGATGGCTTCACTGCTGAATTCTACAAGACATTAAGAGAGGAACTACTGCCACTACTGTTTAAATTCTTCAATGAAATTGAAAGGGAAGCAATACTCCCAAATTCATTCCTGGAAGCAAGCATCACTTTGATCCCCAAAGCACAGAAAGACCCAATCGAAAAGAAGAACTATAGGCCAATCTCACTAATGAACATAGATGCAAAAATCCTTTAAAAATACTGGCAAATAGAATGCAGAAGATCATCAAGAAGATCATATACCCTGATCAAGTGGGATTCATCCAGGGATACAGGGATGGTTCGACATACACAAATCAATCAATGTAATACACTATATCAATAGAGCCAAGGACAAAAACCATATGATTATCTCCATAGATGCAGAAAAAGCATTTGACAAAATCCAACATGCATTTATGATAAAAACCCTAAAAAAAATTGGAATAGATGGTCTCTACCTCAAACTGATAAAAGCCATCTACGAAAAACTAACAGCCAATGTCATACTAAATGGTCAAAAACTGAAATCCTTCACACTAAAATCAAGAACAAGACAAGGGTGCCCACTATCAATATTCTTGTTCAATATAGTTTTGGAAACATTAGCCACATCAATTAGACAAGAGAAAAAAATAAAAGGAATAAAGATAGGAAATGAAGAAGTCAAATTGTCATTATTTGCACATGACATGATACTCTATATAGAAGACCCCAAGAACTCCACCAAAAGTCTTCTAGACTTAATAATCAAATTCAGTCAAGTACCTGGTTACAAGGTCAACACACAAAAATCAATAGCTTTCCTCTACACATATGACAGACTCACTGAGGGAGAAATAGGGCAAATAACTCCTTTCACAATAGCATCCAAAAAACTGAAATACCTAGGAATCAACCTAATGAAAGAATTCAAAGATCTCTTCTCTGAAAACTACAGCAATCTGAAAAGAGAGATTGAAGATGATATCAGAAAATGGACAGACATCCCCTGCTCCTGGATAGGAAGGATTAATATCGTGAAAAAGGCCATATTTCCAAAACTGCTATATAGATTTAATGCAATTCCAATTGAGATCCCAGGAGCATACTTCATGGACCTTGAGAAAACAATCCAAAAATTCATTTGGAACAAGAAGAGACCCAAAATAGCAAAAGCAATTCTAGGTAACAGAGACATGGCAGGGGGTATCACATCCCCAACCTGCAACTAAACTACAAAGCTACTGTGATAAAAACAGCATAGTACTGGCAAAGAAACAGACTTGAGGACCACTGAAACAGATTAGAAGATGCAGAAACAACACCAGACACACTCAGCCATCTCATCTTCAACAAAGGAGCCAAACACCCTCACTGGAGGAAAGATAGCCTCTTTAATAAATGGTACTAGAAAAATTGGGTTTCAACTTGCCAAAGATTAAAAGTAGACCTATATCTCTCACCATGCACTAAACTAAAATCAAAATGGATTAAAGATCTAAATTTTAAAATAGAAACTCTGAACCAGTTGGAACAGAGGTTAGGTAGAACTCTTGAAGACGTTGGTGTAGGAAAAGATGTTATGAAAAAAACCTCAGTTCCCTGTGAACTAGCACAAAAAATCAACAAGTGAGATCTCTTCTTATTAAAAAGCTTCTGCACAGCAAGAGAAACCACCAGCAGTGTGAAGAGACAACCCACAATGTGGGAAAAAAATCTTCACCTGCTTTTCATCAGATGAAGGTCTACTATCTTGAATCTATAAAGAACTTAAAAAAATCAGACCTCCCAAATGTAAAGACCCAATCCGAAAATGGACTTCTGAAATGAACAGAAATTTCTCAGACAAAGAAGAAGAAATAGCAAATAAATACATGAAAAAATGTTCAACATCAATGGTCATTCGAGAGATGCAAATGAAAACAACACTGAGATTCCACCTCGCTCCAGAAATAAGGGCCGCTATCATGATATCAACCAATAACAAATGCTGGTGGGGCTGGCAGGAAAGAGGAACCCTGCTCCACTGCTGGTGGGAGTGTAGACTGGTGCAACCACTGTGGAAATCAGCATGGAGATACCTCGAAGAACTAGGACTGGAAGTCCCTTTTGACACCGCTATTCCACTGCTGGGGATATTCCCCCAAAGAATTAAAAGAATCATACCACAGTGTTATATGTGCACCCATGGTCATAGCAGCATAGTTTGTGATAGCTAAAACTTGGAAACAGCCCAAATGCCCATCACCTGGAGACGGGATCAAGAAAATGTGGGTTTTTTTATAAAATGGAGTACTACTCAGCCATAAAAAATGAGAAATTAGAGACATTTATAGTTAAGTGGCTGCACATTGAGGTGATACTCTTAAGTGAAATAAATAGGACACACATATATAAATACCGAATAGTTTCTCTGGTGTGAGAAACTGAAAGTGTAAATAAGGACTAAAAGGTATAATAGGTAATGTGAAATAGGAAGAAAAAGGGCAAAGGGGAAGGAAGTGGGAGGGCTAGGGGAAAGGAAAGAAGGGAATAGAATTAATATGAGAAAATGGAAAAATAGGAACAAAATCTTTGTAAATAGGGAGGACTGGAGGGGTTGAAGGGAGGGCTGGGCAAGGGTGAAAAATAAGAACCAAGAGAGATTATGTATAGGTGCAAATTTCCAATGATGAATGTCATTATATTGTATACTTAAAATGTACCAATGATTAGAATGAATAATTGATAATGCAAAATAGGAAGAAAAGGTCCAAAGGGGTAGGGGTAGTGGGAGGGGCAGGGGAAAGGAATGAAGGGCATGAAAAAAAGATGAGAAATAGAAAAAATGGAAATAAAGTCTTTGTAAATAGGGAAGGGTGGAGGGGGTGAAGGGAGGGCTAGGAATGGGGAAAAAATAAGAACCAAGATGCATCATGTAAAGGTACAAGTTCCCAATGAGAAATGTAAATGTGTTATATACCTAAAGTATACCAATAAAAGAATTTAAGAAAAAAAAAAAAGAAAGTATATTCCTAGCTTGAAAACCTACCTATATGACAACACCAATCTTATATACATTTTAACTGATAAATGATATCAAACATTTAAAGCAGAAAAAAGAAGGAACATTTCGCCCCTCATTTTAGGAAATCAACATTGTCCTAATACTAACACTGGATAAAGATAATAGAAGAAAAAATATGAACATAAACACAAATTTGTTTAGCAAAACAAATTATTAGAAGTCAGATCTGGTAGTATGTAGAAAGTGGTTTTATTTTAGGGATGGCAGTGTTGGTTCAGCATTGGAAGATCCACCCCCAAAAGTCATCATTTTAACAGAGGAAAGGAAAAAGCCTTATGATCCTGTCACTAGTTGGAGAAAAAATATTGGACTAAATTCTACAGCTATTCATGGTAAAAGCTATCAGGAGACTAGAAGGAGAACAGAACCTTCTCATCAGATCAAAGACATGTACCCCATACTTCCAGCAAAAACACCTTATATGAGTGGAGAAGATACAATGCTTTCTCCTTAAGGTGGGGAACAAGGGCAGATAGGCCTACTCTTCATCTGTCCATTAAACTTTGAAACCTAGTCCCCACCAAAATAGTCTGGCCATAAAATGACACAACTAGGATAGGATTGGCACGGCAGAAGCAAAATCTTTATATGTAGATGAAATGATCATCTACAGGGAAAATACTAAGAAATCTCTAGGAGCCCCTGGAACTTGTATTTAAATTTAGCAGGATTAGAAAATACAAGGTATATATAAAAATTCAGGTCTGTGTATACTTGCTATAAATGAAGAATTGGATATTGAAATTTAAAAGTTTTTCCAACTTAAAAGGATCTATGAACCTAAATAAGAAAGCCTAAAAGTATAAAACTTTAAGAAGAAAGTATAAGGGAAAATATTTATGAATTCAGGGTAAGCAAGAACTACCTAGGATACAAAAAACATGATGTATAAAAGAAAAAAATTGATAAATGAGATTTCATCAAAATTTAGAACTTTAAATGACATCGTTAAAATGAAAAGTAGTCCTTAAACAGACCATACTTACAGTACATATAACCTATGACCAGAATATATAAAGAATTCTTAGAGTTCATTAATAGACAACCCAATTAAAATGTAGACATAAGAAGATCATAAATAGCCAGTATAGCACAAGGAATGCTGTGCAACTCTAGAATCAGAAAAATACTAATCAGTACAATAATAAGATTGAATTATACACTCATTAGGGAGATGAAGTCAAAAGTTTTAAAAACTTTGTCATGACTTTTTCTTTTTGTTGGATTCTCCCCCTTTGCATTTAATTTGTCATGCCCAATGGATTCATTCTGCTGGGCTTCCTGGGGTTGTGATCCTCATTGTCTTTTCCTAGGGTATTGTCTAAAATTTTTTGGAGAGCCGGTTTGGTATTCATGAAGTTCCTGAGGTGCTCTTTATCATGAAAGTATCTTATTTCTCCATCAATTTTGAAAGATAGTTTTGCAGGGTACATCAATCTGGGTTGGAGGCTGTTTTCCCTTAGGGCTTGAAATACATCGCTCCAAGATCTTCTTGCCTTGAGGGTCTGCATTGAGAAGTCTGCTGTGATTCTGCTGGCCTTTCCTTTGTATGTGATTTGTTTCTTTTCTCTCACTGCTTGTAGAATTTTGTTCTTCTGTTGGATTTCTGGAATCCTAACTATTATATGCCTATGTGTAGATTTTTTTTTGATCAAGGCTAGCTGGAGTCCTATATGCCTCACTTATCTGTATGTCAAGTTCTTTTCCCCTGCTTGGGGAGTTTTCTGCCATCACTTCTGTGAACAGTTTTTTTATGTCATCTGCACGCTCTCCTGTTTCTTCATTGACTCCAATGAGTCTTATGTTATTCTTCTTTGCATCATCTAGCAGCTACTGGATTGATTTCTCATGTTCCCTTACAATTTTAAAGCAGTTTTTCTTTTCCTCCTCACTAATTGCAATCTTATCTTCTATATGTGAAATTCTATCCTCACATTGGTTCATTCTGCTGTGCAGACTTTTGATGGAGTTTTTAATCTCTTGGAAATCTGTTTGTACCTGTTTTATGGATTCCATTTGTTTCCTATGTTGGGATTCCATCATGTTCCTCAGATCCTCTATTTTTTTATCTGTGTCCTCTCTAGATTTATTAATCATGTCTTGTACCATGAGCACAATCTTTGTTGTTATCTGAGTAATTATTTCTGATTTCATTTTTCCTAGATCCTCTTTTGTTGCCAGTTTAGAGTCCAAGTGGTTGAGTATCAGATTGTTCCATCTTGTTTCCCTTTGGGGTTTCTGTAGGTGATCCAGAAGTCTGTTTTTGAGACTTGTTTATATGCCTTCTCATTTCCACAGGAGGGGGTGCTTCTGGCACCCACACGGCTCACCTTCTCTGCCCTAGGATCTTGGGATGGCAGCGGGGGAGCTTCATTCCAGGTTCTGGGACTGGCTCAGCTTCTCTTCCCTAGGAGCTTGGGATGGTGGTGGGGAGCTTCCTTCCAGGTGCTGGGACTGGCTGAGCTTCTCTGCCTAAAACTATAAAACTTTAAGAAGAAATTATAAGGGAAAATATTTATGAATTTAAGGTAGGCAAGAATTTCCTAGGATATAAAAAAACATGTTGTATAAAAGAACAAAAATGATAAATGAGATTCCATCAAAATTTAGAACCCTAAATAACATAATTAAGAAAATGAAAAGTAGGGCTGGGGATTTAGCTTAGTGGTTACACTGCCTGTCTTGAAAGTGTAAGGACTCAAGATCGATCACTGGTACCAAAAAAAGAAAGCGAAAATGAAAAGTAGTCTTTAAACAGATCATATTTATAATGCATATAACCTATGACCAGAATATATAAAGAACTCTTACAGCTCATTAATAGACAACCCAATTAAAAAGTAGATGCAAGAAGATGATAAATACCCAGTACAGCACAAAGAAAGGTGTGCAACACTAGAATCAGAAAAATACTAATCAGTACAATAACAACATTGAATTATACATGCACTAGGGAGATGAAGTTAAAAGTTTTAAAAGAACAAATGGCAACTTAGGTGTGAAACAGTTAGAACTTTCCAATACTGCTAATGCGAATGTAAAATGATAAAACCATTTTGGAAAACAATATAGAAATTTCTTGTATTACTGTTAAGAACCAACAGTCTTGTTCTTAAGTTTTTACTTGAGAGGAATGAAAACACATGTTCACAATAAATTTGTACATATGAGTTGAGTATCCCTTATCTGAAATTCTTGGGACCAGAGTGTTTCAGATTTTCATTTGAAATCCACTTGATCTCTAAAGAGGATAGCTCCTCCTGCTATTTTTGGGGGGGTGGGGGCTTTTGTGCCACATGGAGTATTGTTTTCCACCCTTTAACTTTCAGACTATGAGTTTCATTTTTAATTAAATGTGTTTCTTGTATGCAGCATATTGTTGTATCTTGCTTCTTGACCCACTTTTCCAGTCTATTTGTTTTCATTGGTGAATTGAGACCATTAATATTGATGGTTAAAACTCATACATATTGACTTATCATCATGACTTTTTCTGTTTGTTGGATTCTCCCCCTTTGCATGTAATTTCTTGTTGCACCCAATGGATTCATTCTCCTGGCCTTCCTGGAGTTATGATCCTCATTGTCTTTTCCTAGGATATTGTCTAAAATGCTTTGGAGGGCTGGTTTGGTATTCATGAAGTTCCTAAGGTGCTCTTTGTCATGAAAGTATCTTATTTCTCCATCAATTTGGAAAGATAATTTTGCAAGGTACATCAATCTGGGTTGGAGGCTGTTTTCTTTTAGGGCTTGAAATACATCACTCCAAGCTCTTCTTACCTTGAGGGCTTGCATTGAGAGGTCTGTTGTGATTCTGATGGGCTTTACTTTGTATGTGATTTCGTTTGGTTTTTGTTTTGTTTTGTTTTGTTTTGTTTTTGGTACCAGGGATCGAACTTAGGTCCTTGCTTTTTCACAGCAGGCAGTGAAATCACTGAGGTAAATTCCCAGCCCTGATTTGTTTCTTTTGTCTAACTGCTTGTAGAATTTTGTTCTTGTGTTGGGTTTCTGGAATGTTAACAATTATATACCTATGTGTACATATTTTTTTGATCAAGACTAGTTGGAATCCTATATGCCTCACTTATCTGTATGTTAAGTTCTTTTCCCCTGCTTGGGAAGTTTTCTGCCATCACTTCTGTGAACAGTTTTTTATGTCATCTGCACTCTCTCCTGTTTCTTCATTGACTCCAATCAGTCTTATGTTATTCTTCTTTGCATCATCTAGCAGCTGCTGGATTGATTTCTCATAGTCCCTTACAATTTTAAAGCAATTTTTCTTTTCCTGGTCACTAATTGCAATCTTATCTTCTATATTTGAAATTCTGTCCTCACGTTGGTTCATTCTGCTGTGTAGAATTTCAGTGGAGTTTTTCATGTCCTGGAAATCTATTTGCATCTGTTTTATGGATTCCATTTGTTTCCAATGTTGGGATGCCATCATGTTCCTCAGCTCCTCTCTAGATATATTAATCATGTCTTACACTATGAGCACAATCTCTGCTGTTATCTAAGAAATTATTTCTGATTTCATTTTTTCCAGATCCTCTTTTGTTGCCAGTTCAGGGAGTCCAGGTAGTTGAGTATCAGAGTGTTCCATCTCATTTCCCTTTGGGGTTGCTTTAGGTGATCTGGAAGTCTGGTTTTGAGACTTGTTTATGTATCTTCTCATTTTGACAGTGGGGGCAGGTGCTGCTGGCACCTGCGCGGTGTACCTCCTCTATGTTGGCAGAGGTAGTACGGTGGCCCAGAATGCTCCTCTTGTGCTCTGGGAGCAGCTCACCTCCTCTGTCAGGATCTCTTCTCACTAAAAAAATTTCTGCTAGCACAAACAATCAACAAATGGGATCTCTTCTTATTAAAAAGCTTCTGCACAGCAAGAGAAACAACCAGCAGTGTGAAGAGACACAATATGGGAAAAAATCTTCACCTGCTGTTCCTCAGACAAAGGCCTACTATCTCAAATCTATAGAGAACTTAAAAAGATCAGACCTCCCAAATTTAAGGACCCAATCCAAAAATGGGCATCTGAAATGAACAGACATTTCTCAGACAAAGAAGTAGAAATAGCAAATAAATACATGAAAAAATGTTCAACATCAATAGTCATTGGAGAGGTGCAAATGAAAACATCACTGCGATTCCACCTCATCCCAGAAAGAAGGGCCGCTATCATGAAATCAACCAATAACAAATGCTGGTGGGGCTGTGGGGAAAGAGGAACCCTGCTCCACTGCTGGTGGGAGTATAAACTGGTACAACCACTGTGGAAATCAGCATGGAGATACCTCAAAGAACTAGGACTTGACCCAGCTATTCCACTGCTGGGGATCTTCCCCAAAGAATTAAAAGAATCATACCACAGTGATATATGTGTACCCATGTTCATAGCAGCACAGTTTGTAATAGCTAAAACTTGGAAATAGCCCAAATGCTCATCAACTGGAGACTGAATAAAGAAAATGTGGGTTTCTAATAAAATGGAGTACTACTCAGCCATAAAAAATGAGAAATTAGACATATTTATAGCTAAGAGGATGCACATCGAGGTGATACCCTTATGTGAAATAAATAGGACACACATGTGTAAATACCAAATAGTTTCTCTAGTGTGAGAAACTGAAAGTGTAAATAAGGACTGAAAGGTATAATAATGTGAAATAGGAAGCAAAGGGGCAAAGGGGAAGGGGAAGTGGGAGGGGTAGGGGAAAGGAAAGAAGGGAATGGAATTAATATCAGAAAATGGAAAAATGGAAACAAAGTCTTTGTAAATAGGGATGGAGGGGTTGAAGGGAGGGCAGGGGAATGAGGAAAAAATAAGAACCAAGAGAGATTATGTAAAGGTGCAAATTTCCAATGATGAATGTCATTATACTGTATACCTAAAATGTACCAATAAAATAAAAATTTTAAAAAACAGTGCTCAGCATCACTGATCATCAGGGAAAGGCAAATAAACCACAGTGAGGTATTATCACCCTCGAGGTGGAACTGCTGTTCTCAAAAAGACAACTCCATGGGCCAGGGATTTAGTTCCGTGGTTTCACCACCTGCTGCACAAGTGCAAGGACCAGAGTTTGATGCCCGGTACCAAAAAAAAAAAAAAAAAAGACAACTCCTAACAAGTGGTGGTGAGGATGTGGTGAAAAGCACGCCTTTGGGCACTGTGGTTGGGACTGTAAATTGGTGCACTCTGTAAAACTGTAGAGAGGCCCCTCAGAAACTTCTACATGGAACCAATATGTGGTCCAGCAATCCCACTTATGGATATACATATATATGTAATAAAATCAATAGTTTTAATAGTTTGAAGAGATATGTTCATTGCAGCATAACTCACACTGGCAAAGCCATGGAAATAACTCCAAGGTCCATCAACAGATGAACAGATGAAAAATGGCCATCACATTATATTAAATGATGAAAATGATTTCTAGAATAAGATAAATAATCTAATTCTAATCTTGGAAATATATGCACATAAAATTATGATAAAACAGTATTACTATCTCTAGTAATGCAGTAGAATTTTACTGTTTTTCTAATTTTTCAATCAATGTAGATTCTTAAAGTTATAAATAATAATGCCATTTATTAAACATTAACTATGCAACAAACATTGAGAGAGATATAAAAGATGTTTCTTGTTTAAACATCGCCACAACCCAACAAGATAAGTACAATGATCTGAATTTTACAGCTAAGGAGACTGAACAGCAATAAATAAACAAGGTCAAAGAACAAAGAGGAGATAAAGTCATCTTTAAGCAGGGTCTGTCTGGTCCCCCAGTAAACAGTCCTTTGCTGAGTGGGGCTTTAAGAGATGTTTCAGACCCAGGCTTTGAACCCAAATCTCTTCATCCTGCTTTAAAGCAAGAATTCCTATAAACTCATAAAGTGAGACACAAAGAATAGCTGAAAAAATTTAAAAGCTTGATGGTTCTGGTCACAATGTAAATAGGAAATAATAACAGCTATACCATTTATTAAATGAGTACCATGTGCTAACTGCTTCCTCAGTGTTATCTCATTTAAACTTCATTATCCTGCATGAATGCATGAATGACCCCAATTCTGCCTCTCCCCTCATACCCACATTCTCTGCATGTGACTATGTCTTTATTGCCCTCTCGTTGTGATTTAAGGCTCAACTCATGTGATTCACCCTGACCAATAGCATCTTTGCAACCTTAAAGCCATCAAAGGCTTGAGTAGAGCCCTGGTTTCTGTTGCTGTTCTTGCATTTGACATCATCATCATCATCATGAGACTCTGCCCAGGCTGACCCATGAAGGATGAAAGGTGCATAAAGTACCACCAGCCATCTGGCTCCTCCCAGAGAGGTCATCCAAAAATAACCAATAGCTGGTTAACACTCATGAACATGACCAAGCCCAGTCCAGATCGCCAGAGCCACCAGCCAACATCTGTGTGGTGCTTGTTGTTCTGTGGTGTAATAAAATTGTTTGTTACACAGCACTAGCATGGCAAAACCTAACTGATACAAACCTATGAGGTAAATGGTACTATTGTTATTTTACATAAGAGGGAAACTGAAACTTAGAAAAATAACAGTTAGTAAATGGTGAGGTCAAGATTTGAACCAGAGCTGTCTTATTCCAAAGGAACTGCTTCTAATTCCAATACTATGAGTATTACCTCTATGGACTCACTCCCAGCTACCATTTTACATGGAGTCTCAGCAATGTGTGTATTTACATGTGTGTGTGGTCAAGACTTTTTCCATAGATGTTCACTGACTGAAGACTAAAAATTTGGGAGCAGTATTTCTGGCTAACTTTAATATCCAGGATGCATCTGGCACTTTTAAAAAGCTGACTGATCATTGTCCTTGTAGTTTAAAAACAGTTTCGTGCTCAGGGATTCAGGTGTTTTTCTCTCTCTTACTCTCTCTCTTATGTAGTCCACAGACATTTAATTTCTCACAGATGCCTTAAGTGCTGACATGTATCCCAATATTAATTTGTGTGCTTCAAAGATTTATCCTAAAAAACGCTGATTGCACCAATAGAAAATGTAAAATTTGACCTTTGCTTACACAATGATTGGCATTGACTCTAATTCCTTACAAGATTTCACATAATCAGCATGCTGATGTGTGCAGCTAGAGTACATCATCAGTTTTTCTGTATCAAAAATCATCTTGTGGTCGGGACAAGGAAACAAATCCTCATATTAAATGGTTAGGAGAATCAAATACAGGATATACAGTTGTCAACTTTCCAGGGCCCATGTTAAAGACGTTCTGGGATAATAAGAGAATAAATGATATATCCATCCGCAGTTTTGCTTCCTAACCAGAAATTCCTGAGCTCAAAGGATCAAATAGCAGAGAGCTTGCAGTGGTTTGGGGCCAGGTGCAGTGAAAGGAGATTCCTACTCAGGAGGAAGGCATGGCATGTGGATAAACTGAGAAAGCAACCTAGAGCCATGGCCTCTGTCCCCGCCCACAAGAGTGTGAGTGTTATCTTCCCCTGTCCCCAACCACACTCCGCCCTTCCCCACCCTTCTTGGTACCAGATCAGCCCGAATGTACCTTGCATGGACACCCATAGTTCTGGCTTCCAGCTGAGTCTGCTGTATAGTGAACCCTGGCCACAGATCAGAGGGATGGTGGAGGAAGAAGTAATGCTGCTTACTCCCCACCATTCTCCTTTCAGTGTCCCGAAGGGATGGCTGTGTCCCTCCACCAAAACTCTAGCTCCTTTCTGGAGGCTTCCACACCCTCTTCCCTAAATCTGGGATCTGCTAATTGCTCCTTGCCTTTATCCCTTCAGACCTAGAAGTAGTAACTGCCCCACTGCAGATGACTCTAGGATTGTGCACCATCTCTTAGGACTCCTCCACACTGTGTGCTGACTTTTGTAAGCCCTTGAGTCACCCTACTTGAGCATGCTCAGACTAATCCACTGTGTGAGCCTGGGGAAGTCCTCTCATGATGTGTCCCCTTCCTCATCTAAATGAAGAAAAATCTCCCTTTTTATAGAGGAAGAGCAATTCTTTCTCTCTCTTCTTTTCTCTCCTTTTTTCTCTCTCTTCCTTTTTCAAGATCCTAATTCCAACATCCTTGAAAGGGCTACGTGCTGCAGGATGTAAAGACACCATGTCAAGTCAAGCCAATGTTTTAAAGCCTCACTGTCTTGCAGGACAGAAAGGAATGAAATGCTGGAAGTATGAGGAGGGACAGAAGTGTCTGACTTGCCTGACACAGGAATTCGATATAAAAAGAAATGAAGGAGGCCTGAGGATAAGGAGCAGAAATCAGACTTTCTCTGCACAACTATGGCTTGTAGTATCCATTCTTATAGGGAATTAGATGACCTACCCAACTTCCTGTTGGCTGGTCCTTTGTATACATCAAGAAAATATTTTGTTGAAAAACCAAATACTGAATGACTATATCCTTTACATACACGCACAAATCTCAGAGATTGCTGAGCGATGAAAAGCAGAATTTCAGTTTACTGAATCCAACACCAAACCCTCCCAGCCTCTGCCTGTCCAGCCCTACTCCCCACGAAGAAGCTACGGAGGAGGCAACAGATCACATGGCCTTGAATAATCTCACAGCCTCGCTGCTCCTTAATAAATGGCAGAACAATGCAAGAACCCAGGCCCCCTGGACCTCGCTGTGACTTCTCCCTGGGGTAAAGCCAGCTTCTCCCTATGTTTCTCTGCTGTTCTTTCTCTGAGGGCAGCTGGCAGAGTCTTAGAAAGGCTTCTGGCTTTGGGCCCTCCCTCCTGCTGTTTTCTCTGCCAGGCCGATTCCCACACCTCTTTCAAGCTCACCAGGGAGGCGACTCTAGACTTGCAGGCCTGGCTAGTCCTTGTCACAGACATCTGCAGCTGACCCCACCTCTCCTCTCTCCCCATCACTATTTCTTATCACTCATCACTACCATTCTTGACTGTCTGCCCATTAGACCTTGCAGCCCAAGCTCCACTCCTCCCCTGTGCCCAAAAATGGCAGGCATCCCGGAAAAATCTGTAAATGAACGAAGTTCTTATTTAACTTACAAAAGCAGTGAGCCAGGTATGGTAGCACATGCTTGTAATCCCAGCGCTTTGGGAGGTGGAGGCAGGAGGATTACAAGTTCAAGCCTAGGTAGCATAGCAACTGAGGCAGAATGTGTCTCAGAATAAAATAAAAATATAAAAAAGGCTGGGGATGTAGCTCATTATGAAAGACTTGGGTTCAATCCCTAGAACCACACACACACACACACACACACACACACACAAAGCAATTGTGAGAAAATTTGAATGATTCACAGAATTGCACTGGATAGAAAATTTTTAAGAACCCAACTGTCCTATACTTTAGTTTTTAAAAGCAATAATAATAAATTTAATTTTTGAATAAAGGAAAATGGAAGACGGCCCTCTCTGTCTTACTAAATGAAGAAGTGTGTTCCTCCTACCAGGTACTGGCCCTCTCTGATATTACTTTCCTCTCCCCGGACCGTTTCCTCCCAGAGTCTGAGGAAGAGGAGCCCAGAGGACTCCAGGGAGGAAGCCACACACACACTGAAGGTCCTGAAGGTCCTGGGGTGGAGGGAGGGCGGCGACGCATCAGCACAGCACACACAGCAAGCTGAGGGGCTGGAGGGATTGCACCCCAGCCATGTTTCAAGTGCGCATTCCTGTAATTCATGCAAATCCAAAAATACCTGAGGCTCGCTCCTGTCTCCAGGAAAACGTCACGTCACGGCATTTGCTTTTACTTGAACTACCCCCAAAAGGGGTCATCTTTATCATTCCATATTCAATTATTCATAACCACACACGCTCGGATAGAGAAGCGTGAAAGGTCAGCCCCCCTTGATTCTGCGGCCCTGTGCCTCTGAAGTGGGGGGCGGCCCACGCCCATGCACACACAGAACACGGATCCTGCCCTCCGCGTTCATTAACACTGTGTTCCCGGCATAGCTCAAAGTCAAACAAATAATACCTGTCGTGAACATGAATTTTTAATATCTCCTATATTTCATTTTAAATGAAATGTCAACATGATGGAAACTACTTCCATGGAAGTTTGGAAGGGGCAGCATCTCTCCAGCGCTGCATCCTGAACCCACCCACGCTGGTGCAAAAACATCGTTAAGGCGTCTCCATCGCCGCTAGGATCAGATTGTTTTTTGGTATTTTACTGCCTTTGTCGTTCCTGTGGTAGCTGCGAAATGTCAACGTGAAATCTGTTTGCCAAGTCAATATGCTTTTCAGCGCTGATGGGACCCGCCGTCCTGCATTCATTGGAAAACGGATGCCATTTATTTACGGCCTGTTTCAATTCCCAGCTTTTTGGCTCGAATTGCATTTTATTTGCGTGCGATGATCCTCTCTCTGCATACATGGCCTTTGTTCCTCTTCTTTCTTTAAACTCTATTCCCGTTTTTAATGGCAAGGAAATCAAACAGCTCTGACCTCCCTTTCTCTGCAAGCCTCAATCAGAATTTCTTAATTTTTTTTTTAAACGGCAATACTGGGATTGCGCCCAAGGCCTTCGAACTGAGCTGCATCCCCAGCCCTTTCTATTTTAGACAGTGTCTTGCTAAGTCACTAAGCTGCCCACGCTGGTCTCCAACTTGGAATCCTCCTGCCCCAGCCCTCCTGACACATGGACGCCACTGTTCTTTGTTGTGGAGCTAGCTTGTGTTTGGCAGGACATTTAGCAGCCTCCCTGGCCTCCACCACTAAGTGCTAGTGCCACTTCCCTCCCTGCATCAGTTGTAACAACTAAAAATGTCTCCAGAGATGCCAAATGTCCCTGGAGTGGGGGTAGCAATGATAGACAACAGTTGACCTTGAAACTCACCCAGAAGTGATTGTTTTCCTGGAAGTACTTCCTCCATTCAGTCCCAAAGAAGGCAGGAACTCCCACGAACTGCCCTGGAATTGGAATATGCAGCCTGGCTGATTCCCTGAGAAGTAGGGGCTTTCTGTTCTCCACCTTTTGAAGAATCTTTAATTTCCCAGGGAGACCTGGCCTGAAACTGTGACCATGACCATCTACCTTCCCCACCCTTTTGACCAAAAGCAGTTTTGTACTCTCCAACCTATTAATGTTTACCCTCAACACATTTCCTACATTTCTGGAAGCCAAAAGTCCAATACCAAGGTGTTGGTAGGGTTGGTTTCCGGTGGACTGACCTCTTGCTGCTGTTTCTAGCCCACACAGGCATCCCTGGTATCTGTTTTGTGCTCCCACTTTCCTCTCCTTTAAGGACACCTCTCAGATTGGATTAGCACCTACTGAATGACCTCACCTTACTTAATCATCTCTTTAAAGTCCCTTTTCCAAATATGATACAAGCACATTCTGAGGTACTAGAGGTCGGGGCGTCAACATATGAATATGGAAGGAGAGAGACACAAATCAGGCCATATCACCTGCATTTCCTGTTTTAAGTCTGCTTTTTCCAAAACACTGCCTTGAAGCAAAAATTTTCTCAGGCAAACAGCTGAGGCTCTGCTAGAACCCAAAGTGACCCTAGGTTTAGGGCAGTGGAGACTTCTGAACAGAGCTGAATGTCCCTGTGACGCTCTTGTCCTGGTACCCTCAACCTTCAGGGGGAATGAGATTGACTGGGTAAATTTAGAGCTAATAAGTCTCCTTTTGCCAACTTTTCCCAAATGACTCACATAACTATATAAAAAGTTTTAAGGTAATAAATGATACAAAATAAAGGTCAAGCTTTGTTCTACTTTCAGTTATTTATTGGGCATTGGTAGACCCAAGTGAAGAGTCACAATTTTAAGCAAAAACCACTTCTAAGTCCCTGACTGCCTCAGAAGAAAATGTAAATCATGCTTTTAATGAGTTAACAGGTTAAGGGCCCAGGAGTTTGTTTGTCCTCTGTCCCTATGGTAGCCTGTAGGTGTTTCAAGTTAAATTGAGGGTTCCCAAAATTTATGTCCATCCTGAACGTTGGCATGAGACCCTTATTTGTAAATAGGTTCTTCGTAGATGTAATTAAGATAGGGATCAAGATGAGATCAGAGTGGGGCTGGGATTTTAGCTCAGTGGTTCCACCGCCTGCCTCACAAGTACAAGGTCCCAAGTTCGATCCCTGGTATAAAAAAAAAAAACAAGATGAGATCAGAGTGGATTAAGGTGGGTGCCAAATCCATTGAAAGGTGAAAGAGACAGAGGGAAGAAGGTGATATGAAGACAAGGCCAGAGATCAGGGTGACGCATCTATAACGATGTCCAGTCACCACAGGATACTAGGAACAGTTACAGGACTGTCTCTCCCTCAGCACCTCCAGGAGGAACAGACCCTGGCCACAGCTTGACTTCTGACTTCCAGTCTCCTCGACTACAGAAGAACAAATTCCTGTCATTTTAAGCTACTGACAGCCAGAAGAAACCAATATGACCACTTTGCAGAGATTGAGATTTTGGTTTTCCCACTAGTTGCTGAGGCTTGGAGCATCTTGAGGCAGACAGTCCACAGCCTCACAGTGTGAGTTGGAGGCGGCCACCAGTAAACCTCAAGTCATCTGCAACGAATCAGACACAAATGAAGAGGGCTTGGTCTTTCAGCCGGGGGATGATTGCAACTAAACAGCCATGGCGGTCCCCAGAGGATGCTAAAGGCTTCAGTGTGTGCCTAGGTTTGGAGGAAAATGTTTCCTTTTCTACTTTCTAATTTCTAGATCACCAACCCAGAGTAGGGAACCTTCCCAAAGCACATCCAAGAGGAAATTCCACAGCCACACTGACCATACAATTAGACCCCCCAGCAAAATCTCAATTGTCCCTTGTACCTTGCCGCCCCTGTGGACAGACACTTTTATGGATGCTTTGGGTGGGCCTGTAAGGATATGTGTGCATGTCCCCACCACAGCACAAACCGCAGACAAAATTAGCTATGAGATTTTCAGTTCTCTAATAACATGATCTCATATGTGAAGGGCAAAATGAGATTTATTCTGCCTGAGAAGTCAGTGTGGAAGGTAGAAAGCAATACGCCAGTATTAGTGTATCAGCAACCAGTCTTCTAAGGGTATTTTGTACATGTTCAGCACAGTGCCTAGTGAAGAGTAGGAGCTTTTTAGCAATAGAACCATTGCAGAGGAGGAATATTGACAGACCAAGATGGAGGGAAAAGACAGGAAAGAGGGGCAGGAGCAGGAGCCCCGGAAAGACATGTGCAGGCAAGGAGGCAGAGCCCCCACGGTAAAATGACAAGAACACAAGCAGGTGCTAAATGAGGATGACAGGGAGAAAAGTCCCAGCCCCAGAGTCCTGTATTCACAAAGCTACAGGAGGGCTGGTCCACATTCATTTAATGAGAATTTGAATGGTTAAATGTTCAACAAAGCAAATTAAAATCCTCCACTCTTCTGAAACTAAAGTCCCCCTCTTAAATTCGGGGTTTAAAAAACAACTCCCCAGGGACACAGCTGGCTGTCACCCACCTGACAGCCTGCAGGGACAAATGCCACTTAGCTGATGGAATGAGATACAGGGAGCGGCTGGCTACCCAATTATAGAGAAGGGAGGAGGAAGCATCGCATCCACAGGAGGCTCCCAGATGCTCCCTGAGGACTTCTATAATCTCCTCAACCCACATGAACACTGTGTTTCGGCAGTGTTTCTGACCACCAAACTGTGTTTGCTGGGCCACTGAATGCTTGTTTCCTTTACTTTCCTATTAATCATTGATACACCTTGGAACTACACAGTGTCCAATCAGTGATAATGATGCCTGTTCTCACAGCTGAGCACTAAAATCTCTGGGAAAAAATCAAAGAAACAGAAATGTCTTCTTGCCAACCCACTCGGCCATTGCAGAGGAAAAGGCACCATTTCCATCCGACCTTAGAGATTCAGAAAATTGTCCATGGAGTTCCAGGACCATGTACTTTGATTTCCAGTCTTGATCAAAGGACCCCAAACTGGAAACCTCTGATTAACTATGACTTTTTCCAGAAGCTGGTTGGCCCCCTGTAAAGCTGAAGAGTGAGCTTTTTCTCTTCCTGCCATTTCCTCTCCCACCTGCCTATAGATACAGAATATCTCCCACCATGTTAGAATTTGATCAACCTATTCTTTTCTCCTTTTGATAACATTGTTATATAGGTCGGATAATAAATACTGTAGAACAATAAAAGATGCTGAAATTCTTAAAATCTTGATTTAATTGCTTTCTATATCATAATCCTTTTTTATTCAGTGGTAATAATTCTAGACAGTGCCCCAGCCTTAAGATGAAAGGAATTCCACATTTGTTTTTCTCAAAATTGATCCAAGTCTGGCATTACCATCAAGGAGCTCCCCAGTCTCCCTCCAGAATGTACAGGATCCATGAAGAAAGCTCCTTGGTTTCCACCCTCAGAGAGCAGCACCCCTGACATCCGGTCAGCTGCCTTCCCTAATTTAATTTTCCTCAGGCTCACAGTGGTGCTACTGGGCCTCCTTCAAACACTGTTGATTTGGGGAGCTTTGCAGCTCTACTCCCTCTACAGTAAGCTCTCTGAGCTCTATACAGCCCTGCAATCTGTCCCCCCAAACAATTCAGAGCCCCATGTGGTCATTTTCTGAGATCCTACTGGTTAGGAGACATCATGAGAGTGTGAGTCCAAGTATGCACCAATCTGTCCATTAACCCATCCATCCATCCATTCATCCACCCACCCATCCATCCACTCATTCATACATACATCCACCCATCCATTTATCCACCAATCTGTCCATTAACCATCCATCCATTCATCCACCCACCCATCCATTCATCCACCCATCCATTCATTCATACATCCACCCATTCATTCATCCACCCATTCATCCATCTATCCACCCACACACTCATTCATCCACCCACCCAGCCATCCATTCATCCATTCCCCATCCATCCATCCATTCCCCCATCCATCCATCCATTCCCCCGTCCATCCATTCATCCATCCATCCATTCATCCACCCACCCATCCATTCATCCATCCATCCATTCATCCACCCATCCATTCATCCATCCACCCATCCATTCATCCATCCATCCATCCCCCATCCATCCATTCATCCACTCACACATCCATCCATCCATCCATCCATCCATCCATCCATGCAACTGCACCTCCTCTTCAGTGGTATCTTTTTACTCCCTGAAGCCAAAGTGACTCACTATCATATTAAAAGGGTGTGAAAACACGCAAGACTGTCTATTATGGTCCAGGAGTGGAAAGAGACAGGGGAGGTTGGTAGACACAGAGAGAATTCCTTCCACCTCTTCTGTGGAGGGACCCACAGAGAGTACTTCTGGCCACAGCAGGGAAGAGCAAAATCAAAGTTAAGTTTTCAGCGGGTCACCAACACCCACATACATCTGACTTCCCTAACCTTATAAAATTTCAAGTGAAGGTTTTTTTCCAGTTATAAAATATATATTCACTTCAGAAAATTAAAATAGCCTTTTGTAACTCTATAGATTTAATCAGATAAGGAGGCATGGATTAGTATAAAGAAGCTCAAAATGGAATTTTCCACTTAAGCCAGGCTGAGCAGAATACCCCCAGGCAGCAGAAGAACTGTGGTTTGTGCATAGGCTTATAAGCCCTCATCCATAATTCCAACGTCCCAAAATCTCCAAAACCCAAACTCTTTTCTGAATTTGTTTGGCATCAAAACCTGATCTGAATTGATGTCGTTGTTTATAATCTGTATTTATCTCACTAAGGATGAATATTCATATTTTGTTACAGAAATAATGATATATTTGACTATGAAGTGCCACCGCAGGTCCCACTGGAGTAATCTATAATGTGCATGCTACATTTCTAAGATTCAAACAATTCTCTATAACCTACCTGCCAGAAGTTTGGGATAGGAAATCATGAACATGTAATACTCCAGTCTTTGAGGGACAATCTCTCCCAGGAGAAAGTAGGGCTAAGAATTCTCATTTCTTCAAGACCTTAAGGAGGATATTTTGTTTTAACATTGAAACATTTCACAAGGCCTAAACATTTTTTTTATTTTGTAAGAAAAATAAAACAAAATTTCATACCATGGCCTAAAACCTAGGCCACTGAAAGGCAAGCTTTTTGTCACCAAGATCTGTACACCAGAGTTATTCTTATCTCATCTCCGAATTCCTCTCACCTCTGGGAAGACTTAGGGAGGCGGTGAGATTCTGGGATAAAAGGATAATGGAGGGGTTGAAAGTCAGGGATGGAGTGAAGGTTAAGGGCATCACTTGACTTTTTTTAAGTTCAATAGTTATTTTTTTATGGTCACAAAATAGATATGAATATCACTACAGCAACTGAATGGCTGTACCAAAATGTCATGAGCCCCATGAGAGAAGAAAGGAAATCTTTATAGCTGCTAAAGGAGAAATTAGAGCTGCTCCCAGAGGTCTAAGGCCCCTGGGAGATAAATGGCACCAAGGAGTTCTAGCCAATGAAATACTTTAAGCCCATAGGTCAGAACTGAAAACCTACAGGCTGGCTTTGTTTGGCCACCACAGTGCTGATTCTCATGGCTTTTGTTCTGCTTTGTTTGATGTAAAAACCTTGCCACCATTAAAACTGGGAAGTTTCTACATAAATATCTTGTTTTCTGGCCTCTCTGGAAAAATCTAAAGACATAGCAACACTGACCAACACTCCTGCAGGACCACAAGAGGCCAGAGCCAGGGACAAGCAGGCTTTCGGTTTCACCACAGCCCCAACGCCCCTGTTCTCCTGGCACCTTCACGAGGTCCCTGATGACCTTTGGCTATCTCAGGACCTCGGAGGTACATGCCATACATTCTAAGGTGTGACCCGCAGGTGTTACACATGGCTACAGACAAGCTGGGGACAGGGTCTTTCCCTGCAGGGAGGACAGACAGCCTTGTGCCAAAGCACATGTTAGAGCAGCAGTGATGAGAGAAATGGTCCAGAAAAATCACAAAAGGAGGCACTGAGCAGAAAAAGCAGCCAATGAAGATTTTTGCAGAAGTAAAATAGCAGATTGAGTAGCAGTGCATACAGGGACTCCCCGCTGGGAAGAGCCTTAGGGAACAACTAATATAATTATTTTCACTCAGCAATGTGTTGCTTTTCTCCCAGCAGATACACACATCCTTAATATTTATGGTTTACCTACTAAGCACAGGTGTTTTACATATGTTGCCTTATTTACCCTCCACAGCCTCCCTGGGAGGCAGATATGACTATATCCTGTTAGAAATAAAGAAAACTGAGACCTGGAGACTTCAAGTAACTTACTCAAGGGCATTATTTTATAAATGCCATAAAACTGTTACAACCATGATTCAAACCAAGATTTGTATGATCTCTCCAAATTAATGCACTTTTCATTATTCCACTAGACCAAAAACAAAGGCTTATCTTTGCCCACCAAAAAAGCAACTATTCAGCTAACCAGGGCATTTTCACTATATCCTCTCTTATCTCAAAGAAAAAAATTCTCAGAATCTGACTGTGTTGGGTTCTCTAGGAGAACAGAATCAATAGAAAAACATATATTATTATGCAAGGGGATTTATGAGGTAGGCTTACAGGACCAGAGTGGAAGAATCCACGATGGCTATCTGCATGCTGGAAAACTGAAAGAGCCAGTAGCAGCTTGGCCCAAGAGGATGGAAAGCACAGAACAAGAGGGATCAAGAATGCAGCCTCAGTTCAAGGTTGCCTAGAAGTTCACTTTGAGTCACCAGCATGTGAGTACCCATTGGAAGGATGAGGAAACTGGAGACTGATGTTCCAAGGCTCTGGTGCAGACTGGAGCTCTTCAAAAATGGGCACACTTCCTTCTTCTTTCCCTTTTTATTCCATTCAGGCTACAAGCCTATTGGTTGGTGTCACCTACATCTAGGGTGGGTCTTCCCCTTCAGTTGGCTGGCCTACATATCAATCATCCACAGACATACCCAGAACTGGGCTTTACTAATGTACTAGGTGCTTCCTAATCTATTCATGTTGACATATCATGGTTAATGGTCACATTGGCATTGGCCAGTTTTACTTTAGTAAATATTTGTCATTTAGGAGCCTTTATGAAGACCTGAATAAATTTGCACCCAAATGAAAAGAGATAGAGTGGAGGAAGGAAGGCCTTTCCTGGGACCGCAAACATCACAATGGCTTTCTTCACCATGCACTGCCAAACTTGCCAGTGTGACCTGATAGCCATGCTCAGGGGCAACTTGCTTAAGTTTCTCCATTCAACCCTGATTGCCAAGGTCACAACCTCCTAGCAAAGAGATGGTTTGGAGAAGGATAAGGAACTGGTTTTTCAAACTGCACAAAACTCGTCTCCAAGTACCTACCTCATGATCTTGGAAAACTCAATTATTAATATGAATATACGAACATCACTTTGTTGTGATTAGATTTCACTTTAATTTAAATTTTGTCAAAGCCACAAGGGAGCAAAGAAGCAGTCTCATGAAATAAACGAGTCAGTCTCAGTTTTATTTTTCATGTTTGCAAGCTAGGATTATCGGCACATCTTATCAGTCAGGCGGCAAATTACCGAGACTGCATTAAAAATGTGTATAGTCATTTTCATTTTTGAAAGATTCAAGACTATAAATAATTAAATGCATTAGACATCTGTTATTTATGAGCTGAAATGACAGCTTTAATTTAGTTCTTCATTTAGCTGAGCCTGACGCATTTTGACTCCTAAGGAAAACACAGGAAATATCTAAAAATGACATCTTTCGGAGCCTGCAGTGACCACGGGTGCAAATCAAAGCCTAGTTATTTTCACTTCCCCTCAAGGCTTGTTGACACAATCTTCATTTGTGACCTTGTGTTGTCCGGCCTCAGGAATTCTGATTGCCTGACACACCGGCCCCACCTCTGTGAGCGTCACAGTGCAGATCAGCCAGCTTAGTAGGAACTGCAAACACACTGCAAATTAATTATATTAGCAGAACTCTGTCTCTAGATCAGAGCAAAAGACCACTCCAGGGAAATGCCCGCTCTTTCCTTTTTCCGAAGTACAGAAGGACTGTTGATTGGACTTCCCAAAGGTCTTAAAACCTCACGGACTGTGGCCAGGAAGAGGCAAGAACCAATGCAGGAGTCCTGATTTGGAAGCCAAGGGGTAATGTGCGAGTGGCAAAGACACTCTGCAGGTACTAACCACAGTCAAAAAGAGGAGTCCTTTATGAAAATCACACAGCCCCACAGCCCTGTAATGAGACACCTTTAGTTCTTGACTCCACGCAAGTCCAATTTTCTGCAGCTTGGAGCATTCCAGAACCCCAGGGAATCCCAGCAGGACCTTAACCTCGGATGATGGGGAATCACATCACCTTGGCCCCTGCCAGAGCTTCCGAAGGTCTGAAAGGTCACATTACTTGTTCTCAGCCCGCTGAGGGGCTTGCTGGGTGAGGGAGCACATCCAGCCTTGGACACAGCTGTAGTTTGGAAATTGCCACAGTATTTAATGTTCTACAACTTGTTCTGATATGCAGATTTGCTTATTTACAGTTGCTTGATTTTCAACGATTTTCCTTGTGAAAGGACTCCTGGCCGGGACACCAGTGCAGAGTCGGGCAAACTCCTACCCCCTAGCACTGCTTGATGCCTCAAGATTGTATTCTTCAGGGTCGTCTGCATCCACATTCTATTTGGGAGCGGGAGGGCTACTGTGGCTTTTCACACCTGCAAAATACAAACCCAGGAGCAGATCAGCGCAGGAACAGTGCACGGTGTGGCTTCCCGACCCCTGTCTCTCCAAGACCCCCACTGAGGCCCTTTTGCCATCTGAGGGGATCTGATCTGTGGTCAGGGAACTCAAAGGCCCACGGGAGCTGAGGGACTGGAATCTGCTGGGCCGGGGTGGTGCTCGTACCCTAAGCTTGGATCCCAGATCCAGAGTCTGGACACCTGCTTGCCTTGTTTCTGATGACAAACATTCATTGTGTATCATGTCCGGAATCCAGGACTTTGTGCCTCCTGACCCCCCTAAGAGCTGGAATCAGCCTCGTCTGACCTGGGCATTGCATTCCCTCCCTCCTCAGCCGCTCTCCTGCTGGGTGTCTGGGGCTGGCATCAGGGATCTGATAACGAGGCATTTAGCTTTCCCTCTGCTCCCTCCAATGAGCTTGATTGACAGATTTTCAGGGATTTCTGACTTCCCCAGCTGCTAATCCTGCTCCTCACCCAGCTCTCTATTCCCCTGTTCAAATTAATCTAGGCAGGAGCTGATTCAGCTTGTAATGTGAGGTTAATTACAGAAGTGATAATATTTCTAAATAAAAATAAGCTCCTTAATTTTAAAAATCTAAATTAAAATAAACCAGAAGGAAATCATTCTTGGTTTCAAATCGAAATCCTAGTTCCTGACTCTTGTCATTTCACTACGACCAGCTTCATGGACACACAACCCCCAGCAGAGTTGCACGGAGCCCTGCCCTCAGGAGGGCCCTGTGCTGGGTTTAGCACTCTACTGAAGCTGCCTGGAGCTTCTTTATTGGGCTTTTTAAGAGATGGGACAGTGGAGCTTGTACATGGGCACTGCCAGTTTCCATGGCCCTTATACTTCTTTTTTGCTGCATTAACACAGAGCTTTCTCAATGCCCCATGACACAGAGTTCTGATGTGCCACGGTATCAGAGGCTGATCGGATCCCCCAACCACCTGACCAAGGGAAGGTGGCAGGATAACAAAAGACAAGACAAGATTGTTACTGCATAAAGGGGGCCCAGGACAGTCAAAGCTCCTCTCAGGCTACGACGCCGTCTCCTGGAGCTTGCCACTATTTATTGAGCACACAGCTGCCTGAGGGGTAAAGGGCAGGGCAGGGAACAGTCGAGTAGGTAGCACTGACTAGAGCAGGGTGCTAGCAACAAGGGAGAGAGACATTCTAGCAGGAACGGCTCATTGATTAATGGGAAATTTGTTTTTTCCCAAGAGTAATTTTTGCTTCTATAGAAATTTGGTACATGAGTCATGTTGCCCTGAGCTGTAATATGGTCACAGCATCATGGATCACCGAGACCTCTGCTGTGACCAGTGGTGTGGGGAGCTGCTCCATTCCCACACACCAACTGCTGGCTCTTCAGACAAGCCATTGTGGGCTCAGAGACAGACTCAGACTTTTACTATGAGAAGCCACTTTATAAATTTGTAGCTGGCTCAGGGTGGTCTTCATCAGCCCAGAGCATCGGTGAGACTCCAAATGACAACATGAAGCACACGTCATGTTTGACCTGAGTGTGCAGGAGGGCTGCCAGCCCCAAGGGGCACACCATCCCTTCAAACCAGCACTGGTTCCAAGCACCGAAAGAAGGCAATGGAGCACTAAGAAGCCCAATGACAAAAGAAGCCTATGGTACCTGCCCACCACTGCAGCTGCACAGAAGATGGGAAAGAAGAGGAAGGTGGGGTGCAGTGTGGCTCTGTGGTACAGTGCTCACCGAGCATGCATGAGGCCCACATTCCATCCCCGTGCCACCACCGAACAAATTTCAAAAAGAAAAGAAAAAGAAGAGTTTCCTCTTATATGAGAAACCCAAAGTATAAAGAAAGAGCAAATTAAAAGACAGATGAAGGAAACAAGGAAACAGATCATTTGCAAAGGGAAAGAGAACCAAGAGGTGGAGGGAGGGGATAGAGAGGGGAAGGGGACATGAAAAGAATTAAGATGTAGGCCAGGGATGTAGCTCAGTGGCGCCTCACCTGCTCATAAGCACAAGGTCCTGAGTTCGATCCTGGTACCGCAAAGAAGAATTAAGATGTGTTGTGTGCATGTACCAGTTCCCCTTGATGAAAGCAATCATTCTGTACTGCAAACTTATACTAAGAAAAGTATTTACAAAAGAAACAGGGCAGCCCATGCTTCCCTTCAATCTCCCTTGTTCTGCAGTAAGACAAAGGTAGAGCATGTGCAGAAAGCGTATCTATCAGAAATCGAGTTTGTTGGCACTGCAGTCAAGACAAAATACACAGCCATGCAGCGCAAAACGAAGAACTGTGTCATTTTGGTGCTTCTGCATCTGAGCCGAATGCGCTTACCTTTGCCTTCAAAGCTGGCAAAGTACAGCACAAGGCGAGCAGTAAAGTTCACGCTAATTATTTAAAGTTTCAGTTGTTCTTTATTTAGAGATAACAATATATAGCAAATACAAGTTACCATGACAAGTCATGAGAGAAACCATGGAGGAAAAGTAAAAGCTTTATAGTGGAGTACTTGAACATCCCTTTTTCCTGCTCTCTGAACGAGGACTCTGGCATTTTTGTTTTGCAAGAGGCCCCATAAATTATACTATTGGGAGCCAATTAGGAGCCCAAGAGTGGCCTCCAGGGACAGCCCAGCCTGGCAGGACAGGGTCAGGTTCAGCTGGCTTCCCCAGGCCAGCATCTGCCTCTCCCTTCTGGGCCCCAGGGTTGTGGTTCCTTTCCGCCTGGGTTCCCAACTCTACCCTCATGAGCTGACTTCGAGTCCCTCCATGGCTCACTCTAGCGTGACACCATTTTGATCACTGAGTCCTAAACATCAAGCCACTGATGGTGAGGCCCACACCACCTTCTCCATCTCTACCCACCCCCAGAGTACTCCTGTTCACCCTCCAACATCCTGTCCTCTGCCTGCCACACCTCCCAACCTCACTCCAGAGCTTTGCCTCCCTACTGGCCCTGTCTTCACCAGGAACCAAGCAACAGGCCTGGTTCTTGGCCGTGGGAAGCTCCCTGTTGGTTTAATTCCCCCTCAGGTCTCCTCTCACAGGAACGTGTTGCCTGGCTTTCTCTGACTGAGAGATGGCCCTGGCTGGGTAGTGGCCTTAGCTAAGAGGGGTCAGCCCAGCTTCATGAACGCAACCTTAAGCCCTCTGACATACGGTCTTTGCTGGACCCAAAGCCCACTCATTCAAGATGGCTGACATCCAGGGCTCTCCCCCTCAGTCTATTAAAACCATGTGAGGAGATTTTAAGTTTAGGGTTTGATCCCCCAGAGCATCGGTGGCCTTGGTTTGGCTGTAACATAATGAGCTGACTGGTTCTGTGGGGCAGAGCTAAGAATGGGAGACGCAACCATCATGGCTGCTGGAGATCCCCGCCTGGCTCCACCTCATATGTAGCTCTGGGTAAATTACTTGGGTCACTGAGCCCCACTTTCTTCCTATACAGCAGAAATACTTGTGTCTAATCCTGCCACCTCTGCTGTGATTCATTCCTATGTTTCTGCCTATCTCCCATAGCCCAGGCCCCGAGCCAGTGAGGAAGCACTTGGCGGGACAGCAGGCTGGAAGTGGGACCCGAACAAGCAAAAGCGCTGAGTTCCTTGGTGTCACAAGGACCCCTGGATGGCGGCTTTGGCTCCATCTCTGAGGAATTCTCCAGCATGAAAAATGTTTCTATAAATGAATATTCTTAAAACACAAGCCCAAATTTATCAGCAACACTTCTCATCATTCCTGTTTCCTATTTTAGGCATTCATGTATGTGTTTATAGAGAGATGTTTGTGTCAAAGCATAATAGTCTCTTAACTAAGCACAATCCCACTCTCTAAGTCATCCTGGTCGGGAACTCTGAGGAGAGATCCGCTGTGAAGGTGTGCATCCTCCATCTTGTCGCTAGGTTCCCTCCTCTGTTTTCCTTTTCCTCTTCCGCCTTCCCTGTTTCTTCTCAGCTTTCGTCTTTTCTAAGAAAGGATGTTTCTAAATGTATGCAGTCTGACTCTGGTCAATTCCACCAGCAAGAGACTCAAAGTACCGAACTGGCTGTCGTGAGAGGCAGTCTTCACTCACACTGTTCCTGAGGTGCCTCAGGCTACACAACACCGAAAGCTCCCTGTAGCGCCTCTTCTTGCAGCTTCTCTGTTCCTTGCGCACAGTTGGGTTCCAGCCTGTGTGCAGCATCCCATATGCTGTCTGGAGGAGGTTCCCGTTTCCTCTCTCCCCTGATACTGTGGGGCCTCACAGGTAAGCACTTTTCTCCAGGCCTCACTTGTCACTTGTATGTGGCCGGAGGTCCCATCCCACAAGGCCCCCGGACCGTGGGTAAGGGTCTCTGCTCTCCGGGCTCCTCCCCAGTGGGCACGTTTGGGAGCTGGCTGAACCCTCACTGCCTCCAAATTTGCTGGCTGTGGGAGAAAAGGCAGTGGAGAGGGGAGGGCCAGGGGCAGTTTAGGGGGCAGGGAAAGCTCAGACGTCCTAGGGGCAAGAACCACAAAATGAATACCTCCTTTCCCTCAGGCCTGCTGCTGAAAATCCAAAATTTTTCGGCAGAAAAGGTCACAAGGAGGCCATTTGTTTTTCTTGTTATTTCTTCTCCTTAACTGACCACACACACACTCACACACACATATTCCAGACCCACACACTCTGTATTTATCTCTAAAATTTTATCTCCTCAACTTCCTCTACTCCTTTCCCTTGTAAGACTGTTGGCCTTACCAAACGCTCCGAGGAGCTGACTGCAGCGAAGAACACCTGGGAAGGAACACACCGGACAAGTTGGAAAGTAAAACAGACCTTTATTAGTCTGGCCAGACGGCACTCCCAAAGCAAAATAGCTAAGAGAGGCAACTGGCTCAGAGTCCGAGGCTGTTTTTATAGGGAGTTGAGGGGGAAGTTAACATATAGAATTAAAGAAAAGAGGACAAAGGTTAGTGGTCGACTGTCACGTATTGATGGTCAGCAGACATTTGCAGCTTGTTCTATAGATTGTGGTGTCTGGAACATCAGTTCCAGGCAAACAAGGAGTTGAGTAGTTTACTTTGGGACTTTAGGTCTGTTACAGATTTTTATCTAGTGTCCCAAAACAAACAAGCATCTTTATCCATTAACTCACATTTAATCACAATGGGGCTGGAGAAAAGGAACAAAGGTTATGCAATCCCACACCCTTCCCATCTCCCTCCTTCCTTTCAAATGACCTTTAGGATGATTTGAATAGAATTGAAGTTCTGGCGCTCTTCACTTTGAGCGGAAGTGGGGAAACACCTAAGATAATTAATCTGTAGACACTGAGGGAAATAAAAACACGGGCCTTGCCCAGGATCCACTCTCTTTTTCCCAGCAGTTTCAAGTTCACAACAAAATTGAGTGGAAAACACAGAGATGCCCATATACTCCCGTATAATTTTATATTCTTACCCTTCATCCCGAGCTCACCTATCACATCTCCAACACCCCACGACCATGCACTCAGCCAGTCCCTGTAAAGGCAAGGACGTCAACACCAGGGCCCATCCTTCTCCAGAGCAAACACCCAAGCACCTTAAGGGTGAAGCTTATTCCCCTCTGGGCCCATTGGCCCCTGAGAAACAGGGCTCTGTGTTGCTCTGTGAGATGCCCTGCTAGACTTTAGTATGCTCCCGGCAGGGCTTCAATATCAACAAGTCCTCTTTTTACACAGACTGGGCATTTTAAACATCTTACCTGACTAAGCAAATCACGACCATCTTTTGAGTTAGAAATCATTACCCCCATTGCACACACGATCACACAGAGCTACAGACAAAGTAAGGAAGCAGCCCTGTGTCCTGGGCTACTAAGTGATGGTGCTGAAATTGGAACTCAGATCCATCTAACTTCCACAGCTTTGCTTTTCCACTACCCCTTCCCATGATGCCTCGGGTCTGTTTAGCAGATTGATTCAAAGAAGGTAGGATTTTTGACATCTCTTGTTACACAATTCCCCAACCGTTGTAGACAATCACAAGTTCTGATTGAAGCTTAGAACTAACATCAGAAACAACCCCTGGGTGTGGACACTCCGGTGACAACCCTGACCCTCAAGACTGAGTGTCCAACTGCCTCCGCTTCGTATGACTGCATGAAGAAAAGGCTGGAATAGATCGCTTCCGAGGAACTCAGTGGATAGACCTCAAATCAAAGTAGATGAATTCCTAACATGCCCAGGATCTGTGGAAATACACAAGCTATCAGGAAGAGCTTACTTGCTCTCTGAGTCTTAATTTATGTGGGTTCAAAAATAGGCAGGCTAAGCTTGATAGTGAAGGTATCTATTAATGTCTGTAGCTGTGGATAAAATTCATTATTCTTGAAATGTTTCAGATGCTTGTCTGTAAACATTTTATCTCCTCAGAACTCAAGGGACACAAGGCTATAGCTGATGCTGTGAAGGTTTTTGGCCATCAGAATCCCAGTAAAGCTGTCCAAAGATGAATTCACATCTGTGGCAAAGAATATCCTAAACAGTAGCTTGGAGTTCTAGAAAGACTAGCTTGGGAAGGAAGAATACAGTAGAACATCCACTCTACAGGAAGAGCCTTTGAACAACTGCCCTTCAGGGAAGATAATTGGGTCCATCTGCCTTAGCTTATCTATAGCTACATCAAAATCAATCCAGAATGCAGCAACTTTAGAAAAGACACATTTACTGGGAATCTGAGGCAGGAGCATTGAAAGTTCTAGCCCAGCCTCTCCAACTTAGCAACTTAGTTAGATTCTGTCTGCAAAAATTAAAAGGGTTGGGGATGTAGCTTAGTGGGAAGGCCCTAGGTTTAATCTCCAGCACCACAAAACACAGACACACACACACACACACACACACACACACACACACACACACTAGCTCACAGTTTCTGTGGGTCAGGAATCCCAGAGCTGCTCAGCTGGGGCCTATAGCTCAGGGTCTCTCACAAGGCTGTTGTCGCCCCAAAGCTCTGGTGGAAGGGGGCTCCCTTCCCAGCTCATTGCATGGTTGGTAGCAGGATTCAGTCCTTTGAGGTTGTTGAACTGTGTTTTCCATTCCTCACTGACTGTTGGCCCAAGGCTCCTTGTGATTATTTGCTACATGGGCCCCTCTATGAAGAAGCTCACAGGATGGCAGCTGGCTTCCTTCACAGTAAAAGAGCAAGAGGACAAGGAAGGCAAGTGAGGCAGGAAGCCAGAGACTCCTGCACCCTCCCCTCAGAAGTGCCACCACACCACTCTTATATGGTCCCTTAACTAGGAGCAAACCACCAGGCCCAGCCCATACCCCAGGACACACAGAGGATGGATCCCAGCACTGGGGCTGAGTGGAGCTGCCTTAGAAGATGCTACCTCAGTGTCATCTGGCTCCACACAGCATCCAGGGCCACAGCATCAGGCCTCACTGATGAGCCTACCCGACTCTCTCCGTCAACCATGGCCCTGCTCAGGTCTGGGTGATGCCTTGGTGCACTCAGAGGACCTGCTCCATGGAGGGATCGCTGCTTCTGGGGTGGCTCCACTTTGCAATACTCCCTGATGAACCTCTGCCTCATCTTAATACAACAAGAAAACACACACATTTAGGGTGGGCAAACACAAAACCAAAATGGCAATTTTTTCCATCATTTTGAATGTAGACTAGGCATGTAATATTCCTAAAGAATGAAACTGCCAAAGGAAACACAGAGGTCGGGAGAGGAGAAGGGGCGGGGGGAGAGGAAAAGCAAAGGAAGGAAAAGAGAAAGAGGAAAAGAAAGAAACAAAAAGGAAGGAAGAAAAAAGAAAGGAGAAAGGGAAAGATGAAATGCAATGAAAAAGAAAGAAGTGGAAAGAGAAGAAAGGAAAGAAAAGAGAAATGGAAGGAAGGAAAGAAGAAATATAAGTAAAAAAAACCAGAAATGGAAGGAAGGAAAAGAAAGAGAAAGAAAGAAAGAGAGAGGAAAGAAAGAAAGAGAGAGAGAGAGAGAGAAAGAAAGGAAAGAAAAAAGAAAAGGGAGAGAAAGAGCAGAAGGAGACCCAGAGGGAGGAAAGAAAAAAGAAAACCTTTAAGTAACAGATAAGAGACTTGAGTGCGAGTATTACTTAAAACAGGACCTAATTGGGCAGGGGACTTAGCTCAGTGGCACCGCACCTGCCTGGCAAGTGCAAGGTCCTGAGTTCAATTCCCCATACCAAAAAAAAGAGTTAAAAATAAAACAGGACCTGATTGTATGGCTTTGGGCATATTATTAGCCTTTGATGACCTAGTAAATGAAGAAGGAGGAGGAGGAAAAGGAAGAGGAGGGGGAGGAGAAGAAAGAGAAGAAGAGGAGGAGGAGAAAGGACATCTAATCCAACTCTCAAAGGCTTCCTTCCAGCTCCTCCCCAGAAGAAGTTCTCACAAGTGGTCCCTTCAGGCATCAAGGTCAAAAGAAGCCTCTGTCCCCTTTCAGCAACCTCCAGAGGACACTGGCTCCCTGGCCAGCCAGTCTGCTCCCTCACTGCATAGCCAGAGGCTTTTCTGTTGGGGCCAGATTGTCTCGGATGCATGGATTTACCAGGATACTTCTAAACCATTTCATTGGTATTCAAACTGAGGGCCCAGGCCTCCTCTCCCTCACATCCACGGATGCTGGGCGCTACACGGACACTGAGGTAGCCCTGTATGGGCCATGCTTTGAGAAAGTCCTCGCAATCTCATCCCTCCCAGCAGCCTTGCACATAAAACATTTGATAGCTGACCACTGAACCTATCCAACCAGAAACAAATCATCATTGTCAAGCCGCACTGATAGGCTATCCACTGAGCAGATGTGTGAGAATTTGTGCTGTAATCACCTACCAAAGAATTGCCAGCAGCTATGGACCCAGAACATTTTTTCAGGCCCATGGGAATATTTTACATATACTGTCTAATATGTCTAATAGGAATCAAAGGGATTTGGCAGCACATTTGCTATCCACCTATCTGTAATGACCTATTTGGTGTCCTGCATCTCAAACCAGTCCTCCTCCTAATATTCTTCAGTCCTAAATTTTTACCATTCTTCTTACTCTATGTGTAAGCCCTCAACACTTGGTCGTGAGTATTAAATGGCCCCCAATAAAAGCCCTGCTCTTGGATTACCAGGATATGCAGTATATGCAGAATCCTTCACGTCTATATCGCAACTTTGGGGTAGGATGGGTTACACTAAGTTGTCCAGTGGTGTTCCAAAATACCCGTAACGCAAAAGCTGACCACCAAAGGCAGAAGATGCCAAGAGACCTAAGAAAGAGGCAAGCAAACCCAGGACTGCACAAAGTGCAATTTTTTAAAGACACCCACAGAGCATATCTCAGGTGCCCAAAAGATAGTAGCATTTCCACACCCCAAGGCAGAAGGAAGGGGTTTATATGCTGAACTTACAAAGGTATCCTGCAACCACCCAGAATGTACCTGAGTTTTCTCAAAACAAAACTATTATTATGTCAGTTAATAAACAGTCTGGGCTTCAGTAGCTGGCATGAAGAGCTCAGTGACTATTTTAATGACTTCATTGATTCTCTAGTGTTTGGAACATGTACCGTGGTCACTGGCAGACAAGATGGCGGATACAACCAAGATGGCTGCAGTGCCATCCAGCTGGATCCTAAAATGGCAAATTAACAAAGTCCTCTCAACACTCCCAACACTATTTTTCAGACATCCTCATATGACCTATTTTACCAAAACACCAGAGCAATGGCTGTTGCTTTGACATTCCATCTGACCAGGACTTCTCCCCTAGGGCCTCAGCCCCTTCCCTCACTGGGCTTTCTTTCTGTCCCCATGCAAATATTCAGTCCCATTCTGCCCTCAGCCCATCTTCCATGGCCTGGTTAATCCCTTGGATCAACCACTGAGATCCGTCACCCCCTAACTCTGCCTCTACTGGTCCCCAGCAGTGGGACTGCTCTTGACCATCCACCCCCTGAGACCCCACTCTGTCAGAGAATCAGCTCTCATGAGTGAAGTTTTCTGGCAACATCAGGCAAAGCCAGGCTGCCCGGCCACAGCTGGGGTCAGGGTTGGGGTCCAAATTCTTCCCACCCTCAGCTGCACCCCATCATGTTCACCCCACTCACCACTGGTCCTACGCCTGTTTTCACAAGATGACCTCAACCCCTATGTCACAGGGAAGAGCCCTCTCCTTCCATCCCCACCCTGACCTCTCCCCCAGCTCCTGGCCATCCCCTCCTTCCATCTCTGTGGAACAAGTTACTTTCCCGTGTGGTTTTTAACCTAAGGTGTTTGCATAGTTTGGCTGACCACAGCTTTTGCCCGACTGCAACTTCAGCTGCTGTACAAATTCCAGAGCAACTGCCATCTCCTTACTGCAGAAGAAAAGGTTGGAAGCAAAAATGCCAGCTTCTAGGCAAAACGTGAAGGGTGTCCCCACTTCTTTATCCTGCCGTCAAGAGCCCGCCTCTTCCACCTGGAATGCCCCAGGGTGAAAGCCATGTTGGGAGTTGGTAATAAGTACATGTCATTTTTGTCATTGTTGAGTCTTTATCAGAGAAATAGTCTGGGTTTTCTACATAGCTTTTGATTTAGCTCTTGTTTGGAGGAATTTTGTTGTGCTGATTTGCGCCAACTTAAATTTTTCTTTCCTGACTTTTTATTACCTATTCCTCTAAATTGAAGCTTATTTTCCTTTTAAAATATTTTCCTCCTAATCCTTTTTGTCAAAGTATTAATGCTCAAAAAAAATTCTTAATTCCTTAATCTTATACTTCAGCTTCAAACCCATCTACCTTTATGGTTTTTAACATTTTTTTCCCATAGGTTTCAGTCTGCTTTCCTCTTAATCTTTTCTCTCTTTCACTTTGATGTATTTAACCTTTTACCTTGCTAGTTTATACTATTTTCTCTTTTATCATAAATCTTATTCATTATTTTGTCATTATCTTTTAATTCATAATTTTTATTTTGCTCTTAAGTTTTATTCGCAACTCCATACTTGTATTCTTTAACTTTAATCTGATTTTAACTCTGGTTTTCTCTCCTTCCCACTTTCTTTTAATAATTCTACTCTTCTACTTCCTTTATCTTGCAACTTATTTATTTTATCTCTCACTATTTTACATCTTAGCTTCTTTTTCTCTATTGGGGTTTTACTCTCTCATTATAATACTTATTCTGCTCTTTTTCTTTTAGCTTTCTCTTACCAAGTCTCAAAGTTTTATTTTTAACATTCTCTTCTACTGTGCTTTTGTTATTTTGCTTATATTCTCTGCCTTTCCTTTCTTCATATGTAGATATTTTTTGTTTGTTTGTTTTTTGTACCGGGGATTGAACTCCAGATCTTGCGCTTGCGAGGCAGGTGGCAGCACCACCCAGCTAAATCCCTGGCCCTTCTTACATTTTTTTTTAATGAATTGGTTTAACAGTAACTGGCAGGACTAACAGAGAAAGAGAAACATAAGGCTTTGTAGATAAAGAGGGGAAGGGGGTTTAAGGTTAGGAAGAGGAATGGGACACAAAGAGGCAGGATACATCATGGAGAGGTACAAATTCCCTGTGATGAATGTTATCATTATGTATATTTGAAATGTACCCGTAAAATAAATAAAAAAGAAAAGAAACCCAACTTCTGTCCAGCAGCGCCTGGGAAGCATCTCTCTCAGGAACTCTCCCTCTCCCCTCACATCTCCTAGGACGGTGGGTCCCCGCCCTTTGAAGGAGACTTGGGAAACCTTCATGTCCAAGGCCAGCTCCCTCCCAGGGGTTGCCATGTGGCCACAACAGGTTCACTAAAGGACACTGTATCCTGGCCTCACGTGTTATCTTGCAGGTATATTTTAAATTCACCTTTGGGGACCTTCTTTCAGTGTGGGGGTTGTCCCTGGCCTCAGCCTACATTTCAGCCCATTAAAAGAAAAAGCTAAGGGCCGGGGATTTAGCTCAGTGGTTTCTCTGCCTGCTACGCAGGCGCAAGGACCAGAGTTTGATACCCGGTACCCAAATAAATAAATAAATAAAAGAAAAAGCTAAGTGAAATCAAATAACAAATGTTCTTGAAGATGAGGCTTGCAACATTTTTTCAGAGCCCATGGGAGGAATATTTTCTCGAGCCGGCATCAGGAGTAAGAACTGTATCACTGGTCCCTCTCTCCTGCATGCACTGCTCCTGTTCCCTCCCCAAGTTGGGTTCAGACATCTTGAATCTAAATGAGCATCCAGGCCCCAGGCAACTTCCCCCAGGTGAGAGACCCGGCAAGGCCACTCGCCTCCCACCTTCCTTCACCCTGCCCTCTCTAAGCTGCAGTGTTCTAACTTCCTTATTTATTCTGCTTTGTGATATGATAGGTACTTTTAAGCCTCCTAAATCCCCTAGGAAACAAAGTCAGTTTCCTGTGACCTCAGGCAAGATCATCCTTCTCTCCCTACTTCATTTTCCTCAGCTGTGAAATAGAGATGATAGAACCCACCTCGTGGGTGATTGTGATGGTGAAACAAAATCATGCACGTCTGGCACACAGCCCTGTGCCTGACACACACCACATGCATGGTCATTTGAAGCCAAAACCATGAGAGACCCCAGAAAAGCACTGGAACCTTCTAACAAGTGAAATACAGGACTATCTGAATGCACTGTATTTTCCAGAGTTAGAGGCAAGAGTGTTCTCCATCTGACCTGCTCTTCTGCAAAGTGAGTAGCTACTCTACTGTCATGAGGTAGACAGAGCCTGTGTCTCCTGTGTGTTGAATCCGGGCTGCCCTGCAATTGCCCAACCACCAATATACAGCAATAGTGACTGTGCATGTTCTACTCACAGTCCTTAACTTTCCTGGGAGCTTCTGCCACCTGCCTTTAGGGCAGGAGCCACTAGTTGAAAAGTACTGCTACCCTCAGGTCAACACACTGTGACACAGGCAGAGGCCCTGGGGATGAGAGCCAGGTAGAGATAGCAAAGCCAGGTGCCGTAGGTGTCACCCACGTGCCTGAAGAAGCCATCTCAGAAGGGGATCCACCCAGCGCAGCCACCCAGCTGACATTCTGATGAGTACTTCCCCAATTCCTGACCCACAAAATTGTGAGCAACATAAAGTGAGTTTTAAGTCACTAAGCTTGGGCTGACATGACAATAGATAACTGAAATTAAAATGGAAGTTCTTTATGAACTGTATCTCATTGGACCCTTGAATGAAGCCTCGGAGGACAAATAGGATCACATTAAACACAGTGTTCTTCAAGAAGAGACCCAGAATAGCAAAAGCAATTCTAGGTAACAGAGACATGGCTGGGAGTATCACAATCCCCAACCTGCAACTATACTACAAAGCTACTGTGATAAAAACAGCATGGTACTGGCAAAGAAACAGACCTGAGGACCAGTGGAACAGATTAGAAGATTCAGAAACAATGCCAGACACACTCAGCCATCTCATATTCGATAAAGGAGCCAAACACCCTTACTGGAGGAAAGATGGCCTCTTTAATAAATGGTGCTGGAAAAATTGGGTTTCAACTTGCCAAAGATTAAAACTAGACCTATATCTCTCACCATGCACTAAACTAAAATCAAAATGGATTAAAGATCTAAATATTAAAATAGAAACTCTGAACCAGTTGGAACAGAGGTTAGGTAGAACCCTTGAAGACATCGGTGTAGGAAAAGATTTTATGAACAAAACCTCAGTTGCCCATGAACTGGCACAAACAATCAACAAGTGGGATCTCTTCTTATTAAAAGGCTTCTGCACAGCAGGAGAAACCACCAGCAGTGTGAAGAGACAACCCACAATGTGGGAAAAAATCTTCACCTGCTCTTCCTCAGACAAAGGTCTACTATCTCAAATCTATAAAGAACTTCAAAAGATCAGACCTCTCAAATTTAAAGATCCAATCTGAAAATGGGCATCTGAAATGAACAGACATTTCTCAGACAAAGAAGTAGAAATAGCAAATAAATACATGAAAAAATGTGCAACATCAATGGTCATTCGAGAGATACAAATGAAAACAACGCTGAGATTCCACTTCACTCCAGAAAGAATGGCTGCTATCATGAAATCAACCAATAACAAATGCTGGCGGGGCTGTGGGGAAAGAGGAACCCTGCTCCACTGCTGGTGGGAGTGTAGACTGGTGCAACCACTGTGGAAATCAGTATGGAGATACCTCAAAGATCTAGGACTGGAAGTCCCATTTGACCCCGCTATTCCCCTGCTGGGGATCTTCCCCAAAGAATTAAAAGAATCATACCACAGTGATATATGTGCTCCCATGGTCATAGCAGCACAGTTTGTGATAGCTAAAACTTGGAAATAGCCCAAATGCCCATCAACTGGAGACTGGATAAAGAAAATGTGGTTTTTTTATAAAATGGAGCACTACTCAGCCATAAAAAGTGAGAAATTAGAGACATTTATAGCTATGTGGATGCACATTCAGGTGACACTCTTAAGTGAAATAAATAGGACACACATGTATAAATACCAAATAGTTTCTCTGGTGTGAGAAAGTGAAAGTGTAAATAAGGACTAAAATGTATAATAGATAATGTGAAATAGGAAGAAAAGGGGCAAAGGGAAGGAAGTGGGAGGGCTAGGGGAAAGGAAAGAAGGGAATGGAATTAATATGAGAAAATGGAAAAATAGGAACAAAATCTTTGTAAATAGGGAGGACTGGAGGGGTTGAAGGGAGGGCTGGGCAAGGTTGAAAAATAAGAACCAACAGAGACTATGTAAAGGTGCAAATTTCCAATGATGAAAGTCATTATATTGTATACCTAAAATGTACCAATGATTAGAATGAATAATCGATAATGTAAAATAGGAAGAAAAGGTCCAAAGGGGTAGGGGGTAGTGGGAGGGGCAGGAGAAAGGAAAGAAGGGAAAGGAAAAATGCTGAGAAATGGAAAAAATGGAAATAAAGTCTTTGTAAATAGGGAAGGGTGGAGGGGGTGAAGGGAGGGCTAGGAATGGGGAAGAAATAAGAACCAAGATGCATTATATAAAGGTACAATTCCCAATGAGAAATGTAATTGTGTTGTATACCTACAATGTACCAATAATAGAATTTAATTTAAAAAAAACAAAACAGTGTTTTGGATACTCAGAGTCAACTCCCAGTAGACAAACACCATGACTGACACTTCCTTAGCCTCAACCCCAGTGATTTCTAAATTCTGAAGAGGACATTTTGTCATAAAACTGATTAGCTGGGATGTTTATTCATTCATTCCGCACACAGGCACAGAGTAGCTGCAGCATCCAGCACTGTCTGCATGTTGGAGATGGAGCTGTGAACGCCTCAGGCAAAGTTCCTGCTCTCCAGATCTGGTATAGCTCCATCGGGTGCTGGGTCCTCTTCACCCCACCAGAGCCACTCTCTTGCCCTATCTGCAGTCTGGAGGCTGGGCCTCAGGTCTGTGTCCCCTGAGCTCTTCACCCTCTGGCTTCCTCGTTCAACTGCAGAGAATTTACTGAAGGGAACATAATTCATTCAAAAAACAGGGTTCAAACATTGGAAGACACCGGAAGACCAAATGGCAGAAAGAGAGAAAGGTCAAGGAGCTTGTGCTCCAGCTCCCTGCCAGCCTCCATCTGGAAATAGTTGTGCTCCTAGGCCTGAGGCTAAGTTCCCCCTGAGAGACTTATCCTACAGATCTCCGGTTCTACCCAGGATCCCCTAAGAGCACTTCCTCCCCTTGCCCATGGAGACCAGTGATGAGAATGACCTCTCACTCTGCTGCTACCTGATGCTTCCCGTCCCTCTTAGGTGCCCGGACTCTGCACTCACCTGTCAGTCACACCTCTGGCAAGTCCTCAGTGGTTTCACCACGTTGGTGTGCTATCTGTTCCTGGCCATGGTCCACTCTTACTCTGAAAACTCAACCCCATCAGGATCTTTATAAGGAAAATGTCTCATTTAAGCTTGGTAAGTGTGGTCAGCATGTCCACTGTGGACTTCAAGAACCACTGACCACTCAGTTCCAACTTTACCACACCTCTAAAACACAGCATTCCCAGATGTAAATAAACAAACCCCAAATCATTATTGATTATGCAGAGAAACAAAGTGGCCTCGATTCATGCTATGAGAAGGGGCTGCCTAGAGCTCTGTACTAAACAGAACTGGGGGGACTATCTCTGGGCTCTGGAGCAGTAGTTTCTGTAATCAGTTAGCAATGTCTGCCCAGGACAAGGAGTACCAACATTAAAAACACCTATGCGTTCTTTTCAGGCTGTGGTCTTAAATCACTGTATGCCTTTGGCATCTTCCATATATTCTCTTCTGAAACATAATGAACGTTTACATTGAATGACTGCAATGACTCTTGTACTTTATGCAAATCTATTTCTTTGAGTCAAAAGATTTTTTTTCAAGTCATCTAAAAGATGGAGGAAACCGGGCTGAATGAGGTATGTGACCTCTTAAACCCATCAATACAGAACCTGGCTGACTTGAACTAAACTTTGAGCTCCAAAGGCTTCGTAGAGTGATTAAATCTGTATTTCTTTGACTGTGGAAGCACTGTTACAATTTTTAAACTTTCTTCAGCATCAGAACTCTTCATTTAAGTTAAATCCAACACAAAACCCTACATAGATTAAAGTAGAGATAATGGCATTAAAAAGAAAAAAGCTACAGTTCTACCTTCTTTGACTGTCACCTCAAACATCACTGCGATCTGGACAGCTCTCTCTGAACACTAAGAGGAAACTTACATGGTCCCTGGGGCCATATATATCTGCAGAAATAAACTATTGTGATCAATTAACCAACCCTTTCTACTCGATGATCCCAGTTTTCCCGGTTATTCATCTAGGCAGGAGGTATCCAGAACTCCAAGGTGGATTCATCCCATGCAACTTCAGAACCAAATGGTCAGGGCCCCACTTTGAATTTCTAAAGGCAAGATCCGGGGTGCCTGATCAATATCAGGCTACACTGCAGCCAAAATTGAATCAGAAATACCCATGGCTAGTGGGTTGCCACACTAAAAGGTACTTGGCCTTTCAACTCCATCTTTTAGCTACAATATGTGGAACACAAGCATTGAAGGTCCATGAAACGGAGGAGGAAAGAGAATGGATAACACACCTCTGAATTCTTCATCGTGTGTATCAGTCTTGTAGGGCTGCTGCGTGGCTCAAGCAATGGAAGTTCATTTCTCACAGTTCTGGGGGCTGGAAGACTGACGTGTTGGCAGATTTGGTTTCTCCTGAGGCCTCTCCTTGGCTTGCTGCATCCCCGTTGGGCTGGTCTCTGTGTGCGCACATTCCTGGGGTTTTAGCCTCTTCTGGGAGGACATCAGCCACGCTGGTTAAGGCCCCACCATTATAACCTTAGTTACCTCTTTAAAGGCCCTTTCTCTAGATACGGTCACACTGGAGGCTAACGCTTATGCAGGAATTGGTGAGGAGAACACAATTTGGTCCCAAACAGCCTGGACTCTAGAGTCTCATTCCCATTCCAACTTTATTGGCTAGAACAAGTCACCCACCCACAGAAGGTCTAGAAAGCTATGTCTTCACATGGGCTAGGAAGGCGAGGAGAACTGGCCATGAGTGAGCACAGCACCCTTGACTCAAGAGTAAGACCAGGTGATTTGGAAAACTGAGGCTGGGCACACACAGGTTTCCCTACTTCTAGAGTGATGGGAAGGAAAAGAAGGAAGGGAAGTGATGGTGGCATGGGGAAGGGCCCTCTCTTGCAGAGACCGTGTGGACAGAAGCACAGGAAGTGGCGGCTGGGGCTGCGTCTTCACATCCGCCTGCTGTGAGCACAGCCCACAGCTCGGGCGGTGAGGGGAGGCTGACCCAGCCCTGGGTGTGCAGATTCCTCTGTGTGGAGCAGGCAGTCTATGCCTCCGCCCTGAGGACCCGCCCTGTCACCTCCCCTGACATCCAGGAGATTGTGTAACCAACAGTGCATTGTGATCCACCCGGCCCCTGACTAAGCTGCTCCCAGACTAATGGGCAACGCACTCACGAACAACCGAAGGCTCACAAAGACCTGGAGACGGAGGGTAGAGTTGGTGACAGTGTTGGGGAGGACCTTCGTTAGAATTCTTGTCACCTGTCAGGCCCACCGGAACAGCTCAAGATTCCCCCCGGGCCAGGGCAGAAGTGAATTAACCTCCTGCACTGACAGGCACCAAAGCAGCCCTATGTCAACTCAGGGAAAGCCTCAGAGCCATCTACTGGCCACAAGTGAAAAAGAGCTATCCTGGGAAAACAAGAAACAGGAGAAAATAAAAACAGTCAAATTCAACTTTAATAACTTCATTATAGAAATGTGATGGGAAGTGTCATCTCATTTGCTTCCATGCACGAAAATCTAAGAGACACTCGAAGCCAGGCATGCCTTCAGTAAATGTGTTCAGGGAATTAGAATTATAATACACTGGGAGGTCATCGAGCCCACAGTTCTAAGAGGCTCTGCAATTCTCTCACTTCTGTGCGTACGCATTCTGTAAAAATGAAACACAAATTCATTTTAGGGAACCTGAAACCTGCAAGTTTAATTAAGGAATTTGAGGTCTTGCCTCTGGGCTGCCAAAGATGCGCTCAGAACTGTTTTCTCCTGCTGGCTGATCTTCGGGACACAATCACAGAGCACCCAACGGAGGGGACCCCGGGACTTGGGGACGGGGTGAGCCAGTGAACCCTCGCGCAAGGCCACTTTAAAGGGCAGGGCCCGGATCAGAACCGGAGCTCTGTCCACCTTGCTGCCCACAGGGACTGAGCTCCGCCCAGCCCCACTCTCGCACCCCAGGGTCCGGAATGTGCCGCTAATGTCACTTCTGCTTCCAGGCACAAAAACCCAGAAAAGACTCGCAGGCAAAGGTTCCTGGAAACACCTCGGGGAGTCCAGCCCGAATCCAGCCAGCCCGTGGCGAAGGCTGCCGGGAGCACAGAACGGCTGACCTTCCGTTCAGGGTCAGCAACCGGCTAATCTGTTTCTCAGACGTGCTCCACAGAAGCTGAGCAGATAGATCAAGTTTAACTAAAAAGATGCCAGGCTCCATCCCTTCCCGGAACGGAAATCCTGAGACACGAGGACCACGATGCACCGAGTGCACAGCGCCACCTACAGCACGGTGGGTGCAAGTCATCCCAGCCAGGCTAAAGGCAGCCCCAGTTCACAGGACTGGTATGCAGAGGCCGGTGGCCTGTTTACCTGGAGGGAAGAAGAAAGAAAGAGGGAAAGAGAAAGAAAAAAGAAAGAAGGAAGGTAGGAGGAGGGAGGGGAGGAAAGGAGATTTCTGATTGTTGATAAGCCCACCTCTTATTTTTTTCCTTACTTCTTGTATAGAATTCTAACACAGTGATTCCCCCACCCCATAAAAAACCTGTTTTAGGAATTCACCAGGGAATAAAGTCAGTGAGAACAACCGTGGCGAGCATTTGTCAATGGCATATGATGTGAACCAGCCGGTCATCTGCTGGCTCTGTAATTTACAAAATAAAACCCTAAGCTCCAACGTGTCAGACTTCCTAGAAGCTGGAGTCGGGTGTGATCCCAGCAGAGGCTATGAAGAGGCTGCGCCGGCCTCTCACCAACTCGTGGAAGCCAGCCTCCTCGCCTGTTCATCCTCACCCATCCCTGGTCCATGCTTTCGGTCAAACTGACTGAGCACCTACTGTGTGGAACAGACCGAGAGAAGACAGACGCGGAGAATAAGAAGATGGAGTTCACGCTTGCCCTCAAAACCACGTGCCATTCATAGAGCCGAGCACTGTATTTTATCACTTCACTGCAACATGCTCTAACATACATGTTCAGAGAAAGAAATGGCCTCAGGACCGGGCAAACAGTAAGACATCAGAAGGGGGAAATCATGAAGTTCAAGCTCAAATATCAACAAGGAATGGCATGCGCAAGGCATGGACGGAGACAAGGTGTAGTGTGCCCTGTAAGGTGGCACTCACACACCCGCACATACACCAGGCAGGGACAGGCACAGCCTCGGGCTCACAGCTCGCCCCTCTGTCTCCTCTCCCTCCGTCATCCCTTCTCCCCACATTCATGATCACCCGGGTTATACCATTCCTGTGACTGCTCCACTCTCTGCGGCAGGCTCCCTGCCGACAGGGACTCCGTTCAATCGCTGCTGTGTTCTTAGTGCCCGGTGTGGTGGCTGGCCTGATGCAGTTCCCAGATAAGTATGGAAGGAAGGGAGGAGGGGGAGTGGGGAAAGGAGAGGAGAGAGGATCAGAACAGCCACTGAGAAACACGTGAGAGTCTTATGGAGTTGGATGGCTGAGGAGGAGGAGGAGGAGGAGGAGGAGGAGGAGGAAGGTTGTGTGGACTCCCGAAAGCCAGGCGAGAACTTGGGATTTTTCCTGCTCCAAGATTTCAGAAGACTGACATGGTGAAAGTGAAGGATGCATTTGAGGGAAGAGAGACTGGAGGTGAAGAAGCGGTTACTCTAAGATAATGACAGTGATGAGCGAGGTTACAGCCACTGAATAAAATGTGTATCTATGAGACCTTAAAGTAAATAAGGAGAGACTGCTTACAGCCCATTGGATAAAATGAAACTCTGTTAGACCTTAAAGATATTAAAAAAGGAATAAGTGGGTGAGAAGGGAAAGCTCTTCCTTCCAGTGAGCACCGACTGGTAAATTTCAGGGACAGCAGGGACAGGAAATCGCCCTTTGGCAGCCATGATAACGGAAGTCATTAATAATTGCTAAGGCTGATGACTAGAGGTTCAGTGAGGAACAGCGTATTGATATAACGCTGGAATATTTCCCCGCAAAACATTTATTGATAACAATGGGGTAAACAGTGGCTTTAGACTGGAGAAATATGACAGAACCCAACTTGACCAAGTGTTGAGGTTAACAGCAGAGAAGGAATTAGTGTCCCATGAGGGTTGGAGTGGAGCATGGTTCCTGGGGAGGAAGCACCACTTGGGCCTGGCCCTGGGACCCAGCAGGCAGACCCAGGTGAGCCTCACAGCGGAGGATCGGCAATCTAGGAGGCTTCCTAGGTGCCGAGAGACGGAAAACGCTGAGGATTGCTGCTCCAGAGGGAGGGACAGGAGCACTAGACCTGAGGTGTGATGAGCAGGCTGCTGGCGCAGCCAAGTCTCCGGGTCTACAGCTCTGATGGAAACATATCGGTGCTGATTTTTCTTTATTTGGAGGATTGCATGGTACTGACTTTAAAAAGTGCCTTTTACTGGAAAGACCCACTGGTGTACTTGAAAGTACTTGGACATTGTGTCTGTAGCTTATCTTTAAATAGTTCATTAAAAAATAATAATGACTAGATATGATAAGTTTTGTATTTTTAATTACATAAGATGATTATGTAAAGCACCAGGCATGTGATTGATCCTCATTACACACTAGCTGTCTCCCCCAAAAGAGAAGGGAGAACCATCAAGGCTGCATCTACTACTCCATCCAAAATAAAGACAACCTCACAAAAACTCTCTCCAGCAAGAGAGGGAGACACCCCAGACATCCGGACATGATCATGACACATATTCAGCACCAGGCTGGGATAATGACAGCTCTTTTTGAATTGCAAAGTGCTTTCGAGCTCATTATCTCATTTCATCCCCATCATACCTCAATGAGATAGGTAATTATCATCATTGTCACTGATATTTTTACATTATTGCTATACTTATTATGATGGAATGGCAGCCCAGAGACCACGGAGTAGGGCTAAATAAATAATAATTAAAATGATGGTAGTCATAACTTGTGCACACATTGTAATATCCTCTGGAGGACAGAGGTAACTCTCAGGCCCAAAGGAAATGTCTGGATTGTGGACACAGCCTCAGTCTGGAGCCAGCCCAGCAGACCCCGACGTATCTGGGAGTAGGATCTCTGTCCTTTACCATAGAACCCCTCCTCCCTCAAGGCCCTCCCTCTTCCCTTGGGCCATCCCTTTCCTAGAACCTTCCTCCAACACAGTACATTTGCTCAAGAACCTTACTTCTTAAGCTGAGGTGGAAAGACTACGTCTACAGCACCCATGATAGCCACAAGTAGGGAATGAAGACAATTAAGTTGGTTCATGCAACCATTAGCAGAAAGTCAGGGACAGCCTGGGCTGGGTGCTGCTCTGTACTGTGTGGTCCTCTTTGCTCTTGGATCTTCCATGAGAGGATTTGCAGGGAGGCCCACAAATAGGACTCAGGCAGAGCAGTAGTTTTTAGCAAGCATGTTTATTGAAGGACAAATACAAGATACTCTACACTAGGCTAACTTTTATAAGGAAGTGTAGCTGACCCCCTGCCCCGTTTACTGGCAGGCTGTCAGTGGCACAGGCTTCTTGCCTCTCCATAATTCAGCTGTTTTATATTAGGAGTCTTACCAAAGCCTGTGTGACTCATGTGGGCATGTCAGATGGTGCGTGGGCAAGCATAGCCCTCCACCAACAGCTGGAGCAGAGACCTAAGTCCTGCTCCGTGAAGGTGCAGGGCCCTGGAGTGAGACATTGTTGTGGCTGAGGACAGTGTGGCTCCAACTAAATTCCTTTCCCTGAATTATGACCTCCTCCACTGACCTGGCAGGTTACTGATTAATTACAACATGATTTTGGTCTCCCTTTGTTCCTTCTGCAGGAAAGCCTTGTCTCTTTTTTTTTTACGAGCCTCACATGCAATAACTGCTATTGCCAGATGCTTCCAACACTATTGTCAGATATCTCACATATTCCCTGCCCTATTTCTTTCCACACTTGTGTGTGTAATCAACAAATACTGGGGGTCATGGGTGCCTGGTGTCCTTGCTGCCAGCTCAGCTTGGGCTGTCCTAGATCCCTATATTCTGTTTAAGTCTTGTTTCAGTGTCTTTCTTTCACCTTGCATCATATCACCTAAGCAGGAGATCAGAGCTCAAGGCTGAGGACCTTAATAAGTAAGGATAAGACACTTGGAAGAATTCCAACCAGGTGGAGGCAGAGGAGGCAAGTGCCTATTGTAGGCATAATATAGTTGGCAGAGATCCAAGTGGGCAACTCAGTGAAGGACTGAGTGCCTGCAGAGTTGGGCTGGGTTATTGGGGAAGATAGCACACTGGGGAAGGTTCCAAGTAGACAGAGCTAGAGGTAGCAATGACAGCAAGGTCCAGGGTTGGTTTCTCTTTTGTTTCCCTAGAAGATAGGGAGTTCTCAAGAGTGGTGACTTCATGGGGCTTTTTTCCAATCAACTGTGAGTCTCCGCACTCATGTTGGGACAGGGAGCTTTTGAACTTACATGGTCTTAGAACAAACATGGCAGCCAAACCCCATTAGGAATCAACACCACAATGCAAATGCATGCAAATGAGGCCTAACTGGGTCAACAGGATTGCCACAGTTGTGTCCCAAGGCAAAGTTGTAAGCCTAGGTGGGAGGGTGTGCAAGGGGGCACAAAGTGTGCTTCTCAGGAAGCCTGGGGCCCACAGACAGGAGAACCAGACCATGGCCTTCTGTAGAATCTTCCATTAGGCCCCCACCACCATGTCAGCTTCAGCTCATTTCTGGCTATTTACAGCCCACTATTCTCAAACTAAAACTTGAGGAGAACTTTGTATGCAAAGCACTGTTCCCAGAGAGAACCCTAAGGTATTCCCACAGCTTTCAATTCTAACTCCAGCTCCAATGGTTTCAAGTCAGGGCCTCTTAGGATTCATTTCCTTCATTTGTAAGATGGACAGAACCATAGCAACTCTGGGCTAAAAAATACAGAGCCCAACCCCAGCTATCTGTAACCAGTGAGTGTCTCTGCTCACAAATTACACAATTCATCACTGAAATGTGCAGCTAGACTTAAACTTGGAATGCTACTGTTCCACTTAGTTTTGTTGACTTGGATTTCTAACTGCGCTTCCACCTGCCTGGTTTTCCATGTGTCCAGTTGTATGGTTTCTGTGGAGCAACACCAAAGATTTCCTGATGCTCATGGCTGTGTTTGCCCTGCTGGCTTCCCTCACTTCCTCTCTGGTGCCAGGCCAGGAGGTGAGCAAGAGCAGCCAGACCATCTGCTGTCAGCACTCCTGGCTTGGTAGAAATACAGACCCGGCCCAACAGGGCCCAGACTACAATACATGGTGGCCAAGGGTACAGCCACAACCATCACAAGGACACACCAGACAGAAGTAAGATGAGGAGAGTCCTGTTTTTAAAATATGGGGAGGGCATGTGTCCTTCCAAAAGATCAACGTTATAAAAGACAAAGAAAAGCTGTGGAGCTGTTCCAGATGAAAAGAAGCTAGAGAACTGGGATGACTACATGCAACCTGACCCCAGCCTGGATTCCGTACCAGAAGGGAATTGCTATAAAGGACCTCCTTAGGTCAACAGATAAAACTGGAAAATGGACAGCAGATCAGATCAAATATTTCAATGTAAATGTGTGAGGTTAACAACTAATGGCACTGTGGTTGTGTAAGAGACTATCCTTATTACAGTGCTGAGTACCTCTAGTATTGCAGTTAAGTATTTAACATAATGTAGTATTGAAGGTGAAAAGTGGGCATAACACTTTTTTGTCATAAAGGTGCATGAACATGAGTGTGTCAAACCCACATTTATTCTTAGAATATTTCTAATGATTAATTATTAATTTTAATTTTATGAGTTTTATTATATTGAACATTGAGTTCAAAAGGAAATGTATCACAAAGATAAAGTATTGTGTTTTTAATATTTATTGAATTTAAAAGCATCAAAATTTTCAACATGACTGTTTTTTGGTGTACAAAGTCTAAAACAGAACAACAGAAATAAATTCCCATATGAACGACAATGAAAATACCAACAGCACTCTACAAAAAAAAAGTCTTTACTTCAATTATCACACCTAAGGCAGTCTTCACACATGACAACGGCAAATTCCATATACACATATTGCTTACACTGAAAGCACATGTGTTTTGTTTTCCTGGCCTTTTTGTAGGACATACTTGATATCTCACCAGTCTTTCTGTTTTGTCAGGAGATTCTTATTATATTATACAATGTATAGTTAACAGGAACATAAAATATCAATAAAATAAAGTATTAAATTATTAATATGTATTGTGTGTTTAGAATAATCAATATTTTCACATTAGCTGTGCATTTGCTTATAAAGGCTAAAAGATAACATCAGAAATAAAAACCTATGTGAACTACAATGAAAATACCAATAGAACTGTAAAACAAAAATAATCTTTGGGGCTGGGGATTTAGCTCAGTGGCATCATGCCTGCCTTGCAAGCACAAGGTGCTGAGGTCAATCCCCAATACTAGAAAAAAAAATTGCTTCATTTGTCACACCCAAGGCAGTCTTCCCACATGACAACTGCATGTTCCATGCACACATCTTGCTTATACTGACAGCACATGGGCATAGCTTTCCTTTCCTTTGTGGCAGGCCATTCTTGTCACCTCCCTTCTCTTCCTGTTTTGCCAGGAGCTTCCTACTATATTGTACAATGTGCACTTAGCAGGGAACTCAGATATCAATAAAATAAAATATCAAATGCATAATGAGTCCTTAGAATAGACATTAACATTTTCACATCAGCTGTGTACTTGCTTACAAAACCTAAGAGATAACGTCATAAATAAAAACCTATGTGAACTACAATGAAAATATCAATAGAACTCTACAAAAAAAATAATCTTTGCTTCAATTGTCACACCCAAGGCAGTATTCACATATAAAAATTGAATGTTCCATACACAAGTATTGCCTACACTGATAGCATGTATGTTTTGTTTTTCTGTCCTTTCTTGTTGATATCTTTTTGGTTTTCCTGTTGTAGTATATCTTTGGGATGCTGTGCCCACCTGTTCCCCTGTCAGCTCACCAGTGTGCTCCACAATTTTTTTGTGTAGTTCCCTGGGCAGAAACATTTTGTTTTTTCACTGTTGTAAATGATCTCTTATGAATTCCGTTTCCAATCCTCTAAGAAAATTTTGAACTTGTTATTTTCTTTGTAAATTATCAAACTATCTATGTCACACATGTTTAGAATCAAGTAAAACATAACCATTGGCCAACACTGTGTTTTGAGTAAATTCTTAGTTGCTACATAACCCATCCCGGTTTGACACCTTGCTGTTCATCGTACCAAGTGAGTAAACACAAAGACTGCATCCTGTATATCTCTCAGGGAAAGCTACTGAGATGCACACCTGGTTACTGTAATCCTAAAGTTAAATTTTACAGTAGAAAAGTAGGGGATGTGTTTGGGAAACCCAGTATTATGCTCATAGGGTGTGTGTTATGGTTTATATCCAGAACTGCCCCCCCAAGAGCTTCAGGCACTCATAGGCAGGGATTTTGGAAGATTAGAATATGGGGTGCTACAGCTGATTGGTGTTTAGGAGGTGGAGCCTGGTGGGAAGTGGCCACTGGGGTAAGACCCGGAAGGGCTTATCTCCCTCTCCAGCTCCTCCCTTCAGTCTGCTTCCGTCCGCCATGAGGTGAGCAGCTCTCCTCCACCCAGGCCCATCCACCATGCTGATAACCATGTGAGGACTGAAACTTCTACAACTCGAGCCAAAATAAACTTCTTCTCTTTTAAGTTGCAGGTGTCAGATATTTTGTCCCAGTGCCGAGGAAAGTGACTAAGATAATATATAACTTACTTTTAAATTACTCTGAAAAAAATGTGTATACATATATACATATGGTGTATGTACACATGTGTGCAAATGTATGTGTTTATATATAAAAATATACAAGCATATATGCTAAATTTATAGACAGACAGGAAAAACGATGAACAAAAACATTAACGTAAAGGGAGTAAAATGTTCCAATAGTTAACCTAGACTGAAACCATAAGTTTAATTAAACTCTCTCCTTGAAGCTGTGGGTGTCAGGCATTTTGTCCAGCAATGGCAAAGCTGACTGGCCCAGCAGTACTTAGAGAGAAGCTGACAAGTATGTACCTGCGGGTTTGGGAGCGACAGATGTATAGTTCTTGGTCATCGTGGCCCAGCACGGACACAGAGCGGGCTCAGGGCGTGAGGTAACAGGACTTTGCCTCTGGAAGCCTGGAGTCTGATGAGGCAAAGACACCTTCATGAAGTCCTGAAAGCTCTCTCTGAAACCACTGATAATCAGACACAGCACTTACTCCTGCGGGGCCACTAGGAAAGGCCAATTGTGATCCTCTGTGAAGAGTGAGGACAGTGTGGACATGCAGTAGTCCTGGGACAGGCACAGCTTGGGCACAGAGGCCAAGGGAAAGAAGGACCAGGGAGGACCCAGCCCCGCCTGGAGCAAGGGTGGGTGAGTGTGCAAGCCTGTGTGCACACACACGCACACTCATGAGACAGGACTGGCCAACCAGGGCCCACAGTGGCCTCTCACAGCTCCACAGTTTCATCCCATCATGGCCAACATCACAGATTTCACAGGATTCCTAAATTCAAAGCATCTGCTTCCTGTTAGACTGAGTGGAACATAACTTTCAGTTCCAGAAATTTCTCATCCTGCCCACAGGCCATGTTCCCAGTGCGGCTCATCCCTCGAATAAACAAATAAACAAGAAGAGAGAGAGAGAGCGAGGGAGAGAGAGCACAAGAGGGAGAGAGCCCAGCACAGTGGGACAGAGCAGGGTTTCTGTGTGTCACACTTTACCTATCAAAGGTGGCCAGAGAAAAGGTGGGGCACCCTCTGGTAGCTCTGACTTGGACTTGCTGCTTCTGGTCAGGTGATCTGGGCAAGTTGTTTCCCTTTAAGCCTCAGCCCTGTGTAAAACATGGACAAAACGCCCCCTTGAAGGAGGTCCTGGGGGATTAAATAAGGCCTTGGGTGCAAATTTCCACCTTCGGTGTCTGCCTCAAAGTGCTCAATCCACTGTAGCTACTAATGCTATTTTGCTTACAATTGTGGCTGAACAAATACCTCAGCAGGAAATGGTGTTGCCCTCCACCCAAGCACCCACAGAATTTAGCCAAAACAGTTGTATTTAACCTCAAATTAGTTATGTTCCTGACTATTGTCCTAAGGACATTAAATCTCATCTTTTGAAAACATAAGCCCCGCGCACGCCTCATTTACTGGCTTGTCTCCGAGCAGCATGTCAGACAGTAGAAGAGAATTAGAGTGGATGTTAATCAGCATGTGACAACTTTGCCTACAAATGCCTTCTAATGGAACAGGAGGCTGGTGTGAAATAACAAGGCCCAGCGTTCGTGCACATGTGTGATGGTGAGCACACCTTTACTCGGCACGCGTGTGTACTCCTTGTGTTACAAATATTTATGGATCACCTCAGGTTGAGGGGGATGCAGAGGCCCTGCTGCCATGTGACAGCACCATGTGACACAGCAGCATGAACTGGACTTTAAGGATAAAGTCCTGAGGACACAGAAGAGCAAATGGTTCTTCCCTAAAGACAGTGCTTGGAATGGGTCTTGAAGGATGAATAGGAGCTCCATGAAGGGAAGAGGAGAGGCATTTCTACAGCTGCAAAGTGAACACAGAGCCAAAGGGAAGAGAGCTAGTGACACATTTGGAACCTGAGGGCTCTTGTGCATTGTAGGGTGTTAGGAAGGAGGCTGAAGAGACTGGAAGGGGCTTGCTGCGACTCAGAGTTTGGCTCCTTTACTCAGCACAAGGGTCCCATAAGTTTGATCCTGCCAGGGCCCATTTTTCCCAACATGTGAAGTGAATCTACCTGAACAAGGAACCAACATAAAGAAAGACAGAGCTAAAGGTCAATAAAGTCAGAGAATGGGCTTCTTCATCCAGCCATGCCTCAGCTCCCTCCTGGACTTCTGAGATACTTCAGCCAATAAATCACTAGTTTTCCTCCTTAGTGTGGAGCTGATGCTATTGTTTGGATCTAGAATGTCAACTAAAGGCCTGTATGTAGAAGGCTTGATCCCCAGCCTGTGGTATCACTGGGAGGCAGGAGAAACTTGAAGGGGTGGGGCTTAGTGGGAGGAAGTTAAGTCATTGGGGGCATGGCCTTGAAAAGGAAGTGAGGTCATCAGAGGCGTGGCCTTGAGGAGGACATTGGAACCCAAGCCTTTCCTTCCTCTCTCTCTGCTTCTCCACTGCCTGCAGTGAGGTGAGCAGCTTGTTCTGACAGGCTCCATCATAATGCTCTGCCTGTCACAGGCCCAAAGCAAAGAGGCAGTTGACCATGGATGGAAACCTCTGAAACTGTGAGCCAAAATAAAACTTCCCTCCTCGGAAATTAATTAGCTCAGGTATTTTGCCACAGGGACAGAAAGCTAACGCACTTAAGCAACATAAATTTATCACAGCTGTGGAGCCCAAGATCAGAGTGCCACCTTTTTGGCATGAAGATAGCCTTCTTGCTGCTTCCTCACATGACAGAGAGCACATTCAGTTATGTTTTGTAATAAAGACACTGAGCACTGGACCAAGCCCTGAGCTTCTGACTTCATTTAACCTTAATTACCTGTATAAAGACCTTATCTCCAATTACACAATAAACCCACTTTGGAGCTTAGGGCTTTAAAGTATGCATGGGCAGGGGGACAAATATTCAGTCCATAACAATTATGATGTTTTTACAGTTATTGATATTTAAGGACCGGCAATATGGCATTTGCACATAAAAACTATTAAAAGCATGCCTCATTCAGAGGCCAACTACTCCTTAGTTGAACACAGGTGTTTTAGTAAGAGGTAAGGATGGATTTGTGAGCCAGATAGTACCAAATGGAGGAAGTAAAGCCAATAAAATCATCTTTGCTAGAATGAAAAGGCATAAAGGTGAAGTCCTTGAATCTCTCCCCAGATTAGGATGGGGAGAGTTTTCTCCCCAGTCTTTTCGATGTTTAATGTCCCCAGGCAACAGCAGGGAGCTTTCTCCGGAAAAAAGTTAACAGTTCATTTTAATTGCCAACTTGATTGCCTTAAGAGGTTCCTAAAGCTCACCTCTGGGTGGGTCAGGGTGGGTGACAGCTGAGCACCCTTGGAAACCTGGTCCCTGGGTCTCTATCTCTCCTGGACACATTCCCTATTCTCTACTTCCCAGCCACCATGAGGTGAACAGCTTTGCTCCACAACGCCCTTCCACCATGATGTTTCTGCTTTGGAGCCAACAAGCCATGGACAAAAAATCTCAGCAACTATGAACCAAATATACCATTTCCTCCTTTACACTGCAGTGTTGGGTATTTTGTCCAAGCAACAGGAAAGCTGACTGATACAGAAGGGGGACCCTGACTAACAGTAAGGAAGCTGGAGATAGAGCTGCAGGTGGTCAGCAGCTGTGGTCCCAGTGTCCTTCTCCACATCTTCCCAACGCTGCTGCACAGAGATTAAGTGGCCTCACCCTTCAACGAGGCCACTCCCAGGAGACCCCCTTTCTCTCCTGTCACCTCCTCTCGAGTCCGCTCTTCTCACTTTGTGGCCTTGCTTCTGGGCTCTCTTGGCATCCACAGGCTGTGCCTGCCAACAAGACCCTGTGCCAGGGATTGCCAACATTTTCCAGTTCCTGGAAGGTCCCCTTTAAGCCTGCCAAAAGGGAGATTTACAACTACTGTAGCCCGCAAACTGGCTATTCATCAGCCACAGCAAGATCTGTTAATCCCAGCCTTGGAATACCAATTTCTTTTTATGTCAAAAGTATTTTATGCTTTTTCTCTACGAATAAATCTGAGGAAAACTCCGTTGGGGCATGTGGCCATGACTCTACTCCACTGCTGGCAGGAGAGAGTCTAACCTCCCGACAAGGCCTCTCCTCCCTTCCAGAGCCTCCTTTCCTGCTCTTCTTCCTCTCCCTGGGTGATATCACAATTCCTCACAGTCACCCGAGGCTGGGAGTCATTCCAGCTCCAAATCCCTACCCTCACTAGTCATTCCCTATGCCTGTCCCTCTACACTCAACTCCAGGTCAACAGAAATAGCTGGGAAAATGCATCCAGTTTAACGAGAATCAGCTAATAAGGAGCATCCAGACCAGAAGGCAGGAGGCTTGGGCAGGCATCTTGGCCATCTCCTGCAGTCACCTGCTTTGATGGGACTGACAGCCAAGATGCCTGGTACCAGTACTCCTGCGATTTTGGTAGCAACCTGCACTGAAAACCAACGGTTTTCCTGATTCTTGTTCCTAAAGTTCTGTAAGCATCTCCCAATATTCCAGGAGGCAGCAGACTTTTTCTATAAAGGCCTGCTAATAAATGGCATAGGCTTTGCAGGCCACACATGGTCTAACAACTGCACAACTCACTATAACATCACTGTGGAACACATGACTGTGCTCCAATAAAGCTTTATTTATTAGAACAAGCATTGGGCCTCATTTGTCTCAGCACAACTCGCTAATCTGTGCGATATTTAACATCTGCTTAAACTATTTATAAAGTGATTTCTGTTTTTCTTCTAAATATTTATGAATTTTCTCTCCCCTAGTGCCACTGTGTTAGTTCCAGCCCATCGTACTGAAGCTTGCTGGCCCTGGTATGTAGATGAAGCTTCTCCAGGATCTGTGTGGAAGGACCAGGTTTGCAACTCTTATTTTCATTTTGTTTCATTTTGGTTGAATTCTCAGACTAGTACTTTATAAAATACAATAGGAAAATGATTAGGGAACAATGAGATGAGAAAACATACCTAAAATACAAGCTCTTGTTTAGCATGCTTGAGGCTCTGGGTTTGATCCCAGGTACCATTAAAAAACTTTTAATCATTAAACAGATTATAAATCTCTATCAAAGTGCTATGCAAGTTAATAAATTTGTAGTTTTAGATACTATTCTTACCACATCTCAGGGCCCAGATGACGCTCCAGGGAGGAAGCAAGATGAACACAAAGCCACTGCTACTCTCCTTCCTCTCTTCCATCTCCCACCACACACCATGCCCGCACTGGCAGGATCCACCCAGGAACCAGGCAGAGGAGAGGCCATTGGTACCAACAGTGCCCTTCAGCCACCAGCGGAAGAAGGCTGGGGCCAGAGCTAAAGGAAGAAAGGCAACAGAAAGATCCAGCCCAGAGGCCTCAGACACCCATCCCACCTGTCTTTCTGTGGTCCGGCATCCTGTCCACACCACATTACCTACAGCCACCGCATCCTCTCACCCTGACCCTGTTGCACATCCTGTCCCCTGCCTGGGAACCTTCCTCTGCTCCACCTGGCTGAGAACAAGGCTCCTGAGTCAGGACCACAGAGGTGACAATGTTGGGTGGCCACTCAGATCCTTTTTCTACCAATCTCTCTCTTGCAGTTGTAAGTCCCATTCCCCTAGATAGGGAGTGGGCAGTGACCAAAGTTGAGCTGATTAGTTCAGTTCTTCATCAAATATTTATTGAGTACTTACTATGTGCCTACGTCCTATTCTAGGTCCTGCTAATACAGCACTAAATATAAGAAGACAAACCCCAGCATTCGTCCAGATAGGAGAAACACATGTATGTATCAGGTGACAATGGTAATCCTCCCTTGGAATTACTCTATGAACACTGAGAAAGCAAAGTTGCTTTTCCCCTCTGGGGAGGCCAGGCTTGGAGAACACACACATAGCCCTCTTCCCTGCCACAGTGGAAATCCCTATCTGTAGTAGAAGAGTGGCTTAAAAGGAAAAAGAATTGAGAGATGGAGAGAGAGCATCTGAATCCCCTGGGCCTTACATATACTGGATGCCCAGGAAGTGAAATGGTTGTGGGAACAATTAATAAGGAATTGTTCTGCTCATTGATCCTCAGTATCCAGTAGGACATCCGATAGTAGATCTCTGTGGAATGTAGTTACATACACTAGAGAGGGCACACAAAGGGTCTAATGGGAGTCCATGCACTGCGGTTCAGACCAGCTGCTCCAGTCTCCTCCAGGAAAGGAGCCCGCCCATTGCTAGGGGCTAGCTCAGTACAGGTCACAAGAAGCAGCCAGCCAACCTCTGATAGACTTGAAGCAATTTATAATAGGTTATACCTAGTAGCTGGGGATCAGTGGCACAGTGCCTGCCTCACAAGCATAAGGTCCTGAGTTTGATCCCTGGTACTGGAAAAAAAAAAAAATTATACCTAGACCAGTCCTTGGCATTTGGCAAATACTTTGTATTTCTTATATGAGGTGTGAACACAAACTATGGTGAATGTTTAAATTCTTTTTAATTTATGACAGTAACAGACACATTGCCATGAGTCTCCTCAAAAGTCTCCCCTCTCTTCAAACACACTTATCCCATTGTCCTTGCCACTTTCTGTAGCAGTGCTGGAAGTCCTCTTCCTTGAATGTCTTTAGTTGCACTGTTGTGGTCGCCTCAGTGTCCTGGATCAATAAAAAACATTCCAGAGACTGGGGATTTAGCTCAGTGGTGCCACCCCTGGCTCGCAAGCCCAAGTTCCTGAGTTCGATTCCTCAGTACTGAAAAAAAAACAAAAAAATAAAAAGCATTTCCCTTTCGTGGTCATTTTGGCTTGAAGGAAAAGCCAGAAGTCATGCAGTGCCAGATCCAGTGAATAAGGTGGATGAGGACACACTGTCATGTTTTTACAAGCTGCCTTTCTCCATTCTATGGCACTCACAGCAGCATTCACCGTATTTTTGATCACACCTCATAAAGACACTCACGAAAGAGGACTCCAGAGCTGCTTCAGAAAGTGACAAGAATGATAGAGTCAGTGTATTCAAAGCAAGGGGAGTATTTTGAGGGGTATTCGTGGCAATGTGTATTTTATTGTAATAATTTTTTAATTTAAACATTCACTGCATATTTTCATTACATCTCGGATATAAGAAGTTTTTGACTTTTTTTTGTTTGCTTTTTGTTTTTGAGACAGGGTCTCACTTTGTAGTCCAGACTGGCCTTGAACTCACTGTGTAGCCCAGGCTGGCCTCAAACTCATGGCGATCCTCGTGCCTCAGCCTCCCAAGCACTGGGATCACAGGCATGCGCCACCACGCCCAGCTTGATGTATTTAATCTTCACAGTAACTCAGTAAGATAGATGTTATGATAATTCCCAACTTATAAATAAGAAAACAGGGGCCCAGCGACTTTAAATGACCTCCTCCAGGTTGCACAGTCAGCCAAAGGCAGATCTGACATTCAAACCCATGCTGTCACACACTTGGTCGCCCACATCCACTGATTGTACCATGGCGATCTTTCCACCGTGAACCTCACCAGGTGGTAGTGGCAGGCAAGAGACCCTGACACCCTTCCGCTCGCACTAGACAGACCGGAAGTTCTAGTCCTGAGGGAAGCTGAGGACTTCAGCAGACTCCTAAAGTTGACAGCAGGAGCCATTCTGACTACGCACCAAACTGCTGACCACTTTACCTGGACTCACTTGATCCCTCCTCAGATGGGTGATGGGTGAGGAGGACATTCTGACCATGTCACATGGAAGTGACACACCTGGGGACCCACATCCTGGAGCTGGGCACCATCCAGCCCCGTCAGGTGACAGCCAGGATCCAAAGCCAGGCCTAACCTCCGCTCTGACCCCTGTTGCATTGGGCCTAGCTCATGCCCAGGCTAGCCCGGAGTCCTCGCCTTCTGCAGCCTGGGAATTGTGGGAAATGGTAGAATTCAGCTATCTAGTTGTAAGAATTGATCACAAGAAGTTTGTTAACTAAGAAAATTAAGTCGTTTCTGGGAAATTCCACAAGTCTGTTTGTTAAAAGAATGCCAGAAAATTTAAGAGACCTTGTAAAAGTCTCACAGGAGAAAAACAGGTTTTCCTAGTTTTCTTATTTACCATTGCCCGGGATCAGAGGACAGCGACCCAATGAGACCCAATGACTCTACGAGTGGTAAGAGAGATATGACTTACTATGCACATCTGTGATGTTTATGGTGGGCCAGTGGGCTTGATTTTAGCTGAAATCATCCTGCTCTCTTGATACTATGTGATAAGAAGAGGGCTGCAGTGTGCTCTTTGATGTATGGGATTGGTGAAGGGAAACAGGGGACTTGTGAATTCTCCTGTAGCTTTTATGAGTCACTTAAAGTCACTGGTTATCATCAGAGGTTAAAATCAGAAAGACAATAGCCAGAATAACTAAGCTGCTTTCCCACATGTATAAAAGCCTTGCTTCGTTCCTTTGTGATTGTCGAAGAGTGCCAGAGGAATTAAACTGCTGTTCGTCCCCCAGGCTGTCTCCTTTTCTTTCTTTAAAAGTCGGTGCTTTCCGGGGTTCCAGGTCTCCCTCTAGAGAGACCATCAACAGGAATGATCCCAAATTATACCTGACGGATGCAGCCACAGGACTTCTGCTGCATACCAATGTGTGAAGTTATAACCTACTCTAGGGTTGCTATACCCCAGGAAGTTACCTTTTGAAACTAAGTATCGGGGTAGAACATTGTCTCCCTCTCCATCTTTCAGCCTTTTGGGACATTTTCTACCTATCCACTGCAAAGAATTAACCATGACTTCTCCCAGCATATAGACAAGTGGTTTCCTTAGCTACTTGGCAGTTAATGGAACCAGAAGGACCCAGGTGTTATTAATATGCTCCAAAGAAGCTCTGTTTCTTTCCTCCCTGAGATGTCCAAAATGGGTCCATCCTGGAGGAAAACTCTGTGGTCTTGGGTCACAAAGAGGGGATAAAGGGGGCTTTGTTTTAACATCAGACCAGAGTCATCCAATGCATTAAAAAAAGCAGAGGAGCTACTTTTAAATATTGTGTTACACCGTCTTAAAAACATGATATGCCATGTCTTCCATAATTTCCCTTTCAGTGTTGTTGTAAGAGTTACATGAGAAAAATGTCTAGTGCCAGCCCAGCACTGATACCTTTCTAGGTACATGACAGACAACTGCTAGGCTCATCAATCCGCAGTTCCCTGGGCCAGTGTGTGTGTCCTGCGTTCCTTAAGTAAATGCCACAGGTCACCTCCCTCTACAACCAACCCCCAGCCCCTGGTGCATACTAGTATAAACCACAGGTCACAGAGCTGTCCTTTCAATGTGCTCGTCACATGTAATATGGAGAAACCTCATGTGAAATAATATTAGATTGAAAAAGACAGCAACGTGTTACTAGTTATTACTGGAAAGTGGATTTGGGGGTAATTTTTATTCCTTTTATCTCTTTTGTTAAATTTGCTACAAAAGTTAGACATGAAAAAAATTTTCATGTGTTAATCCCATAGAAAGTTCTACTCCATCTCACTCTGTGTTTCTCCACTTCCTTCTCCCTGCCCCAGTGGTCCCTCGATGTTATTGCATCTATAGCTCAGCTAGGACTGATGCCAAAGCAGGAATTGAGAGGGATGCTCCAGAGACAGGGAGTGAAGGATTGAAGGTGGATTCCCTGGGTTTAAGGTGGATCCCCTGAGCCCACAAGCTCGGCCCTGTAGGTGTCACTTCCAGATTCTGGAGGCACTGCTTGAAACCAGATCCCTCCACGGACCAGAACTTCAACCCGAGGCACCCCTGATGGAGAAGCCACTGCCCTCATCCCAACCCTGGTCCTACCTCCTCTTGCTGCTCCCGGCTCCTCCTTAGAAAGTCAGGCCCCTCCCTCGGCCAGTGCCACGGTTGTGGATGAGGTGACAAGTTTCACAGGCTGAGCTTTTCTGGAATCAGCATGGTTTTTAACTTCCCAAGCTCACAGAAAGAACACTGCTGGAGACCAGTGGACTGGCCAGTGGGGGTCACTGCTGCCTCCAGCCTTGGCAATAAACTGCCCTGCAGAAGTGATCTCCAAAGTGACTGCCTGGTGCCTGAAGGTTTTATTCAGAATGCATTATCATAAACAGACCCAGGAGGCTTGGGTTAACTCAGCACAGGATTTCAGTCACTCCACCCAGAGCCTCATCTGGTCCCAGGAATCAGCCCCATTCTCTGGAAATCCAGAAGCCAGCTTGGCCAGCACCTCTGTCCACATCCAAGGACGGGGCCCTGGCTGGGCTATTCTTGGGACTTCCTGGGCCCTGCAGTGGAGGGTCATCTGGGATGAACAGCCTGCAGCTGCCCTGAACTCACAATCCTTCGAGAGCGAGCTGCTCTTCAGGAGGCAGGCTCAGGCAGGAACTGCACAAAGCTACGGGGCTTCTTTGCCAGGACTCCAAGAACAGGGCAGCAGAATTCCAGCCCTGATTGTTGCACAAACACATGGAAGAAAGCAACAGTGGCAGCAAGCCCCGTACTGGCACCACTTGTAGCTCTGCTTTCCCGTTCTGGACACGGGTGGGATTGTGGCCACTACAATGGTCATGCTGTTGCCCAGATAGAAACATTTTGGAGCATGAAAATGGGTGCTGTTGATAGTTATGCAGGACAGAGGGTGTTAACCATGAACATCACAGGAAAAGCAGGATGTGTGGTCCCTCTAGAAACCCCTGTTGCTAGGGTGGTCCCCTACCCTGTCCCAGAATGTGTGCTACTGAGGAAAGTCCACTCCCCAAATCAAGGCGCAGCTACACTCAACAAGCTCCCTGGCATCCCAGGAAAAGACAAATAGGAAACTAACACAGGAGCCACAGAAATATGGTCAGGGCCCTTATCTGTCTGGGTCATCATGCATCCCCTGGACCAAGAATAGTATTTGGCAAGTATTAGGTGCTCAGTAAAAATCCATTGAATGAATAGATGAATGCCTGATCAGTTTGTTGGTTTAATGTTTGTTTGTTTTTGTTTGTTGGTACTGGGGATCAAACTCAGGACCTTGCAGGCAGCAGCACCACTGAGTTAAATCCCTGGCCCCACCTGATCAGTTTTGAAAGCGGTCAGAACTCCTGAAAACCAGAGACCCTTGGAAGTCCTAGAAACACATAGAAGAGTTTGAGCTCTAAAATATTATTTAAAATCTAAGGCATTATATAGACAGCTATGTCTTTCTGCTCTGAAGCATTTATAAGTATGAAATATACAGATTGAACTCAAACCAAACTTCTATAAGCAACTGGCTGGGAGAAAATTATTGTGAAACCACTGCTGAACTTCAGAGAAGCTGGAACTGTTATTTCCTACAATATTTCCAGTGCAGACTTATTCAAAACTTTGTTGGCCAAAATTGGGACTGAATTGAGCAAATGCCTACTATACACATCAGGATCCCTTAAACCAAGTGCCCCACAGTGTTCAGTCAATGGCAGGAGAAAGCACAGCCTCAACAGTAACAGGATGGAGGAACAGGAAGGGCAGGCAGGGGCTCCTGGCCCAGCATGCTGGGCCCCACAGCAAGCATTCTAAGTAGGTCAATATTCAAGACCGCCACTCACTGCTTGGAGCAATGTGCTCCCTGCAGTCACTTTCCTGAGACTCCAAATAGGCTCTGAACAGTCACATCAGCTATGAGCTGACCACTCATGGCAGAAACAAGGAAGCAATCCCACCAACACCAGCACTGTAACAACTTTTCATGCCTAGCAGTCAAGAGACAATTTCCTCGTAGCAATGACAAACTTTTATTTAGAAAATAGAAGTCTATCACTTGAAGATTTCCAAAGAATCAAGCTCATTCTGGTCAGCCCACATGATGGCTGTTCAGAGGGACCCAAAAAAGTCACCATTATCCAGCAAGAAAGTCTTCATGGGGCCAGTAGAATCCTTCGTGCCATTCTTGGTCAATTCAGGAACTGCAATTTGGGCTCAGAAGTCATCCAAAAGAGCCAGGGCAGAACCACCCTTAACTCATACCCAGATGAAACAACTTCCGCAAAAAGGCTGGTCCTCCCCAGTATCCCCTGTGAGAAATAACACAGAAAAGTTACTTGGGCCAAAAGAAATGGGGTGACTTCGGCCAGCAGGATCTTGAAGGGAAGCCTGGATGCTCCGAGCAAGCCTAGCAGCACACAAAGTAAGATCTGTCAAGTGAGGAAGAGCCCACAGCAAGGGGAAGATAGCTGGCGTGGAGCCCTAGCCTGACGTTGTCTTCCTGTGGGCCCAGCCAGACATGCTGACTCAGTTCAGCAAACCTGCGTGATGCCCCTTCTACAGCAAACTGCTCTCTTCTCTGCTTTCACTTGCTCAAGGACTAACACAGGCCAGGTTTCTCAGCCTCGGCCCTACTGACAGTTTGGAACAGGTTGTTCATCATTATGAGGCCGTCCTGTGCACCACAGGATTTCAGCAGTGTCCCTGGATTCTGATCACTAGCTACCAGCAGCATCCATCTCTCTGCGACAACCACAGATGTCTCCAGATATTGCCAATGTCTCTGGGGGACAAAATCATCCTTAGCTGAAAACCATGAGTTTGGGAAAGTCAAAAGAGATCATCAATTTTTAGAACAAAGAGGGGGAAATAGTCATTTATATTACCCTATTTATTGAATGTCTCCTTTTACCTCTTTCTGTGTTATCTCACTGATCCTCATGTTATGAGGCAGACAAGGTTACTTTCATTTTGCAAATAAGAAACTTAAACACCGAGAGTTGAAGCAATTTGCCCTAGAACATAAGCTAATAGACGGCCCGAGCATGATTCAAACACAGGTAGAACACCGAAGTCTGCTCTTAATCACTTTTCTTTTTTTCCCAAGCATAATACTCTTTAAAAAGTAAAGTGGCAGATGAGAAAGTACTTGACATGTGAACACGATCAGTACTTAACCAGCAGCAAAAGAGGGCTAGAGCATAGAAGCAGAAGACTGGTTCACTGCCAATAATGCAGAAGGTAGGCTGCACCCCCTGTGAGAGGTGGATGGCTACCACCCACTGCCTCCCAGGGCAGCCCTTCTTCCCGATATGGTGGAGGGGTTGGAACCCCCCACCAAGGGCTGCCGTCACCATCATGAGAAATGGCACTGGGCCAGGGATTTAGCTCAATGGTTACAGCGCCTGCCTTGCAAGCGCAAGGTCCCGAGTTTGATCCCAGGTACCAAAAAAAAGAAAGAAAGAAATGGCACAGCAGGGTGGATGCCAGTAGCAAGTCCTGCTTTGGGTAGAAGCTGGAAGGCAACTTTGAAACCATCTCCTGGCACAAGGCGATGTGATACACTATCAGGTGTGGCCCCCACACCAGGACCTGGCGACACACCCACCTTAGCATGAAATTCCAATACAGGAAAGGCATCATGTCAGCTTTCATGAGATACATCGTAAGTCGCTCTTTGCCCTGGTCGAAGGGGAAGGTTTCCAGCGGCTGAGCTGTGTAGTCAAACTCGGCCAGAATCACACGGTTGTAGCCGGTCACCAGTGGACACGAAGTGTAGCCGTCATACTAAAATGCACATGGGACTGAGCTGGAAAGTAGCTTTTTTATGCGATTATATAGAAACTTTAGAATTTATTATGTGCTCTGGGTGGTTGCGATTTTTCATATACACATCCTAATTTGGGGGACAAATGTAAATTACGTAACAAATAATAGTACCAAAGGCAATACTTGAAGTGCCCATATTGGACAACGAATTAAGAAAGTGGCAAAATCATAGGAAACCACCAGATCCATACAGAATGTTATTGAGATAATGCTTCTTACAAGGCATACGAACCTTCTTTACTGGTGTTTGATTCTTCATAATCAGGGAAATTGTTCTATCAAGTATCCCTGACTGGGCAGCTATAAGAGAAATGGAAAAGTTAGAAAAAATATAAGCCCTGAGGTTTTTCATGAAAACTAATTTGCAAATAACTTTAACATATACAAGTTAGGAAGCCTTCCCCTTCTCTCTGGATTGTGAGTAGAACATGACTTCATACTCCATGAGGTTCTGACTACCAGGGATTCCCTCCATTCATCAAGGGCCCACACAGACCTCTCTGCAGGTCGGAACTGAAGCACCAGCTCCCTCCAACAGGGAGGCCCTGCCCACTCCTGCTCCTCCTCCTTGGATGCTGTCAACTTGGTCCGGGTGCCCAGTGTCCTGTGCTGCACCATGACACCCCCAGGTCCCTGTTGACACGCAGCCTTGATTGGTAGCCCAAGCAATAAGTGTGCAATAAGGCAGAATACTGGGTTTTCCTCTCCACCAGGCTTGCCTCGGCCGAGGATGGACTAGATAGATGTAGATATATAGCTACACACATCTAACTACATTGATCTCTCTCTTTATGTATGTGCACACACATATTTTTTTTCCAATGGAAAAAGGAGACTGCCTTTTTTATTATGAAAATGTTCAAACTATCTAGCTATTTTCATCTATCATATCACACATCTCACTTTATTTTCTGGAGATTTTCAGAGCTGACATCATACTGACTCACCCACAGATATTTCTGTGTATGTCTCTGATAGGTGGGGGATTTTTTTCACAAGTACAACAGCATTTTCACACCTAAAAACATTAGCAGTAATTCCTTAACATCATCTGATCTCAATCTGTGCTCCATTTTGAATAATAAACACTGGCCTTTGAAAGATAATGAGAAGTCTTATCCCTAGAGATAGAACACTGGCTTTACTTCTGAGGAAAGATGGGTTACTTTTATGTTGCAACACGCTCATTAAAGTGTAATCTTCTAAATCAGGGGTCAGAAGACTTTCTGCAAAGAAAAATTTTAGGTCTTGTGGGCCAAGAGGCAAAAACCAGAGATAGTAGAAGAAAAAGAAAATTTCCCCAAAAGTCTTATAGATAAAAATTCAAAATATAATATTTTTGTAATATAGGTCAACTGATTCTCACTAGAAGAATAATGGAATTTTTTTAAATTGAGCAAAAGAGTTAATGTCCCCTGTTATCAAATTGATTATAAATCCTCACCTGTAGAAACTATTCTTAGCCAACTGTACAAAAATAGATGACAGGCTACATTTGGCCCACAAACTGTAGTTTGCTCACACCCAACTCAAAAACGTAAGGAAGTTTTATTTTTTTCTAGAATGAGGAGATTCCAAAAGAAATGAGCAGTAAAGAACTCTGGTTAAAATTATTAAATAGCTGTTTCCATTGTGTGCAAAGCAACATCTCCCCAAATCGGGCTTTCATTTTGGAAAATTTTGTTCATCTTTGAGGCCATGAAGAGGCTGGAATCTGCTCTGAGACGACCTGAGGAGGCCCCTGCTGCAGGGTGTCAAGGCGGAGGGAGGAGGACAGGAGCTCCCCAGGAAGGGCCACAGTGATGAGGCCAGCCAGGCCCGGGGACCGGGACGTCACACTGTACAGCCAGGCCACAGGTGCACGTGTTCAGGCAAGTGTGAGCTGTAGTTTGTTCTTCTGGTAGAATGTCCTTCTATTGTGTCAAAGCCTTCATTGATTTTTGTTACATCCACATCCTGGTATTGGCTGCACTGTGGGTGCTCAGGGAGAACCCTGGGGCCGAAGGCAGCAGAGAAAGGGGTGATGATACCAGACTTGGCTCACAGTGGCAAAGTGGTCTGGGGGAGGCCGGGAGGGAGGTCACAAGGAGGGACATGTGGCCGGGTATCGGCATCGCCCAGAGACCCTCAGAGGATAGAGGAAGGCAGCCAATGAGAAAGGGGGATCTCCTGTTTACTCATTCAGGTCAAGAGTAGGTGGACATTCATGGGTCTGAGGAGAAAAAGAAGAGCTGTCATGCTTACTAAAATGGGTTGAAAGCAACCCCAATGTGAATCAAGAGTGGGCTTGGCAATAAATTCTGGGGAGCCATGTAATGGAACACAGGTCCTAAAACAGATGTGAAAATGGGGCACTCTGTGAGGCTGCGGAAAGCCGAAGCTGAGCGGATGAGGCAGGACTGGGAGCAAGACTTCTCACGTAAACTTTTGTTTAATCATAGCTAACATTATCTACCTGAAAGACTGAAATAAATGTTTGTTGGAAGTAGACTAAAGGTCAGGCAACCTGGACTCACATAACAGGTATTTTGCCACCATATAAATTCGCTGGGTTGACACTAGGTGAATGTAAATGCAAAGCATCGCCCCACAGACTACCTACAAATTAAAAAGAGGAAAGGTAATTTTGTCATGGAAGAAAACAGTGGACACCGTTTAACCCAGTGATGAATCTACTTCATCAAAGGCAAGACAAGCTCCTGCCATGCCAGCGGGAGCCCCATGGACTGCGATTCTTGCCACACTTAACCTGGACCTCTCAATGAGAAAACACCCAGGCACTGGGAAATCATGGGGTATTCTACAAGACAACCAGCCTGCACTCGTCAAAAATGCCAACATTGGCCTGGGGATTTAGCTCAGTGGTTCTGCCGCCTGCCTCGCAAGCACAAGGTCCCGAGTTCAATCCCTGGTACCAAAAAAAAAAAAAAATGCCAACATCATAACAGACTCATTCTAGATTAAAGAAGATTAAACAGACAGGACTGCCAGTTCAAGGTGTGGTTGCTGACCCCCTAGTGGATTTAAAGGATGGAAGGAGCTACCAAGGACATTTTTAGGAAAACTAGAGAAATCCAAACTGAACTGTATATGGAAAAATCTATTTTACAGTCTTGAATTCCTTGGACATAATACGATGTTCTATATGCAGGAAAATGTCCTTTCTCCTAGGACAGTGATGGCAAATATTTTAGAGACGAGCACTCAAACTGCAACCCCAAACCCACTTATTTATTGCAAAGTGCCGACAACTGCAGTTAAACCTGAATACTGATGTTTTAGTTTAGAAAAAACAATTCCTACATTAACATCTGTTGCCTTAAAAGAAAAACAAATAATGTGCGTGCCACAGGTTCACCATCACTGTCCTAGGAAATGCGGGTTAGAGTATTTAAGGTGAAATATCATGAAATATCTACACTACACAGAATGATACAGCAAATAACAACACACAGATATTAAGAACTGGATAATACCTGAAAGGTATGTGAGAATTCACTGGACTTTCTTTTACATTTTTCATAGATTTGAATTTTTGAAATTCAAAAGCCAAGTGAAAGTTATCCTTAACAATGACAAAGACACAGGCGGGGATTTAGCTCAGTGGTGCCGCGCCTGTCTCCCAAGTGCAAGGTCCGGAGTTCGATCCGGGTACCAAACAAAAAAACAAAAAAATAACAATGACAAAGACAGTCCAAGTGTTTCCTAGAAAGTCTTTCTTCCTGTTGAAACTGAGATAGTACTTACAGGTCCCTTGGGTGCTGCATTCACACACAGCAGCACCACACCCATCAACGGGAGGTCAAGGTTTCCTTCCCCTGGGCAGAGGACAGAATCGGAAGGGCAATTCTCCCACCACTGCTGGTGCGGACCGTGCAGGTGAGCAATTTAGCTTTCCATGCTGAGGCCTTAATCGTGTACCAATCGGGGCATGCTCCACTGTGTTTGTCTTAACAGAACAATTTTGTGGTCTGCAGGCTTTCACTGACTTGCATGTGTTTGCTGAGAAACTAACGGTTCCCTGGCTTTATGGAGTTTCAGGCAAGAGTGAAAGAGTCAGCTTGCTTGGCTGCCAGGGATGTGAGCGGGGTGGAATGAGGAGCCCAGAGATCTGGGACAGTGATTCCCTCTCCTGAATGTTTGCCCCTTGCCCCGCAAACAACCCCTCTGACCTAGAAAATCAGCTAAGAGCATACCATTCTGGGGCAAAGCTCTCCAAAAACACTTTCTGTCCCATACAGCGCTAGGCTCCTTGACAACTTATTTCTGCCTCAAGGTTAAGATCATGTTCATTCCACAAGTGTCTTCCATCTTTAAGCAGTTCTGTTGGCGCCAAGCTTTCTTGGGGAGACAGCAGCTGGGGAGGGAGACAGAGCCAGTCCTCCTACCTGCTGCAGCAGCAGTCTTGGATGTCGGGAGGTTGGTGCAGTCCCCAATCCCAAACACATTGGGGTACTTCTTGTGTTGCAGAGTTTCTTTATCCACATCCACCCAGCCAGCCGCATCAGCCACAGGACTCGTCTTGAGGACATCTGGAGAGCTCATTGGCGGTGTGACATGGAGCATGTCATACTACAAAAAAGGAGAGCACCCAACTTGCATCTTCTCAACAATGCTACAGCCCCACAAGCTCTCCCCAAGCATCCTTCCTCCAGATCCTGTGCTATGGCTACATGGAGAATCACACAGTCAGTGCATAACTGACCCACACCCTCTCCAAGATCTCACATGTTCCCATGCAAGGTAGTGACAAACTAAAAAACTGGCCCCTTGGTTGACATATTCTCCCCATACCTGGCCCAGGCAATCCCTCAGAAACAGATATGGGGGAACCCAAGATACTGGAGTACAGCTCACTAATATTCTGTAGTAATCCAATGATGTCTCTCTTCTTACTAAAATTAAGAGGGTGATATATTATGGCTCCACTCTCCCTGACCCTCAGGTGTCAGCCTGTGATACCTGATACTCTGGTTTTATTCTGGAAGGAGGTGCTCAGGGTCTCTGAAACTTGAAAAGGTCACATTAGGAGCTGATAAGTGAGCATTATTCCCAAAGATGTCTCAACTCTCAAAACACTTCAAGGAAAGTGTTAAATCACCAATGTAAGACGAAAAAGGATGAAAAGAAAATTAGCACTTTGGAGAAGGAGAGGAGTCTGATTCAGTACTAAGGTTATGACCAGGGCCCAGGGCAGAGATAAATTTCATTTTCCCAAACACTTGCAGCACGTCTACCTCTTCGTAACTGTGCATAGAGCCACCTGAAGACTTCTGATGGCACATTTAACTGTTTTGTTTGTCTATGTGGCATTCTTTCATGTTTCTTGTTCTTCTTTATTGAATTATTTTACAAATGCCATGTCGCAAGTTGAGTAAGCTAGCATGTCCACTGGCTCCCACGGGAGGCCCATGACACCATCACTGATGGCCCTGGGGATCGAAAGCTGACCTGTGTTGTACTCCAACTCTCAGAGAATTACAAGCTTAGTTAATCTTAAGGAAAGAGGACTGCTAACACTTGCTGCTCCACTCCACGATAATCTTGGGTAGCTCTTCAGACCCAGATGTATTAATGAACTTGGAGTCTAAACTCGTGCCTGTGAGACACCAGAAGAAATGGTCAAAACTACTATCCACAAGTTAGGAAGCCAAGTGTACACGCCTGCAGCCAACTTCAACTACCTTTTATACTTCGGTCCACACCCTCCTACAATCCCCGTCTGGTGGAGTCAGGGTGCTTGAATTTCACAAGTATGCATGAATTCCACATACCTTTCATGGAAGGAAATTTTTCACATAATCATAATAAAAGCATGGAGTCTTACTTGTACTAACAGCTTACACACACACACACAAAAATAAACACTAGAGCCTACTTTATAGCTTTATTAAAAATTAACATTATCACTTAGTTACAGCTTGCTCTTTATGCATTATTTATTCCCACAAACTTTACATGATAGTCCGGTTTGTATTCATTAACATAAATTAGCCATATATTAATGTTTATACACAGGATTGGTAGACTTGTGGGAATCCAGCTGCCTAGGCCCAGGATCTTCTGGGGAAAGCACAGAAATCTGTGGTTTTACAAAATCTGCTAGTGACCCGGACACATGCATTCCCTGGAGCACATTCTCAGACTCTCTGGCTTGAAGGAACTGGTTCATTCACATGGACCACATGTCACACCTTCCATTTGCTTATCCATAAAGAACTGTGTCAGACTAGAAAACCTCCAAAGTCCCTCCTAGTTCTAGGGCTCAGTGATGGAACACAGGTTTAGAATTTTTAAAACTGTGGGAAATCGGATCGGTTTCCCAAGCTCTCTACAAAGGATCCAAAATAATTAGCGTTGGGGTGCTTTGAATTCTGTGCATGGTTGTTCCCAATCCTGGCCCGATCATTAGAACATTAGGAGAATCTGAGTCATGAGCCACACCCAGACCAAGCGCTCATCTCTGCTAGGAGGCCCAGGTGTCAGCTCCATCTACAAGCTCCCCGGGTCACTCCAGCACCGCCAGCCTTGAAAGCCACCACTGGAAAACTCTTAGTGGACTTTTCAAAATTCCACTTGTAAGAGTGCAATTGAAGAACATCTGACCTGAAATTCTTTTATTCAAGGGGACACAAATATCTCCATTCTTTATAGACTTTGTAGCAGAACAATGACCGTTCCTGGGGCAAAGGCCCTCCCTGAACTTCAACTCCCCCAGGACAACTGAGAACCTCAGACAAATGACCAAGGAACAAAGTCAAGCTCCTTCACGCAAGCCCACACACTTTGCTCGTAAAACTCCTTCACTCACAGCCCACTCTCTTTTGCATTACGTAAAATTTAGCAAGTCTGGCTCTCTTGTTTTCCAGCCAATAAAAATGAGAAGCAACAATTCAAAAGAGCTGAATATGGAAGGACCTTCCAAAGTTACAACTCCCTGACAGCCAGGAAAACTGGAATGCTACAAAAATGATACCATAAAGACTAAAAAGCAGAGATCCTTTTATAAAATGATAACCACCCCTAAATGACCCAGCAGGCCCTGATAGCATACCCACAGGACAGCTGCTCAAAATGATAATTGTCCCCAATTGCACAAGAATTAACATCAAGAATGATCAAATTGGACTATATCAAATTAAAAGGTTTCTACACATCAAAGGGAACAAACAAAAGTGTGAAGAGACAACCTAGAGAATGGGAAAACATTTTGCCAGCTATTCCTTGGAGAGAAGGCTAACATCTAGAATTTATGAAGAACTCAAAAAAATTAGACCCCTCCAAAACAAAAGATCCAATCAAAAAACAGGCAAGTGAAATGAATAGACACCTCACAGAAGAAGTACAAATGGCCAATAAATACATAACAAAATGTTCATTAGCTGGCCATTAGAGAACTGCAAGTTAAAACACTAGGATTTCATCTTACTCCAGAAAGAATGGCCATCATCAAGAAATCAAATAATAACAAATGCTAGTGAGGCTGTAGGGAAAAAGGAACTCTTCTATATTGTTGATGGGAAAATAAACTAGTGCAACCACTATAGAAATCAGTATGGTGATTCCTTTAAAAGACTAAAACAAATTCCATTTGACCTAGGTATTCCCCTTCTAGGTATCTTCCTGAAAGAATTAAAAACATCATATTACAGTCATCCATGCATACCTATGCTTGTAACAGCACAATTCATAACAGCTAAATCCTAGAAACAGCCTATACTTCTATCACCAGATGAACAGGTAAAGAAAATGGGGTAATTATATACAATGAAGTACTACCCCACCATAAAGGAGGAAAATTTTGAGTCATTTGTAGGAAAATGGATGCACCTTGAGCACAGTGAAATAAATGAGGCACATAAGCTTACATATTGAATGGTTTCTTTTATATGAGGAACTTAATGTATAAATAAATTAAAGAGAAAAATTAAAGACAGATACTAGGAAACAGGAAGTTAGCCCTTTTGCAAATAGGAATGGGACCAAGTGAGAGGGATGGAGAAAGGGACATAAAAAGAATTAAGATGTGTGATGTACATGTACCAATTCCCCGTGATGAATACAGTCATTATGTACTGCAAATATGTACTGATAAAATTTTAAAAATTTTTAAATGACAATCCTGAGCCGGGACAGGTAGAACTAGATGAGCTGAGGACATCCCATGACAGCAGAAAGTAAGAAAATGCTGGAAAACACAGTAGCCGCATGTCACAGGGACACAGGAGCCAACTGGAAGACACTGCTGCTGACCAGATCTAGGACAACTTCAGCACCAAAATAATTAAGGACATTAATGAATGATAAACTATTGGAGAGTATTGAAATGCATGAGTTCATACCAGGAATTAATTAAGAGAGGAGGAAGGGCTCACACTGACAGAATGCCAGGAGCCTACTGGTAAATGTGCATGGAATTCTGGAGTGAGAAAATCGTCATTTTGCAAACAGCACAATAAAGTTTGAGTAGACAAATGTCATCAATGAATGCTAACTCCAGGCGGAGATTTAATGAGCAGGTTGTTCACATGGTTCCAAAGAATCTCCCCACAGACTTCCTTATTAGCATTGGAGAAGAAGAATAGTAATTATTCAGCAGAAAAACTGGACCATATCTTGACCAGCAATCAAAATAAACATCATCAATAAAGGGCCAGTGAGCATTGTGCTTGCAAATATGATTCCCTACAAGGACCCACATTATTCACACAATGGTCTGCAACATTATTTACTTACTGATGTGCTCCAGAAAGCACAGCCTAAAACTCATCACAACAAAACATGGACGAACTGAAAAATGAAGAAGAGTCTATTTTTTCTAAGTGGTGGGAGAAGGGCTGTATAATTCCAAAATATCAGTGTCATAGAAGCCAAGGAAGGCTGTGGAAATGTCCCAAACTAACAGAGGCTAAGGGGGCATTGCAATGAAACACAATTCTTGACTATAAATTAGGGTCTGTACCAGAGAAGGAAACGTACTATAAATACTTCTGGGTCCATCAACAATATTGGATACAAATAGATTAGAACATTATATCTGTCCTAAATGTACTAAGTTAATAAGTACTGTGGTTATGTAAGAAAATATCCATATCTTAGGAAATTTACACTAAAGTATTTAGGGCTAAAGGGACATAATGTTTGATATATGTGATTTGTCTTTGGGAAAAATAATAGAGAAAAAAGAGAGTACAGAGATAGAGAGATCAAATGATGAAGCCAAAGCAAACGACGTAAAATTCTGCAGGTGAATCTAGGTAAAGTCTACCAGTAATTCTCTTTGTGCTCTACTTTTCCAGCTCTAAATTCAAGGTTATTTCCAAGTAAAGTTGTTAAAAATTATGACCCCGAGTCATCAGTAACATTTTTAATGATATTCATTATGTTCTGTTTACAAAAGGAAAGATGTGGGCAATAGATTTTAGAATGAGTTGGAGCTAAAAAAAAAAAAAAAGCTTGAAATTTGAAGTTTTGATATTGAGACGATGAATCTGGTTCACTTCAAAATTCTTTTTTATGAAACCTTCCATTAAACCTAACCATGTGATGTTTTCTCGTTGCTAACAGCTCTTAGCAGAAGGCTGTAAAGAGTCCTCTCCAGATACCTTTGTGCCTTGTTCTTAATCCTTGTGATGCCTCTCTGAAAGTGCAATTCCCGCTTCACAGAAGAAAAAAACTGAGACGCACAAAAACCAATCCATGCAACAAAGGCCAAAGCTTCCCCAGAGCAGAAGGAGCACTGCCAGTGAGGACTTTTCAGCACCGCCTTTCAGGCACGCGTGAGAGATGTCGAAAGAGACGTCCTGGTGCCCTGAACTCCTTCGCCGCGGTGCTGCTTCTGGCTCCTAGTCAGGGCTGTTTCCTACACGCCACACACTGAGACAGGCACCAGAGCTTGCATTTGAGGAACCCCAGGCCATAACTGAAGTTGTGAAGTATCTGTGACCGCTTCAAGTGACTCGGTGCCAGGAAAAGAACCACGGCAATGGGACAAACAGTGGCCCTGTGGATAAGCCTCCTGCCCCTCGGACACAGCTTCCTCCCTCCTGCCCATTTTGCTCCGCCTCCTCGCTCAGTCCCTGCCCTCAGATGCCCACCCTAACCAGCCCTACACAGCTCACAGTGATGGGTCAGGGAGGAGAGCCACTCTGTCACCTGCACCCACAGCCCAGCCCAGCAGCGTCCTCCACTCACGGAAAACACCTGGGTCTCTCCGGGCTTGTCCAGGTTCTCGAAAACAGCCTCTTGTCTGTCGGCTCGGACCTCGACGAGGTTTTGCCTGTAGTTCACAGTGAGGTCCCGCTCCCGGATGATCTTCTCCAGGGCATCCGCATACTTCTTAACCCCAAAAATCACTCCGAGAGAGGTGTTGAAGATGATGTTGGCCTTGGGTCGCTTTCCAGTCTGGGAAAAGAAGAGAGCAACCAACTCCAGAGCGTTACTCTGCCTTCATTCCTTCTATTATTATTATTATTATTATTATTATTATTATTATTATTATTATTATTATATTATTTTCTTTTTAACCCAAACAAGAATTAAAACCTGCAGAAGAGAGTGCCCCGCTATCATGTAGCCTGAAGGGGTGATGTGTGCATGAATCTAATGCCACCTTCTCATTTTCTGCCCATGACATGACAATTAAGTTGGAGGTGGAGGTGGGCACTGCCCAGCTGAAGGCCTGAAGTGAAGGTCAAGTCCAGGGGAAGAGAGAAAAGAACTGCAGTACTTATTCGTGCATTCCTTTGTTCATCCACTCACTAAACATCTAACGCAGCCCTGGAGTTGGCCAAGTGCTGCTCTCGGTGCTGAGGGAACAGCAGTGGAGAAAACAAAGTCCCTGACCCCCTTGACTGTCCCCAAGTTTCTCCCCAGTGCTAAGATCTTGGGGCAGCTGAGAGAAAACCTTCCTTTCAGGCCATCCGTGACTTGGGGGAAAGGAGTTGTGCAGAGGGAATTTCCAGGGTGGAAGCAGCAACTGCTCTCAGGCCACCTCTTCCTCACCCTCCTTTCAGGACCTGCTTCCCACATCTCACTGTACCCAGGAGCCAGGGGTAAGGACTGCACCAGGCCGTGTCACCCCTCATGACCCAGAATGAACTTTCTCAGGGTTACCGCAGGTTACGGAGCTCGGGGAAAGCCTTGCCCAGCACCAGGGTCCCAGCCACGTCCAACTTTGTCCCCTCCGTGTCTCCAGTCAAACCGCACCTCATGAACCAAATGCAGGGCAGGGAGGGCAAGAACACCCTGTCTCCCCACCTTGCCCCAGGTAAACTTTAGCTGCAGACACCTGGTCTAATTCAAGCCTCCCCAAAAATCTCTTTCCACAGAGGTTTGCAGTTCCATTTGAACTTTTTTTGCCTTGTTTTGTTTTGTTTTGTTTGAGATAGGGTAATACATCTAAGTTAATATGTACATTATGCTTATAACCATATTTTTTAAGTCCATAGAAAAAACTCTGGAAGGACATGTCACATTGGTGAAGCAGCATTATTAAAGCAACTGGCTTATGAGGTGCATCTTCCCTTTTACTAGTTTATAAACCTCAAGGTATATAACTGTATACATGTGTAATAAAAATTCAGAAATAAAAAAGGTCCTACAATAGGGGTAAGGACGAACTCCCTGCAAGGGCTGTGTTCATGCCGCCTGCCCGCCCCTCCTCTGGAAGAGGAAACCGACCTTCCGGAAGTAGGCTTCCGCTAAGTACATGATCTTCTGTGGGGCCCCAGCACACTTCACGGGCGTGTTGGGGAAGGTGAAGATGGCGTTGCCCTCCTTGAAGTCCTGCAGAGCCTTCCATGTCTTCTCCACGGTCTTCACCGAATAATTGGACCCTATTTTGGGATAATCGAAACCCTCTGGTAGGCCCTTAATCTGCAACCAAGCACAAAGAAAATCTGTTTTAAACCAAAGTGCGAATGCCTTTAGGGTCCTAGTTCTTTGCCATTTCTACAGCCTTTCAAGTGTTCCAGTACTGTTGTGACCCCGCAGAGAGCACAAACATGGGACACACAGGTGAGCACTGGTTCTCAGACCAAACTCTGGCACCTGAAGTCTCCTCTCAAACAACAGAATGGGCCCAGCCCGTGGAACCCTCCACCTGCCCTTCCCACCTTTGGAGTGAGGGCAAGGTTCCACCCATGCCTCCTTTTAAGAGAACAAGGTGCCTTACAGGGAAAAGAAGGTGTATGGGTTACACCTAAAATGTCCCAAAAGTCTCCCATGTTCAGAGGAGAGGTTTCAGCAGGCGACTGGGTCATGGGGATGCTGCGCTCATAAGTGGATTAATCAACAGCTGAATGTGCTGTTAGGACAGGGGCCTGGCTGGAGGTGGGTCACTAGGACATGACCTGGAAAGATGTGTTCTTGTTCCCAGCTCCTCCCTGTCCTCTCTGCTTCCTGGCTACCATGGACTGAGTAGTTTTCCTTCTTCAAGCCCTTCTGCCATGCCATTTCTGCCTTGGAGCCAGCTGACCATGGACTGAACTCTCTGAAACCATGATCCAAAATAATCCTCTCCCCCTTTAAGTTGTGGACAGGAAAATGATTAAGACAGAAAGATAGCCAGGACCAAGGGCCGTTCATTTATATCATCAATATACCAAACTTACATGACCTTCTGTTAGGCTGTACCGCTTCAAATTCTTGAAAAGGCATTATGGTCAGGACATTAAAAGCGTGGGCTTTAGAATCCTACAGACCTGGTTTGAGTCCTGGCTGTTCCACTTAATAGTTTTGTGATCCTGAATAAATTACCTAATATTCCTAAGCCAGTGGCTCTCAAGGAGCAGTCCCCTGGGAACCGGCTAGAAATGCAGCTTATCAGGCCCCATCCTGGGGCAGGCCCAGAAGTCTCCCTCCACGTGACTCGGATGCACTGAGTTGTGCTCTTCTCTACCTTCACACAACACATCTCCACCGCCCTCACTGAATCGGTCACAAGTCGGGGTTTTTACACAGAAACACAAAGAGCCGTCCTGGGCCACCTTCTAGGAGCCCCTAGTTGGGACTCCCAGCACCAAGCTTTATGTGCTACAACTCTTTACCTGCTGTCCCCAACAAGCCCCTGGGAATCATAACCATTACTGACTTATGCCACTGTGTTTTGGAAAATAAACTTGAATTTCACAACTGTCAGTTAGCATCTGACTCACCAAAAAGAGGCTTAAGGGACTTGCAGGGTAGCATTTATGCTGCTGCGGTCACTCTGTACCAACCCCAGCCTCCATCACACAAACCCAGATGTCCCTCCAGGGTCTGTAACTGACTGCTGGTGTCACCCTTAAAGTCTTTTAAGAACTCTTAATCTAAACCAGGTGTGGTGGTGCACATCTGTAATCCCAGCACTTGGGAGGCTGAGGCAGGAGGATTGCCACAAGTTTGAGGCCAGCTTGGGCTGCATAGTGAGTTCAAGACCAGCCCAAACTACATGGTGAGACCTTGTCTCAAAAACAAAACAAAACAAAAAAACCTAAATCTTACCAGCAAAGGAAAATTTAATCTTTAATATAGACAACTCAGTCCCCCATAGAAAGTCAGGTTTTTTATAATTGTGGGAACAGTAGCTATTGCCTGTGAATTATTACCAGAGCATACATACAATAAACTCTGATTAAAGCTTAAAGCTGAAACACATAGTTATCACTGACAGAATCTTAGAGACTTTTTTAAACCATAAAGGACCACTGAGAAATAAAAGTGGGAAAGGATTTTTTTAGAGCCTCTTTCTTGTCAAAATGAATATAAAGCAACCAAATACAGTGTTTGATCTTAGCATAAATAGGCCAATTTAACATAGGAACAACTTAAAACAGTACCTTCTCATAGTCCAGCTGGATTCCGAGAGCAATAATAAGATATTTGTAGGAGATCTGCAACACAAAAAAAAGATGTTTTAGACCAAGTCTCAAAAAGCAGCAAGGACCGACTGCCCCAGATGTGTGAGGTCTGTACCAGGTTTGCATTTATCAGCCTCGGGGTAGAGGGGAGCAGAGCCCACGCCCTGGGGGAGCAACATCCTATACCCCTTCCATCAGCCTCTCACCTCACTGCTTCACAAATACTATGTGACCTGCCTAGCCACTGGGTGCCTATGGTTTTGCACCTCGGAGAATAACAAAGAGGGAATAATTCTTTGTCCCCTGCTTCTGTTAAAACTTTTTCACATCGAGAGATGGGTACATGAATTGCTAATGTTAAAAGACAATCAACATTTTTTAAATCTAGGAATAACACATGAATCTGACCTGTCATGTGAACTGGGAAACAAGTGATTTGAGAGTCCTTGAAAAGGATGTGATATAATGGACTTGCTCTCATTTAAAGGTCTACCTGGCAGGAAAAAGTCCCCCTGTCAGATATGGGCATGGATAAGGATTATTCATGTTGAAGACGAGAGTATCCATAAATACGACGGTGGAGATGCAGGGTTAGGATGGTGCAAACACGGAAAGTGTATGTAAGAAGGATATAAAGTGCAAGAGCATCCCTAAGGATTGCAGTAAGACTCAGAGCCCGGAAATGAGATGATTACCACGATCCTGCACTAACTGGAGAAGCAGAGCCAGTAGGCTGAGCAAGTCCCACTTCAGAGAGAGGGTTCGAGACCCGAGAGTGCATGGCTCTGTCTGGGGCTGCGGGGGAGATGCCCGAGGGGAGCAGGTGGCTGCAGAGCTCCTGCCCTGGAATCCTGGAGACTCTGGGCTCTCACTCCCACCACGGGCCCCTCCGGGAGCCCTCCTAGCACAAGCACAGGATCCTTTGTGGCCCTTGTCGTGCTATACAGACATCATTCTTCCCCCTCCATGGGACACTCCCAGGGCATGAAGGTAACATCTTCCTCCCTATATTCCTAGACTCTGGCACGGTCACTGAACTAAAGTAAGGCACGAAAATAGGGCTTGTTGGACAGACGGGTGGGTGGATGGACGGATGGATGATTTCATTCTTTGCCGAGACACAATGTATCACGATGGGCAGGCTGTCAGCTTCTTCCTCTGTATCTTTCCTCTGTCCCTAGGGAGCTGGCGCCTTGACATCCTCAGCTCTGTATCAGGCACCCCCTGAACACTGAGGGATCATCAGGCCCGTGCAGTGACAGAGGGCCAGGAGCTGGAGGTCTCAGGGGAAGAGGAGCCCTGTCTGAAAAGAGCTGCTGGCTTGCACACACCTGGACACTGTGCTAGAGTGTGACAGTGATGATTTCTAAGGACCAGGAGCAGCCAAGCTCACCACTGTGGAGGGAAACCATGAAGGTAAAATATAGCCTCAATAGCAAGAGAACAAAAAGACAGCTCGAGCATTCTGATCAAGTTCAAGTTCCCAAACCAGATGACCTAGCTGGTAAGGAATTCCAAGAGAGCGTAGACCAGACTCGTGAGCAATTACAGAGGACAGGGCAGAACTTGCCAGAAGGCTAAATACGGGCAAGGATCCTCACTTTGGGCAGGGTGGGGGTGGGTAAAGTCCTAACACTAAAGGCTTAGCAAATAGGTGCTAATCCCTTGCAAAACTCTAGGCCCACTTAGGAAATAGTACTTCAGAGAAAGAAGAGAGCCCCAGGGACAGGGGGCTGATAAGCCTGCTGTTAGCAGTCAGGAACTGTGCTGGCCCATGCTGCATACTCAGTATTTCCTCTTCCAGTTTTTTCATATGTTCTTTTTAATATAATAACATTCCAAGAAGATTCACCCATCCGTGCAAATCACTGTTCTAAGTGCCTTACACATCCCCATTCACAACCTGTGGTCAAAGTATGCAGTGAATGTTTAAATTGTAGAATGTACTCCAGTAAAAGACACATCGCCATTAACCCCCTCTCTTTGAACACTCTCATCCCATCACTCCGGCCACTTTCTGAAACAGTTCTGGAGTCCTCTTTCCTGCAGGTCTTTACAAGACATGATCAAAAATAGAGCAAGTGCTGCTGCCAAGTGCCACCCGACAGAAAGGCGGGCTCGTAAGAACGCGACATAGTGTCCTCATCCACCTTATGCACTAGAGTGAGCACTGTGCAGCTTCTAGCTCTTCCTCAAAGTCCACATGACCGTGACAGGTAAACGTTTTCAGTGGATTCGGGACATCAGTCCAGCTACAACAGTGGCAATAAAAGCACTCTCAAGAGAGGACTGCTGAGGGCCAGGGATTTAGCTCAGTGGTTTCGCTGCCTGCTATGCAAGCGCAAGAACCCAAGTTCGATCCCCAGTACCAAAAAATAAAAACCAAATAAAAAAGAGAGGACTGCCAAGCTGCTTCAGAAAGTGGCAAGAATGATGGGGTACTATTTAAAGTGAGGAGAGGATTCAGGAAGACATTCATGTGTCCTGGACAGTAACAAGTTCTTTTCATTTAAACATTCACCATTTTTTATCACACCTCATAATCTTCGCTGTAACCCAGTGAGGTGGCTATGATTCCCATCCCACAAAGGAGGAAAGTTAGACACGGCTTGCTCTCAGATATTTCCTCAGCACCTTCTGTGTGCCCAGACACGCTATGATACACCCAAGAACCCTGGCTAGCGGGAGAGATAAGATTTCCAGATAATCACACAGATTATTATGAAATCACAGAATGCTGTAATACAGGACACAGGGGAGCTTGATCAAGCAGGTGGAGGGAAGGCTTGCTGAAGGTGAACAGTAGAGGGAAGCTGCATGTGCAAATGCCCCGGGGCAAGAAGGAGGCAGAGGTGTTTGGGGAAATGAGAGGCGCCATGCAAAGAGAACCAGGTTAAGTCTGGAAAAGGAGCCAGAGTCATGTACACCCAGGGACCTCTGGACGGAGAGGAGCCAAGGTGCCTTAAGGTAAGATTTCTGCAATGACCTCAACTCAGTCTTCAGACAAGAAAGTAAACCAAGAAGGGAACAAGTTGGATATTTGCTAAAGAATGTTGATTGACTTACACTATCTTTTAAAAAAGCTCTCTGGGGACACATCACAGACCTGAAGCCCTGAACTCCAACAAAGCCGTCAGCAGGTAACAGCTTGGAAAGCGTGTTAATTGGGTAAAAGAATCAAATCCTAGAAATCCAGACAGGCTGGGAGGATGCGAGAAAATCAACACGATGATGCCCCCTGCAAAAGGCTCTGTGCCGGGTTTTAATGCTCTCAAGGAAATACTTTTGCTTAATGAAGCCCCGGAAGGAAGTCCCTTGACCTGTCACCAACATCTTCCCCAACCTTACAACAAGACCCTACAGCTTTCCTGGTCCTGAGCTTCCACAGTAACAGGGGACCCCGAAGAGAGAAGGCTAGGTGCCCTCCACCCATTCTCAGAAGTGAGTCGACTTGCTGGACATGGTTTACGCCTGTAATCCCAGCGCTCCAGGAGGCTGAGGCAGGAGGGTCACAAGGGCAAGGCCAGCAGGGGCAACTTTAGCAACCTACAAGGCCCTGTCTCAAAATTTCTAAAAAGGCTGGAGATGTGAAGGCCCTAGGTTCAATCTCCAGTACGAGGGAGAGAGAGAGAGAGAGAGATTATTATGATCCTAAGATAAGCAGGACCCCACCACAAAGGAGACCAAGACACATTCCTGCCCCTGGAAGGGGTTTGGGGGCAGCAGACCCTGCTGAGCCAAGGGCCCCACCCCACCGGTGAATCCCTACAGCCACCAAGCTCAGCCTTTTGAAATGAGAGCAATCCTGCATAACTAACGGAGCCTCTGGGAGGGCCCCCCCCTCCCGAGGAAAATAAGGAAGTTCTGAGCCATGGAGAGGGGAAAGGCAATCTAAAAACATTTAAGGTTTTTTAATTAAAGTACAAATGTTAGCTCTCCATGATGGTGCACGCCTGTAATCCCAGCACTCAGGAGGCTGAGACAGGAGGATTGCCATGAGTTCCAGACCAGCCTAGGCTACATAACAAGTTCAAGGCCAACCTGAACTACATAGCAAGACCTTGTCTCAAAAAATAAAAAAATAAAAACTTAAAATAAAATACATATGCGCATATATTCCCCTATATGTGTATCTATTGCTCATTGCTGTAATACATGGTCACCGCCCTCTTCCAGGCCGGAGCCTGGCCCGACAGAGGAGGCGTGGGAAGGACCCAGAGCTGGGAACTGGGGGCTCCCACGGATCAGCGAGGGGCCTGTCACTGAAAAAGGCAAACGCGGCTGAGGGAGACGCCTGCAGGCCTGTGCTGGGCTCTACGGTGCCTCTGCCTCCGGGTCACCCGGCTGAGCTCAAGGCGCGAACAAGCCTGAGGGTGTCAGGTGACCCTACCGCCAGGGCTGCCCTTCCCCGCCAGCTCTAACTGCAACTCCGTGCCAAAGCCAGCACCCAGCCTGAGGGGGCGGAGAGGGCGAAGGGCGGAGCCACGGTCCGGAGCTCAGCTGCAGCGGGGACGGGACCGGAAGGTGGGTGCTGGGCGGGGTCTCTGCATCCGGTCTCGGCCCCTCAGCCAAACATCGATGGGGTCGGCATGCCTGGAAGCCCGACTCCCGGGTTGGCGCCAGCTTCGTCGCCCGCTGTCCCTACTGCGCCGCAGAGCGCCCCCTAGTGCGGCTGCCGCGGCTGTTTCCCAGCTCCCCTTTCCTCAGGGAGGCCTGGCGTCAAGGAAGAGGAGGTTAACTGCTCAAAAGACAAGCAGCCTGCTGTTCCTCCATGCGGCAACGGCATTTGCTCAGTAAGCAGCCAGATGCAAGGTGCTACAAAAATCAGAATGGCGCACAGCTGGATAGGCAACCAGTACTTTTCTTAGTTGCTTATTAATTCAACATCTTTCCATCTCCTCTCCATTGACCACACGCCCTCCCGTCTCCTGTAGCAGTGTACACATGTGCATGTATGCTACTCCTTCAGCAGGAAGCTGTCCAGTCTGCTTTAGTATGAGTCCTCCAATTAACAAAAAAATCCAGCCAGGCGGGGAGGCACATGATTAATCCCGGCATTTGAGAGGCTGAGGCAGGAGGATTGCCGTGAGTTCAAGGCCAGCCTGAGCTACATAGTAAGACCCTGTCTCAAAAAAACTAGAATACAGAAATGTTTTTGTCCAACTCCAAAGGCCTGAGATGGTACCTGTTTGCCGTTGTCGGTGTGGATACAGTTCTTGTCCGGGTTCAGCTCCACTACACGAGCTTTGATCCATTCCACCCCAGAGGGAATCACGCTGGCTGTGGGCCGACCAGACGAGGACAACTGCTTGGCCCCAGCACCAACCAGCGTCCATATAGGCTGGTAGAAATGTCTCTGTGGAACAAGGTATTTGGAGACAATTGCAGTTGAGCCTGAACACAGGGTCCCACATAGACGAATTTGAACTAGACTCACTCTCAGTTCCTCTCTCTGGACCCTTAGGGCATCTCATAAAGCTTCCAGGTTGGTTAGTGACTTCCTTCTGGTGTCTCTTAATATGTTAAACTCTGAAGGACAATTGCCCACCCAAGAACTCTTCCAAGATCATTTTTTAAAGGCATAAACTTATCTTTAGTGATCACTGAATTATTTATTGCTAAAAGCTGACTTGGTGTTTAGCATGATATATATAGACATAGATATATATATGCATATAGATACGTACATGTGTGCACACATTATGGATACATTTATGTGCACAGATACAAAGAAAATTTAAGCCCAGAAGTGGAACTAAGGTTGCCCGGAAGTATGCGGGCCCAAGGGAAGTCTGGAAAGTTTACAGCTACTTCCGGGGAGCCTCAAAACTTCACTAACTTCAAACTGAGTCCCCCAGCCCGGGAGGCCTTCACAAACTTCCCGTTAAGCCCCTCTGTTCCTTCCTCAGAGGCTCTGAACCCACAGCCAGTAAGTGTCAGCCCCTCCCAGTGCGACCCACGCCCAGACTTTCTCTACTTGGGCACTGCTCTCTGGAGCCCTCTGGCGTTAGCTGCTCCACTCTTGCTCTACGTCAGTTGTGAAAGCTCTACATCAGGGGTAAAGTGGTACAGCTTCTGAGGATTCACTCGTGCGACGGACCAGGGCACCAAGAGGCCTCCACATTACCAGAGTGATTCAGACTGGAGGCCCTGGACAGCCCAAAGCACAGGTCTGCAGTCTCCCTGCTGCCCGCAGTGGACATGGCCAGTGGGGAGCAGGACGAAGGTCTCCTGCGGTAAGATCACATCGATCTCAAACCCAACTTGAACAGGAAGAAGAATACAGGTACAAGCTTGGGCTTTTTTGTGTTCTTTTATTGTTTAATTATTGTTCAGCTGTAAACATCAGCTCCAGCAATCACGAAACAGCAAGGAAGGTCCTGAGCCACTGGCAGCCTCTTCAAGCGACTCCTGCCCTACTTTTCCTCAAGGGACAGGACAGACATGGCGTGTCCAGTTCCCAGGACAGCCACCCCTCATACCGAGAGAAGCCCAGGAAGATAGGCATGGGTTACCCACGATCAAGCATGCCTGATCCAGCGCCGGGACCACTTGAAGGGGCCACTTACCTCACTGGGCTCAACGACGGCCACGTTCTCCGAGCCCACTTTCCGCTTCATGCGCGCAGCCATGGTGGCCCCGCCACTGCCCCCGCCCAGCACCAGCACCTCATAGTAGCTCTTGGCTGCAAAGCTAGCTCCCGTGTGCAGCTGGAGAGGGCCGGATTGCTGAGGCCCCAGCCGGAGGAGGCTGGCAAAGAGCCGGGCCCGGGGGCTGCACGCCACGGTAGCCAGCGGGGCCATTGTCAGGCTGGACCAGGCTGGAAAGGAAGAGGCGAGGCTATGAGTACCTGGAAAAGACCGCTGTGGAGGCAAAGGGTGGGGAGCCTGGGGTCGGGCCAGTTCCAGCCTGTCCCCACCATCTCCTTGCAAGGCTGCCCTGCGCTCTGGCTGGGCTCGTTGAGGCCTCCAGAGAGCTGGCAACTGACTAATCTTCCTATCTCCCTCCTCTCACTGCCGGGTGTCTAGGGCATCCCCCACTCTTAAGGTCCTCCCAATGGCTCCTCTCCACCCACCTGTAAAATCTAGTCCACATTCGGCATATCTGGCTGTCCCTCAGGAGCCTCAGCCACATTCCTCAACTCTTTCTTTGGTTTTTCAGTCTCTTACAACAAATATACCAGTTGGTGTGCTGGCACATACCTGTCAACCCCAGCACTGTGGGAGGCTGAGGCAGGAGGTTTATGAATTTGAGCCCAGCCTAGGCAGTTTAGCAACTTAGCAAAACTCTGTCTCAAAATTTAAAACTAAAAATGAATTTGAAAAGGGGCTGGGGATGTATCTCAGTGTTCAATCCCAGGACCAAGAAAGAAAAATAAAGCTCTGTACAAGCCCACAAATGAGACATGTAACACTCCTAGCTGTAAAGGGTACTGGAGACCTTGCTGAAAGAGAAAAGGTCAGGCAGGAAACCCTCCTGCTGCCCCTCCAAGCTTCACTCTTGCTACTCCAGGCCTCCTGCCAGCTCTGGCCGCTAGGGACCTGCAGTTTAATCACAGCACTGGCTACAGACTTGCAACCAAAGCCCCTCCACACCTTTAGCAGCTTTAATCAAATGATTTTTAAAAAGCTATAAAAGGAGCCCCGCCCCACCTGGTGTCATAAAGTCATATTTTATGTAAAAAAAAACCTGCACATGCTGCTGACCAGTCTTTTATTATGTCCAATTCTCCTAAACAGCTTCTCCTTTAGGAGAAGATTTACTTTAGGAAAGATTCACTTTCCCTTTAGCAACACTCATCCCTGGTCTGAGCAGTTAGAGATTTGGCAGGGAGGAAAGGAGGAACCAGAGGCCTCTCCTAGCCTGGCCCTGGTCGAGCTCAAGGACGCAGCAGCCTTGTGGAATCAGAGGGCCCAGACCCAAGACTCAGCCCTATCCGGGTGCCACAGCATCCTGCCTGTTACCAGAGCTTTCACCACTGCCCCAGGAGCCGGTGCTCCATTAAAACACAGTCACCCTCTGGAGAACAAGGCCTCGTGTGACAGGGCAGGGTCTTTCGGGAACTAGGTCGTTCTGTCACCTCCCTGACTGAGAGAGCAGGAAGCTGCACAGAATCCAGAGACAGACAAAGGGGGGAAAGGGTGGCCCTGGAGGAGGGGACATGGTGGGGAGCTAGGGGCAACATGGGTCCAGGTTTTCCTTAGGGTTAACTCTATTCCAGAAGTTAGGTGCCTCAGTGTTTCACATCTGGGGTGACAGGTGTGTGGGAAGCCCACCAGAAGAGGGGCAGGCTCACACATCCTTGCCACAAGCCTACAATCATGTGTAAAAATGAACCTGATGTGACATGGAAGTGTAGCAATTCCTCAAGATGAATGTAATTATTGTGTGGTGCAAACATACACCGATAAAAATAAAGAAATAAAGAAATTCTGTGTGATCCTTCTAGAAAATAACCTTTACCATCCCTTGACCCTGCATTTCCATTTCTAGGAATCTCATCTAAGGAAAGAATGTCTAATACTGAAGAAGAAAAACGATTACAGAAGTGTTTCTCACATATGTTTTCATAACACTATCACAGTTTTGCTAAGTGGTTCGTGGATGTGTCCCAATTACACCGTGGGACAGGAGAAACAACTGCAGGGACAGCTCGGGCCCTGGATGGTTTTCACTGCAATTCACCTAGGATTACTTCAATTTAGTATGGGGGCACAGAGTATTCTAAATGTCAGACTATCAAGAGAAAGTTAAATAAAACATAGGTCACAAGATGACTCATAAAATTATGTTTACAGCACTCCCAGCCCAGAGGAAGAGGCTTCCAGGCCACCATTCCACTGCTCCCAGCACAGAGGAAGAGGCTTCCAGGCTGCCATTCCACTGCTCCCAGCTCAGAGGTAGGGGCCTCTAGGCCACCCTTCCACCATTCCCAGCCCAGAGGAAGTGGCTTCGGGGCTGCCGTACCCCTGGGCCCAGCACAGAGGAGGTGAGCCGCACAGGCACCAACAGCACCACCACCACCACCACCCATGTCTGAAATGAGAAAACACATAAATAAGTCTCAAAACCAGACTTCCAGATCACCTAGACCAACCCCAAAGGGAAATGAGATGGAACACTCTGATACTCAACCACCTGAACCCCCTGAACTGGCAACAAAAGAGGATCTGGAAAAAATGAAATCAGAAATAATTTCTCAGATAACAGCAGAGATTGTGCTCCTAGTGCAAGACATGATTAATAAATCTAGAGAGGAGCTGAGGAACATGATGGAATCCCAACATAGGAAACAAATGGAATCCATAAAACAGATACAAATAGAATTCCAGGACATGAAAAATTCCATTGAAAGTCTACACAGCAGATTGAGCCAATGTGAGGACAGAATTTCAGATATAGAAGATAAGATTACAATTAATGACCAGGAAAAGAAAAATTGCTTCAAAATTATAAGGGAACATGAGAAATCATTCCAACAGCTGCTAGATGATGCAAAGAAGAATAACATAAGACTGATTGGAGTCAATGAAGAAACAGGAGAGTGCAGATGACATAAAAAAACTGTTCACAGAATGGCAGAAAACTTCCCAAGCAGGTGAAAAGAACTTGACATACAGATAAGTGAGGCATATAGGACTCCAAATAGCCTTGATCAAAAAAAATCTACACATAGGCATATAATTGTTAATATTCCAGAAACCCAACAGAAGAACAAAGTTCTACAAGGAGTTAGAGAAAAGACACAAATCACATACAAAGGAAACCGCATCAGAATCACAGCAGACTTCTCAATGCAAACCCTCAAGGCAAGAAGAGCTTGGAGTGATGTATTCCAAGTTCTAAAGGAAAACAACCTCCAACCTAGATTGATGTACCCTGCAAAACTATCTTTCAAAATTGATGGAGAAATAAGATACTTTCATGAGAAAGAGCACCTTAGGAACTTCATGAATACCAAACCAGCACTCCAAAAAATTATAGACAATATCCTAGGAAAAGATGATGAGGATCATAACCCCAGGAAGCACAACAGAATAAATCCATTGGGCATGATAAGAAATTAAATGTAAAGGGGGAGAATCCAAAAAAACGAAAAAGTCATGACAATGATAAGCCAATATGTATCAGTTATAACGATCAATGTTAATGGTCTCAACTCACCAATGAAAAGAAATAGACTGGCAGAATGGGTCAAGAAGCAAGATCCAACAATATGCTGCATACAAGAAACACATAGACTGAAAGTTAAAGGGTGGAAAACAATACTTTATGTGACAGGATCCTGAAGAAAAGCAGGAGTAGCTATCCTCTTTGCAGATCAAGTGGCTTTCCAACCAACACTGATTAAGAGAGGCAAAGAAGGACACTATATCCTTGTAAAGGGAACAATCTGAGAGGAAGTGATGACAATCATAAATATCTATGCACCAAACGCTAGTGCGCCCAACTATATAAAACAAATGCTAACAGACATGAAAAGTCATATATGCACTAATACAATAGTAGTGGGGGACCTCAATGCCCCACTGTCACAAATAGTTAGATCAACTAGACAAAAAATAAGTAATGAAATACTAGAACTCAATTGAACTCTTGAACAAATGAATTTAACAGATGTTTACAGAGTGTTCCACCCCACCAAATCAGAATACACATTCTTCTCAGCTGCACACCAGTTGTTCTCCAAAATAGACCACATACTTGCTCATAGAACATGTTTAAGTGCAATGGAATTGAAGTTATCCCCTGTATACTATCAGACCTTAGTGCGATGAAATTGGAGATCAATAGCAAAAGAAACCTCAAAAACTTAATAAACACATGGAAATTGAACAACACACTTCTGAATAACCAATGGGTAACAGAGGAAATTAAAGAAGAAATCAGACAGTTCCTTCAATTAAATGACAATGACAATACAACATATCAGAATCTATGGGACACAATGAAAGCAATCTTACGAGGGAAATTCATAGCAGTGAACACACATATTGGGGAATGAGAGCAGGCCCAATTAAACAACCTGATGCTGAAGCACAAGATTCTAGAAAAAGAACAGCAGGACAAACACAAAGCTCATACAAGGGAGGAAATTATAAAGATCAGAGCAGAAATCAATGCAATGGAGACTAAGAGAACAATACAAAAAAATCAATGAAGCCAAGAGTTGGTTCATCAAAAGAATAAACAAACATGACAAACCCTTAGCCAACCTTATCAGAAAAAGGAAAGAAGAGACCCAAACCCATGCAATTAGGAATGAAAAGGGTGAAATTACAACAGACCCAGCAGAAATCAAGATCATCAATACCTACTTTGAGAACCTATATGCCAATAAGATGGAAAACACTGAAGAAATGGACAGATTCCTAGATATGTATGAATTACCAAAGTAGAAGGAAGAAGACCTAAAAATTCTAAACAAGCCAATATCAATGAAATTGAAAATGTAATTAAAAACTTACCAACTAAGAAAAGCCCAGGTCCTGATGGCTTCACTGCTAAATTCTTCAAGACATTTAGAGAGGAACTACTGCCACTACTGTTTAAACTCTTCAATGAAATTGAAAGGGAAGCAAGACTCCCAAATTCATTCCTGGAAGCAACCATCACCTTGATCCCCAAAGCAGAAAAAGATCCAACCGAAAAAGAGAACTACCGACCAATCTCATTAATGAACATAGATGCAAAAATCCTTAATAAGATACTGGCAAATAGAATGCAGAAGATCATCAAGAAGATCATACATGCTGACCAAGTGGAATTCATCCCAGAGATGCAGGAATGGTTCAACATATGCAAATCAATCAATGTAATACGCTGTATCAATAGAGCCAAGGACAAAAACCATATGATCATCTCAATAGATGCAGAAAAAGCATTTGACAAAATCCAACATGCATTTATGATAAAAACCCTACAAAAATTGGAATAGGCAGCCTCTACCTCAATCTGATAAAAGGCATCTACGAAAAACCAACAGCCAATATCATACTAAATGGTCAAAAACTGAAATCCTTCACACTAAAATCAGGAACAAGACAAGGATGTCCACTATCACCACTCTTGTTCAATATAGTTTTGGAAATATTAGCCACAGCAATTAGACAAGAGAAAGAAATAAAAGGAATAAAGATAGGAAAGGAAGAAGTCAAACTGTCATTATTTGCAGATGACATGATACTCTATACAGAAGACCCCAAGACACTACCAAGTCTTCTAAACTTAATAACCAAATTCAGTCAAGTAGCTGGATACAAGGTAAACACACAAACATCAATAGCTTTCCTCTACACAAATAATAGACTCTCTGAAAGAGAAATTAGGGAAACAATTCCTTTTGCAGTAGCATCCAAAAAAATGAGATATCTAGGAATCAATCTAACAAAGGAAGCAAAAGACCTCTACACTGAAAACTACAGCACTCTGAAAAAAGAGATCAAAGAGGATACAAGAAAATGGAAAGACATCCCCTGCTCCTGGATAGGAAATATCAACATAGTGAAAATGGCCACACTTCCAAAACTGCTATATAGATTCAATGCAATCCCAATTGAAATCCCAGCAGCATACTTCATGGACCTTGAGAAAACAATTGAAAAATTCATTTGGAATAAGAAGAGACCCAGAATAGCAAAAGCAATTCTACATAACAGAGACATGGCAGGGGGTATCACAACCCCCAACTTGAAACTATACTACAAAGCTACTGCGATAAAAACAGCATGGTATTGGCAAAGAAACAGACCTGAGGACCAGTGGAACAGATTAAAAGACACCAGACACACTCAGCCATCTCATCTTTGATAAAGAAGCCAAACACCCTCACTGGAGGAAAGATAGCTTCTTTAATAAATGGTGCTGGAAAAATTGGGTTTCAACTTGCCAAAGATAAAAACTAGACCTATATCTCTCACCATGTACTAAACTAAAATCAAAATGGATTAAAGATCTAAATATTAAAATAGAAATGCTGAATCAGCTGGAACAGAGGTTAGGTAGAACTCTTGAAGATATTGGTGTAGGAAAAGATTTTATGAACAAAACCTCAGGAAGGGCTGGGGATTTAGGTCAGTGGTTTCACTGCCTGCTGCGCAAGCACAAGGACCTGAGTTTGATTCCCGGTACCAAAAAAAAAAAACCTAAGTTGCCCGTGAACTAGCACAAACAATCAGCAAGTGGGATCTCTTCCTGTTAAAAAGCTTCTTCACAGCAAGAGAAACCACCAGCAGTATGAAGAGACAACCCACAATGTGGGAAAAAAACCTTCACCTGCTGTTCCTCAAAGGTCTACTATCTCTAATCTATAAAGAAATTTTAAAAATCAGACCTCCCAAACTTAAAGACCCAATCCGAAAATGGGCATCTGAAATGAACAGACATTTCTCAGACAAAGAAGTAGAAATGGCAAACAAACATATGAAAAAATGTTCAACATCACTGGTCATTCGAGAGTTGCAAATGAAAACAATGCTGAGATTCCACCTCACCCCAGAAAGAATGGCTACTATCAAGAAATCCACCAATAACAAATGCTGGTGGGGCTGGCGGGAAAGAGAAGCCCTGCTCCACTGCTGGTGGGAGTGTAGACTGGTGCAACCACTGTGGAAATCACTATGGAGATACCTCAAAGAACTAGGACTGGAAGTCCCACTTGACCCAGCTATTCCCCTGCTGGGGATCTTCCCCAAAGAATTAAAAGAATCATACCACAGTGATATATGTGCTCCCATGGTCATAGCAGCACAGTTTGTGATAGCTAAAACTTGGAAATAGCCCAAATCCCCATCAACTGGAGACTGGATAAAGAAAATGTGGTTTTTTTATAAAATGCAGTACTACTCAGCCATAAGAAATGAGAATTTAGAGACATTTATAGCTAAATAGATGCCACCTGCTGCGCAAGTGCAAGGACCCGAGTTTGATCCCTGGTACCAAAAAAAAAAAAAAAACAGAAAAACAGTTGTTTTTTTGTTATAGCTAAATAGATGCACATTGAGGCAATACTCTTAAGGGAAATAAACAGGATGCACACGTGTAAATACCGAATAGTTTCTCTAGTGTGAGAAACTGAAAGTGTAAATAAGGACTAAAAGGTATAATAGATAACGTGAAATAGGAAGAAAAGGGGCAAAGGGGAAGGGAAAGTGGGAGGGGAGGAGAAAGGAAAGAAGGGAATGGAATTAATATGGGAAAATGTAAAATGGAAACAAAGTCTTTGTAAATAGGTCGGGATGGAGGGGTTGAAGAGAGGGCAAGGGAATGGGGAAAAATAAGAACTAAGAGATTATGTAAAGGTGCAAATTTCCAGTGATGAATGTCATTATATTCTATACCTAATATGTACCAAGAAAATAAAAAAAAATAAAATTATGTTTACAAGGGCCAGGGATTTAGTTCAGTGGTTCTGCTGCCTGTCTCAAAAGAGCAAAGTACCAACTTCGATCCCCGGTACCAAAAAAAATAATAATAATAACAGTATGTTCAAAAAGATTATAAAGAAGGTTTATGATCAGGATAAAAATGGATACACAATATTACATTAGATCACACTATACTACACAGTATTATTCCAACTATGTATGAAAAAATCCAGTGTCTAAAAAAAAAGAAGCTAGGTGTAATGAGGTGACACACACCTTTAATCCCAGCACTCTGGGAGACTGAAGCAGCAAGATCACAAGTACAAGCTCAGCCTGGAAAACTGAGCAACTGAGCAACTGTCTCAAAGGAAAGCTAAAAGGGTTGGGAATGTAACTCAGTCTGAAGACCCCAGGGTTCAATCCCCAGTACTGAAAAAAAAAAAAAATAGCCAAATATCAACGCTGGGTAAGTGGTTCTCTGGATTTAGAATAATGGGTGGTTTTGATTTCCTCAGATTGTCTGTATTGTATAGAAGTTTCTACTCTATATCTGTATTTATGATAATAAATCATATTAGGGCCCACTTATAAGCATTTAATTTGTTAGTGGTCTACCAGTAGCCTCTCCACTTCACAGATGACAAAATTGAGGCAGGTGGCACTTAGGGTCTCCTTCAGGGTCAGAGAGCTCCCCACAAGTGGCAGACTGTGATCTGAACCCAGGCCCTTTGGATCAGAACTCTACTTTAGACCACCTTACTATACTATTTCTGGGATGTCTAAGACAATTATGCATCAACAGTGTTATGGTTTGATTTTTTTTTTTAACAGTACTAGAGATTGAACCGAGGACCTTTGTACTGAGCTACATCCGCAGCCCTTTTTGTTTTTGTATTTTATTTTTTATTTTCATTTTGAGATAGGGTCTCATTAAGAGCTTAAATTCCCTAGGCTAGGTTCAAATTTGCAATCCTCCTGCCTCAGCCTCCCAGAGTGCTGAGATCACTCTGTGCCCTTCTATGGCTTGACCTTAAATGACCTCCAAAGATCCATGGGGTCACTTGCCTATGGTGCTATTGGAAGGTGTGGAACCTTTAAGAGGCAGGGCCTAGTGGAAGGAAGTTAGGTCATTGGAGGTGTGGCCTTGAAGGAGATATTGAAGCCATGCCCCTTCCTTTTGCTGTCAGCCACCATGAGGTAAACAGGCCTCCTCCTCCACACACTTTGGCCATGATGTCCTATGCTGCCACAGAGCCAACTACCATGGACTAAAATCTCTGAAACCATAAGCCAGAATAAATCTTTCTTCCTTTAAATCATTTATCTAACACAAACAACAGGAAGCTAACACAAACAACAAACCAATGCTTCTGTGATAATATTATATGGAAACAAAAAAAATATTTTCCACAAAAAGGAAACCATTTCTCATAATACTGGCACCTAAATATTAGTAATGGTTTCGATATAACTACAAAGAATTTTTCCCCTTCTTTGTGTGTACTTTTCTTTAATAAGTGCTACATTTTAGATTTTTTAAGTTACTTAGATTTTATCTTTAGAGTGAAGGGAGTTGAGGGGTTGGGATACTGCTGTTTGGTGAGGGATAAAGAAGATACGTTTTGGTGAAGGCACAATTGTCACACACTGCCTTGTAGAGAGCCCCATGTCCAGGTGATAGAATGACAGCACCTTCACTTGGTAGAAAAGCAAAACCATTTCCCATGGTCCTGACACTGCATCCCAGCCCCAGGGAAAGGATGTTTTGTTTTTCTTTACTTTGCTTTGTTTGCTTTGCTTTGTTTTATTTTAAAAAATAGAGGCGAGGAGGGATCTGGGAAGAGGCCTGGCTGAAATTCTGGTCCCCAGCTGCTCTGGCTGAGGTTATTTGACTTCAGCTCTTCTCTTGAAAATTGTGCAAGCACTTCCCTCACCCAGCCATAAAAGCTATTTCTGGTTATTTCAGCAGCTACCCATATCCTGTTTGTGAACTCAGTATTTAGAAACACAAAGACCTCTGAACTGCTCTTATCAACTTCAATTTCAAAACCACAAATGTGTTAGTGCAAATGTCCCAAGTTTCAAAACACCCAAAAATCTCAATAAGTGTCTCATCCTAACAGTAGAACAACATCCAAAAATCCAGATCAGAAAATCCAGGAACATCGCCCAACACTGCCCGCAGAGAGGGCAGGCATGATACGATGTCACAGACGAGAACCAGTCCAGGCCACAGTGCATGGCCACAACTTTTAACATCTAATCTTGGAACTGGCATAATCTTAAAATACCTTTGGTCTTTATTCTCATCCCTAGAAATTTCCTGACTGTATGCTATGGAGCTAACTCAGGGTGGGACACCAGACAGCCTCTGAATGAGCTGGCCACCAGAAAAAACAAACCTGACTGTGCTGGCTGGGTTGGAATTTTGAGCCCTAACTCCAACCTCCAAGAGGGAAAGGAGACTAGACTGAGATCTATTAAAACTCTCGGTTGGCCCAGGGATTTAGCTCAGTGGTTTCGCCACCTGCTACACAAGCCCAAAGACCCCAGTTCGATCCCCGGTACCAAAAAAAAAAAAAACTCTCAGTGGACAAATGAGATTCTAAGAACTTCAACACCAAGGTGCTGTGAAAGGAGCTCCCAGAGAGCCCAAGAAGTTCTGTGCCCCATACCTTCCCTCTGGCCATTTATCCTTCACAATAGACCTGCAAACATAAGTAAGCATTTTCCCGAGTTCTGTGAGTAGCTACAGCAATCATGAATCCTGAGGGGGATCATGGGAAACCCAGAATTTGTGTCGGCCAAATACAAGTGGGGCTCACCTGGGTCCTCACTGTGGCTGGTGTAGGAAGTGGGCATGGTCGTGTAGTGTAGGACAACCTCAAACCCTGGAGGACCTCACTCACCCCTAGAGTCAATGTCAAAACTGAACCGAACTATTAGACATGCAGCTGGTATCAGAGAACTAGTTGGTGTTTGGGGGAAAAAATTAGGACACTTGGTGTTAAAAGCAGAATCCTAAAACATCACTCAGGAACTAACAGGAATTTCTGACATTTACCTAAACCAAGTTTATAGCGACCAGAAAAACAGATTTGTGGAGGGCCGGGGATTTAGCTCAGTGGTTCTGCTGCCTGCCTCGAAAGCACAAGGTCCCAAGTTTGACCCCTGGTACCAAAAAAACAAAAACAGATTTATGGAAGTGACAACCACACAATCTTAACTAGAAGGCAGAAAAGGAAGCCAAACTTGATCCTGAAGTCAGCAGAGAAGAAATAAAAACTCAGTCAACAAAATAAGGACAGAGCATGAATCTAATAGGACTTCTTAACCTCCTCAGAAGTTAGCCTGAAATGTGTATACTTGTTAAAGAAATAAGAATGAACTACCAGTGACACCAAGGATGCAACCACTTTATCTCTACATTCTTATGATGTGAAACACACTTTAAAAAATCAATAAATAAGGCAAATTTAGTTTTCATTTAACAAGTGGCAGGTGCAATGTATTTTATAATTAAATAATGTCATGCTCTGAAGTTATATAAAAATCCCCCAATTAATCCTAAATCCATTGAGTGCCTCCTTCACCGGATCAAAATAAATACTTTGAGGGCTGGGGATTTAGCTCAGTGGTTTCGCCGCCTGCTGCGCAAGCACAAGAACCCACATTCGATCCCCAGTACCAAAAAAAAAAACTTTGATATATCAATAGTCTAACTGTAGAAGTAAAAATCCCTGCTCATTAAAAGCTAAGGCAGCTGCCTGGGCCCCTCCTCCTACGTCACATACTGGCTGCAGACCCTTCCACGGCCGGCCCTTCTGGGCCCAGCTTAAAGGACTGTATGTGTCCAAAGCTCCCGAACCTTATACAGTGCGACCTTCCACTCTGGCCTGTGAGCAGCTTGGATACCTGCTTCTGTTCAGACAGAGCAGGCATCTCAGTAAGCTTATCCAGAGCACCTTAACAAAGATCCCCCAGGCCAGTGAGCTGGTAGCCACCCCTTCGGCTCTCTGTGCATCTGAGGAAAGAGTGTGTGGTTCTTTGCATGGCTCATTTCACTTGGGTTTCAATAACCTTAGGGCTGATGTGTTTAACAGATCACCTTTAGATCACTTCCAAAATCAAACAGGAAAACAGCCACCAGCTGTTTTACCACCCACCCTGTGATCCCACCAGACCTGGGCCAAGCTTACTCCGAGCTGTCAGTGGTGACCCCGTGCTCTGAACCCCGTGGGGCTCTGAGGCCCAAGTCAGCCCAGGCTCCTGCGTGAAGACCAGGTAGGGAGACTACAAAACAGCTTCTCCTCACAGCCTCCCTCCAAGCCCATAGCCTTCTGGTCTCCTTCATTAAATCAGCCCTAAGGTTTTCATTAGTTACTCATAACTCTCAGCCAAATTATTCCAAAATAGGATTTGATAGAAAACCGGGGAGAAAGTGTCATCATAATAGTAGCTAAAGCTGATTGCTTCCTAGGTGTAGTGTCTCTGTCTCAGACTCTCACAACACCATAAATAGTATCCTCATTTTACAGAAAAGAAAAGTGAAGCTCAGAGTCAGTGACAGAAGTTGCCTAAGGTCACAGCTCTCCTACAAATGTGTCCCCCCGTATTCAAGCATTGGAAGCTTAACTCTCAGTCCAACGGTGTTGAGGGACAGGACTCTCAGGAGAGGTGCTGTACTCATCAATGGATTAGTCCATTGATGAGTTCATGGCTGAATGCGCTATTTGGAGGTGGGGTCTGGTTGGAGTTGGGTCACTAGGCATGTGACCTAGAAGGGTGTGTGATTGCCCTCAGCCCCTCTCTTCTCTGTCGGCTTCCTGGCTGCCATGAGGTGAGCAGCTTTCCTCTGCCAGGCCCTTCCACCATGATGTTTCTGTCTTGGAGCCAGCCAGCCATAGACTGAACCCCCTGAACCATAAGCTAAATTAAACCTCTCCTCTTTTAAATTGTGGGTGCCAGGGAGTATGTCCCAGCAACAGGAGAACTGACTAATACACCTGCCCTCCTGGAGTGTGTGAGAACTCCCTGTACCCACAGGGGCCTGTACAAGACAGGAACCCTGAAGCATAAACTGTATTTGCTTTTGTGTAAATCCATCTCTAGGATCTACAGCATCTTCTAAGGCCCTCAGCCCACCCACTACTCTGGGACCTGCTGAGTTAGGAAGTCCCCTCCTAACACCACTTTTGCACTTTGCTGGGCTCCTTCCCACACCTCCCACCTCCTCCCTACCCAGCATGGCTTCTTTGAACAATGTGAAAGTAGATCATGATCCCTAACATGCTATCACTGCTGTATTCCAGACTCCTGTGTTCTGGGCACCAGGCCTACAAGGTAGGTTTATTTTTTATCAGGAAAATGTAGGGCTGAGGAAAATGGATTATAGATAGACTTGGGGCCACACAACCAATAAAGGACAAAATCAGGATTCAACTGGAGAGGGTAGAAAGGAATGAGGGAGGGAAGCAGAACAAACACCATCACTTTCCCTATTCTATGCCAGACACTTCTGGGAACTGACTCATGCAAGTATGGAGGCTGACAAAGTCCCAAGGTTTTACAGTCAACCAGCTGCAGGCCTAGGAGAGCCGATGGCATAGCTCAAGTCCAAAGTTCAGGCAATAACAGCAGAAAAGCCAAGGTTTCAGTTGAGTATCAAGGCAATGTCTCAGCTCAAGACATTCAGGCAGAAAGAATTCTCTCTTATTCATGGGAGTATCAGGCTTTTCGTTGCTCTCAGGCCTTGGCCTGATTGCATGAGGCCACTCACACTGGGAAGGGCAACCTGCTTTAGGCAGTCTCCCCCACCTCGTGTTCATTTCATCCATAACCACCCTCACAGACACACCCAGAATACCATTCGGCCAAATCCCTGGGCACCCTATGGCCCAATCAAGTTGACAGAGAAAAACAGCCACCACACCCTCTGACTCAAACCTCCAACGAGCAGGTCTAAATGTGGAAGGCTATCAGAAAGGAAGCTGTGAACTGCCACTGGATTAGCACTACTTGGGTTCCAAAAAAACAGCAAACATTACCCCACCAACATGATGGCTCCTTTACAGAATTTCATTTTCTTCTTTGTTTAAATAAGAGTCCCACTGTGCAGTCCAGGCCAGCCTTGAACTCGCTGTGAAGCCCAGGTTGTCCGCAAAACTTGAAATTCTCCTGACTCAGCAGCCCCTCCAGTGCTGGGACTATAGGTGTGTACCACTGCACCTGGAAGAATCTCACCTGCATCTGGTGCACATTCAGACACTGTGTGCAGCAATATTCACGGCACTTATCCATGGTGCTGTGTTGGACACATCCCAAAGTCAGGAAGAAAACTAGCTTTTCCTCTTCCTGGAGATATTTTGAATCCTATTAATTTAATCAAGCTTTTTTTTCCTCTGTAGTCATGATGGTTTGACAGTTGGAGTTCCAGAGGCACTGCCCCTCCCAGGTCTGGCTAACTCCTGGGGAGAGTAAAGGACTTCCTGAGACCCCACCTTTGATTTATAAACCAGCCAACACAGAGCCCATACTCTAACCTGACTCCTCTGCTGGGCTTTTGCATCCTCTGCCTCAAAGGCCAGGACCGGGCATCAGACAAGCAGGAGCAGCCTCGGCACTCAGAAGCCACTAGAATTATTCCAACTGGCCAATCCCAAACCTGGCCAGCCCTTTCCCCTGCCTCACAGAAGCTACAATACTGGCTTTGACCCATGTCTCTCATTCACAATTCCCACCTCCTGACCCACCCAGCTGCATCCCTATGGGACCCTACGTGGTGTGTTGAGCCTGTCTCTAGGGAGCTGTGACCAAAACTGTCTTCCTCCATGGCAGTCGTCTCCTGATCGGCTAGCCTTGCCATGCCTGATGAAAACAAATCTGGGAGCATTTTAATACACCTACATTAAAATGCACACGCCAACTGTTCAGTCAGATAGAAGATTTCACATGTTTAACAAATTTTTGCTCTGCTTCTTCTCCTTACATATCTGCTGAACTGTCAGGTGGCATTTAAAAAGCAATTTAATTACGTACTACTGAAGAATGCTGTAATTATGTGGATGATTGGGCCAAATTTTTGCAACTAAATAACATAGCTGTTTGATTTTTTAATGCAGTAATTGCTATGAAAGAATATGGCACTAGCTCTTTCCTTGTCATACTCTATCATCTGCTCTGTTGGAATCTGAGATATCTTCTCTGCCAAGGGAAATCTTCACATCTTTTTTATCCACTTAACCCTGGTAAAGAAGTGGCATCTGACAGACCTACTCAGAAAGGTGTTCAGAAATGAATGTTTGCAGCTGGTGGCCCAAGCCTGTAATCCCAGCACTGGGGAGGCTAAGGCAGAAGGACTGCCATGAGTTCGAGGCCGGCCTGAACTACATAGTGAGACCCTGTCTCAAAAAAAAAAAGGGAACTTAAAATCAGCAAACACAATCTAAACTATATTTTTACTTACAGAATTTATTTCCTGCACAAAGGCAGACAAATTAAGTAACATTTAACTATGCCGAATGTGTAAGTATCTCTGTGAAGGAATAGAATTACATGAAACAGCATGGTCACAACTGTGCTGCTATTTAAGAACCTTTCTGAGCTACTCACTGAGTATCAGGAAGGACCGGTGCAAACAGATGGCAGCATCCTCGTCCTAGTCCTGTTCCCACCCTGAGCTGTTTCAGCTGCAGGTGACAGGAAGGGCAACAGAATTCACACCTCCCAACACTATATATACCGATGATATGCACCCAGGAGAAAGTGAGCCAACTTCTAGGGGAATGTTTTCCTTTTTAATGTTAGAAGGTCTCATTTTTGTAAAAAATGTTGAGACAGGGTCTCGCTATGTCGCCCAAGCTTGCCTAGAACTCACAGCAGTCTTCCTGCCTCAGTCTCCTCAGTGCTAGGATTACAGGCATGCACCACCACAGCCGGGCTAATTTAAATTTTGGAGTGTTAACAGTAAGTCATTAAAATCGTAAAAGAAAGTTAAAGTACACATTTATGTCAACTCTGAGTAAGATAAAAACTTCTTAAGGGTAAGACTAAAGGCATAAATCAGAAAGCAAAAAAATCAATGATTGGAATATGTAAATTTTTTTTTTCACTTTTTAGCTACTTTTGCATTTTCCCCTTCTCCCATACCAGCCACACCCTCTTGGCCAGGCTCAGCCCCTCAGAGCCCAAGCACATCCCTGGATTCCTCTCCCTTGGCTTCTGGCTGATCAGCAAGCGGGAGGCACTGCAGGAGCTCAGAGGGAAAGTGGCCACTAGGGTATTCCCTCCCCGCTCATCCCTGCTTCAGGCCGTGTTTGGAATTGGACTGAGGCTGGAAGAAAGTTGAGAAGCAAGAGAGGAAATGTGAAGGTTGCCTCTAGTACACTGTAAAATATGAATGCTAACAACTATGTGAGTGAAGATTCAGAAAGAGGTAGGAGAAAACCTAATTCACCTTGAGGAGACCTAACTCCCCACGAACGGACAATTAGGAGAAACAGGGACATCCCCATTTCAGAGGGATCAGAATGAAACGCAAAACATATTATTGGACAGTGGAGATTATGGGACAGAAAGATTAATAGGACTAAGGGCTGGGGATTTAGCTCAGCAGCACAGTGCCTGCCTGGCCAGGGCAAGGCCCTGAGTTCAATTCCCAGTACCAAAAAAAAAATGAAATCAGATTAATAGGTCTCCAGTTAGATGGAAAATGCTTTTGTGAAAGATGAATGTGAACATGTAGCCCAAGAGATCTCCAAGCAGTGTTGAAGGTGCAGTTGATTTCTTCTTGCTGCTTCAAGTAAAATGTTAGAGAAAAGAAATAAACTGAAGGAATAACCGTTAAAAATAAAATAGAAGGGCCAGGGATTTAGCTCAGTGGTTCTGCCACCCGCCTCGCAAGCACAAGGTCCAGAGTTCGATCCCCAATACCAAAAATAAATTAATTAATTAAATTAAATAGAAGTACTCCACTGCAAACATAGGCCAAATCTCGTGACAAAGCATTGGTGTTCCAGAGAGCAGAGTTAGAACCATAGAGAATTACCACCAGGCTGTAAAACTTAAAACTTGTCCAGCTGGATTTTGAAACCTCTTGGTACTGGTGGCTTCTTTTTCCCTCCCCTTTCCTACCAGAATGTCTATACTGTCTATCCTGCTCCCATTCTAACATTGTAACCTAGAAGCAGATGACTTTTTTTAAAATTTCATAGGTCCACTTCAGAAGGAAGGACTTGTGTCCCAGGATAGACCATGCCCAGAGCCTCACTCACATAGGACTTAGATTATTCAGATGATGAAATCAAAACCTTCAAGTTAAGACTTAGATTAGAATTTGGACAACAGACGATGCTCTCTATAAGGAGTTCAGTCTTTGGGAGAACACAGAGTGGCATGAACATATTTTGCCTGTCAAATAAGTATGAATCTTTGGAATCCAGAGTAGAGACAGTGACAGGCAGAATAACAATCACCTCAAAGATGTTCTAAAGCTGTCATGTGGCAAACGAGATTTTGTCTATGTGGTTGATTAAGGACCTTAACACAGAGAAAGTAGCTCAGATTATCCAAGTGACCCCAATCAACTAGGTTCTTAAAAGTGGAGAACGCTTCCCACTGTGGTCAGAGGGAAGCCATGGGAGAATGATCAGAAAGATGAAACATTGCTGGCTTTGAAAACGGAGGAAGAGGACACTGAACTAAAGAAGCAGGCAGCTCCCAAAAGCCAGAACAGGCTAAGAAACAGATTCCCCTTTCGAACTTGCAGGAGGTACATGGCCCTGTCAGCACCTTGACTTTAGCCTACTTTAGGACCTGTGCTGAGATTTCAAACTACAGAGGTGTGAGATAATTCAGTATACTGTTGGGCTGGGCGGGGGCTCAGTGGTGGAGTGCTTGCTGAAAAAACAAAACAAAAATGTACTGTTAAGCCACAGGGGACCTAAGTGACATTATCACCTTATTTAATCTCCATAACAATCCCATGAAGTAGGTACTGTTATTCCCCTTTACCAACACTGATGCTGAGGTTCGGAGAAGCTAAATGGTCATTGAATCTAAGAGCTAGAATATAAACCTAGATTTTGGAAGTCAAGCTCAATATTCTTTCTACCAGTCCAGTGATAAGTAGATGCTGGAAAATAAAGGACCCCATTTCTTGGTGATGATTCCTGAAAAAGTGGCCCAAAACTCAGTATTATACACCTGGTAGACTGCGGATGTTTTCTGCCTGTACCAACCATCTGGGACACCCCAGAGAATGCCAAGCAGAACCAGGCACAGGCCAAGGGTGTAGTTCGATGGCAGAGTCCTTGCCTAGCATGTGCCCTGAGTTCAATCCTCAGCATGGCAAAAGGGAGAGGGTAGGGACAAGTACTCCACAAGCATTCACAGTAATAAAAGAGACCAGAACCTAGAACAAGAGTCTGAGAAAATGGCCGGGTGTGGTGGCACATGCTTGTAATCCCAGCACTTGAGAGGCTGAGGCAGGAGAATCACTGAGAGTTTGAGTCCAGCCTGAACTACATAGTGAGAACCTGTTTCAAAAAAAAAAGAGTCTGAGAAAACAAAAGTTTCAATCTCTCTGGGAAAGTAGATGCATCAAAATATCAACGAACAACTGAAAGACTTCAAGAAAGTTTCAAGAAAGATAAGGAAGCTAATAAGATTTGTAGAACCACTGTGAGGTGGGAGACAAGAGAAGCTAGGACCTGGCTGAAGAAACTGGAAAGAACGTTTCCAGATGGTACAATCACTGGGGAGGGAGAGAGAACTGACCTGTATTCCATTCCACTAGAATGTAGGCTTTGCTATCCCTGTACCTAGCATACCACCTGATAACAAGAAGACTCTCAAGAACATTTGCTGAAAAGAATGAATTAACCAATGGGTGGATTTATTCAATATACTCATATGTCAGACATACATCTGGTGGATAAGGTGGCTGAGGACACAGCGTCATGTTTTCATGAGCCTGCCTTTCCACTGGATGGGGCTCGACAGCAGCATTCACTGCATTTTTGATCACACCTCATAAAGACACTTATGAAAGAGGACTTCCAGAATGCTTCGGAAAGTGCCAAGAACGATAGGATAAATGCATTCAAAGCGAGGAGTATGCTGAGATTAATGGCGATGCATCTTGTACTGTAATAATTTTTTTTAATTTAAACATTCACTGTATTTCTTGATCACCTCTAGGATAAACATGAACTCCACAGACACTTATAAGCTGTGTATCCACTGGCCTCTTTGTCTTCCGGTTTCCGGTTGGGTCCATGGGAGAGAGTGAGGTCAGGACACGTTCCCCAGCCCTCAGCCCTCTCATTGGCTCAGATGGATCCCGGCAACGTTCCTCACCTGAGGGCCGGACTTCCGGTCGGCTGCCTTCTGCCCAGCTGTTGTACTAACCACTCCTTCTATTTGCATCTTCAGGTCCCAAACCAATGTAACCGCTTCAGCGCCCGGGGCCCCTCTAAGCCGGCCTACATCTTTGTGAGCAGTTACTTCCGCAACCTCTCCTGGAGTGGGCCAGCTGCTTCCCAGACACCCTGCCTGACACCGGTCCGCCTGTGTGGCTGTGAGCTTATGATCCTGCCAAGGGCCGGGAGAGCCCTGCCGGTCGCAGTGGGGGGCCCAGGGCTTGGGCAGTGGCACTGAGTGCCACCGAGACGAAGAGATCGAAAGGAGTATCTTAGCCAGATTGTACAGGGCCGTGCTGAGGAAAGAAGGCTTAGCACCGCAAAACAAGGTTCCAGGAAGCGACAGAACAAAGAAGCAGCTTGGGGAAGATGCTTCTAGCGTTGAAGAAATTAATCGGGAGGAGAAACAGAGCCAGTGCTGCAGTCCACAGTCAGTTTGGTGTTTGTTGGCAGCGGTGAGTGTGACAGATTCAGGTGTCAGGGTTAGGAGGACGAATAAGGATTCAGACAAAAAAGGGGCTGCGGAAAGGGAGGGCAGGGAATGAGGAAAAAAATAAGACCCAAGAGGCCGGGGATTTAGCTCAGTGGTTCCGCCGCCTGCCTCGAAAGCGCAAGGACCCGAGTTCCATCTCAGGTACCAAAATAAAAAAAATAAATAAGACCCAAGATAGATTACGCAAAGGTACAGATTTCCAATGATGAATGTCATTATATTGTATACCTAAAGTGTACCAATGAAATTAATTTTAAAAAGTAAAAATAAAAGTGGATAATTCATCATTAAATAGTTTTATGCTTCTAAAATTAAAAACTAGAGGCCAGGAAAGGAGGACCAATGGGTGAGGAGGAGGAAGGGCCTCGGGGTGTAGACAAGGCAGCTTCAGAGAAAGCAATTCTGAGAGCAGAAACAGGGACATGAAGGCCAGCTTGGGTAGCTTTGCACAGCCGGGTGTGAGGTTTTCGAGGCAGAATCACTTGGAATAGGAGTGACCCAACTGTGCCAAAGGGAAGGCAGCCTCGGGCAGGTGCAGCCCAAGAAGAGGGAGAGATAAAATCAGGTAGGCCTGAGTTACCTACATTCAGAGCACTTACACCTATAGGCCAGGACCTAGAGCATCACAATCCCACTAGGGCTGCAGAACAGCAACCTGCTGGCCAGACCTGTAGTCCAGGTGCGCTTTGCTAGGCTTGCTCAAAGTTCTCCCTTCACTTTCTTTCTTTGCTTTGTTTTCTTCCATTTTGAATCAGTTGCCAACATAAAAAATTCTGGATATATCATGGAAACATTCCACACTGACATCCTGACACTCAGACACACTGGGCTGCCACTGAGTCACCCTGGCCCCTCCACCCTGAGCAAGGCTGCAGTTTGCCCAGCCCTGCCCGTCCGAGTGACACCCGTTCCCCCTTCAGCCTGCTGTACTGTGAGCTGCGGGAGATCCCTGCTGACACATGGAGAGTCTTCGGCTGTCCTTAATGGGACTCACTTAGAGCCAAGGGGATGAAATGGAGAAATCTGGTTGAGTTTGGCATTTTTAGGCGATTATTATGTGCCAGGCAATGTGCTAGGCCTCGAAGGGACAGTGATAAATAAGTCTAATGGGGAAGAACAGGAATCCGAAGACCCACGAAGTGACTGTTTCGGAAATGCAGGCTGGACGTAGGCAACGAAATAAAAGTGAATGTGAGACACATGTTGGAGGGATTCTTGCAACAATTACCCACACGGATAAAGAAGGAAGCCTGTGAACTACAACATTACAGACGCTTGTTCGGGTAGGTATGACGAAGGGAGGACACAAGCAGCTGGATCACTGGAAGGGCAGGAAAGGTCCAAAGTACGGTGAGAGGGAGAGAAACTGGAAGGGATTATGTGGGGTACGGCTTCCTCTTACCTCACCTCCTGAGTGACAGCAGCACACCCGCGCCTCGCCTGTGTGTTCAGGAACTATGCTGTTAGCAAACAGACAAAACCTGGAGCAACTGTCACCTAGCCCAGCAAAGCCATGCAGGAGACTGGGGGCTGTTATCAATTCAAACTCTCACTTAAATATTAAGCTATGAAGCAAGGGCTCCAATAGTGAGCCTGGACAAAGGCAACCAGGAAATAAGAACACAAGTGTGACACTCTGCTCCAGGTTTGGGGCCACCCTGGGATTCTTCAGTTCTCTAACTCTTGGTAGCAGACTGTAAGAATTTTCTTTAAAGAAAATACTGATTAAGGGCCGGGTTTTTAGCTCAGTGGTTCTGCCACCTGCCTTGCAAGCGTCCCTGGTACCAAAAAAAAAAAGTTACTGATTAAGAGCTATACTACAGTGATCCATGCACACCCATATTTATAGCAGCATAACTCATAATAACTAAATCTTGGTAGCAACCCATATGTCCATCAGTAGATGAATGGATAAGGAAAATGTGGTATTTACATACAAGGGAGTACTACTCTGCCATAAAGAAGGATACATTTGAGTCATTTGTAGAAATGCAGATGCATCTTGAGACCAACATGTTAAGTGAAACAAACTTAAATATTGCATAATTTCTTTTATATGAAAAACCTAAAATATAAATAACTTAAACAGCTAAAAAAAGAAAGATGGCTAGACAATGGAAAATAGGGAGCTAGGGCTTCCATAAATGAAAAGAGAATCTTGAGATGGGGAGAGAGGAATAAAAAAGAAGATACATTATGTACATGTATCTACTCCCCACAATGAATGTCATCAATGTGTACAACAAACATGTACTAATAAAAAAATAAGTTTACAAAAAATTTTAAGAAATACTAATGAGGACTTTACCATGAAGCAGCAGCCCCTTTGAGGCTTAGAAACTACCCACAAGTTTCCCTAGCCCAGCGGTGGAGGAACTACAGCACAGGTGCCACAGCCAGCTGTCTGTATCACTGAAAGCTCTACAAGGTTCGCCATCACTGCCCTACCCTACACTTAATAGTATTTTACAATCAGATAAAGCATTACAATGGGAAGACTGACAATTTCATTAAACCAATACAACTGCCAAGCAGAAAACAAAAGTTATATTTACATAGAGAAAACACGTTCAGGCTCCAAACGAGGGGGACAAATAAGTCACTGAATTGGGTTATTTTAATCGGAAGTTAAGGGTTTCCCTGACCTCTCACACCCCAGGGCATGAAGGAGCTCGACTTTGCTCCCGTCCACCACCACGCCCAACTGTCTCCTCTCCAGGGTGTTTCTGGTTTCCCTTTAACATCTGCATCTGCCCAGGTGTGCATCAGGGAGGCCGGATGTGGGGTTAATCTCCCCACATACAGCAGGGATCCACTTAAGCCTTGGCTTCCGGGCTCTGTTAATGACCACAATAAAATCAAGCACTCGCTTTCCCTCAGTCGCCCACTCGAGGAGCTCAGCAGGGCAGAGTGGCCCTGTGAATGGGCACCGCCCATTTCTCAGGCAGAACGAACCCTGGGATGCTGTGGGTGAGGTCCCCACAGAAGAGACTCTGCCACGACAAGCCACACCTCTGTTGCTTGAACATGCTGGGAGACACTAAGTTCAACCCTTTGATGGTGAGGACAGGGCAAGGTGTGCACAAGGTACTGGGTGTGTCAGATCCCCCAGAGCTCACCCTTTGCCTCTGTCCACTTAGATGACACAGCTACTTGCTCCAGATGAAGCTGTGACTGAGGTGTGTCAGGCATCAGGAGACCCGAGGCCACCGCCCAGGTAGTGCCGGGGAGGCGCCTCCTTAACTGCTCTGGGCCATGCTTTCTTCACCAATGGGAAAGGGTTGGGCTGGTGGCTTCAAAAGTCCCTTTCTACTCTAAAACTGTGCGCCTCTTAATGAGGAGAAGGGAGGGCTGGGGATTTAACTCATTGGTGTGGCTGCCTGCCTCGCAAGTGCAAGGTTCCAAGTTCAATCCCTGGTACCAGAAAAAAAAAAAAGAAAGAAAAAAAGGAAACAGAGGTTCACAAGCAGGCGATCAAATGGACATACTTGTTCTGCTAACTCCACGGACTGATCAGAACTTTTTATAGCAACACAATGCTGGATTTAGAACCAGCCCTGCAGCATAATCAGAAGGGAAACTGCACCTCCCCTACTCTATGCCAAAGTCCCAAGCCTGCTCCATTACCTGCTACGATTCACTGGACAGCTGCCGTGGGTGGGAGCATGACCCCAGGCAAAATGAAAGCTCCTGGAAAAACGCATCTGTGGAAGCTGCGCTATGTACCAGGCACTGTGATACACACTTTCCATAATTTCTCACAACAACCTGAGAGGGGGAGTATTAACCCCATTTGCTCAGTGACGAAATGGAGGTTGTGGACCATGTGCAGGTCACCTAACCACACTGAGTCCATTTCCTGAGTGTGAAACAAGTAGATGTCTCAACTTGACTTGCAAAACCCTTCTTCCTCGATTCAAAACCAGCTCAGATTTGACCGCCTAGACTTTGAAAGCTCCGTGACGGCCCTCCAAACTCCGATGCCAAGAGAATGGAATGGCCTCTCCTCCTGCTCCGGTATCGGCTCTTGCTCACAGAAGCACAATATCCCATTTCCAAGACCTTGCACTTCCCTGGGGAGCTTTCACAATCTATAATCGCAACACTGGGGCTGTGCCAACACTTTGTTCTGCTATGAAGACATCATGGGCTGCCTTCGAACAAACAGCCGTGGACACAGAGTGAAATCGCCACAAGTCAGGGGTTGTTCCCAGGGTGGACACAGTATTTCTTCTCTGTTGGTGCAGACGGGGCTGAAGCTGCTGGTTGCCAGATGGACAGAACCAAAGCTCCCTGAGGCTTAAGCTAAAGCCAAAACTTGGAAATTCGTCGTGATTAGAAGGGGGCTTCCTTCTGGTACTCAAGGACGCTCATTAACACTGGCACCCCAGCACCAACATGCACTTAGAAAGCACCTATTGCATGAGACCCCACAGCCCCAGTAACCCACAGAAGGCCACAGTGAGAATCCTGAAGGTGAAGAAGACTTTGGTGACCTCAGACAGGACCCAGGGACCATTCAGAAATGTTCAAGAGTGAGGCGGCATCAGGACTGGTTTCTCCTGAGGCCTTTCTCTTGGCTCGCATATGGGCAGCTTCTTGCTACATCCTCACACAGCCTTTCCTAGATACACACATCACCCGTCGCTTCCTCTTCTCTTAAAAGCCCCAAACCCAGTGGACTGCGGTCCCACTCCAGTAACCTAACAACTTCACTACTTCTCTGTAACCCTAAAACAGTCACACCCTAAGACACTGCAGGAGTCTTAGGATTTCAACATCAGAATGGGAGGGGGAGCCATTTGGTCCATGGGATAGCATCTGCCCTTCCCAAATGCATGGTTCTAAATTTCCTGTTCTTTACAGTCCCCACCTCTTGCACAAAGCACATCAGAAAGATGGTGGCTGGATCCATTTTTATTATTATTACCATATTTATTAGATTGCATAGACTTTTAAAGCTAGTAATTAAGAAGTAACTAGTTGGCTTCAGGCCTTGTCTGGGCAGGTTTTAGTAAACTACCTACCCTGCTCCTGTTTACCACAACTCCAGAATCAGAGTTCTGCAGTGGGTATGGGAGTAGAGAAAGGTGAAAAGAGAAAGAGGAATGTACACATAGGCCCAGAAATGCCTCATCATGGGTCTGTGTGCACTCCTTATATGACAATTTCGACCTTACCACCCATTAGATTAACAAACCTAGGCCCAGGCCAGATGGAGAAGAAACTTCTGCCAAGGAATCCAGCTTTCTTATCCACACTCAATTTCGTTTTCTCCTGCAGAACTGGTCGCACGGACCCATGGCCCTGACTCTTAGTTCAAGCCTCCAGTTCCAGCTGTGTTTATGTATTTTCTTCTGCCATTTAAAACAGGAGGAAGAGAAAAAGGAAGAGGCACTCAAAACTTAAAGAGGGTCATTTTCCAAATCACGAGCTGTCTCCTTCATGAATTTTGTCTTAGATGTAGCTGCAAATAACCTTCTCCAACCCACGTATTCATTCAATAAATACTCACCAATTACCTGCAAGGACCAAGTTTGGAGGTACAGTGATGCTGGTCACACTCTAGGGCAGTGGTGGTGAGCCTGAGGCACAGACCCCTCTCTGTTGACACCAAGCCAGGTCACCTCTGCCAGAGTGTGACAAATTATCAGCATGCACACAACCACAGAGATCACATTAGTTGTGCAAAAGCATACCAAATGCAAACTTTTCTTTGCAATAAAAAGCTGTTTGCATCATTGAAAGCTCTGTTGGTTGTGTTTTTAAGACAAAAGATGTTAATGTAGAGTTGTTTCTTCAAAACCAAAACCTCAGTATTCAGGTTTCATTGCAGTGTTGGCGCTTTGTGATAAATAAGTGGGTTTTGGGTTGCAGTTTGGGCACTTGGTCTCTAAAAGGTTTGCCATCGCTGATCTAAAGGAAGACAAGTTCACCTCTTTTGTGCCAGATACAACATGAAGCCCCTTAAATACGTGGGAAGGCATTATTATTTCTACTGTACAATACAGAAGTTGAGGCTCAAAGAAATTCAAAACCAAGGAGACTCTGATGTCAACTGAACCATCGAGCCCAGAAGCCAAATTATTAGCTGGGTCTACTGTCAAAGGGTCTTAACCTGGGACTCACAAACTTGGATGGAAAAAGATTTTACATCTCTCTTTGCACTATCACCTAATTGAAATTTACCATTTTCTTCCAGGAAGTCACAGCAATATTAGCAGAATCTATGATTTTGTCACCAATAGAAATCAGATATAGTGTTGACGACATCTTGCAATACTGTTTATATTCTTTACTATTTCAAAATTAGGATAGCCAGGGCAAGAAAGGAGAGGGAAAGGGGAAGCGAAAGGAACTGAGATGTGTTATGTACATATACCAACTCCCCACGGTGAATGTGATCATTATGTATTGCAAATAATAAAAATTTAAACAAAAAAAATTATGACAGCTATTAGATTCACTTCTGTATCTTATTTAGTAATGCATTATTTTTTCAAAGCACATATATATATATATATATATATATATATATATATATATATATATATTTTTTTTTTTTTTTTTTTTTTTTTTTTTTGTACCGGGGATCGAACTCAGGACCTTGCGCTTACGAGGCAGGCGGCCGGAACCACTGAGCCAAATCCCCGGCCCAAAAGCACATATATTATTATATCACAAATTCTTGAAATATTTTGACAAGTGTTTCCCAACTGGTTTCTTTTAGAATACTCTGCCTTACACCTTTAAAAGTATTGTTCCGAGAAAGGATCCTTAATCTTCCTAGAAGCGCCAAAGGGGCGCGCGGCACAAAACTGGGTCGGAACCTTGCACTACGGTACCGGCCAGCCCGTTGCACATCCAGCAGCTCTGCTCTCTGAGCAGAAAGCGAGGTTGTGATCCGAGGCCAGGGGCCCCGGTCGCTCGCGTCCCGCTTCCCTCTGCCGCCGCTCAGCGAGCCCCGAGTTGCGTCCCCGAGGCCGAGCCGGGCGCGCCCCACCCGGGACGGGACGAGCGCGGTCCCCACCCGCACCCCAGGCCGAGCGCCCGGGCGCCCGGAACCTCGGCGTCAGCCCGCGAACAGCAGGCGGGTAGCGAGCCCGCGGGCGCGTGGATTTAGTTTTGGTTTTGGTTTCAGCAGAGGGGGACCCGGGTTTGGAATCGCCCCGAGCAGGGCGGCCCCTCCGGACCCCGGCGCTCCGACCCCTGGAGACGAAGCCAAAGTCCCCGAGCCGTCCCGCCAGCCCCCTCCCGCAGGCCCGGATCCGGGGGCCTCTTACCCAGGTGCGCGCAGCCTCGGCCGCGCTGCCCAGCACGAGTGCGCTCCCCGTGGGCCCCGCCGCCTGGGCCCCGCCCGGGGCGGAGGCTGGAGGCGGGGAGAAAGCGGTCCCCCACTCCGCTCACCCCACCCGAAAGGCAGGGGCTGGAACCCCGCCTCGGCCGGCCGCGGACGAGCGCCACCTGTGGGATCCCGGCTTGGACCCCGCACCTGCACCCCGCACCCCGAGGCCGCCCGCCCGCTGCCAGCCGCGCCGCGCCCCACGGGACTGCGGGCTCCGGGAGCTCTGCGACTTTCCGTCCCGGGGGCTCAGCTGGGGCCCCGCGCCACGCTCCTGCCGACGCTGCGCTCCTGCCCACGCCGCGCTGCCCGGTGCTGGACAGGCGGATCCCGGGCCGAGCGCGGGGTGAAGTGAGCGCCTCGGGCCCGCGTGCAGGGGGCCGTATTTTCACGAGGAAGGGTGGCCCGGAAGTCTTCCTGCAAGTTTAAGTTTTACTAGCTTCAGAAGTACAAGTTCTCTTTAAAAAAAAAAAAATCCTTTGAAAGTGTATTTGCGTTTCTTTTACACTTATTAATATTCTTTGAATTTTTTGTCTCAATCCACATTTTCTGTGTTCAGCCAGAGGGGCTGCTTTCATCTGTGGTAAAATCACCAGAGGCACCCCAAATGCCTGTACACTTTGCTTGGTAACGGCTCCACCCATGATTTTCTGTAATGCTCAATAACCCAGGTTAAAGGAGCTCTAAATAAAGTAAAGTATAAACTTCTCTTGATTTTTACCAATAGATCATTTTTAGAAATTTCAGTATATTAAAACCATGCAAAAATGCCTAATGTTTGTAATCATCAGAGATAAAACTGGGCTTATTTTACCAAAAAGAGAAAAACTTTTAACATAATTGAATGTGGGGGCAAGAGGTGAGGCGCCAGAAAAATTGTGCGGAATTCAGGACAGTTCGCTGTTGGGTCTCAAATTCTTGACAAATAAAAATGCTCACCTTACCTGGGCAATGAATACCTCAGAGTATGTGGGATTATGAATGGCAAAGGTTATTTTGGGGCATGCGCACCACCACTCTCCGTAAGAATGTACTAATTTGTCTCAGTTTTACATGCATCGCTAAGTGGGGTTGTTTTTTTTAAGTACCTACCTCCCACGATCCTTGGGAATATGAAATGAGTTAACTCATAAAATGATCGGTACAGTTCCTGGCATAGACTAAGCACTCAGTTAATGGCAGGCGCTAGTACTGTAGCTATTGTACTTAAGTTATTGCTATGGTTTAATGTTTGTCCCTTCCAAAACCCGCAGTGAAATTTTATTGCCGTTGTAACCATGTGAAGAGGTTGGAGAGCGGCTCAGCCACGAGGCCCTCACCCTCGTGGGTGGATTGATGCCATTCTGAAGGGCAAGTCCAGGCCCTCTCGTCCTCCTTTGCCCTCTCGCCTTCTGCCATGTGCTGACACGGAAGGAGGCCTTCAGCACACAGCGGCTCGGCGAGACTGGACGTCTTCTCCAGAAGCTGCAAGCCGATACATTTCTATCCACTATAAATTTCCCCGTCTCACCTACCTATTACAGTGGCACAGGCATGGCTGTTGAGATCAAATGTTCAGGCAGGTACTGCACTAGGCGCAAAGATAAAAGAAGTTCACCGTCCTTGGCCTGAGACGTCGAATAGTACGAATATTGGGCCCAGTTTTCGCAACAATGAGAATTGAAATGTGAGACAGAGAACACTTTACTGACTAGGTAAGGTACTGCCCCGCCAAGGGTCCACTAGACTTGAAATTGAACCTGAGGGCGGTTTTCTGGGAAGACAGCAGAGCAAAAACAACAGCAACCTGTCTCCCGAGGGACACACTGGCTGGCACTGGCAGTCAGCCTTCTGCATCCGGGCCCAATACCCGCTACCCTCAATCTTGTGTGGCCCTACCCAGGCTGCCCTCCATTTCAGTCCTGGTTACTCGGCCCACAGCCGGACTTGTGCCAGCAAAACCCACATGCCCCAGGCAAGAACACACACACACACACACACACACACACACACACACCCCCACCGGCGCGCGGAGAGATCATTTTAAGCCCTTCCCAGAGAAACTGAGTTTGTTACTGCTAGACCCCCTGTAAGAAATCCTCAAAGGAGATCTATTTGCTGGTTGAAATGAAAGAACTCTAGACAGTAACGTAAAGCTTATGAAGAAATAAATATTTCAATGACGGTAAATGCAGGGGCAATTATAAGATTTTGTAACAATGTAACAATAAAAGTTATTGAAACAATGGCTTGTAATTCCACTTTTGGTTTTCTACTAGAGTCTAATACATGTTTTTTTTTTTAATTATTAGTCTAAAGGCTCATATTAGTATCACTTTGGTTTGTAATTCCACATTCTGTTTGCACATAATTTGAGACTAATGCATTTAAAAGAATTGTGAATTCATATTTTGAACACAAACTGTATACAGAGAGATTTGGGATATCAATAACCAAAAGAGGTGAGGAACAAGCTACTAGAGGGGCAGGGTTTTTACTGTTATTACATTCAGATTGGAGTGTTAGGACTTCAGGCTGTCAAATGCAATGCCCATGGCAGTCACAGAAAATACCTACAGATTATATATAAAGGGAAATGAGAAAGAAATCCAGACATTTCACTATAAAAAAAAAACAACTAAGCAGAGAAGACTAGTAATGCAGGAAGTAAGAGACCAAAAGCTATGAGGCACAGAAAAAACAAATAGCAGCATGAGAAAAGTCCCTGCCTATCAGTGAATACCGAAAATTCAATATTGGATTAAACTCTGCAATCAAACGACAGAGGGGCAGAATAAATTTGAAACACATGACTCAACTATATGCTGTCTTAAAGAGACTCGATTTAGATCAAAAGACACAAATAGATTAAAAGTGAAAGTATGGAAAAATATTCCATGTGAATAGTAACCCAAAGAAATCAGGTGTGTCTATATTAATACAGACCAAATTGATTTTAAATCAAAAAAGTGCAAGAGAAAAGAAGGGTGTTATGTATTAATATAAAAGGGTCAATACAGCAAAAAGATATAGCAATTATTAACATTTGTATACCTAACAGACCATCAAATATATGAAGCAAAACGTTACAGAATGGAAAGGAGGAATAGACAGCTCCAAGATAACAGACAGACACTTCAATAACACACTTAATGTGAAAGGAACAACCAGACAGAAGATAAATAAGGAAATACAGGACATAAAAATGAACCAACTGGATCTTACAGAGCAGCTGACAACAATATCACACATTCTTCTCAAGTGTACATGGGAGATTTCCCAGGATATGTGAAGCTGTAAGTCTCAATAGACTTTTTAGAAATAGTTATCATACAAATTATCTTCTTTGACCAACATGGGACAAAGTTAGAAATCAACAACATAAATACAACTGAAAAACTCACAAAATTGTGCAGATTAACATACTGTTAAACATCCAATGGATAAAAAAGAAATCACAAGGGAAATTAGAGACAAATGAAAACGAAAGCACATTTTGAAATTTATTGGACAGGGCAACACCAGCGCTAAGGGGGAAATTTGCATACAAAGATGAGAAGCAGCCAGGTCAGCTGATGCCAGGGGTCATCCGGCCAACTTCCGCCACTTGCCCAGGTGCTGCCACCCCAGGACACCCAGCAGCTGCAGGCTGAGAAGCAGCTACCCGGCTGTGTCCAACACTGCAAGCAAAAGAACCAGAAGCTGAAGCAGGCCCAAGAAGAAGCAGGGCTGAAATGGAAGAATACTGTGTGCAGAGAAAGAGCTAACACAGCTGCAGTCCTGAGTCGCACGGCAGCTGCCACAGCCTGGACCTGGGGGAGATGACTATGTTCCAGACCCACTCCTGGGAGAACAGTGCTGAAGGCTTGGAGAACGGTCAGCCTCGCCTGTGATATCCAGCCTGAAATCCATGAAAACTACCTCGTGTGTGGCTAGAAAAGGAAATGCCTGTTTCATGAATTTGCACTTTTGATGCCCTCATGAAATATGAAGCAATAACAAAACTGAAGTTATATGCTTATGAAAAGCATTAAATGATTATCTATATGTTATATAATAGGGCACATCTCTTTTTAGACAGCATAAGGAGTAGCTTCTTCACACACACTATTTATCCAGATATTTCCTTGTTTTGTTTTGCAGTGCTGTGGATCAAACTCGAGTGCTTTGGTATGCCAGGCAAGTGCTCTACCACTGAGCTAAATCCCCAGCCCAAGATTTCATCTTTTTACTTCATATTTCTTAGAAATTTAATGACTATGTGTCATCTGTTTTCCTATGTCTTTTAAATCAAGTAACATGAGTGTCAACATAGACTTTTTCTCTCTTAGATGTAGTAGAAAACAAATCTGGAGAAAGAAAGGGAATAAATAAAGTGCCCTTATACTTTCTTCAGGTTCAGAGTGTTAATTGAAAAAGTAGTGGGCCGGGGATTTAGCTCAGTGGTGCCGCCCCCTGCCTTGAAAGTGCAAGGTCCTGAGCTCAATCCCTGGCATCAAAAAGAAAAGTAGTAATTATTTTTGACATGTGTGAAGCAGGAGCCAACCTTAAAGTGACCCATTCTGGCTAAGGGTTAGAGTAATGAACACTGATATATTTGTTCGAACTTCTCTTAATCAAAATTACTACATGACAGAATTCAAAAATTTATTACGTTATTACCTGGATTATGGATAACCATGACTTTTACCATGAAAAAAAAAATCTCAAATCAGCAACCTAACTTTATAATTTAAGGAACTAGAAAAAGAATAATGAACTAAATCCAAAGCTATCAGAAGGGAAAAAATTATAAAGATTAGAGCAAAAATAAAATTTAAAAAGAAATAGAGAAAATCAGTTAAATCAAAAGTCAGTGTATTAGTCACTTGCCTATCACTGGGACAAAATATCTGCAACTTAGAGGAGGAGAAGTTTATTTTGGCTCATGGTTTCACAGGGTTCAGGCCATGGTTGCGGCTCCAAGGCAGAAATGGTATAGCAGAGGAAAGCTGCTCACCCCATGGCAGTCAGGAAGCAAGAGTGGGGGGATACACCCTTCCAAGTCACACCCCAGGGACCTGCCTCTTCCAACCAGGAGCTAACTCTGAATGCATGAGACATTTTAGATCTAAACTATAACCATAAGTTTCTTGAAGAGGTCAAAACAAAACTGAAAAACCTTTAGCTAGATGGATTAGAAAAAAAGAGAAAGCCAGTCATGGTGCTGTACACCTGTAATCTTAGCTATTTGGTAGGATGAGGCAGGAGGATCATATGAGTCCAAGGCCAACCTGAGCAATATAACAAGATCTCACCTCAAAAGAGAGAGAGAACATTCAAATTATTAAAATAAAAAAATGAAAGTAGGACATAACTGACTCCACAGAAATACAAAAGATTATGAGAATACCATGAAAAATTACAGTTAAACAAAATTAATGAACTAGATGAAATAGCAAATTCCTAGAAACACAAAACCCACTAAGACTAAATTATGAAGAAATAGAATATCTAAATAGACTGATAACAAGTAAAGACACTGCACCAATAATTTTAAATCTCTTGGCAAAGAAAACCCCTAGACCAGATGACTTCCAGGTGAATTCTGCCAAACATTTAAATAAATATCTCCAAATTTTCTCAAACTTTTCAAAAACACTGAACAGGAACCAACACTTCTTAACTCGTTCCACGAGACCAGCATTACCCTAACAACAAAGCCAAACAAAGACACTACATAAAAACTAGAGGCAAATATCTTTTAGGAAAATTGGTGCAAAAATTCTCACCAAAATACTAGCAAATTGAATTCAGCAGTGTGTTAAAAGGATTGTACATTATGATGAAGTGGCATTTATTCCTAGAATGTAAGGGATGGTTCAACATACAAAAATCAACCAATGTAATACAATACATTAACAGTCTTAAGGAGGAAAATGGTCATCTCAATTGATGTAGAAAAATCATTTGGTTTTGCTGGAGGATGCTTGCACTACATAGTGAGACCCTGTCTCAAAAAAAGAAATGAAAAAGGGCCAGGGATTTAGCTCAGTCACACTGTGCCTGCCTTGCAAGCGCAAGGTCCTGAGTTCAATCCCCAATACCAAAAAAAAACCCAAAACCAAACCAAAAAAAAAAAAAAACTTGACATCTGTCAGGAGCCATTCTACATAATTTGGGGAGAAAAATCATTTCACAATTAAATTATGATTAGGGCTGTATGAGACCTAGTCTCCTAGTCTTCTTGCCTACAGGCTGGCTATGACATGCCAAAAAATAACTCCAGTTTGCTTCCAGTCATAGCTGCGACCTCAATGGTCCTTTGATGCTGTGATGCTCAAGGGCAGGACTGCATCAGCTGAAGACATCCTGGTTCTTTGAGAACCGGGTAATAATAAAAAAAGAGAAAGGTTTCACTTGGGGACAGACAAATTCCTTATCAGCTTAACTTATCCCACCTACTGTTGTAAGAATGTTTTTGCTCATCTTACCATCCTAATCAACATAAACTCCTCATTGACCTAAGATCCTCATCAGCATAAGAGTCTCATCATTGGCCAGGGATTTCGCTCAGTGGTTTCACCGCCTGCTGCACAAGTGCAAGGACCTGAGTTTGATCCCCAGTACCAAAAAAAAAAGATTCTCATCATCAAAGGATTATCACTACCTTCCAAGTCATCTGATACTTCTCCAATTATAAGATCCTCATCAATTTAGGATTATTGCTGCCCTCTGAGTCATCTGATACTCCCTGTGAGCCCAATAAATAGTGGCAAGCTCGGAGTGCCTTTGTCTTTGCTGTCTAGAGCAGCACTGACCAGGCCCAGAACCCAGCTTCTCTAAGTCTCATTTCCTGGCTTTATTTTCTAATTCACCTTGTGCTGTCATGGCTCACAGGAGGCCAGGACCCACTGCAGGGGTTCTGGTAACATCCCCTTTCCCATTCCCTACAGACATCCTTTATGATAAAAAAAAATTCATCAAACTAGAAATAGAAGGATACTGCCTCAACATAATGAAATCTATTTATAAAAACCCACAGTAAATGAATCTGATGCTAGTAAAATAAAAAGAGAAAGAGGAAGAAAAGATAATTGGGATGTGTTATGTACATGTACCAATTCCCTACAATGAATATAATTATTATGTATTGCAAACATGTACTAATAAAAATGAAAAAAATAGAGTCACAGTAATCAAAAAATGAAAGACAATCATACTCAAAGGCAAAAGACTTAAACTGTTTACTCTAATATCAAGAACAAGGCAAGGATGCCAACTTTCACCATTCCTCATCAGCATGGTACTAGAAATAATAACCAGAGCAGTTAGCAAAGAAAAGATAATAAAAATAATCCAGATTAGGAAAAAAAGGAGTAAAATTATCTGTTGTCTAGATTATATGATCAAAATATAGAAAGCTCTAAAGATTACACACACACACTGTTCGAACTAATGAATTCAGCATTCTAGCAGAATATAATGTCAACACACAAATCAGTGGCATTTCTATTCACTAACAATAATCTGAAAATTAAATTATAAAAACAATTCCACTTTACAATAGCATCCAAAGGAATAAAATACAGGTGGCCTCCATGTCCATGGGTTCTGCTCATAGATTCAACCAATAGTAGATTGAAAAAAAGAAAGGAACACTTGGGGTGGGGGACGACTGCATCTGTACTGAGCATATTCAGATCATTTTCCTTTGTCATTATTCTCTAAACAATAGAGTATGACTACTTTTTATATAGCATTTACACTGTACTAGGTATTTTTAGTCATGTAGAGTGAAGTATACAGGAAGTTGTCATAGGTTATATGCAAATTGTTTCATGTAAAGGACTTGAACAGCCAGGGATTTCAATATCTGGAAGGGATCCTAGAACTAATCCTCTGTACCTCCTGTGGGAGGGGTGTACTTAGTATTTAATCAAGGAAGTAAAAGACCTGCACATAGGAAACTACAAAGTATTACTGAAACTAAAAAAGTTATAAATAAATGGAAACACATCCCATGTTCATGAACCGGAAGCTTGATATTATTAAGATTGCTACGAACTGCACAGCGTAGTGTCCAAAGCCAGGGAGAGTGGTGGAGATGAAGAAGAAGAAATGAAGAAACCACGACTATTCTTGAAGTTTGGGACCAAGTGGAACCATAGCTTGTCTGGAGCTGATGGCCACCTGGAGCACCACATTCTTTATTTATAGTTCCAAACAGGAAGAGAAGGCGGGGCAAATAGTGCTACATGGCCTATGTGGCCTAGGCTGAACACAGCATGATGTTTCTTGATAGAGGCATGCGTAGGAAGGGAACAGGGAAGGATGCAATGTAACTGTCTCCCGGGGCTGTGATGTCCAGGGTCTACAATCTGAGTCAAAGGGCCATCTTCAGGCTCGGCCTGCGGCATAAGATGTCCCTACAACCCAACGTGATCTACAGATTCAGTTCAATCCTAGTAATTATGTCATGGTGATAGAGTTTCAGTTTTACAAGATAAAAAGAGTTTTGGTGGTGATGTTGTACAACATTATGTATATATTTAATACCACTGAACTATACACTTAAAAATGGTTAAGATGTTAAGTGTTGTGTTACGTGTATTTTACCACAATAAAAAATTGGATCTGAGCAATATTCACAAGTAATGAAATAAGAGTACTGAAGGCCCATCACTGGGAGGACGGGAAGTGCTGGCCCAGGTGCCCCTGAGGAAGGAGAAGTACAGTGTGCACTTGTCACCGTGCAGCAGAGTGGCAGGGTTGTGCTCCGGCCCCTCTCCAGTCATGGGCTCCAGATCTGAGAATTGGCTCGGGTCTGGGAACTGAGCTAGGGGTCCGACTTTATTGAAGTGCCTGCCCTCATCCTCTGCTGATCCAATTTCCCATGGTTTTTGTTTTGCTTTGTTTCTGGTTTTGTATATCAGGCATTAGGAGACAGTGGTCGGTGAGCCAAACTGTTTCTGTCGTCAGCCACCTGTTTCTGTAGAGTTTTACTGAACACAGCCACACTCTGGTTTTCAGTGTGGTGTATGACTGCTTTTGTGCTACTACCGCCTAGTGGAGCAGCTGTAACAGAGTATATGGAGACTCAGAAAGCCCAAGATAATTCTGTTGAGCCCTTTGCCTTAAACTTTGCTAGCCGTTACGGATGCTAAACACCACCCAGGTGACTGCCCGCCCACTTCCCGCTGGGTGCAAAACAGACACCATGTTCCACGGAACCACTCTCCCAGCCTCCTGCAACAAATGCAGAGTGAAGATCGGGTGGGAGTGACAGGCCGAGCCTCTGATATCACTACCGCTCAGGTCAGCACCTCGGTGTCACCAGAATAAGGCTGCAGGGAGCCTGGGAGGGCTGCCCAGGAGCAGGCGGCTCATGTGCGTCTCTCTGCCTCCTTGCTGCCACACTTTCCACCCAAACAGGAAAGGGACGCCTAATGGAAGTGTCCCGGCCATTCCGGAATTGCTGTTTCTCCAGGGTTGTTACTGAAACCAAGGGAAAACCTGAATAACCCACCCGAGCAAACCTTCTAGACCTCACCTGCGCTCAGTCACTTGTTTCTGAGTTCCCTGCAGAGAACTTACAGGCACCCCACCATTTTCCCGCACTTCCCCCGTACATACCCCAGCCCTATGCAGGGAGGCAGACCGGAGGCCTGCTCACCCTTCTCCAGATGCAGCCGCCTCAGGAATCAACTGTGTTGCTAACTGGTCTTGGTGATTGCTCCACCACACGACAGCAAAGCAGGACCATCATCATGCCCAGGGAGGCTGCCAGGCTGCGCCTCACCCGGGGTCAGTCTTAGCTTTGCTTGTTTCAATACTGAGAGGTGTGGAGCTTTAGGATCGTCCTAAAATTAAAGCAGCCTTGCAGGAAAATCAAAGAGTTCTGAGCCAGGCACGGTGGCACACTCCTGTAATCTCTGCATTCTGGGAGGCTGAGGCAGGAGGATCCCACGTTCAAGGCAGGCCTGGGCAATTTAGTGACTTAGGGACCTCAAGATCAAAAATGAAAAGGTCTGGGGATGTAGTTTACTGTGCAAAGGTCCTGAGTTCAATCCCAAAGGAAGAGAGGGAAGAGGAGAGGAGAGGGGAGGGAGGGAGAGGGAGGGAGAGCTGTAGGAGGGGCTGTCCTGCGCGTCCTTGCCTACAGGGGGAGCTCACGCCTCCTCCCACTCTGTTCTTGAACATTGTCAGACTGGATTCAGAGAATTCCTGGGTGGAAAGGTACAGTCTTTTTTTTTTAAGAGTAGGAAAAATTTATTGAGAGAAAGAAGGCTTCTGTCTAAGAGAGACAGAGGGGGACCGGAAAGTGGATTCCCCGCCCACCCCATTTTTCAAAGATGTTTTATACAGCAAAGCTATATGGTGAGGTGGGTACAAAGTGGGACGAAACTATAAGACCCAATGGAAATTAACAAGGTGGGCATAAGGTGGGACAAAACCATGACCAAGCAATAAGATTACAAGGTTACAAGTACAGTCACCCAGGTTATATTGGTTAAATGGGGATCAAATGGGAAGACAAGCCACAAACAAGGAATTTCCCATTTAGAATATCAGTCACGGCTATCTATCTCTAGGGGAAGTAGTACTTCTTTTCCTTTTTATAATGCTGACCAGTGAATGTGCCTCAGTTGTTCTCCATGTTGGCTCCTTGCTGTGTTGGCTCCTGGAGGGCTAACACCTTAAGGGAGGCCCTGTCTACCTGCCAACAAGATAACTAATTAACTTACCTATCTGCAGTATTCCCCCCTCTGAAGAAGGACCCTTAACTGCTGTGAGGGGGCAAAGGGCAAAGACTGTTCTGGCTACTTCCAGCAGAAGAGGGTCGTAGTTGTGATCAGCAGTTGGAGTTACTCTATCTAAAGGCCCTCAATGGGCACCAGGCATTGTCATTTTGGTAGCTGTATAGCTTTGAGTCTGGAGGAGACAAAGCCAAAGAAACAGTTAAGAATGCACGGGCCAAATTATAAAGTCAGCAGGATTGCTATGAATATAGCCAACAAAGGTCTCCACAGGGAGGAACTTAGTAATAGCCTCCCACAAAGAGGATAAGGAGAAGGTCCAGGGGACTTCAGAATCCAGCACAGAAGTCATATTGTATAGTTTAGCAGTTATGAGCTGTTTACAAGGTCCATCTGGTGCATCCCAGTAAAAGAAGTCTAGCACATTTGTCACTGGTTCCATTTCTATGACTGCTAGGAGTTTGGCAGCCTCTAGGCAAGAACAAACAAAACTTAAGAAATTGGAGCATAATCTAAGCATGAGCACACTAAATGGAAGGGCAGGCTGGGAAGAAAGTCACACTTAGAAATTGAAATAATGATTCTAACCTGCTGGCTCTTAGATTCTTTTACTGATAAGAGGTTACCTATAAGTCTGACACTTTGTCATAAGTCTCTCTAGTTTCACCTGTAAGAAGATAAGAGACAATTTGAAGAAAAAGTTTCACTAAGAAATATAAAACTCTAGCTGAGCTCTTACAGATTTTACCATAGCTTTTTTTCTAATGATCCATAACCATGGTCATAATCAGGGGTAGAGCTGGAAACTGCCAGAGCGGGTCAGTGACTGGAGCCCCTGGGAAAGGTACAGTCCTACAATTTCCCACCCCAGGCATGGAGAGCACACCACAACGTTGAATCTGAAATCCTGAGGTCAATTTGTCTCTGCTCAGTCTCCCATGTAACAAGACATCCCTGAAATGGGAGCTTGGGGTTTTGCTCGGCCCCACCTGTTACTCAGACTCCATGGTCTCCGCTTCCTCACTGGTGACCAGGGGATAACAGTGGCTGCCTCCTAAAGCAGCTGTTCGCAGGCAAGTGTAAAGCCCCTGGGGTGTAACAGATGCTGAACTGAGCAAGGGCTCTGAATCTTATCTCCAATATGGTCTCCCTTGAATTCGTGAATTCACAGGCAAGGACATACAGACAGTATTAGATGGTTATAGTTGCACTAAATAGAGATTTGCTAAAGTTATCATAAATGAGAGAAGCAGGAGACAGGAGATGGTATTATAAAAACATTTGTAGAAATGTGAAAAACAAGGCTGTGGATTCAGCTCAGTGGCACCCCTGCCTTGCAAGTGCAAGGTTCTGAGTTCAATCCCCAGTACCACAAAGAAAGAAAGAAAAAAAAAAAGAAAGAAAGAAAATAAAAGAAAGAGAGAGAAAGAAAAGAAATGAAAATGAGAAATGTGAAAAACATGGCCAGGCATGGTGGTGCATGCCTGTAATCCCAGCCCTTGGGAGGCTGAGGCAGGAGGATCACTGTGAGTTCGAGGCCAGCCTGGGCTACACAGGGAGACCTTGTCTCAAAAAAAGAAAAGAAAAGTGAAAAACAGGGATCTTAGCTCAGCAATCAGATCTCACAGAATCGCATGGACTGGTTCAGGACCCAAGGCATTTTGAGGGCTCTGATGGCTTTGTCCCTTTTCAGAAATACAAGTTCATGATCCTGATTCAGCCCCCTTAACATGTAGCTGCCCTCCACTCCTAACTCACCACTTCTTCGATGACTGGAAGACTGGCTCTCTGCTATTCACTAGCACATTCCCAAGACATTCCCGAGGGCAAGCTGGTGACATTCACCCCAGTCCCGGGGCAGAGCTTGCCTGCTGGCCCAGTTCATCAGCTGCCAGGCCCAGATCCAATCAGCTAAGGCAGGTGACAAACCACGGAATTCCCAGGACTTTCACCCACAAGATCTTTGAACATCTCTCTCAGAAGACAACTGTAAGCTGGTTGATGACAGGTAGGTAATGGTAGCTTAATTGGCCATGATTGGAAGAGAAGGAAAAAACAAACTCAAGGCCAATAGCAAACTAGAAGACTCAGAGAATTAGAAAAATGTAGTTTTAATCCTACCACACAGATCACTTTCAAACATCTCACTGCTTAAGCAAAGGTCACCTAAAAAACTGTCCTTGAAAAAGCCTAGCCAAACCTCATCAGCTGAGGATGCACTGCACACAGTGCTAGAATCTGCAGGTGCAGGAAGCGAAGAGGACCATGAGATGGCAGCATTTCCCATCTACGCTTTATCTATTGCTTAAAAATCCGATTTGTTGGAGCTAGGGATTTAGTTCAGGGGTTTTGGCACCTGCTGCGCAAGCGCAAGGAGTTTGATGCCCGGTACCAAAAAAAAAAAAAAAAAATCTGACTTGTCTGTTGCACTTGCTCTCCTCTAACAGCCTGCCTCTTCTCTGAAGCTTTTTAAAAATTTTCTCAGTAGAGGATCAAGCCCTGGGATCTCTATTACTGAGCTACATCCCAAACTTATTTATTTTTAATTTTTTATTTTATTTTTTTGAGACAGTCTTGCTATGTAGCTCAGGCTGGCCTTGAACTCACTATGTAGTCCATGCTGGCCTCGAACTCCTGGTGATCCTCCTGCCTCACCCTCCCCAGTGCCGGATTACAGGCATGCACCACCATGCCCAGCTTGACCTTTTCATTTTTTGAAGCAGAGTCTCATTACAGTGCCTAGGCTGGACTCAAACTTGGAATGTCAGCCCTCTAAGTAGCACGGATTACAAGGATGTGCCACCATCCCCAGCATCAGAAGCTATTTTAAGAGACCTGGGCAGTCCCTGGTCAGTGAAGAAGGTATAACTTGAACAGGACAATGTGGCATCTATTTTTCCTTCCTTAAGTACACTCACTTAACTCTGAGCTCCTTTGAGTCCCAACATCATGGGACCTGTTCTCATTGTTATTATTATTTTGGTCTGATTAAATATGTAATTAGGCATAGAAACAGTAGCCCGGTTTATCCAAGGATTACAAGCTCACGAGCCATGTCTGAACTGTAAGAATTTATTTTTATTATTACATTCATTATCTGGCATTTATACAGCCCAGTTTTTTGTTGTTAGGGCCATGCTTAATGTATGTGTATCTCTCTTTTCCTAGGTCCAGTTCAAAGCCAACTGTGAGGTTTATTCCATGGCGATCTGGCAGGCCGTGGGATTTAGATATTTGACTCCAGTCTAAATGCTGCTGTGGAGATTTTTAGGGAAAGAAACTGAACAGAAAAGGGCAGCAGACCTACTTCTCTCAGACACACTCACATTCTTCATTTGCTCCAGGTCTCCGAGGGGCTTATTGTACAGACAGCCAGCACCAGGTCGTATCTCCATCCTTCTCTCCTCCTCTCTGTTCCACAACCCATCTGTAGGGCAATGGGGTAGCTCAGTGATGCAGCCCCTTCCTTACCCTGTGTGAGGCCCTGGGCTCCATCCCTAGCACCGAGAAAAAAAAAAAACATCACTGCAGGGTCTCATGTGGGTGGGCGTGGATCTGTAGAATGATGACCACAGCGACCCATCGCTGGCAACCTCTTCTGCCCACGAGGCTAGGCAATGCCTGGCGCCCTCAGCTCCACTGGCTTCGGAAAATGTGCTGGAACTTAGGGTTACTAGAGACTCCACGCCCAGAACCACCAGGTTCCCTGACTCAGCAACTCAGTACTGTTCGGGTGAAGTGGGGTACCCTCCATAATGGGGAGGCGGAGGGGGCTTATCCTCATTCTCCTGAAGAAGACTGAGCCCCCAAGGAAAAGAGAATTCTGCCTGCCTTTGGACACTGACCCTTCCCTCCCCTGAAAGTTTGATTTGCCAGCCCCACAATCATGCAAGCCAACTCCTCAAATTCTCTCTCCCCTGTATATGCACGTACATCTCTCCATATGTAAACATGCAAATACATCCTACTGGTTTTGTTTCTCTGGAGAATGCTAATATGCCACCTATAGGCCATAATGAACACTGATTAATAAGTAGTTCTGTCGAGGGCTGAGACAAATGCATTATGAAAGTACTGAAGAGAAATTCCCTGGGGGTGGTAATAAAAGCTATAAAAAGGTGACACTTGAGTTATAAAGAATGAATAGGGTCCAGTAGGCAGCAGTATAGGATGAAGGCTCTAGGCAGAGGAAACCCTATGAGCAAAAATAATTGTGCAAAAAGTGGCAAAATCAGTGCCCTCTCCCGGTACCGAGACACAACATCTAACATGTGAACTCTTACTGTTTTGTAAGGGTTTCTATATCAACAGCAGGAAACTCCACAACCCTGTGAAGCAGGACACTGATTATCCCAACTTCAGTGTTTCCAAAACCAAAGTACACAGAGTTTAAGCAATCTGTCCAGCACACCAAGGTAAGCAGGAAAATAACCAAAGCAGTCTGGCTTCAGAGTCCACAATCCTAACCACTGTGTCTAAGACATTATATGCTTGGGGCTGGGGATTTAGCTCAATGGTTCCACCACCTGCCTCGCAAGTGCAAGGTCCTGAATTCAATCCCCTGTACCCAAAAAAAAAAAGTCCCTATATGCTTGAAAATTTAAAATTTTATGATCAAAGCAGAGGCCAGGCATATTTAGATCTAGAGACTTGCTTTTGTTTCCTAGCATTCCCTTCTACTTTTCCTAATGGACGAATAAAAGCCAAGCCTAAAAAGAAGAGCAGTAGCAGCCATACATTCTCAGAAGGACTTTCCAGCGCGAGTCTTTGTCCAGATTGGAACACTGCAGGCTTGCTCTAGCCTAAACCAGAATTGACAGTTACCTTTTCTTCCATTTACAATGAAGCGACAGTAGGGGGCAACCTTTTATTATCTCTGTCCTAACAGTAGTGAGTTTTAGATTATTCTCCAAATGCCTCTGAGCCTCCCTTCTTCAGGAAACAGGTCTGAAGGGCACACTACCTTGGCCTTCCACTTTGGTGTTGCCTTTCCTTCTCCCTCCGATTACAGCCCTGCCAAGCCCCAAATTTTACCCATCTTCTCTTAGATTGTCCCTGCTTCACACTGAGCTTCTGTGGAATTTTTGCTTTTAAGTGCTTTCTAATTTAGTCAGCAGAAGTGTCTCCCTCGATTACTCATCTAACTCCAATGGCTTTGAAAATCAACCTAGCCTCACCCAAATGCTCATCTAAAGGGCAGATGGCACCAGACTTCAAACATCCAAACTGGGTAAAACAGCAGGAGCAAGCTGGCAGTGAGACAGAGGTGAATTATCTGGTTACTGCAACAAACATGTAATATACCGACTATCTTCATCCAAAAGAAAAATCTAGAAACTATATAACTTTTTTAATATGAGGATAGTGATATATGGAGGTTTAATGGTTAAGAATCATTGCTTTTCGCAAGGACCCAAGTTCGATCCCTGGTACCAAAAAAAAAAGAAAAAAAGAATCATTGCTTTGGAGCTGGAAATACATAGCTCAGTGGAAGAGCATATGTATGTTTCAATTCCCAGGATCCTCCCCAAAAAAACACTGCTTTGGAAGTTTAAAAAATTTTTACATATATACATATATGCATGAATGAATATGCTGGAATTCATAGACACAATCCTAAAAATACACATATGCACAATTCTGTGAGAAAGTTATGAGAATCCATGTCCCTTCCAAACACCATTTCCATTACCTCTCTCAAGAGTCCAAGCACTCCCAGCTTTTAAAAAAATTAAAAACCTGAAAAAATATTCCATTAGTTGGAAATTTCCATTGTTTAAAAGCTATACTATTCATGCAGTAATACTATTGAAATATTGAAGTACTTTCTCCCAAACCACTAAAAGTAACAGCTATTATTTTTTATTTTTAAAGACTAGTGAAGAACTTTAAGAAATTAGGTCATTTCAACTAGTATTTCACAATATTTTCTATCACCTTTCTGGAAGAGATTCCAGGAATGGGCTAGTAACCCTGTGAATAATACATGTGGCACATTAAGAGGAAGAAGAGAGAACAGGAAAGCAAACCAAATAGAACGTTTGAAATCATGTACAAAGAGGGAAATATACAGGCTAAGTGATATTTGATAAATGACACTGGAAAATTCAGAGATTTCTTTATTAAATGTGTAAAAAGTAGTCCTCACTTTACAAGTTTGAAATCAGACAAACATATGGAGTGTGTAATTGGTATAAACTATACCCACCCAAAAACTCACTGCGGACACAATCTATATTACATTCGGGGTCTGCATATTTACAAGGTGCTCTCTGCAAAGTAAACACAAAACAAACTACCATTATTTTATAGTTCAGTACATGTTTGATATAGTTTCAAAAGACGACCTTTTTTTAACCAATTGCCTACTTTGTGAAAAATACAGCAAGACTAATCATAAGGGTTCAATTTTTAGTTAGGAAGATATGTATCAGTTACTGAAATACACCTCAGGTTTTCAATTTTAATCATCAAGATAATGTCACTTCTGACTTACTATTGGTCTTAAAATAGTATATATGCTTATATATATATTTGTTGTGGCATTTTAAAAAGTCTTCAAAACTTGAATATAATTATGAAAGTATGTGCTCCTTACCATTCATCCAATAAACACTATTTGTGTGTGTGTGCGTGTGTGGTACCGGGGATTGAACTCTGCACCTTGCGCTTGCGAGGCAGGCACCAGAACCACTGAGCTAAATCCCCGGCCCAAACATGATTTATTTTAATACAAGTCACAAAAGTTTAATTAATTAACCAGAAGTCTGCATCTATTTCTGCCTGCTGGGGCTCGATCTTAAATCTAACTGTATATATAACAGGACTTACTCCATAAGATTAACCCTATGCTGACCTATTCCATTGCTTACATATCTAAAGCACGAGATGGTCTACACCAGCGGCCCTGGTTATCAGACACACGGCTCCACATCAAAACCACGGTGTCACCCTGTGGAGCACCTGTGCCTCTGCTCAAGTGCCCAGGTGAAACTGATTCGAAGCCTAGCGTGGGAGGCTGAGGCCCTGACCGCTAGGCTGAGACACAGATCTCATCTTTGAAGTGCATCAAAACCACTGGGGAAACGCGAAAACACAAAAGGTAACAAACACACAAATGCATTTCAACAGGTGGAGAGTGGTGTGTGGGAAGCAGCACCTGCAAGGCCCACACACCTGGTGCAGAAGCTCAGCGGTTCCAGGGACAGTGTCCTGCAGGCCCTATGAACCCTGCCCCGGCCGGCTCAGCAAGGGCTGGGAGGCAGCAGCCTTTCAAATAAGAGCTACTGATATTCTTCGATATAAGGTCTAAGTTAAGGGAATTGTAAGGCCATAAGGCATTCGCTAAAGAAGGAAATGACTCTTTCAAACCAATTATTTAAACCCCTACAGAGCCCGGCCTTACCGCTCCAACTCTAACGCTTTCTCTATCACTAGCCTGCCATGTAATCAGAGGTAGGGATTCCAGCATACCAAAGACATGATGTGGATTACAAAAGGCAGATTCTAATGACAAACCTTTGCAGTCCTGCCTAACAGACTGAAGACCAGCTGAATAATAATAATCCTAAATAAGAGAGCTGAATAATAATAACCCTAAATAAGAGGGCACAACACACTCGTGATTTAAAACAATGAAACTTCATCTTTCCCTCACATACTGAGTTCCTGCGCAGAACATCAGGAAAAACCCAGAAACACGAAAGGCATCAGGCTGCCTGTCCGGAAGCTACTGACCAGCTTCCCACAGGCCCAGAGCTGTCTCTAGAGGAGGTAACTGTTCCACTTCACACTGCGTTAGAAGCCATATGTGAGGAGACCTCCTCCGCTCCTGCCCCGCTTCAGGACCCACTTCAGGGCGAGCTCGAGGTAAGCAGCGACACAGGAACGGGCAGGGGACTCAGCGTCCTGCTCCCCTGCGTCTGAGGCACGGTTATTCTCCATGAGGCCTCTGCTCCGAGGGCACTCGGCTTCCTAACCAAGCCACAGGCGGCTGCCAAACACCAGCGCTGCGCTGCCAGAAAGGTGGTCCGTTTATACGGTAAGAAACCGCAATGTCTGCGTTACACTCAACACGTCCAGAATTCATACTGACTTTGAGAGCTCAGCCCACACATGTGATAATCAGAGTTTTCCGGTTCACAAACAACTCAAGGCCAAAATGATTAATTTTATGGTAAAGCAATGTTGAAAAATCACATATAAATATCCAAACCAAGTGACACTGTATCTGCTGCTCAGAGGAAAGGCTTCCTGAATGGCTGAAATGAAGAGGATCCCAATTAAACTCAAGACTAAGACACCGTCCGCACCCACCCAGGCCAGCAGGGCAGAGAGCATGCAGCTCCTCATGTCCTTTTGGCCGGCCTGGCCGTCAGCTGCTTCTCTCTCTCGAACTCCTTCTCCCGCTGCTGCTCCTTTTCCAACTCTTCTTTTTGCCTCTTCTGCTGCAGTTTAAGCGCTCTCTTCTGTATCAGGGAAAAAAAAATTAAAAACCAAGACAACAACCAAAAGTTATGGCCTCATTCAAGTAAAAATGTTTCAAAGTCATCAATACATGTCCCAAAATTTCATATTTAAGTTTCTAAATTCTTTCTGGATAATTTAAGGTCCCCTTAATTTTTTAAAAAAATTCTTTTTGCTACTCTACCCCTCTTTCTCTCTCTCTTTCAGCCTTTCCCCCTCCCCCTGCCCCCTTCTCTCCGCCTTCCTCTCCTGCCTCAGCCTCCCCAGTAGCTGGGGTTACAGGTGTGGCCACCGGCCCGGCTGTACTCCAAGCTCTCGGTAAAGAAGCTCAGACGGGGTAAAAAGAAATGACAATTTTGGGGGTAGGGAGACACCTCAGTGGTAGAGCACTTGCCTAGCATTCAGGAGGCTCTGGATGGCGTACCCAGCACACACAAAAAAGACAATTTTTAAAAGAAAACAGTATGATTTAAGTACGTTCCTGCACAGGGAGGTATAAACAGTCAAAAACTGGATCCTGAAGAACCATGTCCGCCCTCAGGGTCCGCGCCTCACCTTCAGCTTGGACGTCTTCTCGTGCAGCAGCAGCATGTCCCTCCTTATGCTCACCAGCTTGGCATGGTAGTGCTTGGCCTCCATGAACTCGGGGAGGGAGACAGGAAGTCAAGTGAAAACAGATGGAAATACCAAACGGATAACTATGTCAGTGCCATACTAAAGTTCAGTCTTCTAATCAGACCATTTACTTAGAGCCTTAACTATATGTGCATTCTAAACTCCGAAATACAAAATCTGAGACGATCAGGAGGACCCTAAAAACATTTGATTCAGTTCAGACTGACAAGTTACTGAACCCTGGGTGCAGACAACATCTGGCTTTAAAGACAGGCGACATGACCCTGAAAGTTAAGCGAGACTGCCCACCCTACTGGTTTCATTGAAGAAACAAAAGGCTCAGCGGCCTTCCCAGGGAGTCAGAGCCCAGGACCCACGTCTGCTCATCAGGAAAGCCAAACCGAGACCAGGGTCCCGCCAGGGCAGTGGACAGGTCTCCTCTGTCCTCTGTGAGGGCCCTGCTCAGCCCACCCACCACACCAGAAGATTCAAGGATGCCTTGGCCCAGGCAGGTGGGATGGGGGAAACACCTGATTCTCAGGCAGGGCAACACAGAGAGAAGCCAGATGCATCAGAGGGCTCTTGGACCTTAACAGAGCGCAAGGGAAGTCAAACGGCCGCACTCTAGAGCTGACAGCCTCCAATCCACGTTAGGGCTGAGAGAAGGACAGAGGGCGACTCAGACTGTTTCTGCCCCTTCGGAACAGAATTACAGCTGCCTGGTTCATTCACCCAACATTCATTCATTCATTCACTCAACAAACACCCGCCATCCTGCAGGATGAGCTCAGAGGAACACAGGTCAGGGCAGCCTCGAGGACCTCCACACAGCCAGGATTGGCTGAGCAGGTGACTGTATCCGCTACCTCAGGCCTCTGTGGACTTTGCTTCTCATGGTTACATAAGGGAGACAGTACTAAATCACAGCTGTCCGATGAAGGTCCATTTGTTTGAGGCATGCATGAACCCCTCTAAAATCATCCAAACCAAGCCAGTCCCCAAGTTCAAGGGCAAAGAAAGGCAGCCACAAATTCCTCAATTTTGTTAATTCCCTTTTCTTAAAATAAGAGTATCAGTTCCTCTCTTCAAAAAGCTAGAGCACTGTGGGTGAAATGCAACTACTCAGCTTTTGTACTGAGAGATATAACTGGTCATTCTCAAAGCATCCATTTCAACCCATGGCATTAATTTACTACCGCATTACAAATAGGCCACACAATTAAACGTTACCTGACAAAACCTGAATTGACGGTGAAAGACAGAGTACACTGTGCTTTAGAGTAAAAACAGTACCCAAAGCTCCTTACTCCCGGTTCCCTTTTCTGCTCTCCAACGAGCACATCTAATCCTGACTCGTAAATAAGTTCATTTCCTATGATGAGTTCAACAATTGAAAGATAACCATCCAAGAATATGGAAGTTCTAGTAAAGTAAATCAAGGCTTCCTATTTAAAAGACACATTCTAAATTTTAAAAATTAGACCATATTTCTAAAATAACATATCACTGATTTGTATCAATGAAATCGTACTTACCAAAGCATTAATATCCAACATAGAATGACATTCTTTAAATTTTGAAATCTCTTGTTCCAAAGTATCTAATAATACAACCTGGTTCTGTCTGAAACAAAAGCACACGGCCAAAGTAAAATTCACATATCGCAAGTGCTGGTTTGTTAAGAGGAGGCTCATTCACCTTGCTTAGAGGTAAAGGTCAGCAATTAAGTTGGAAATACATTGCCCTTCCACTGCTTATTTGGCTTAGTATAATCTTTTTCAAAATAATATTCCAAAACCACATTCTGACAATTAAATGTCTTTTTCATTCTTGCCTCAATTTCAGACTCCAATACCTAAAAAATTAAATCACTTAAAAACATTTTATTGTTATTTTAGTAACTCTCCATTATCTCTCAAAAAAGATTTTTTGGGGGGGTCAGAGATTTAGCTTAGTGGTGCTGCCACCTGCCTCACAACCAAAAGGTCCCAAGTTCAATCCCTGATACCAAAAAAAAAGTTTTTAAAAAAATAGTGCTTTGCCTAAAAAGCAAAATGTTTTATGTATTTTAAAACTGCAAAATTCCCACCAGGCATGGTGGTGCACGCCTGTAATCCCAGCACTCGGGAGGCTGAGGCAGGAGGATCACCATGAGTTCGAGGCCAGCCTGGGCTCCCTAGTGAGTTCAAGGCCAGCCTGCACTACATAACCAGACCCTGTCTCAAAAAAGTTGCATCATTCCCGTAAAACATAGAGCAGGACCTTTCTGCTTAGGGTTGGGGAAGAAGGCAAATCAAGGGATACAGAGTCAAAAAAGGATAAATAAGCAGCAAAATGAAAAAAGCACAGAAGGAAAAATCACAACCTCCCCCTGCCGGCAGCCAGGTGTATGACCGTGGAAATCCAGTTTACGCCTCTCGACCTGAATCTCCTTGTTTATGAAGTGAGAAGGTTAGAAAACTTCTAAGGTTCCTCACTAAAATTCTGATTGAAACCCCACTAGGGCCAGAAGACAGCTTCCCTGTCATTCCTCTCCACAGCAAGCAATGTAAGAATCAAAGGTACAGTGAAACTACAGGGTCTCCTGAGCAACACTGTGAAGGAAAATATGCAATTTGCTCACAAAACTGTGCCACCCAGACACCCGGGTGAAGGCAAGAAACGTCCACGAGGACCTGAAGGTCAGCCACAGCCCGTCCGCCACCCAGCAAGGATCGGCCGCTGCACAGGCCTCGGGCTCAAGCCTCTTCCACACAGAGACCCCGGGGAGACTCAGAACAGAAGACAAGAAATCGCAGGAGCACCCCAGGACCTTAGCAGGCGGGGACTCATTCATGAAAAGACACAAACTACCAAAACTCACACACAGAGGAACAGAAGATCTACACAAGTAAAGAAATAACTTTCCAAAGAAGAAAGTACTAGAACCAGACAGAGTTCACAGGTGAGGTCTCCCAAGCATGTAAGGAGCAGGACCAATCCTCCATCTCTTCCAGAAAACAGGGCGCTTCCTCACTCATTCTGTGAGGCTGGCCTTACCCTAAAACCAAAAGCAGACAGCAAGAAATGAATATTATAGGCCAGTATCTCTCATGAACATGGGTGCAAAAATCCACAGCAAAGGCCAAGTGTGGTAGCACACACCTGCAATCCCAATACTCAGGAAGCTGAGGCAGGAGGATTGCAAGTTTGAGACCAACCAGGCTATTCAGCAAGTTCAAGACCAGCCTGAACTACACAGCAAGACCTTGGATCCAAAGCAAAAATCCTCAACAAAATATTAACAAGTTGAATCCAATAATGTGTAAGAAGAATTACACACCACAGCCAAGTAGGATTTACACCAAGTATACAAAGCTGGTTCTACAGCTGAAAATCAGTGTCATCCACTAAATCAACAAGCTAAAGAAAAAATATAGACCATACCAATTGATGCGAAAAAAGCATTTGACAAAATTCATTCTACTCATGATTAAAAACATTCTCAACAGGGGCTGGGGATTTAGCTCTGTCACTGGACCTGTCCTGAGTTCCATACCCAGTACAAAAAAAAAAACAACAGACAAAACATTCTCAATAAACTAGAGACTTCCTCAACTTGATAAAATATAAAGAAGTCCACAGCAAATCGCATACTTACAGTGAGAAAGCAGGGCATGTCCCTCTTACTAATCCTCCTATTCAACATGTCACTAGAAGTCCTTGCCATTGTAAAAAGGTAGGAAAATAAAAGGTACAGATTGGGAAGGAAGAAATAATACTGTCTTTGTTCACAAATGACATGATTCCCTATCTGGAAATTCCTAAAGTATCGACAAAAAAAATCTCCTGAAACTAACATGCAAGTACAAGGTTTTCAGACAGGAGGCAAATATACAAAGTCAGCTGCTTTCCTATGCACATGGCTAATCCTACCTTATCCTTTAAAATAAAACTAAGTACAGAGCTTTCTGAATCCATGAATCTAGGCCAATGTCATCAATTACACTCTTCAATTAAGCCTTGATTCCCAGCTTTCTCAGGGTAGGATGCTCTCCAGAAGCTTTGCAGGCAGTTTCTTATCTCCCTTCAGTCTACCCAAACCCCCACAAAATATTTATGGCTTTGCTGCCTCCAGGACTGACTGGCATCAAAACACAAAGCATCTTGTGCACTAGGAATGAACGTCTCCCTGGGGACCAGGAGAAAATCAAGAACACTGCCAAGTCCCCAACTACAACAGGGTGCCATGCAGCATCACTTCCGCCCTCCTGGAGCACCTTATAGTCAAGGGTTACAGCGTTGCTCACTAATAACTAAGTAAGGTAGAGTCAGTGATCCATCCTCCTCTTCCACCCTACAAAGGCTTCTGAATTGAGTTTTTAAGGGAAGGTCTTATAGCACAACTACTTCACAGCCAGTTTAAAGCTGACCACCAAAGAAAGACATGACAATGGACCGGACTGGGTGCCCCAGAGGTTCCACTGAGGCAGAAGCTGAGACGCTGTCTCTGAGGGGGAGCAGCACTCCGGGTGTAGATTTCTATGCAATGACCCCACTCTGTGGGTCCCGTTCTATCGTATCCTGTTCCTCTCTTCCCACACCCTGCGAGCCTTACTTACTGGGAACAAAACAAGTCCTCTCAAAAAAGAACTGAAGGACCTCTGTCAACTCACTTGAGACTCACTAAAAACAAGTGTGACATCTGTGGGGGCAATTTTTCAACTCTCCTCAGAGACAGGTATGTATCTATCCGCCCCAAAACAAGGCCCCATCGGCAACCAAAACCAACCGCAGAGTCCAGGAGTGCTATCTCACGCTTCACATCGACATTACTCTGCACTCCTCTCGCCTCACAAACACCCCATCATGATTAAATGTTGCACAACATTACATTTAACCCCGAGGGAACTCTGAGGCAGACTGTGCTAGGGAGGGGGGGAAGGAGGGGGTCAGCTTACGTGAGCTCCTGAAGGGCTTGTTTTGATCTCTGCAGGTCCGGCAGGTAGTGAGAAAGCAGACCCTCCGCCAGCTGCTCCACAGCTCTGTCTTCCACCAGCAAGTCCTCGATTAACCCTTCATCGGGAGAAGCGTCGCTCACCCCTGTTGGGAGCAGAGCGAAAGTCAGATACAGGCAGCTCTTAAATTGCCCAAGTACTGGGGCTAGGGATTTAGCTCAGTGGTGTCGCCACCTGCTGCGCAAGCACAAGGGCCCGAGTTCTATCCCCGGTACCAAAAAAAAAAAAATGAAGCTTTAAATTGCCAAAGTACTAAGAGAGGCTGGGGAATCACCGGCAGGAGGAGGAAGCGGGCAACAGTCACTAAGTGAAAGCGCTCTTCCTTTACCAGCAGGCACAACCACTTTCACTTCTCCTATATAGAGTCATCTTAATTCTTTCAGATCTTTTTCTCTCCACCCCAATCTTCTGGTTAATTATCGAATAAGTCTCAGTGTTTTTATAAATATTTCGCTATTAAGAGCCAGGTAATGCTGGGCACGGTAGCACATGCCTATAATCCTAGCACTTGGGAGGCTGAGGCAGGAGGATCACCTCAAATTCAAGGCCAACCGGGGCTACATAAGGGGTTCAAGGCCAGCCTGAACTACATAGTAAGACCCTATCTCGAAAAAAATACATACATATATACATACATACATACCAGGTAATTTATTGCAGGAGTTTAAAAAAGAAACAGCCCTGGGCCGGGGATTTAACTCAGTGGTTCCACCGCCTGCCTCCCAAGCACCAAGGTCCGGAGTTCGATCCCCGTTACCAAACACACAAAAAAAATATATCATGTACAGGTATAAATTCCCAATGATGAATGTCATCATATTGTATACCTAAAATGTACCAATAAACTTAAGAAAAACAAAAAACAAAGCAGCGGGGGACACATTTAACTCAAAAAGAACTCACAGTCTGAAAGTCAAAGATGGAAAACAATACTCCATGCAACAGGAACCCAGGAAAAGCAGGGGTAGCTATGCTATTTGTAGACAAAGTGGATTCAAACCAAGACTGATTAAGAGAGACAAAGAAGGTCATTTCATCTTTGTAAAAGGAACAATCCAAGAGGAAGAGATAACAGTCATAAATATATATGCACCAAACATCACCCCAACTATATAAAACTATTAAAACAAAAATACTAACAGACATGAAAAAATCAAATAAGCACTAATACAATTGTAATGAGGGACCTCAATATCCCACTGTCACAAATAGATAGATCAAGTACACAACAAAATCAACAAAGACATATCAGAATAGTGCCCCCTTTTATTTTTAAGGCTCCATTTTCTAAGGTCCCTAACAGTAGGCCTTTGGACTCTAAAGATTATTCTTTTAGTTTTTCACTTCTATGTCCTGTTCCCATAGTATCTACATTCTGAGAGATTTTCTGTATTTTTCTAGTCAAAGAAGAAAATACATATTTAAAATTAGCAATCGTTTAATTTTGAATAGCTTTTACATTTTAGTGCATTACTCTGAGAATGCTTGTCTTCTGTTACGTTACCTCTCCCTCCCTGAGGGCTCATTATTCTGTTGGTTCGGTTTTGCTCACTCTTTCCTGCTGCCAGTTTTTCTCATGTGCTGAAGATTCCTCCTGGTACAGCAGGACAGGGAAGCCACCATTTAAAGCAGCAGGGAAATGCTGGGGAGATGGGCGGGAGGAAATGAAGGGGTCGCGAACAAGAGGGGCCCCGCTGGGTAGCAGAGGACAAGTGCGTTGGCTTAGGGTGGCCAGGTGGGATCCAGGTATTAAGCCTGCAGAAGCTTCACTTCTGGTCGAAATAACTTACTTTAGTGCATCCACGACTCAGCTTCTCCCAAACATCGATTTCTTTCCAGAGAAACTACCTGGGCTTTCACCTCGGGGAGGATGCAGGTGCCTCAGTGAGGTGTGCAGGGAAGTGAGCAGAGTGGAGACCCCAGGAGCGGCTTCCCCTTGTCAGTCGTCCCCTTCAGGTCTCCTGGGTTCCGGCCCAATGCCCTCCTCTCCTCATCTCTGTCCCTGAGCCGCCTTTGGAGCTCTGTGGGTTGGTCCAGTTTGGGGGAATGCTGGGTATTTTACACCTGTTTCTTTAGAGGCCACAATGCAGCTGAACAATGAGCTGGCAGACCTTGAGCTTTCCACCTTGTGAGCTATGCAGCCATTGCTACACGATCTAACCACTTGCTGTGATTTAAAGAACACCACTTCCTTCCCATCCCTGCCGCCTCAAAAGCCCCTCTCAAGTCCAAACATACGGTCTCTTCTGACCCCCTCGACCATTAACATCAGTCAATCTTTACACAATTCCTAATTAATTCTCCCCGGAAGGCCTGTTTCTAGCAATGCCAAGGGCATGGGTCCCTGTAGAGAAAGAACGCTCTGTCCGTCTCCAAACACCTGGCCGTCCTTGGATCCCAGACGGATGGAACCAGGGCCACCGTGAGCTGATGAAAGTGTCCCCAGGATGCTTCAGGGCCCTCTTCATGTCAAAATCAAACCTCAAAGTCTCGGTCTTGCACCGTGCAGGTGCAGCGCTCCTGGCCTCGAGGCTATTCTCCTGTGGTGTATCCACCAACCCTCCACTTTCCTCCACGCCCTAACTAGGGCTAAATTCTTCTAACCACCCTCCTGCACGCTGCACAGTTCCCAGCTAACAGTGTATTCCAGGCTGTGGCTTCTGTCAACTCACTTCTTTTTTTTCTTCTGGTACTGGGGATCGAACTCGGGTGCTTGCAGGGCAGGCGGCAGAACCGCTGAGCTAAATCCCCGGCCCTGTCAACTCACTTCTGTCCACTTTCCAATTTCCAGGAATTTCTGGAAACTTCTTGTTCACTGGTGACCCAGCCACCTGGTTCTCTCTGGTGTTTCCATTACTTTTATATTTTTATAAACATAAAACTCTCAGAGAGACAGAAATAAAATGGTAAAATGTAGTTCACCACCTTAAACCCTGTGGCATGATATAAAAAAATAAAGATAGGCAGAAAGGAGACGAGGAAAATCATAATTTTTAAATGAACTTTTAGTAAAAACTGCAGGCTCAGTACACACACCCAAAACTCCGAAAGTTCTGAGCCATTCCCTTTTACCCATAAAGGGATCGCTTTCACCTATGCATAGACCACACCTTTCCCACTCATATGTGCCTTTCCCCACATGCAGGGGATACAGCTCTGACCCCAGGTGGCTGTCACCACGAACAGGCCACCATCCTCCCTGCAGAAAGAGCCCACCTCCCACTTCCCTCAAGGTCCACAGCTGTGCTCCCGAGACCCCTATGAAGGCCTGGCTCGAGGCCATCAGCGCCTTTCCTCTTTCTGGAGAGCCACACTCTATTGCTCTGCATGGCACTTTAAAATTCTGGCTCACAAATCCTCCTGTTCCTCTGTCTGATGCATCCTGAAAATTCTTTCTCTGTGATGGAAATCACCAGTCTGTCCCAGTGTGAGGGAGTCTGTCAAGTTCCCCCTTTCTGCTTTGGGAAGCTCCTTGGCTCCTGTCTGGTGACACTTTGACATGTAAAGGAATTCTGACAATTACGAGTTCTAACTTGTAAGTAGAGCACCTTCCATGTTTTATTATTGCATTTTTCTGGGGGACAGTTCCGCTGGTTTCCTTAGAGTTCCAAGGGGATTAAGAACTATCAGAGTAAATGAAATACATTCTCTTAAACAGTATTCGAAGTTGGAAATTCCCATTCCATGATGCTAAGTTTCAGATCTTAAATTACAGAAAAGAAAAGAAAAGGCCCTTACTTAATTCATAGTAAAAGCATTTCCTGAACATCTATACCATACACTAGTTTCTGAAGTTTCCACAATAAATAACAAATCCCTTTCCTAGAAGGGACGATATTGGAGAATCACAGAGCATGCCAAGTGCCATTACTGAAACAGAAACTGCTACATATGTGTGGAAAAGACTTTTAAAAGGAAATGTGGGCATTTGAGCTGAGGCCTAAAGAATGAATGGGCATCCTTCTTTTTTTAAGTGTTATTCACTGTTAAAAAAACTGAAGAGAAAAGCACAAGCTGAAAAGTAAAAACACTCCTCTCTCAAACTCCACATGGAGTCATTTTGGAGATTCTTACATAGCCTTCAGAACCTGTCTTTGCATACCCATGCAAGCAGTATTTAGCATAACTCATACTCTTCTGTGTCTCAGATAACTTTCTACAGCAACATCTATGGATCTACTATATTCTTTTTAACAGAATTCTACCACAGTTTTTAAAGCAGTCCCCCATGTATGAGTTAATTTCACCTTTTGCTATTTCAAACAATTTGTAGCGCAGTTCCTAGCTAATCACTGCACATTTGTCTCAATTTCTGTGGGATCAATTCTTAAGTAGACAGCTGGGACAAAAGGCGTGTGCGTTCTTTAAACAGACATTAAAAAACTGCCCCCCCAAATGGCACCAATTTACAACAATCTATTGGTGGTCTATTTCCAAACAGACAAGAACTCTATGTGAGGAATGGAGGGGATGCAATACGGGTAAAGGAAGTAACATGGGCACAGGTGGGAATGGAGGTTTGCTCTGAAAGCTGAGGCAGGGCGAGCTGGCAAGGGAAACGCTCAGCCTGCCGATCATAAGGTATACAGCCACGTGGCCAGCCTGCGAGGGCCACTGAGTCCCATGTTCACGGGAGTGATTTTTTAGAAACTGGTGAGGATCCACTTAAGGGTTCTGAACAAGGGAACGATGTGACTACAGCTTTATCTTGGGGCAGTGGTAAAACGGCAGTGGGAGGAACAGACTGAATTAGTGTAAGGCTGCAGGTGGAATAGCCTTACAACTGCTGGATTAGGGGCGAAATACAGACAGGAGATGGGAATTGTACAGGAAAATCCCCACACTCAATAGAGGGCGAGGTAAGGCAAAAGGCCCGGCGCAATTTCAGATTCAAGTGAGAATAACTTGGCACCATTAACAGGATCAGGCATCGGCTCCGATTTATGTCTCGGCCATGTCAAAATATCCATCAGAGAGCGGCAAGCAAGAGTGAGAAAAGGGCCCCAAGACTCCCTGAGAGGAAATGTTCATAGCAGTGACTTTCGAAGGTGTGAGGGCCAAGCGATCACAGAGGAAAAGCACGACCAGGAGAGCGCTGAGAGCACTACTCCAGGGCAAACTCGGATTTCTGGAACAAGCAATCGCATTTTCGAAAGGTAGATCCAAAGCCTTTCTCGTCCAGGGTCCCTCATATGAGCCACAGGACACAGAAAACGCTCTGGGACCCATCTTTTCAATTCTCCCCGCGGAGATGGGGAGAGCGCCGCCCGCAAGGAAATCCGCTGCGTTCAGCGGACGCCCGCGGCATCAGGGGTGAGGACGGTGTAGAGGACACCAGCAGGACACAGCGGCTGACGCAGGGCAGTCAGCTGAATCACGAACCGAGCCTCTTCCTGACAGACGCATCCCCACAGTCATCAGTGTGCCGGAGCCAACAGCCGGGAGGACCCAGCACCGAGAGCCCAAAGCTCCCACTTCGCTCCCCTCCCAGCTTCCGTCGCGTCCCGCCGGTCCCGTCCCGCGCGCGGACACAGCCGGGCCGCCACAGCCGCGCACACCCTCGGGGGCCCGCGTCCCCCACGCCGGCCTGGCTCGGCCCCGCCTGCAGCACCTACCCAGCGTCGGCTCGCCATCTGGGGGCGGTGACCCCGGGACGCTCATGTCCCTCCCGCTGGGCCCCGGGAAGGGGCAGCCCGGCGACCGTCCGAAGCCGGAAGGAAGAACCCTCCGCCGCCAGCGCCCGGCAGGACCGAAGTGGCGGGAGGGGGGGGGGGCACCCGGAAATGAGGAGACGGAAGCCGGCCAACTCGGGGCACGTGACAGCCGTCAGGCGTCCCGGTGAGGTTCCGGGTGCTGCTGCGTCGGGAGGAGGAGTTCCGTATCGCTCCGGTCCCTGCGTCGCCGTCGGAGAGAATGAGTGCACCGGCTGGTGACGGAAACCGAAAGAGCCCTGGGCGCGGACAGGCCGGCCTGATTTCCGGAGACTGCGGAGAAGACGGACTTTTCACTATTGTGCACGCGTTAAGAAAAATCCGGAGAACAAAGGCTGCCTTCTCTCCTTACGACTTGGACTATTTAAAAAAACTTTGGTTTCCAGCCCTGTGTGACCTTCAGCCTTGCTAACTGGGGGTTTGCACGATTCAGTCTCTTCTTGATTGCAGGTGATTAAGCTCCGTGGCGGCATGTATTGAACAAATTCACCGAAATTATTGAAACCACTTGTTGACATCCTATGGGATGACGTCATAAACTTGATAGAAAACGCTTAGAAATGGGCAGAGGCAGCCCCAGACCAAGTAAAACGATTGTCTGCCTTCCTACCTTATACCCACTCATCTAGACTTTTATGGCCTCCCAATGTTGTTCCCCAATATTGCCTGTTCAATTTTCGTTGCTGCAGCCAAAGCAGTTTTCAAAAAAGTAAGAATTATGTCGAGCCTCAGAAATACACTGGTTCCCCATTGCCCTTATCAATAATTTAACACCTTTTGCTCTTCTACTACTTTTCCACTCAATATTAGATGCTGCTTAGTAAATGTGGTAAGCAAATAACTACCCCTCAAAGATGTCCGAAGCCTAAATCCCCAAAACCAACGAGTATTTTAAATTGACCTTAGAATAGGAAATAGTCGCTTCTCGGCCTTTTGGCTAAGATCAAGTGTAGAATAGGAAGATCATTCTAGATTATTCCATGAACCAGAATTAATCCTAAGGTTCTTTAAAACGTGAAGGAAGACACAAGAGTCAAGAGAGGGATGTGACTATAAAGAATGATTAGGCAGAGGCAATATTTTTTGCTTTGAAGATGGGGGAAGGGGGCCTCCAGCCAACAGTGTGGGTTAGCCCTAGAAGCTGGAAAAGGTAAGGAAACCAATTCCTCCCTGAAGTTTGTATAATGAAACTCAGCCCTGTGGATACCTGTATTTTATCCCAGTGAGACTTGTGTTGGACTTTTAGCCTATAGAATTTGTAAGATAACAAATTTGTAGTGTTGTAAGTTTACAGTAAATGTGTTACCACAGCAATAAGAAAGTAATGCGCTACCCTTCAGCTATCCTTTATTCCACCTTGACATTGTAAAACTGCCCTTGCGCACCAGCAATTCTCTTGTTCATGAAGCAGTCTGGAATATTCTGTCCTTTTCAAAGTCCTCCTCATCCTTCAAGGAGCTTCTAAATAATGCCCTTACTTTAAAATCATTCATAATCCTACATCCTTTTTTCATTCAGAAACATCTCTTAACTTTTACAAAGTGCCCCCCTGCTACTTAGCACTTAATCCATCTTTGTGTTCATTATGTCCCTTGTCTTCCATTATTACATTGCAAACTCTGAAGAGAAATTGAGAACCAAGTATTTCTCAGTAAATGGTTAGTGAGTGAAAGTATTGATTCTCTAGCTCCCAATTCCAAATAAACTCCAAAATCTGAATCACAATATTGCACTTGAGCAACTGCCCAGTAATCTTAGTTCATTGTTAGAATTATCTCCCAACTAAATAGTAAAGCCTGGTAGAATGTTCTGTGAGTTGTCGCCATCATCTTTATCTCTTGCCTCAGTGCACAGCATTTTACATGGGTTTTAAATACTGGTATGTAAATTTAATGGATGAAATTAAATTGTTACATCCTGTTTTCATTTTCTATTTCACTCTAAAGAAAAATTCTCGTTAGAAGTTTGGTGTATTAGAAAAGTGTGTGTATGAATGACTTTGCATGTATGTAGTACATCTCCATAAAACATATAAGGGATTGGCAAGGATAGATTCCACAGAGAAGATATGTTGGGAAGGAGGATCAGGGATTACAGGAACTGACTTTTCACTATAAACTATTTCTTTGTGTCTTTTGGATTTGTGTACTATGTCTTATATGATATATATATATATATATATATATTTTTTTTTTTTTTTTTTTTTTTTTTTGGTACCGGGGATCGAACTCAGGTCCTTGCGCTTGGGAGGTAGGTGGCAGAACCACTGAGCTAAATCCCAGGTCCACTATGTCTTTGTATTACCTTTGAAATCAAATAATAACTTTTTAAAAAGTTGTTTAGTATTTTTAATTTGATGTAACAAAAATTAATCAGCTAAATAGACAAGATGACTTTCTACCAGACTCATCTTGCATTTCTTCTTTTCCTTTTTTATCCTCACAGATTACAATTAAGAGTATCAGTTGTTTATTGAGTACCTTTTGTGTTCAACTCCATTAACACATTTGAAACAGGGCCGTAATTTGTGCATCTCGCTGCCAGGTAGCCCTGAACCACTGGTGTACATGCATGACTGTCCTATTGGGCAGCATGGGACAGTCCCACTGGGTGGTTTATGCTGCCCAATGGACCAGTCATGCACATACCACTGGTGGTTCAAGCCAACACTGATGTGTTAAACAGTTAATATGCACCTAACATTGCATGTGACAGAGAGCTGAGAATTTGATTATAAAGAAGTAAACAGCTTGTGGAGTTGTATATGTCTTTAGAAATGTCCATTTCCCCATTCTTTTATGTACCAAAGTTATAATTCACCCCAAATATTTCAACACTGAAGACCAGAGTGGGTACTGTACAGCAAAGTCCCCAATCTTTTTTGGCACCAGAGACCAATTTTGTACATGAAAAATTTTTTGTGGACTGGGCCTGGGGAGTGGGGGGGTGGTTTGGGGATGATTCACATGCATTACACTGATTATGAACTTTATTTTTACATTGTACAATAAAATAATTATACAACTCACCATAATGCAGAATCAGTGGGAGCCCTGAGCTTGTTTTCCTGCAACTAGATGGTACCATCTGGGGGTGATGGGAGACAGTGACATCTGAAGTCCATTCCTTAGGTCCAGTCTACTCTGCAGTCTAGTTTTGGTTGCTGTCCAACAGAAAACCCTGCTTCACAAAGATAGGATGTTGGAAATTAAAGCTTTCAGTGCTTTTTTGGCACTCTCAGGATATCCTACCAGAATTCGTGAAGTTGTCTCAAACATAGTTTAAAACCATTTGTCATTTGCATTCTCAGGCAATTCATTGTCTTCTAGCACAGGCAAAGTTAATTTACCTGGCTTATTCACAAAAAGGATCATAGGCCCATTTCTTCCCACTTCAGAGGTCTTTTGTGGTTAGGAAGTAATGTGAAAACTTTTGAAAGCCAAGATAGGTGATCATGCCTCTGCTGGGAAAAAGAAGGGCCTGGCTCAGTCTCTCAAAATCTGTGCTAACATTTGAAACATGTCAAAAATCCCAGTGTTCACACATCACCCCTGATTCCAGTTTGGCTTTGTTTTTGGTTTTTTGTTTGGGGTTTTTTTGGTACCAGGGATTGAACTTGGGTCCTTGCGCTTGCACAGCAGGTGGTGAAACCACTGAGCTACATCCCCGGCCCCCAGTTTGGCTTTGAATGCAGCCATTTTATCTGCTGACTTAAACACAGTTGTCATTCTCCCCTGAAGTGACAGATTGAGTTTGTTGAGCAGGTTAAAACTGTCACACAAGTAAGCAAGTTTTACAACCCATTCTGTTGTAAATGTGCTGCCAATGATGACTGCTTTTCTAAAAGAAATTTCTGGACCAGCTCTCATAGCTCAGAAACACAGGCCAGTGATTTACCTTTAGAAAGGTGAGATGTCATTTCTGTGCATAACAGATGATGTGTGTGGTCTACATCCATCCTCACAAAACTATAAGAAGAGATGTAAATTAGGGGCATGTACTTTAATTTGGTTGATAATTTTAATCACATCCTGTAAAACATTAAGTTCCAGTGACATTTTTCATCTAGCCAGCATTTCTGCATGGATGACGCAGCACACAGACTTGTATTCAGAAATGACCTCTTTGACTTGAACAATGAAACCAGAAAGCCGTCCAGTCATGGCAGCCTCTCCATCCACGTACATACCAACACAAAATAACTAGCACAATTTTCCCGATATGTAATCATTCAAAGACTTGAACAGTTCTGCAGCTGTGGTGTTGGTGGGCAACAAAAGTGCACATTAACAGGTTTGCATGTACATCCTCCTAAAGAATATATCACACAGGGGCTGGGGATTTAGCTTATTGGTGCCACCACCTGCCTCACAAGTGCAAGGTCCCGAGTTTGATCACCAGTACCAAAAATATATATATATTTAAATATATATTTTTATATTTTACATTTATATACTTATATATTTATATATTTTGTATATTATAATATATTGTATTATAAATATATATAATATTTATTTATTATATTTATGTATCACAAAAAAATAAGCATTGTTGCCTTATCAGTACCAGTGAACTCATCAACCTCAATTTCATACCACAGTCACTCATTAATCTCTAAATACTGCAACTCAATATCCTCTATTTCATCAATGAGTCTATTAAGGGTGCTAGCCAAATGGGAAAGACATGCTGCCTTAGGAACTGTGGCTGCACCTAGAAGTTCATGACAAATGTCCTTAGCAGCAGGCTGGATCAACTCTTCACCAATAGGAAAGGGCTTCTTAGCTTTAGCGATGCAGTTAGCCACTAAGAATGATGCCCTCAGTGCAAAAACACATTTGATGAAGTGGTGGCCTTCAGTGATTGTCTCTGTTCTTCATGTTCATGTGTTTTTTTTTCTCTTTTGAAAAACTCCAAAGTCTTGTCTTTAGTTGTGGGGTGCTGGGATTCCATGTGGTGAAGCAATTCTGAAGGTTTCATGGCTTTGTTGGATAGCTGGTAACCATAAATTATACAAAGTGCCAGGGATTTAGCTCAGTGGTTCTGCTGCCTGCCGCACAAGCACAAAGACCCAAGTTCAATCCCCGGTACCAAAAAAACAAAACAACAACAACAAAAAAAAAAAAAACAAGAAACAAATAAATTATACAAAGTGGGTGTGGAGAATATAATCACCTGTTGTGATAACCATGTAATTTAAGTAGGAGTCTTGGTATTTTCTTTTCTTTTTTTTTTTTTGGTACCAGGGATCAAATTCAGGTCCTTGTGCTGGCGAGGCAGGCAGCAGAACCACTGAGCTAAATCCCTAGCCCAGACTCCTGGTATTTTCTGAAGGCCAGCTTTTTGTTCACAGTCTTAGAGTCATCTGCTGTCTCATCATTGGCTCTTCCCTCTTTTTAATGAAGCTCTCCAGTGACATTTGTTTTTTACTCATTTTCGCTAGAGTTAGCTTGTGGGCTTTGAAAAAAATTGACTGAGACAAGTGTGTGCTACAGAGAAGAAGCACAGATGGAAGCCATAAGTAAAATAATGAGTGGGCCATAGAAGGACTAAAATAAGTGTCAAATTCTGACTGAAATTATGCTACCAGATGCCACTTAATTGTCACTTGCCATTCACTGATAGGGTTTGACAGGAGTCTGCAAGCAATTGATTTATTATGGTCTCTGAGCAATCGAACCACTCTGCTAATGTTAATCCATATTTGCAGCCACTCCCAGTGCTAGCATCACCACCTCAGCTCCCCCTCAGATCATCAGGCATTAGGATTCCCCAAGGAGTGCACAATCTAGATCCCTCACAAGCACAGTTCACAGTAGGGTTCCAGCTCTCCTAAGAATCTCATGTCACCACTGATCTGACAGGAAGTGGAGCTCAGGATGTGATACAGGCCATGGGGAGCAGCTGTGAATACAGATGAAGTTTCATTCAGTTCTCTGCCACTCTCCTGGGTCCCAACAGGCCATGGATAGGTACTGGTCCCTGGTCCAGGTGTTGGGAACCCCCTATATAGAGGGTTAAAAAGGAAGGGGGAAGGGAAGGAGGGGAACTACTCCTGGTTCCTCTCAAGAATTTGTAATATACCATTTATTCATACCAAAATTAGTAAACATGACATTAAAGTACTAAATTATTCCAGCATGGTGGTGCACACCTGTAATCCCAGCACTCAGGAGGATCACCATGAGCTCAAAGCTATGTTGGGCTATGTAGTGAGTTCAAGACCAGCTTGAACTACATAATGAAACTGTCTCAAAAAAACAAAAACAAAACTAAATTATATGGAACGGATCTAGAGCATTATTATAAAGGCCATAATGATGTTGTGTTGATTTTGTGGCTGCTGTGCCAAATTACTACAAACTTGGTAGATTGAAACAACGTAAATTTACAATTTACAACTTTGTGCTCTGGAACAACCCAGTCCCATGTATGAGAACCAGGCTCAAGGTCCCGTGACACCCACTGGGCCTCTGTTAAAGGTTCCACTGCCACCTAGTGGCACCAAGCTGGAGACCAAGCTGGAGACCAAGCTGGAAACAGACACCTCAGATCCAAACTATAGCAAAGGTGAACATCCAAGCGGAGCACACTATTCAGCCCATCTGACATGTGTTATTGATTGCATAGAGCACAGTTGGAGAATAATGGGAGGAAGTTTAAAGACTTAATAGAGAAAATAAGATTTAAAGCATACCTTGAAGAACAGGTAAAATGTACTCTGTAGAGAAAAACTAATGACGTCTCCCAGGCAGGAAAAAACACCAAATACAGAGGAATATACTTCGGACTGAAAGGGCTCAAGGCACTGTCTTTTGGGGAAGATAAAACACGGATTAAGTGATTGGTAGAAGAAACTAATAGAGGGGCCAGGGATTTAGCTCAGTGGTTTCAGCACCTGCTGTGCAAGTGCAAGGACCCAAGTTCGATTTCTGGGACCAGAAAAAAAAAAAAAAGAAGAAACTAATGGAGAAAGATATTACATAGTCTGTTAGAACAAAAGGATTTAAGAAGACAAAAGATAACACTAAATGTCACAGAAGTAAGTTCAAAGAAACACCCAGAAAGAGTTAAACACAGTACATAAATACATAGCAAAAACAGGGATATTGGATTTCAAAGACTTTGAAACCCAAGTAAGGAAGAACAAATATAATACAATAAATACATCAAAACTGTTTATTCCACCTGTAGTTCTGCTGTTTTCTTTAAATTTTTCTACCGTCTTTATTTTTGCTAACCTAAAAGGAGAAGGTAGGTAGGAAATTCATATAAAGAAAGAAATATTAACCTATTAATATTTTCTATCCCTTTTATGGATCAGATACCCTATCTTTGAGAATGATAGCATTTGATAAAATGTACTCCTAGTTTGACCTACTTCTGTCATGAGCATTTCTACCTCCCTTTATCTCCCTGCCTTTCCCAAAAACAGAAGAAAGAACTGGAGCAGGAGGGGGCATGCAAAAGATTTGAATGATAATGATATAAGGACCAGGCTGCAGAGAAGAGATGGGAACAAGAAAGAGAAACAAATGAAAGATGTTACACCACATGGTCTTACGATTCTAGTGGATTACATGTTGGAAATGTGAACTCATATAGTGTGATGCCCTTGCAAAATAATGAAAAGGAAGAAAAGGAACTGCTGTTAGAAAATCAAGAAACTTGTGAACTAAAGAAAAGTACTTTACCAATTTACCTGTGCTTAACTAGTTTGAAAGATAATATTTTCTCAAGCAATTTTACCTACTTTTATATTTACACGAGAAATATTTATTCATGTTAGCAAAGTGCTAAAATACTTCCACCCATGCAACTCTGCTACACTTCCCATTATTCCTTTTCTGTGGGGGGCCTTGCCCCCCCGCTAGAACTCTTGAGTGCCTTTTACGGACATATCCGGGCCTGCTGCAAATCTACCCGGCAACAAGGAAGTAGCCCCAGTACCCTCCTCTTGCTCCTCCCCTCTAGCCCTACGGTATATATGTTGTAACAGCTTCTGCAATAAACGAGACTTGATCAGAAACCTGTCTTGTCTCCATCTCTCGTGTCCCCTGTCCCCTCTCATCCTCGCTCCCCCTCTAGGGTCTCCGTTGACTTACCCGCGGGCCGGGACAAGTGGCGCCCAACGTGCGGCCAGAGAACGGGGGATCCAGTGAAGGACGCTGCTCAGGGGCCCTAAGATTAAGATTGAGGAACAAAGAGCACACTCGACACGGGAGAGGCTTGCAATTGACGTGGACCTGCCGTCTTTTTGCACCTCGGTAAGTTGAGCAGCGATTATGGGACAGGGCATTAGTCAGCACGAATTGTTTGTGCAAGGTCTCAAGAAGACATTACAGGCACGAGGGGTAAAGGTTACAGTCAAACAGTTGTTAAGATTTTTTGATTATATTAAAGATCTCTGTCCCTGGTTCCCTGCTGAGGGAACCATTGACGAACAGAGATGGAAAAAGGTGGGGGAAGCTCTCCAGGATTATTATGCCACTTGCGGACCCGGGAAGGTCCCTATTGCGGCGTTCTCATATTGGAATTTGATTAATGATATTATTTCTCATAAAGCGAGGGATCCACTGGTGGCGCAGGCTATACAGGCTGGGGAGGTAGCTCTCCGAGATGGTAAGGGGCTGACACCCGCCAGTGATTCTGACGCAGTCTCCCGGGCCAATATGGCGCCGGGGCCCAGGCCCGTTGAGACCACGACTTCTTTGTCAGACAAAGAAGAGGACTTGATGTCCTTTGACAGTGACGACGATCCCGCCCCCGACGGACATGACGTCCCTTCGGACCAACCCCAAACGGCCACGAACCCTGCCAAGCCCTGTAGGGCAGGGCCTCGCCGAACCCCTGCTTCCTTGCTTTCCGCCACCGCCTCTAGGACAGCCCCACCCTCGCGGAAGGTTCCGCCCCTATATCCCTCCCTTCAAGCCTATCGTGGCCCGCCTCCGCCCCCAGATCCGCCCCAAGAGGGCTCCGGGTCGGAGGAGCCCGCGGGGGGAGCATTGTGGGGCGACTCCGGATATCCCCCTCCTTATATCTCTTCAGGCCCCGACACTCCCACTCTGGCATGTCCTGTTGTTGATCCCCAAAAGGAACTCCGGGACAAAATAGAATTTCTAAAAGAACAGATAAGGTTAGAAAAGGAACACCAAGAACTTATTACCCAGCTTGAAGGCTTAAGAACAGGCAAAGCCCATAAAAATGTCCGTAGAGAAGACAAACTTAAGCCACGACCCCCCGTTAGAGGGGCGGCCCCTAGGGTGCCATCCGGGTCGGGAGTATCCCTGAAACTTAAAAATGCGGAAGCCTTTCCCGTAACTAAAACTACTGACGCACAGAGACAGGCGTGAAGACACCACAGTGGTTTTGATTTTAAGGTCATTAAAAAATTTAAAACGGCTGCAGCTCAATATGGGGCCACTGCACCTTACACCATGGCTATTTTAGAATCGGTGGCAGAAAATTGGCTCACCCCAATTGATTGGCAGACTCTGGCCCGCGCCACCCTTACAGGAGGTGATTATTTATTATGGAAATCTAAATATGTTAAAAATTGCCGAGAAACTGCTAGGCGCAATGCTCAGGCGGGGAATGGATGGGTGCTTGACATGCTCCTTGGGGAGGGGGCCTACGCCGCCAACGACCAACAAATACAATTTGATGCGGGGTTATATGCCCAGATTCAGACCGCCGCCACTAGGGCCTGGAAAAAGCTCCCCTCCAAAGGAGACGTGAGTGCCTCCCTCACTAACATTCGGCAGGGCCCAGACGAGCCATTTGCGGACTTTGTCCACCGCCTTCTCACGGCGGCAGGCCGGATTTTTGGGAGCGCGGAGACAGGGACAGATTTTGTTAAACAGCTTGCTTTTGAGAACGCCAATGCCGCCTGTCAGGCCGCTATCCGCCCCTATAAAAAGAAAACTGACCTTTCCGGCTACATTCGCCTTTGTTCTGAGATTGGGGCCGCCTACCAACAGGGCCTTGCCATGGCGGCCGCCATGCAAGGCTTCACAGTCAAACAATTTTTGCAACGCCACGTCGGCAATAAGTGTTTCCGGTGTGGGGCCACCGGCCATTTTGCTAGAGAATGCCCGACCACTAAAATGCAGGGCCCCAATGCTCCGCCCCCCGGGCCCTGCCCCCGATGTAATCGGGGGAGGCATTGGGCGAGTGAGTGCCGATCCAAAACTGATGCCCAGGGCCGACCCCTTCCCCCTCTTAAGGATTCGAATTCGGGAAACGGGAAAGGGGGCCAGCCCCAGGCCCCCAACTCCAAACAAATTTACGGGGCGCTCAATTTTGCTCCAATAAACAGCAATCCATTTCAGACCTCATCAGAGCCACAAAAGGAAGTGCCGGATTGGACCTCAGTGCCACCACCCACACAGTATTGACCCCAGAAATGGGAGTCCAGGCCCTCGCCACAGGAGTCTTTGGACCCTTACCTAGAGAGACTTTTGGCCTCGTAATAGGCCGAAGCAGTAGTACCATAAATGGGCTGTTGGTTTACCCAGGAGTGATAGATAATGACTACTCTGGGGAAATTAAAGTTATGGTTTCTTCTCCCAAAGTTATTAATACCATTCAATCAGGCCAAAGATTTGCTCAATTGCTACTCCTTCCCCTTCTCTCTACCTCTAATAAGGCTCTAAACAACGCCCGAGGCAGCCAGGGATTCGGCTCATCTGATGTTTACTGGTCAGAGATACTTTCAGCACAAAAGCCTCTCGTGACCTTGTGGTTAGATGGGAGACAATTTTCTGGGCTGGTTGACACTGGTGCCGATGTAACTATCATAAAGGGAGAGGATTGGCCTCAGGCATGGCCATTAAAAGACACCCTCACCCATCTCGGGGGTATAGGTCAGAGTGAAAATCCTAAACAAAGTGCCAAAGATCTGACCTGGAGAGACCAAGATGGTAATCAGGGCACCATTCAACCTTATATCATTTCAGGGTTACCTATTAATCTATGGGGAAGAGACTTACTATCACAAATGGGGATAATTATTTCCAGCCCCAATGAAATTGTCACTATGCAGATGTTTAAAAATGGGTACATTCCAGGAACGGGACTGGGGAAACACCCTACAAACCTTACTCACCCCATTGAGCCTGTCCCTCGGCCCCCTCGGGCAGGGCTAGGCCATTTTCCATAGGGGCCATTGACACTCCTGCGGCCCATGCTGAAAAGATTACCTGGCTCTCAGATGATCCAGTGTGGGTCGATCAGTGGCCCCTCTCTAAGGAGAAATTGTCAGCAGCTCAACAGTTGGTGCAGGAACAGCTTCATGCTGGCCATATTATTCCTAGCCACTCCCCTTGGAATACTCCCATTTTTGTCATTAAAAAACGGTCGGAAAAATGGAGACTCTTACAAGATCTTAGAGCAGTTAATAAAACCATGGTACTCATGGGAGCTTTACAACCTGGTCTCCCTTCGCCGGTAGCCATTCCCCTTGGGTATTACAAGATTATTATTGATTTAAAGGATTGCTTTTTCACCATTCCCTTACATCCTGCTGATCAAAAACGCTTCGCATTTAGCCTTCCAGCGACCAATTTCTGTACCCCAATGCAGCGCTTTCAGTGGCTGGTTCTGCCCCAAGGCATGGCCAATAGTCCCACCCTGTGCCAGTCATTTGTAGCCGCGGCACTCCAATCCACCCGAGACAATTGGCCTCAAATGTATATTATCCATTACATGGATGATATCCTTGTAGCGGGGCAATTAGGAAGTGAGGTTTTAGCTTGTTATGCTGACCTTCGACGGGCACTTGAATCTCATGGCCTCCAGATTGCCCCTGATAAGGTTCAACTAAAAGACCCTTATAACTACCTTGGATTTCAGATGAAGGGACGTCACATTTCCTCCCAAAAGCTTACCTTGCGGCTGGACGGTCTTAAGACTTTAAATGACTTCCAAAAATTGCTAGGAGACATTAATTGGCTTATGCCCTATTTAAAGCTCACTAAACATGACCTGAAGCCTCTCTATGATACCCTACAAGGTGATAACCACCCTACTTCACCTCGACAGCTCACTGCCGAGGGGCGCAAAGCCATCAGTACAGTGGAACAAGCCATTCAAAATCAAACAATTAATTTTATGGATTATAACTCTCCTTTACAGTATATCATCTGCAAAACCTCCCTCTCTCCCACTGCTGTCTTTTGGCAAACCGCTCCCCTTTTGTGGGTTCATCTCCCAGTTTCCCCTAAGCGGGTCTTTTACCCCTATTATGTTGCAGTTGCAGACCTAGTTATCTTGGGCAGAGACCATGGAAAGATGTACTTTGGAAAAGAACCTGATGTCATTATCCAACCCTACCCTAAGGACCAGGTCGATTGGCTTATACAAACCACCGATTCCTGCCCAATTGCTCTTGCTTCTTATTCAGGGTTATTGGACAACCACTATCCTCCCAGCAAACTTATTGACTTTGCCAACAGACATGACTTCATTTTCCCGAAGATCACTTCTTGCTTTCCTCTGCCAGAGGCTCTACCCGTTTTTACAGACGGTTCTTCCACTGGAATGGCTGCCTATGTGTGGGATGATAACATTGTCCAGTTCCAAACCGCCCACTCTTCGGCCCAGTTAACCGAGCTCCAGGCAGTCATAGCGGTCTTTACCGCATTTCCTGCCTGAGCTTTTAATCTCTTTACTGACAGTGCTTACATTGCCCAATCTGTTCCCTTATTAGAAACATGTGGACTGATCAAACTTGCCTCTCAGACTGGTGGTCTTTTCCTCCAATTACAAGATCTAATCAGAAAACGATCCAAATCCTTTTTCATTGGGCACCTTCGAGCCCACTCTAACCTACCCGGCCCACTTGCAGAGGGCAACCGCTTAGCAGACCTAGCCACAAGACCTCAGGCTTTTGCCTATTCAATAAATACTGATGCCCCCAGTCCGATTGACCAAGCACAGAAGGCACACCAATTCCATCATCTTAATGCTCACACGCTTCGCCTTATGTATAAGCTTACTAGAGAACAAGCTAGACAAATTGTTAAGGCCTGCCCTACGTGCACTCTGCACCTTCCTACACCTCATCTGGGAGTTAATCCTCGTGGCTTGATTCCAAATGCCCTATGGCAAATGGACATCACACATTACCCTAAATTTGGAAATCTTAAATATATACATGTCAACATTAATACATATAGTGGATTCATATTTGCCACCCTGCAATCTGGGGAAGCTACTAAACACGTCATTGCTCATCTCCTCACTGCCTTCTCAGTGCTTGGCTGCCCACAACAAATTAAAACAGATAATGGTCCTGGCTATATCAGCTCTGGCTTCTCCAAATTTTACAAACAATTTACAATAACACATATAACGGGAATCCCATATAATCCACAGGGACAAGGCATTATAGAAAGGGCTAATCTCACACTTAAAATTACTTTAGACAAAATAAAAAAGGGGGAATGGTATCCTACTAAGGGGTCTCCTAGAAATCTGATATCACATGCACTATTTATTCTTAACTTCTTAAATTTGGATGCCAAAGGTTTATCTGCAGCCAATCGTTTCTGGCAACCAGAGACGCAACGACAATTTGCCTCGGTGATGTGGAAAGACCCCCTGGACCACTCATGGCACGGGCCGGATCCTGTACTTATCTGGGGCTGAGGATCGGTGTGTATTTACTCCAAGGAAATGAAGTCAGCCAGGTGGCTCCCAGAACGCCTAGTAAAACAAGTTGATAGGTGTGCTGATGATGCCGATGACCTGACGTTGTCCAATCTTAACCAGTTAACAATGGCACCTACAATTACAATCTAATAATCATCAAGAGTATAGTATAATTCAATTTGGCTAGTTATATTTGGGTGCACCCTAATTTTACACACTGTCTTATATGTTTGTCTATTGTCTGTTGTTTGTGTTTGTACAGTTGAGCTCAATATGTTCCTTCCTCTTCAAAGGATATTCGCCTATTGTTAAATTGACTTATAGATAATATTATTAAACTAAAGACATGCTTTTCTTCCCAGGTTGTTAATTGATCAAAGTACCACTGAAATTTATTTTATGAAAGTGACGTGCATTGTTACCCACACGCAACAATCAAATTACAATTAACAGTTATAAAATAAAAAGATATATATTCTTAATTGTTTGTCAAAACGATTATAGATGGGAACTCCCTTTGATGAATATAGAAGTGGCCACCCAGAAAATGATTATTCTGGTCTTAATTCATTAAAGGGACCCCCTAGTAAATTTTATATTATATAATCTTATGGGAGACATATCACAATGAATATTATCTAAATATGTTATAAATTGATTGTATTGGTTGTCCTTGATATTTAAGCACTAAATATGTTGTTACAAAACGTTCATATTGGTTAAGTTCTGAATATGTTATTGTAGCATGTCCACATTGGTTATCTTCAAAAGCTTAATCAGGGTAGCTTAACTCTCTTATTCACAGTCTAGCCTTAAATGAACATTGCTGTTTTTATGCCAACAAATCTGGGATCGTCAGGGGAAAAATTCGCGAACTTCAGGAAGATTTAAACAGATGACGACAAAAATTCACTCAAAATCCCCTCTGGACTGGCCTCAATGGTTTCCTCCCTTATCTCCTCCCTTTGCTGGGACCCTTATTGGGTCTACTCTTGCTCATTTCTTTAGGGCCCGTACTTTATAACAAAATCATGGCCTTTCTTAGAGCCCAGATAGAGGCAATAAAAACAGCGCCCATACAGGTCTACTATAATAGATTGGCAATGGCTGACCAGGACGAATGTCGGACCATCGATTAGGTCCTTGCCGTGGCGAAGTGTTCTCGCCCCACCTGGTGAGTGGGCTGGCAAGCCAATGACGGGCAACTGAGCAAGCGTGCCATGCAATGAGAGAGCCCTCGTGTGCCGCCTAAGACAGGTGCCAGAGCCTTGATTCTCTGGTTAACCGATGACGGGTAAGGTGCACGGTGCAGACACGTGTGTTGCTCTGACCCAAGACAGGCTCAGCCCCCGCAGGCTTGGCTCTCCTGACGCCTTTCTAAAATTATAATTTTAAAGGGAGGACCTGTGGGGGGCCTTGCCCCCCCGCTAGAACTCTTGAGTGCCTTTTACGGACATATCCGGGCCTGCTGCAAATCTACCCGGCAACAAGGAAGTAGCCCCAGTACCCTCCTCTTGCTCCTCCCCTCTAGCCCTACGGTATATATGTTGTAACAGCTTCTGCAATAAACGAGACTTGATCAGAAACCTGTCTTGTCTCCATCTCTCGTGTCCCCTGTCCCCTCTCATCCTCGCTCCCCCTCTAGGGTCTCCGTTGACTTACCCGCGGGCCGGGACACTTTTCATTATGTAACAAGCATATTTTTAGATTGATGGTTACACCAACACCTTCTTCCAACTCTGCCACCAAAAAATTTTTTTGCAAAAATCAAAGGCAATGGCTTTTAAAGACTTTAGAAAATGGATACGATTATGAGAAACATTTTATGTGTAAGCCTTATTTTGTTCAAACTTCTATTTTCAAATAAATGATGTAGTTCACTAAAATGAGCGATGAAGTTCAACTTCCCTTATCTCTTTTATTTATGTTATTTAAGGGTCACTAGCAGTTTCATATCAGGTGCTGTATCGGAGCAGGCTAGAGGATATGCTGGAAAAAAAAAAAACATCTCAGGGCCCTAACACACTCACACACACTCATTTAATGAAGGGCTCTGCTCCACAAAGTCTTCACTCAGAGACCCTCCTGGACCCCGGCAGTAAATAGCTCCTGTCATTTCTGTGGGAAGAAGCATAGCAGATTGTACATAGCCCTTGAAGACTTCTAGCGGAGGTGACGTGTCACATTTCATTGTCCTCTCGTGGGCAGATAGCCACACCCAGCATCCAAGGGCCTGGCAACTGCCATCCCAGAATATGCTCAGGAAGGAATAATGTGAGCAGCATTGAGGATTCTCACAGGTCGGAAATGAGAGCTTTTCTTCTCAAAACAACCTGAGAAAGTGCAGGTGATGTAACGTTGAATAGGCTTTCTAAGAGAAATTTTAGGTTCTCAGTAAATTGAATAGGAAGCCCAAGGTTCCCACGTCCCTACTCCCACACACACATGCCATCCCTTGCTGTCCCTCGACAGTGATAAAGTTGCTGTACACAGTGAACCTACATGCATTCATCATTATCAGCCAAGGTCCACAGTTTACATCAGGTTCCTTCTTGATGTTTTATGTTCTGTGGGCTTTGACAAATGTATAATTTCATGTATCCATCATGGCAGCATCATACAGAAGAGTTTCACTAAAAATCCTCTGCACTCCTCCTGTCTCACTCTTACTGTAATCCCAGGAAACTACTGGTCTTTTCACTGTCTCCATAGTTTTGCCTCTTCCAGAATATCATATGGATAGAGTCATATAGTATATAGCTTTTTCAGACTGGCTTCTTCTACATAGTACATGCATTTAGATTTTCCTCATGTCTTTTCATGACTTGATAGCTCATACCTTTTTAGTGCTGATTAATATTCCATTGTATTAAGGTACCACATTCTATAGATTTGCCTACTTGAAGGATATCTGATTGCTTCCAAGTTTTGGCAATGATGAATAAAGCTGCTATAAACATTGTATGCAAGTTTTTGTGTGGACATAAATTTTCAAGTCAGTTGGGTAAACATGAAGGATTGTATTTCTGGATAAGAATTTATATAGTTTTGTAAGAAATGGCAAAAACTGTCTTTCAAAGTGACTATGCCATTTTGCTTTCCAACAAGCAATGAAAAAGAGTTCCTCTACCTCCTTCCCAGGCATTTGGTGTTATCAGAGTTTTGGGTTTTGCCCACTGTAGTGGCTGTATAGTGGTACTGAAGCAGAAGACTAGGGAATGGCAACTGGTTGAAGACAGGAAGTAATGTGATGGAGAACGGAAGCTGATCACCAAGATGTGACCTGTCAATCATAGCCAGGATGCGTGCGCAGAACAACTTCTGCCAGACCAGATCTGGGAGGATACGGACTTTGCCCCCATGGCAGTCTTCCTGTTCTGATGTCTTCCTGTTTCTGCAGTGGCCTGACCTGCTCACGGGACATATTTCTTCTTGCTCCTCTCTTCTCTTCATTCTTGCTTTTCTTCCTGTACTTTAAATGAAAGTTATGTTTACCTGTCTATCAGTTGTCCCAGCCAGTTCTTTGGGTGGGACAGAAAGAGCCTGGGACCACTGAACACTGTGCCATCTGGCAACTGTATTTCATTGTTGTTCTAATTTGTCATTCTTTAATGACATACGATGTTGAGCACCTTTTCATATGCTCATTTACTACCCACTTTGGTGAGATGTTAGTTTAGATATCCACCCATTTTTTAATCGGGGTTTTTTTATTGTTGAGTTTGAACAGTCCTTTGTGTATATTAGATAGTGATCCTTTATCAGACATAACTTGTGCAAGTATTTTCTCTTTGTCTGTTGCCTATCTTCCCATTCTCTTGATAGAAAATTTTTTGTTTTGTTTTTGTTTTTTGAGACAGTGTCTTGTTTTGTAGGTCAGGCTGGCCTTGAACTCACTGTGTAGCCCAGGCTGACCTCGAACTCTTAGAGATCCTCCTGCCTCAGCCTCCCCAGTGCTAGGATTACAGGCATGTAGCACCACATGCTTGATAAAAATTTTAAAATAAAAATTTGAAGCTTGATAGATATTTCAAATAAAAATTTGAAGGGAACTTAGACTGTGTCTCCATAAAGAAAGAAGATTCTCAAATCTCTCACAAAAGCACCTGATCAGTTTTGACACTTGCGGTTTGGGGCACCTATATGAAATATCCAATCGTGGTAAGATTAAAGGTTTGAGGTCAAAAGATCCGTTTTAAGCCCAGTTTAGATAACCACCAGCCACACCAATTAGGATTTTTTTGGTTGTGAGTAGACAAGTCCAAACCTGCCTAAGCAAATCAAGGAATTTATTGAGTCACTGAATTTAAAAGTCCAGGAGTTGATCTGGCTTCAGAGACTGTTCTGCAAACTTCCTCCGGTGAAATCAGTGATCTGTCCTTCTCTCTCCCTTCAGTTCCCCACTCTGCTTTCCTCTTTGCAGACTTTACTTCCCTATCTCTCTCAGTATGAAGTGAAATAGCCTCAGTTTTCTTGGACCTTTTAGCCCCTAAGTGAGACCTACTCATTCCTAGCTTTAAATAAGCAAACAAAAAGGAAACTCAAGGTACTTGGATCACATACTTGCTGTTATTGTTTAGATCTAAAATGCCCCACAAAATCCTTGTGTGTAGGAAGTGGGGCTCTGGGAAGGTGGTTGGGTCCTGGGGGTGCTGTGTTCGTCTCTGAGTTAATCCATTGGTGAGTTCTCAGTTGAATGTGCTGTCAGGAGGTGGTTAGAGGAGGTAGATCACAGGGCCATGTCCTGTGGAATAGCTGCTGCTATAGCTCTCCCTCTGGTGGTGTAGCTGTCCCTCTCTCTCTCTCCCTCTCTCTCTCTCTCTCTCTCCCTTTCTCTCCCCCTCCCCACTTCCAGGCTGCTATGAGTTAAGCAGCTTTCCTCCACAAGGCTCTTCCACCATGCCCTTTCTGCCTTGGAGCCAGAAGACCATGGACTGAACCCTCTAAATCCATAAGCCAAGTAAACTTCTTCTTTAAGTAAGAAGGTAACTAATACATTCATTCACTTGTTCCTTAAAGGAAACACCTGATCTTATTACCAAAAGGAGGAAGTTTCCTAATCAAAACAACATAGTTCCACTATATAAGTTATGACTGAAGGACCCTAGTTAGCAAGACAGACTCCATATTGCTGCTTGACCCACCTGCCCGCCCTTAAGATGAACTCAGAAGGAAGAAGCTTAAAAACCTCCTCCCCTTAGAAAGTCTCTTTAGAAATAACAATTAATCAACTATTGTTTTACAAATGTTCTAACAGCAGAACATTCTGCTTCTGTACCTTTCCTTTGCTTTACTAGTTCTATCCCATAGGGGAGCCTAGAAACTGTTGGCCTCAAAGGTGTATAAAATATGTTAATCTTCCCCCAGTCGGGGCTCAAGTCTGATGTTCGGCTTGGGTCCTGGCCCGTAATAAACTCCTGTGTGGATTTAATATCGGTCTCTGGTTGGTTCTCTCTCGCTGGGTCTAACATTCTTGGAAGCCCCAGCGAGATAGCCAGCTGCTCTGGAGCTTATTATCTTGGAGCCATTGTTTCTTTTTAGGAGAGCCCAGGATCAGACATTGGCGGTGTTTGGGCCCTCTGGACACCAGTCTGCGGAAGGAGAGGCCACCCTGATGGTATTCTGGGGCTAGGCCACCCTGACGGTATTCTGGGGCTCCAGGTAGGCTGGCCCCAGTCGGGCCCTTTCGCCAATCAACCGACCTGCAGGAGTTTATTGGTAAAGCCTCTAGAGGTAAGAACTGAATGATTCTTAGTGCACTGTGGGTAGGTAAGAGGAAGCCAGATGCAGCACAGTTTCCCCTATCTAGAGTCTCTTCACAACAGCAAGCAGACTCACTGGGTTGGAGTCCTCAGAAGAGTGACTCCATGGGTGGGGTCTAAATCCATTGGGCCCCAGAGGTTTTGCTTGGCCAAAGTTTGTCTTTTTCTGTTTATTGTTGTCTGTCTGCTTGCTCTGTGTGCCTTTTGCATTTTCACAGGCTAAAATTATGGGTTCCTCACAGTCTACAGAAGGAACTCCACTGGATTGTGTTTTAAATAACTTCAAAAAATTTATTCCACAGACAGGGAAGATAAATATAGCATAAAATTTTCTAAAGGCAAATTGCAAACTCTGTGTCAATGAGAATGGCCAAGTTTTGGAGTCAGTTGGCCCCGGTGGGAACTTATTCCATGCACATTGCTCAAAAGGTTTGGAATGTGGTCACGGGAGTCGGGGCCCCACAGGTCCCGATTGACCTTTGGCACTCGATTGGGACAGGACTACGATCCATCAGCCCCGTCTTCCTCCTCCCTTTTTCCTTTAAAACAGACAGAGCCTGGGGTAGGATTGATTTATGTCCCTTTTACGACTAGTGATCTTTGCAATTGAAAACATCAAAATCCCCCCTTCTCTGAAAAACCTCAGGCATTAATCTCTTCTTGAGTCTGTTTTTCATACCCATCAGCCAACCTGGGATGATTGCCAGCAGCTTTTACAGATCCTGTTCACCACTGAGGAGCAGGACCGCATTTATCAACAGGCAGTCAAAGAGGCCCTGGGGCCAAACCCCAGCGTCATTCCTGGAACTCTGGGATATTCAGCCAGGTCTGAAACAGTGATTCCATCACAATGCCCCGAATGGGACCCCAATGACAATAATGGTAGGAGGAGGCTGGGGACCTACCACCAGCACTTATTAGGGGGACTCCAGACAGCGGCCAAAAAGCCCACTAATTTGAGTAAGGTAAGTGAGGTTTGCCAGGGAAAAATGGAGTCTCTAGCTGCATTTTTGGAGAGACTCTTGAGAGCCTATAGGGTTTTCACTCCTATTGACTCAGAGGCTCCCGAAAATGCAGCAGCTTTAAATCTGGCCTTTGTTTCCCAGTTGGCCCCAGACATTAGAAAAAAAATTACAGAAATTGGAGGGATTTGAGGGAAAGAATAGGACTGAACTCCTGAACATAGCCCAAAAAGTTTATGATAACTGTGATGCCCTTCAAGGAAGTCCTAGCCAAGAAACTGGGGAAAGTCACTATTGCTGCACTCCAGACACAAGAGACAGTCCCTCTGGACAGAAAAAGAGAAAGCTGCCTTTTTGGCTTTAAAGAAAGCCTTAATGTCAGCACCAGCCCTGACCCTACCTGACATCACCAAGCCCTTTCGGTTGTTTGTGGCTAAACAAGGGGCCATAGCCAAAGGAGTGCTAGCTCAGGCATTAGGGCCTTGGAAAAGACCTGTGGCCTACCTGTCTAAAAGACTTGATCCTATGGCAAGTGGATGGCCTACCTGTTTGAGGGCAGTTGCAGCCACTGCCCTCCTAGTCAAGGAGGCGATAAGCTCAGACTGGGACAGGACCTGGTCATCACCACACCCCATGTGGTGGAAACATTGCTGAGAGGAGCCCCAGAACAATGGCTCTCCAAGGCTCACCTGACTCAGTACCAGGCCTTGTTGCTGGATGCTCCATGCATCAAATTCGCCCAAGAAATGACCCTCAATCCGGCCACCTTACTCCCGAACTCTGACTCATACACATGCCCCTCCCTGACTGTCTGGACACTCTGACAACTTCCACCACCAACCGCCCAGATCTGACTGATGTTCCCCTGCAAAGCCCAGATGAGACCTTCTTCACTGATGGAAACAGCTTTGTGGAAGACCAAGTCAGGTATTCAGAGGTAGCTGTAGTCAGTCCTAGAGAACAGGTGCACTGGACACAGGCATTAAGCCTGGGTGCTTCAACGCAAAGGGCTGAACTAATAGCCTTAACTCAAGCCCTGTTGGGTTGAGACAAGGCTGTAAACATCTACACTGACAGCCGGTATGCATTTGCCACTGCCCATGTGCATGGCGACATCTACAGACAGAGAGGGCTATTGACATCAGAAGGGAAAACTATCAAAAAATTTTTTAAAATTTTGGCCTTATTGGAGACAATTTGGAAAGCCAGGGCATTGGCCATTATTCATTACAAAAGCCACCAAAAAAGAGACAGCTTCGAGGCCCATGGTAACTGAGAGGCAGATGATGCAGCCCGACGAGTGGCCAGAGAACCAGTGAGGCCAACAGACATTCTGCCCATCCGACCCTTTGGCTACCTGCCAGAAAGACCCACATATACCCCAGAAGAAAAAGAGGAATACCAAAAGCGAGGGGGTACAAAACTGAACTCAGGCTGGTGGAAAGGGACAAATGAACAAATTTGTCTCCCCCGAGCCCTGGGGCGACAACTTGTTCATCAGTTACGTCACTTAACTCACCTGGAAAAATCAAAGTTAAAAAGACTAATGAGCTCTTAAGTTTTCAATCCCAGGACTGACCTCTATGGTCCAGGACATCAGTTCCAGGTGTCAAGTGTGTACACAGGTAAACTCCAAGATAAGACCAAGGAAGCAAGGTGATTGACTACGCGGAAGAGAGGCAGGGGAACATTGGAAACTTGATTTCACCAAAATAAAATCCAACAATAGGCTCAAATATTTACTGGTATTGGTTGACACCTACTCAGGTCGGGTAGAAGCTTTCCCCACTCATGGAGAATCAGCCAACATAGTAACTAAGGTTTTGCTCCAGGAGACAGTTCCCCGATTTGACATCCCTCATTACCTGGGGTCCGACAATGGGCCTGCCTTCACGGCACAGATATCCAAATTGTTGGCAAGGGCACTACATATCAATTGGAAGTTACACTGTGCCTATCACCCACAAATTTCAGGGCAAGTGGAAAGGATGAATAGGACCCTGAAAGAAACCCTGACTAAATATGTTCTAGAAACTGGCGGTAGGTGGCCTGATCTGCTTCCTCTAGCCTTGTAAAGAGTTAGATGTACCCCGTATGTTGGCAAGTTTACCCCTTTTAAAATCTTGTATGGAAAGCTGCCACCCTTCCTCCCTAAGTTAAACCCTGAACAGATAACAGAGAGTTCTTGTGTCTCTTTACTTCAGTCTCTTCAAGCCTTACAGATTCTTCAGAGTGAGATCTGGACTACAAAACAACATGCTCAGAAAAAAAAAAAAAAAAAAAAAAACCTTTGTGACGTTCCAGCCTCACAGTTTCAAGCCAGAAGACCAGGTTCTGATAAGCTTGCTTTGCTTGCACCAAGGACTTGACTAAATACATTCCCAAATCAGTTTTGGCTACCCGATCTGCCACTTTATTTTGTGTCACCATGTATGTTGTTCCACAAGTCTTGTATTATAATTAAAAAGGGGGGGGGGCTGTGAACATCTGGGATTAACCACTGAACACTATAGGAGCAAATGGGCTGCCCCCATTTTAGTGCCCATTCTGGTGGGATTAGGAATAGCGGGGTCAGCGGCTATTGGAACTTCCTCCCTGATCCTTCAGGACACAAATTTTAAAGCCCTAAGCCACCAAGTAGCCAGATATTTGGGTCACCTGAAAGACTCCATCTCCAGATTTAACAAAACCAGGTTGATTCTCTAGCTGAGATGGTCCTGCAAAATCAAAGGAGACTTGACCTGTTCATAAAACAAGGAGGGTTATGTGTAGCCCTAAAAAAACCCTGTTCCTTCTATACTAATCAGTCTGGTGTCATTAGAGATACCTTAGCTTGGTCAGAAAAAATTTAAAGACTAAATATGCTCAACGAAAGGATCAAAATTGGTTTCAAAATCTATTTGACTGGTCCCCATGGTTAACTACCCTACTTTCTGCTGTAGCAGGCCCCTTAGTTATCTTACTTCTACTTTTGCTCGTGGGACCTTACATTATAAATGCTCTGACTAAATATGTTAGACAGAGAGTTGATGCAGATAAACTGATGGTGTTGAGACAAAATCATGAGATTTTAGAAGATGTTTTAGAAAAAGAATCCAAAAAATAAATACAGAAATCAAAGATTTGATTAGGTTACAAGAACCAGTGGGGAACGAAGGACCCTAGTTAGCAAGACAGACTCCATATTGCTGCTTGACCCACCTACCTGCCCTTTAGATGAACTCAGATAGAGGAAGCTTAAAAATCTCCTCCCCTTAGAAAGTCCCTTTAGAAATAACAATCAACTATTGTTTTACAAATGTTCTAACAGCAGGACGTTCCGCTTCTGTACCTTTTGGTTGCTTTACTCATTCTATCCCAGAGGGGCCTAGAAACTGTTGGCCTCGAAAGTGTATAAAATGTTAATCTTCCTCCAGTCGGGGCTCAAGTCCATTGCTCGGCTCGTGTTCTGGCCGGTAATAAACTCCTGTGTGGATTTAGTATCAGTCTCTGGTTGGTTCTCTCTCGCTGGGTGTAACAATGACATTTTAATCAAGTCATACTTTCTGAGCCTGTGCGTGCGTGTGTGTGTGTGTGTGTGTGTGTGTGTGTGTGTGTGTGTGGTATTGGGGATGGGAAGCATAGTAATGCTAATGCCAGGCTCATTAGTTGTCATACTGTAGTTCTTGTGAGAACCAAGTACCCAATAAAACATATGATAAGCAAAATATATACTGTAAAGCACAACTGCAAATAATAACAGTCTCTAACTGAGCACTTATTATGTGCCAGAACATGTATTTCTATTGTTAGTGCTTTGTTTACATATGTTTACAAACCTTAATGTGATTTCTTAAATAGACTAGATTTTTTTAAGTAGCCTCTCAATATTAATTTCTTTTTCTTAAGTAGACTTCCCTGTTGGGATAAGAAAGTCCAAATGACTTAAATAAGTATCAAAAGACCAGGCAATTCTATGTTTTTCTACATATGTTCTTACTTTATACAAACAAGTCTCATACAATGAGCTAGTCTTGGGGGGTAAATCTCCACTGGTTAGGTTGGCACCTGAGGCTCCAGACCTGCAGAGCTGGATTGGGTCACGAAGGATGGAGAACACCCAGGCTTTCCTTACCTCTGCTAAAGTCTAGTGTGTCTCCTTGGCTCTTGTTTTTTTCTCTTTCTTTCTTTCGTTTTTTGTATGTCTGACAATGAGTTGATGTTCACAATACGGAGTGATGGTCATTTGAGATGTCATCTGTGTTTGGGGACTATGAGGGAAACCAGTGCCAGATGTTTATTCATTCAGAGAACTTTAAGCCTTAGAAGTCTCTTCTCATGCATTTATATTGTTCAGAAGACAATGACTCTTTTGATTTGAAGTTTTCACAAAAGTCACTTGTTGAATTTATGTGCAGATATCAAAGTAGCCCCCCATTATTAGCACTTTATTCTTTCTTTGTTATGCTGAAAATATGATTTCTAATGACTGAAGGCATCATACATTATTCTGGCACTCAGCTTTCCTTTTAGTATAAATTTACTTAAATTAGCTAGGACATATAAATCATGCTTCATTAAAATTGCTAAAAGTACCACTTTGCAAAATAGTCCTTATCTCTTACTTGAAACGCTCTCTTCAAAGTGATTTAGTTGCTAAATAGGAGTAATTTCCAAAGAAGGAACTCTGTTGGCAATAAGCCCACAGGCAGATGATACAGGGCTTTGACCCAAGTTCCAGCTTTCCAGGCAACACAGACAGGAGGGCTTATAGAGCAGCGATGGCAAACCTTTTAGAGCTTTCAGTGGTAACAAACAGCCTGCTGCGCCACACGTGCCATAGATTGTCCACCTCTACATACAGAGGGTTTCCGAGGAGTCTGGTTTAATCATAGCTGGGTCATCAGCGGCACTGGAATGGTCACTGATTGTTGTAGTAATCAATCCTCTTGACATGGTTTTGATGTGGCCCACAGGTCACCAGGTGTCCCTGGTGACCTAGAGAAAGATTACAGAGTAGGAGGGCACATTCTTCTTGTTGCTCTTTGATGTCTTCCCTTGTTCTTTTCAGGCAGGTCTAGCTGAATTGGTTAATTATTTGGGCAGTCAGGCACGGAAAGTTAGGCAAGACAGAAGCAGTGAAATACAGACTTGCAAATGCTAGGAGCGAGTTAACCCCCTCATCAGCTTTAAGACACTGTATAGAAATTCAATTTCTTTGTTACATGATGAGACTAATAATGCTGAGTTCAGAATCTCCAATTCCTTTTTCAATTCAAAAATGCCAGTAGAGCAAGTAATTTCTAAATCATTGTCCTAGTCTTTGACCTCCTATAAACTCCTTGGCAACATCTTTTGAATTATTTTACGAAAGTTCTATCTTTAAAATTAATTCTTTGCTTTGTATTTATTTATTTATTTATTTTTATTTTTATTTTATTTTATTTTTTTTGAGACAGGGTCTCCTATGTAGTCAGGCTGGCCTCCAGCTCACAGCAATCCTCCTGCCTCAGCCTCCTGAGTGCTGGGACTACCAGTGTGTGCCGCCACGCCCAGCTCATCTTATTTTTAAGAAACTGCTAGATGAAAATATATGCATTAATTTTTTTAACAGCTAAAGATTCCAGAATATCAATTTTCCCTCTTGGGTTTCAGGAAAGTCTATTGTGTGCGCTAGAGGCGGGAGGTGGAGCAGACGGGGCCCCAAGGGCAGTGGGGTGTCGGGCAGGAAGAACAGTCTCCAGGGAGACGCCAGCGCGCTGGGAAGCCAGGCCGCTCTAGGGGACACCCCGGGAACACCCAGAGAGGCCGGATGTGCGCGGGCTGGGGCCCCCGCAGAAGGCACAGGCACCCAAGGGCTGGCCCCGCGGAAGACCGGAGACGGCCGAGCCCGGAGACAAGGAGAGCCGAGCCCTCTCCTCCTGCAGGTTTCCCGCAGCGCCCCCTGCCGCCCCAGCGCAATATCACTCCAACTGGCAAAGTAAATGCAGCTCGGGGCCTGGGTTGCTTTTCAAAAGCCCGGTAACATATTACCGCGAATTTGGTGATCTAAAACAACACAAACGTAGCTTCTCAGCATCTGTGCCTTAGGCATCGGGCACATTTTGTCTGGGAGACCACAGGCTGAATCTAGATGTCCCTGCGGGGTAAAACTGAAGTGATTTTCTTCTCGCCAGCAATCGACTGGGAACCCCTGCCAACTAGAGGCCTCTCTTTCCATGCGGTGCCCTCGACGACGGGTCCCCTTAAAGTCTGGATCTCCTCTCTCAGGAAGAAAGCAGTTCCACTTAAGTCACCAGCTCCACCTCAGTCAGACAGTCCCACCCGGGGAAATCACTTTTTGATGAACTCAGAACCAGCCCATCTGGGATTTCTTCACCTTTGTCACCTGATCTGACCTAAGCATGGGAACCGAATCCGTCATATTCACAACTTTACCTACTGGAGAGGAAGGGCCCACGGAGAGCCCGGACAGCAGGGGTGAGCCTGGGGCATCTCAGAATCGCCTACTGCAGTGAAGGACGGACATGAAGACAGTTCCCTGACACCTGGCACACCAGCTGGCCCGACCCCTGGGTTCCGGGGGTGCCACCTCCTCTCCATTGGGAACCTCTGATTGCTTCACCATCCCTGTTGGGTTTTGGTTCTTCCAACACCAATTCCCTATAATGAATTCTTTGATTCAAAGACAGAAGGATTTCCTAGTTAGACCTTTACTAAGACAAAGTTTTGCTGGTGTCTTTTAGCACTGGCTAAACCATAACAGCAGCAACATTTGTTAATGTAACGGGGCCTAAACTACCTGCTGGTGTCCTCTGCCCTTGCATATACCCAAATCCAGATGCGTACCTCCAAACTACACTGAGTTGCTGTTGAACCTACTTGGCCTTATGACTCCGTGGGTTTTATAGAATCCAAAAGTCAGGCCATCACAGGTAGTTTTGGCCATATGGATACATGAGGTCATATAATTAGTTATTTTTTTCTTATCAAACCCCAGTAGCACAGCAGAAACTCATTTTTGAAAAGTCTGAGAATCTGGTGCAGTTGGTGAGCCTTGTTCTTTTTTTTTTTTTTTTTTTTTTTTGGTACTGGGGATCAAACTCGGGTCCTTGCACTTGCGGGGCAGGTGGTGGAACCACTGAGCTAAATCCCTGGCTCCTGGTGAGCCTTGTTCTAAGTCCTAGGGTCTATGTGCTCATTGGGCCTGGCATAAATGACACAAGACATCTCCTCCCCCACTAATAGGACCCACCATTATCGGGTCTTATGGATTGAAAGCCGCAAGTAATATTGCAACACAGGCTGCACCTGCTGGGGAGCCCAGTCCTGCTCCAGGAAGCCTTCCGGTGACTCAGTACATGGGTTGCAGTTCTGCCTGAACTACCCAGAGATGTCTACCAGGTATTGTGCTTCCTTCCCCATGGAAGGCACTAGTTCTTTGGAAGTTAACTTGTCCTTTGTTTCAGAGAGGATGCCCTGGCCACTAGCGCTCAAAAAACTTCACTGATGTTGTGAGACACTAAGTATTCATAGGGTTTGTCTTCCACCCTCTGGAGCTTGGACATTTTTCCAAGGCCACCAGCATACAAGGGACTTCTCGATAACCAGGCTAACAAAGTCATAATTACAATAAACTGCCTGCCATACTCTTTATCTTCAGGTAGTTCAAGTCCCCTGCTACTGAACTATGTGGGGGAGTGAAAAGGTAACACAGCCTTGGGCAGGAACTATGTCCACACTCTCACGTGCGTGTATACTGGTCCTTCCTCTTCCTCTTCATAAGGGTGGAAAAGACTGTTCATCACTGTACCCAAGACCAAGCTAATCTCTGATAGGGGTACATCTAGCCCAGGACATTTCACCCAACTGGCTCTAGATCCGAAAACTGAGTCAAATACAGACACCAGGAGAGGACTTTTTCTTTGGGCAGCTGCCCTCTGACTGTTGATCATTAATGATAATTCCCCTTCTCCTTCTCCTCTTTCTTCTCCTCCCTCCCCCTTCCTCCTCCTCCTCCCTCTTATTTTGATTTTTTTAATTGTGCAATTGTCAAAACCTTCATTAGTTGTCCCTCCGTCTTAAACCTAGACCTATGATGTCTTGACCATCCTGAAGCTCTCTGTGTGTCAGACTCCTCTGGAAGAGAGTCTGTCCTTGCTGCTCATTAAGAAAACGCCACCACTTAGGGCTGCTACCTGAGTTCCCTTACTTCAGGATCCGATCATCTCCAGCAGCATCATGGCATAGCTGAGTTCTGTGACCCTGGCCTACATCAGGTATCACCACTGAGTTTCTCGGTGATTTGGGCACCCTTGCTACCAGCACATTCCTCATCTGGCTTCTCCCACACAGTGTCCTCAGCAGGTGCATTTTGCAGACTTTGTAACATCCACTCCAGAAAGCACACATATCTGAGCCTTCTAACCATTTACTATCTTAGCCATCTGAATTTCCATCCCACTTTTTCAATGCTTCCCCCAAACCATCCCTACAGCGAGTTAACACTGTTTGCCAGAGTGTCGACTCCTGTGTTATAGGAGAACACTCCCTTACTCATAAACTCCTCTTTATTCAACCTTATTATTTCTCTCTCATCAACCCAGCATCTTTAGGCTCCACTATTAAATATATTCTCCAAGCTTCTGCCCATACGTATTGGCCAGATCCTGCAGCTCCTTTAACATGGGGCCCATTTCCTCCCTTCACAGGTAAAGGAAGTGCCAGATTGTACTGCTTCCAGGTTGTATTGATCCTAGCCAGGTGGAGAAGTGAGGGTTGGCTCTGGGGGGTGGTCCATGTGGTCTTAGATCAACATCAAGTGAAGTGGGATCTTTGGCCTCTCACAGGAAGGACTTAGATCCTCCCTCCAGCTCAGGGGGTCCAGGGGAACCTGAGGAGTCAAGACTTCCACATTTATCAATCAGATTTCCCCTTCTAGAGTTTCAGAGTCCCACTTTGCCCCAGTCACGACGCTGATCTCCATGGAACAAGCAGACCTGGGCTGAGAATCCACTATCCTATGGAACTTTTCTGCCATTATAATCTTGAGCCTGATTTTCCACTTTTGTTACCATCTGGCTGAAGGATTTGTTTGTATTTATTTTTTTTATCTGTACATGTTGGCAGTAAATATTGTTTACATGCATCTTAGGGAATGGGTGCATGTATGTCACGTATCTTAACTTTTTTTTGCTTAAATTCTTTTATGAGTACATTTTAGGTGTACAATATGTTTGCATTTATCATTGGGTGCTTGTACCTGTACATGATGTATCATACTAAATGGTCAAAAACTGAAAACTTTCATGCTAAAATCAGGAACAAGACAAGGATGCCCACTATCACCACTCCTGTTCAATATAGTTCTAGAAACATTAGCCACAGCAATTAGAAAAGAGAAAGAAATAAAAGGAATAAAGATAAGAAAGGAAGAAGTTAAACTGTCATTATTTGCTGATGATATGATAATTTACCTAGAAGACCCAAAAAACTCTGTCAAAAGACTTCAAGACTTAATTGACAGATTCAGTAGAGTAGCTGGATACAAGATCAACACTCAAAAATCAGTAGCCTTCTCATACACAAATAACAGACTCACTGAAAGAGAAATTAGAGAAACAATCCCTTTCACAATAGCATCCAAAAAAATGAAATATTTAGGAATCAGTCTAACAAAGGAAGCAAAAGACCTCTACACTGAAAACTACAGCACTCTGAAAAAAGAGATCGAAGAGGATATAAGAAAATGGAAAGACATCCCTTGCTCCTGCGTAGGAAGAACCAATATAGTGAAAATGGCCATACTTCCAAAACTGCTATATAGATTCAATGCAATGCTGATTGAAATTCCAACAATATATTTCACAAAACTAGAGAAAACAATCCAAAAATTCATTTGGGAGCCAGAAGAGACCTAGAATAGCAAAAGCATTTCTAGGCAACAGAGACATGGCAGGGGGTATCACAGTCTCCAACTTGAAACTATACTACAAAGCTACTGTAATAAAAACAGCATGGTACTGGCAAAGAAACAGACGTGAGGATCAGTGGAATAGATTAGAAGATGCAGAAACAACTCCAGACCTACTCAGCCACCTCATCTTTGACAAATGAGCTAACCACCCTCATTGGAGGAAAGACAGCCTATTTAATAAATAGTGTTGGAAAAACTGGATTTCAACCTCCCAAAGATTAAAATTAGACCCATACCTATCACTATGCACTAAACTAAGATTGAAGTGGATTAAAGATCTAAATATTAAAACAGAAACACTAAGGGCCGGGGATTTAGCTCAGTGGTTCTGGTGCCTGCCTTGCAAGCGCAAGGTCCCAAGTTCAATCCCTGGTACCAAAAAAAAAAAACCAGAAACACTAAACTTGCTGGAAGATAAGTTAGGTAGAACTCTTGAAGACACTGGCATAGGAAAAGACTTTATGAACAAAAAACCTCAGTAGCATGGGAACTAGCAGAAAGAATCAACAACTGGGATTTCATCTTATTAAAAAGCTCCTATACTACAAGAGAAACCACCAACAGAGCTAACAGACAGCCTACAATGTGGGAAAAAATTTTAGCAGCTGTACCTCAGACAAAGGACTACTATCTAGAATATATAAAGAACTGAAAAAAATCAGACCCCCCCCCAAATTCAAAGACCCAATTCAAAAATGGGCATCTGAGATGAACATATTTTAGCTTTTTATTCCCCTTCCCTCCCTCTGTCTCTAGATCCCCTTCCTGCATTTTCATTTATTTTTCAGCACGTTTGTGACGCATAATGATTACGTTCATTATGGGGAGTTGTTACGGGTACATAGCACACCTCAATTCTCCCCTCTCCCCCAATCTCCCGGTCTCCTTCTTGTGGCTGCAGGATTTGAGAGTTTACTTATGCATCCCAAAGAGGCACTCTGACTTTCACATTTCATCTTGAGTTGGAGGCTACTAACCTTCTGCCTTTCATTATTTTTTTTTCCAGTGCTTCAACAACATACAGCAACAGCCATGCAACTCCGTAGCCCTAACAGTTACTACTTCCACCAGACATTTTGAGAACACAGGTTATCATACCGCTCCCTTCCCTTGGTGCTCTACCCCCTTTCACTGCCAGAGAGCGTTTCCACACCTGCTCGGCTGCTCCCAGGGAGGGGACCCCATCGCTGCCAGCCACAGCAAGGGACCAACTGCGCTGGATGGGATTCCCCCAGGAGACAGATTCTGAGGCAGAGATTTACCCACAGAAGGATCCTGAAGGGTCATTTCAGGAACAATACCTGTCAGGAAGTGGAGGAAGAAGGACAGGGAGTGAAGAGTTGAGCTGCCTGGGCATTGCTTTGGAGACCCTGGCTGACCCACGGAGAGTCCTGGAGCTGCAGGGACCATGGAGTTATCTCCCATAGAGCAAGGGGCCAGCTGCGTCCCACCTTTGCGTCACCAGAGGGTGGCACCTGCCACGCTGGGTTTCTACCCACACCCTGCAGATTCTAGCTCCTACTCAACCAGACTGGCAAGCCAAGAGGAAAGGAGGCCACTGAAGTGCTCCAAACAAGACTGCATCACTGATGTATTTCAGATACTGCTTCTAAAATGGGAGATGGTAGGCCAGTTTTGAAAGAATCATTTTTACACTCAAGGAAGCAAATGGAGGCCAGTGAGGACTTTTTTACTTTCCTGACCACCACTTTCGCCGAGCCACCTCCTGCCTGGTCACTTCCTGGCTCCCTTGGGACCCCTCTTCTGCTGTCTGCCCCTTCCCTCACCCCGAGGGGTGGCCTCTGCTTCCTCCTCGGCTGTCTCATGATGCACTTTTTTCCTCATGTTTCCCATCTTCCCTGTCCTTCCCTGAAGGACACACAGAGCTATGTCCCCAGCTTCTGAGCTCGGAATGTGACTTCTGGCACCTGCTGATGACCCTTCCCATGAGCACTTGGAGTTGGCTCACCTTAGACCAACTTCCGGACAGGACTGGCAGGGCCGGCCCAGCTGGTCCCTCCTGACCTCACCAGGCTGCTTCTGCTCTGCAGACAGTGGCACACTGCTTCCTCTGCTGCTCTCCCTGACATGCCGTGCACTCCTGTGTCTGTGTCTTGCACGCGTGCTGCTCCTTCTGCCTGCAATCCCTATTTATCTTCTCCTGCTGATGAGAACTCAATTCACTGTCCAAATCCCAGTGAGACAGCACCTGATTTAGGAAGTCTCTCCTAATATCATAATCGCATTTAATGCTTACCAAAAAAAATTCTCTTTCTCCAGGTTTTGTTTGTATCTCAAATACAGCCATTACCACAGTCCATCCTATACTATAGCTACCATATTTCCCCAGAATTAAGACTTAACCAGAAAATAAGCCCTAGCATGACTTTTCAGTATTCTCATCATATAAGCCGTACCCCAAGAGGAGCCCCAGGTGAGATCATCAGCCAGACAGACAAATTCAGTATGTCCTTTGCCACACATGATGGATGTATTGACTTATAAAATAACAGTATTCATCTATAATTAAATGTAAATGAATAATCTTATTGACATTCATACTTAAGGTAATACAAATTATAATTGAATATTTGTAAATACCCAAGCAGATGCCTTTGGAGGAGAGGTGAACCCCTATGTGAACAGATGAACCTGACACTTACTGCCAAATGACCAATCAGAGCGTGGACACGATGCACACTTGATAAGGAACAGACGTGGCTGAGTCTAAGGTGAATCTTCAGAAACCAATATGATGAGTGTTGTAATGGATGTTCTTAATGCACTCTCGTGAAATAAAGAAATGTTTTCGGAATTTTGGTGCCTGCAATTTCTCATCACAGTTGTGTGGCCCATCATTCTTAGCTGTCATCATTTCTGCTGCCACTCTTGTCTCGGAAGTCTTCAGTTAACACTTGATTGAATGGAAACTTTGTGAAACCCAGATTGCAAGAGGTCATGCCCTGGGTGAAGAACTCATGGGATAAAATCACTGACAGCTATGTCACCAATGTGCTACCCGCAGGCTACATGGACAAGAGTCCTCATTTAAGGGGAGCTCTATTGCTGGAACCAACAGATTGGGGGCCAATGGTTCTACAGGAAATGGAGTCCCAAGAAATGCGGGCGGGAATTTGGTGTTTGGAGAGTTATGACGATGTTCCAAAAGAAGATGACATGACTGTATTTGAATAAATGTAGATTTTTGTCCGTGAATAAATGTAGATTTTTGTATATGAATGAATGTAGATCATTGTACATGAAAAAATAAGACATCCCCTGAAAACATTCCCTGAAAATGAGCCCTATTGCATCTTTTGGAGCAAAAATTAATAGAAGACCAGTCTTTTTTTTTTTTTTGTCAGTACCAGGGATCAAACTCGGGACCTTGTGCTTGTGAGGTAGGCACCAGAACCACTGAGCTAAATTCCCCGACCCAAGACCAGTCTTATTTTGGGAGAAATATGGTATTGTATCTGTATCAGTCTCAGGACTTGTACTATCAAGTTGCTTCACTTTTTTTTGAGACAGTACTGGGGGCTGATCGGCCCCTCGATTGCCTGCTGAGGAAAGAAAAGACAACTTTGAAAGGGAGCCAGGAGGTCAGTGCCTCAGACTGGACAGAGATAAGGCCTCTTGGCTGTCCCATGTTTATTGGCAAGTGTGTGCGAGTAGGTGGGGTGGTGACGATGTCATGGAAACAGCCGTGATGGAAGCAGACTAGTCAACAGAGGAGCAGAGCATACCCAAAGAATAGGGCATTTCCTCCAAGCAGGATGTTCAAGTCAACTGCATTGTTTCAAGGACTCTCAGCTCCTCAACAGATGTCATCTCTCCCTGTGGGCGGGCGAGCAACATTGTGGCTCTGTGGGTCTTCCTCCCCGGCCGTGACGGGAAGCAGTCCTCCACGGACCTTAGCTGCGATCACAGGTGAGCGCCACCCTCCCGGGCCTGTTCCGCTCACCCTCGGACCTTTATAGCCTCACTCATATCTTTCCCAGGATAGCACTGCTATTAGGTAGGTGTATTTTTGCTGTTTTGGCAAAAACTAAGGTTTAGTGGATCAAACAAAACAGCCTCTCCACAGAGACACGGGTCTTTGTAGGGTACGGTTCTGTCGCCCTCTGGGTGGTGGCCTTGTGTGTGGGTCCCAGAGGGCCCCAGCAGGTCTCATGGCCCCCAGTGGGATGGTGGGAAGGCTTGGAGAGAAAGGACCCCCTTCGTGCCAGGACCTGGAATTGTGCACACTATTTTCACACTGGAACTGGGTCACACGCCACCCTTAGCAGTGGAGGAGGAGGAGGAGGAGGAGGAGGAGGAGGAGGAGGAGGAGGAGGAGGAGGAGGAGGCTGGGAAAGGCAGGCTTTCTCTGACAGCCATGTGCGTGGTGAACCTGAGGGAGAAGGGAGAGTGGGTGTTAGAAAGCAGCTAGCAGCCTTGCGACAGAACAGTTACAGAAATGAACTTTAAACAGTTGCACTTGAAAACAAGAGCCTTCTCTCCCCTCACAGAAGAATGCCAGCATATTGAGAAAGGGAAACGTAACGAAGAAAACAATAGGCATGGTTGAAAGAAAATACAGCTCCTGGGGCTGGTACCAAAAAAAAAAAAAGCTGCTGCGTGGGGAAGGAGAGAGAGGATGAGAGGTGAAAAGAATGGGGTGCCCTCGCCTGGGCACCATCCCCAGCGGCCCTGGCGGTGTGGGGTCCCATCCCCTCCCTACACAATAACCTTGCCTTTCCTTCCTCAGCCAGGATTCCTACAAAGTCACGTGGGCTGCCAGGCACCCCTGTGATCCCAGCACTCAGGAGGCTGAGGCAAGAGGATCGCCGAAAATTTGAGGCCTGCCTAGACTACATAATGAGTTCAAGGCCATCCTGAACTATATAGAGAGACACGGTCTCAAAAAAAAAAAAAAAAGTCACTTGGGCCTCACAATGGGATTCACACTCCTGACTTGTGTCAGGATGGTTACAGCCTATAATTGTTCCAAGTACCTAGGGTTCTCTCTCACTTGTTCAGAATTCCTTCTCTCCCAAGGCCTTCTAGAACAGCTGTTTCTGCCTCTCTTTAAAGGAGGGAGAAGGCAGGGAAGAAGATGGACCCATGGGAAGAATTGAAGGCGACATCAGCAGTCTCCCAGCTCATACTCTATTATCCGCATTAAGCAAACTTTAAGGCTGGCTCTATGGGCCACACTAGGCGGTCTCCAATGTCTCCTTTATAATTTATTCTCTCTGTCCTCCCTCCATCTCTGCTCCACTACCTAAATGTTGTAAAAGTCAGACATGTTCCCTAAAAGGAACCATACTTCAAATCCACCCAACCCAAATTTCCACGAAGAAGAGAACAAATAGACAAACTACAGTCCATTCACACAGTGGAATACTGCGCCATATAAAAGGACCAGTCACTGGCACGCAGAACGCGGGGAGTTTTCAGATTCATTATGCTTAGCAGAAGACAGGTACGAAAGAGCATGTGCTGCATGATTCCATTTGCAAGAAGCTGATGACCTGGTAAAACTAATCTACAGGGATAGGAACCAAACCAGTACTTGCCAGGGCTAGGTGGAAAGACACTGACTAATCAGAGGCACAAGGAAACTTTTGAGCTTCTATTTATTTTTTATTGTGGTAAAATACACATAGCATGCCATGTGCCATCTTTGCCAAGTGCCATTTTTGTGGCATTGAGTACCACCCTTCTCCAGAACTTTCCATCTTTCCTAACCAGAAACTGGACCCCTAGATGCTAACTTCTCATTGCCTCTCCCCTCAGACCCCGGTAACTACCATTGTTTTCTGCCTCTATGAATTTGACTATGGTGTATGTGGCCCATATACATGGAAGTAGAACCATACAGTAGTTGTGTTTGTTATGAACTTGCTTCACTTAGCATATGTCTCGAGGTTCACTCATGTTGTTGCAGATGTTAGAATTTCCCTTCTTTTTAAGGCTGAATAATATTCCACTGTGTGTACATCCTACCTGTTGTTTATCCTTCTATCCACTGATGAACACTGGGTTGTCTCCTCCTTTGGGCTACTGTGGATAATGCTCTCTGAACAGAGATACATAAATATCTGTTCAAGTCGCCACCTTCACTTTGCTAATCTGAAGCAGTACAGCTGGATCGCATGGTAATTTTATATTTAATCTTTTGAGAAATTGCCAAACCATTTTCCACAACAGTTACACTGTTCTACATTCCCATCAGCAATGCACAAGTGTTCCAACTTCTCCATGTCTTTGCCAATACTTTGTGTGCACGGTTTTTTAGGAAAGGCTTCTTAATGTCAGTGAAGTGATACCTCCTGTTGGTTTTGATCTGCATTTCCCTGATCACAGTTCTGTTGAGCTCTTTTCATGTGCTTATTGGACATTTGTACATCTTCTTTGGAGGAATAGCTATTTGAGTCCTTTGCCCACATTTTAATTGGGTAGTTACTGTTGTTGAATTGTAGTTCTTTATATATCCTGGGTATAAATCCCTTCTCAGAGATGTGATTTGCAAATATTTTTATCCACCCTCCAGCCTGCCTTTTCACTCAGTTGATAGCATCCCTGATACATAAAACTTTGTCATTTTGGTAAAATCTAGTTTATCTATGTTTTTCTTCCTTTGCTCATGTTTTTGTTTTTTTTTTTTGGTACCGGGGATCGAACTCGGGTCCTTGCGCTTGATTTTTTGAGTTGTCTAAGAAATCATTGCTAAATCTAAGGTCGTGACTCCTTTCTCCAGCGTCTTTATCTTTGAGCTTTATAGTTTTAAGTCTTTTTGTTGTTGTTTTTGTTTTGTTTTTGTTTTTATTGTTGTTGTTGTTTTGCAACAAGGTCTCACTGTGTAGTTCAGCCTGCCCTTGACTCACTATATAGCCCGTGTTGGCCTTGAACTTGCCCTGATCCCCCTGCCTCAGCCTCCTGAGTACGGGGATTACAGGCCTGGGCCACCACACCCCGCTGGGTAGTGTTAACACCTTTAGGAAATTTTTAACAATGGATGAGTTCTATATCTTGTGATAATATTTACATGATTGCATGCAATTGTCCAAAATTCATTGTATGTACACATGAAATGAGTATGTGCTATTGCTTATAAATTACACCTCAATAAATTGAATTAAAACTTTAAAAGAAGATACCCTCAACTATGTGCTAGAGAAAGCCAGGGGTCACAAGCCAAAAAGAACCACACACACACACACACACACACACACACACACACACACACACGAAAACCTGCCTGGTGTAATCCCAGCTACTTGGGAGGCTGAAACAGGAGGATCATGAGTTCAGTGCCAGACTGGGCCACTTAGCAATACCCTGTTCCAAGAGAAGTAGAAAGGGCTAGGAATGTAGCTCGGTGGTAGAGCATTTGCCTAGCATGTATGAGCCCCTGGGCTTGGTCCCAGCATCTTCCCTCCGGCCAAAGGACTTGAAAAAGGGTTAGCCAAGCCATGGGGCACACTCTAGTGGGCCTCAAGGAACTAACATCATCCTTCCTTGGCCATTGGGTATTGTTTTCTGACTTTATTTTTCTCAGGGGGTGGTTACCAGGGGTCAAACTCGGGACCTTGCGCTTTCGAGGCAGGCATCGGCACCACTGAGCTAAATCCCCAGCCCAAGACTTTCTTTTTTTATATCATTTTATTAGGAATAATTCCAAATGGGTATGAGGAAAAATTGAGTCTGATAAATTTTCCCAAAACTCTTAATGAAGATACGTTCATCAATAAACAACAAAACATCAGCAGGATCATTATAGACTGGGCAAAGTCAGGCTGATACCAAAAGCAACATGCAGCACAAAGGGAGATGAGCTGCTGAGCAGTGAAAACCACCTCCATATGAGCTCTCTGCAAACAGCACAGAGTCAGCTGTCAAATCCAAACCACACCAAGGTGCATCTGGCTGATGGAAGCCAAGAGCTGACAATGTGGGGAAGAAGCAGTGATAAAGGGGGAAGAGATGCAACTCCCAAACCTGCTAGATATCTGAAGCTCGAGTTCATGTTCTCTAAAATTGAAGAATGAATTCTAGGGACAATGGAGGTTAAACGTAGGAAAACTTTATTGAGAGAAAGGTAGCTTCTGTCTAAGAGAGACAGAAGGGGGACCGGAAAGTGGGTTGGCCGCCCATCCTGCTTTTCAAAGGTGTTTTATGGGACAAAGCCACAAGGTGAGGTGGGTTCAAGGTGGAACAAAACTGTAGTCAACTAGTAAGATTGCAAGTACAGTCGCTTAGGTAATATTAATCCAATGAGGAATCACACGGTGGACAAAACTGTGCTCAGCCAATAAGAAAGACTATGGCAAGAACAGTCACTTAGGTAATTTTGATTAGATGGGGATCCAATGGGGAAGCAAGTCACATAGTGAGTGTACAAGGATTTTCAGTCAGGGAATCTTTACTAGCAGGATGGGTGAGATCGTGGTCCCCCACACAGTTGATTGATACCTATTTAAAATACTAATTCATCCTTCGGGGAAGCATTAGGTGTGGTAGTTTCTCTTCTACAATGCTGGCCTTTAGTGAATGTGTCTCCTCTGACCTCCATGTTAGCTTCTCAAGGGCCAGCCCTGTCTAACTGCCTGCGAGATATCTAATTAACTTACCTATCTATAATAATAGGTTCCTCAGTGCAAGGGAGCTGAACAGTGTTTTGGAGCATGTCCCTGCTGATACAAGCAGTATTAGAAAATCTTTCTGGCAAGGAATAGAAATAAATATAAATGAAATGCTATATATTTTTTTCAGTACTGGGGATTGAACTCAGGACCTTGCACTTGCAAGGCAGGCACAGCACCACTGAGCTAAATCCCTGAAATGCTACATTTTTAAATCTGCAGACTGTCCCAGGAATGATAAAGGAATCAGTAAAATAGCAAGGGAATAACTTTAAAATTTTATTTGTTGTAGGCTCAAAAAACATTCAAAATGATTTAAAGATGATACAGCAGCTATGTCCAGGCATTTAGGCTTAAAAGAAGTAAAATTTTTAAAAGATACTCCCCTGCAAGGAAAATTTCTTTAAAACCAAGCATATCGCTAAACGGCAACACTGTACTTGGTAAAAAAAAAAATTGGCAACAAAGTAAGTTTAAGTGGCTGGGTGTGGTGGCACACACCTGTAGTCCACTGAGGAGGCTGAGGCAGGAGGATCACTGCAAGTTCAAGGCCAGCCTGGGTTATATAGTGAGACCCTGTTTCAAAAACCAAAATAATAATAATTATAAGTTTAAACACGGCAATATTCTGCCCTAATCAATTCGATACTGTTTAATAACCAAAATGCAAACTACGTTGTAACAAGCCTAGGTTCTACCAAATGTGTCTGTGACTAGAAAACCAGTTTCGTTTAACGTTCTGAAAGCTCACTGGACAGCCAGTCCGGTCCTCCACTGGCACTCTTTCCTTGTGTAGCCCACGTGGCTTGAACATGCCGTGTTCTGCTGCCCAGGGACCAAGGGCCTAATTTCTGTGCTGTCCCGGGCCCTCACCATTCACACTCCCGGTAAACAGCGGAAGGGAAGAGCCGAGGGGAACGAGGGTGGCCGGACCGCTCTGTGTCCTACCCTCTCCTCCCTCCACCCCGAGAAGTCACAGTCTTTAGGAATCCAACCTGTTCATTATTTTATGCGCCACCTGCCGATCTGCTAGGTGAATAGTAGATGTACAACGTGAATCATTTGATCTTCTTAAAGAGCTTTACAGAAGGCAGATTAAACAGGGGAGGAAAATGTGGTCTGTAAACAGAGGGCAGGGCTGCAGGGCGTGGGGCTGGGGGGACAGCCCAGAGGGCACTGGTGAAAGGGAGCCCGGCTGGTGGGGTGGAGGTCGGGAATGGTCCATAGCCAGGATTTACAGGACAATGAGGAGCAACCACGCCTGTTCTAGTCCCGGGCTTTCGAATGAGCAGGAGGTTTCGACCCCACCCTGCCCCACTGTGACTCATCTGAGCCTTCACTGTTTATAGTTCATTCCTGTTTCAGGGTTTCATCCATTTTCATGTTTTATAATTAAAATTTACATTCAGTGTGGGGGGTTCCCCCCTTTTTAGACTCAGTGTAAGGTGGATATTTGTGTCGCTTTACATGGTTTGTTACTGAGATACTATCCATACATTATAAAATGCCCCCCCAATAAAAGTGGAAATTACTTCCACTCTTATGGGGCAAGCCTGGAAGTGGTGCTTTATCACATCCCTTGTGTTTTAGTGCCCAGAACTCAGCCGGAAGACCTTACCTGACAGCAGGAAGAGGCCTGGAGGAAGACAAGGTGGAGAGTACCGACCAGGAGGAGCAGCCCTGAGGAAACGCCCAGACTAGGGATCAAGGGTTAAAAATCCAACCAAAGAGGGACACTAACCCTGCTATGAAAGCTAGAATACGACATAGCTGTTAAAAGCAGACTGCAGAACTACTGGTGGAATGAACATACCAAATACAATTAAATTATAAAGGAGGAGAACTGTGGGACTGTATGATTCAAAATTCATTTATTCCCCTAGCCTCTGTTATGTTTAAAATTTAATGGTTAGAATGTGCTTGTTAGTCTTGAAATAGTAGATAAAATCTGTAACAAAGCAAAGTTCCTGAGTAAATCATTCAACCCCTTGTTTGTCCAGAGAACGAAAATTCCCGGACCCACTATCGGTAGAACAATCCATCACTGAGTCTGCTGATCATCAGTACGTGACAGTCGTGACCATATGGTCGTGACCATTACTGTGTGTCTGCTGACCGTTAGTACGTGACAGTCGACCACCAACCTTTGTTCCTTTTTTTCCGTAAATCTACATGTTAACCTCCCCCTCAACCCCCTATAAAAACAGCCTCGGACTCTGAGCCAGTTGCCTCTCTTAGCTACTTTGCTTTGGGAGTGCCGTCTGGCCAGACTAATAAAGGTCTGTTTTACTTTCCAACTTGTCCGGTGTGTTCCTTCCCGGGTGATCGTCGCTGCAGTCAGCTCCTCGGAGCGTTTGGTAAGGCCCTCGGTCTTACAGAACCAGAAACAGAATGAGGTAAAAATGCGCGCGCGCGTGTGTGTGTGTGTGTGTGTGTGTGTGTGTGTCTGTGTGTGTGTGTGTGTGTGTATGCAGCCATAATTAAGAATAAGAATTCTTTCTTAGGTCTAAATTCCAATGCAAAGAATACAAGAAGGTAAACTGATCCTAAAATTATGCTTAATGTCCCAAAACTTGAGCTGAATGGGATCTGTGGTCAGTGACCTGGTTTCCGATTGTTGAGTGACAAATCAGCCCACATTCGGCGGGTCGTGAACTGAAGCAGGGCTGGGCATCCTGTCCATGAGGTGCTGGTGGGGGCCTGGCCTTCATCAGCGGTGGGGATGGGGTCTGGAGGGTCCAAGCTGGCTTCCCTCATGTTCCTGGAGTCATGGCTGGAACCCTGTGCCACGTGGGGATGCCAAGCAGACGTCTCCTCCAGGCAGCTGCAGCAGGGCCGGCCCAGTGGGTCCTCTTGCATGGCAGTGGGGTACCACAAGCAAAGGTCCCAGGAGACAGGGCAGAGGCTTCAGGGTCTTCTACAACTCAGCCTTGAAATCCACACGGCAACACTTCCACCCTGCTGTACCGGTGTTGTAGATAGGTGAGTTATTTAGATATCTTGTAGGCAGTTAGACAGGGCCAGCCCTTGAAGAGCCAACATGGAGGACAGAGGAGACACATTCACTAAAGGCCAGCATTGTAAAAGGAGAAACTACCATACTCATGTGCTTCCCCTAGGGATGAATAGCAGTGATTGAAATTTTACCTAGGTATCCATCACCTGTGTGGGGGACTAAGACCTTCCTGAAAAGATCGCTGACCCATCCCTTACCAAAAATCCTTACTTGTTCCCTGTATGCTGGCTGTGTGACTTGCTTCCCCATTGGATCCCCATCTAATCAATATTACCTAAGCGACTATTCTTGTCATAGTCTTATTGTTGATCATAGTCTTATTGGTTGATCATAGTTTTGTCCCACCTCATGTCCACCTTGTGATTTCTCACTGGATCAGTATTACCTAAGTGACTGACTGTATTTTCGATCTTACTAGTTGACCACAGTTTTGTCCCACCTTGAACCCACCTCACCTCGTGACTTTGCCCCATAAAAAACCTTTGAGAAGCAGAATGGGCAGGCAACCCATTTTCCGCTCTCCCTTCTGTCTCTCTTAGGCAGAAGCTTTCTTTCTCTCAATATATTTTTCCTACTCTTAACCTCCGCTGTTCCTAGAATTCATTCTTCGATTGCAGAGAACACGAACTCGTGCTTCGGATATCTACCAGGTTTGGGAGTTGCATCTCTTCCCCCTATGTCACTGGTAAGAGGATCATAAAGAACAGGAATAGAGACCCCACTGTCGCGGACCAAGTGTCACCAACTGTGAATACCTCTGAAACCCACTACAGTTGGGAAACCCTTTAGTAAACGCTGTACAGGCCGCGGGCCCCAGCTCTCCAAGGAGCCAAATTTAAAAGGAAAAAAGGGTACAAAAGACTTGATCTCGATAGGGACCAATCCGGGCTTGAGGCTGAAGAAGGAAGTGTTTTCCTCCAAGTTCCTGGACTTGCCTGTGAATCCTGGCATGTCTCTCTGAAAACACTAAACAATTGAAGTGGGCCTGCCAAGAAAACCTTTTCTGGGGGAGAGAGGCCATGGTTTGCGAGGGAGGGACAGGGGAATAAGGCAGAGAAGCTGTGTTCCTAAGCCTGTAGTCAGTGGGCGGCAAGTGTCTTGTTCCTGGAAAACAATCTTTCATATTCTTTTGTATGGTGTCTGTAGTTTCCAAAAGCTTTCTTGTGGGCTCTCATTTGATTTTGATAATAACCCTGCAGGATAATTATAAGTGTCCCTGCCACATAGCCAAGGATGCTGAGTTTCAGAGTCAGTAAGTTAATTGCCGAGGTCACACAAGGATTCTAAGGGTCAGGGCTCCTCGGGACCCGAAGCCCTGGACTGCAGCGCGCAGGAGAGACACCGTGGAGAAACACCAGGTCTGCACACCCTTGGTGACAGACACTCAGAGCCAAGCTGAAAAAGGAAATCGACAATGTACAAAGGAACATGAATCAGGCTTTGACACTCGTGGTGACGTTGGGCACAGGAGTGATGACTCAGCTCACGCACTTCCCTTTTACAACAATACGGAGCAGCAGAGAGCCAGGGAAAGACTAGGAGTAAGAGCCCGACTCTCCCTGGAGGCACAGTCACGTGCGATATAATCACACTTGGGCTCTTTCACAGCCCAAAGAAACAAACAGGAAGCCCTCAGACTCACTTAGCTTTGAACCTGCAGGATGTTCCTTATACAATTGCATTTGGTGCATGCCCATTTGAAGATCAAATAATACATGAACAGCTGTAGAGTTTAGTCCAATACTCTTTCTCCAACTAGTGACAGGATCATATGGCTTTCTCCTTTCCTCTGTTAAAATGATGACTTTTGGGGGTGGATCTTCCAATGCTGAACCAACACTGCCATCCCTATAACAAAACCACTTTCTACATACTGCCAGATCTGACTTCCAATAGTTTGTTTTGTTAAACAAATTTCTATCTATGTTCATACTTTTTTCTTCTATTATCTTTATCCAGTTTTAGGATTAGGACAATGTTGATTTCCTAAAATGAGGGGAGACGTGTTCCTTCTTTTTTCTGCTTTAAATGTTTGATATAATTTATCAGTTAAAATGTTTATGAGCCTGCTGTTGTCATATAGGTAGGTTTTCAAGCTAGGAATATACTTTCTTTAATAGGTGCTATTCAAATTTTATATTTCCTCCAGAGTTAGTTTCATTAATTTGTCTTCTAAGTTACTTCTTAGAAGTTGTCAAATTTATTTCAAAGAAGATTTTTGTAATATGCTTTCTATATCCTTTTAAATTCTGTAAAATCTGTGGTAATGTCTCCTAGATCTTAACATTGTAATTTAAAAAATGTATAACTGATATTGTGCAACAGGAAGAAAAGGTCTAAAAGAGCAGGGGAATTGGGAGGGGTAGGGGAAGAGAAAAAAGAGAAAGGAAAAAATATCAGAAAAGGAAAAAAATGGAAACAAGGTCTTTGCAAATAGGGAAGGGTGGAGGGGGTGAAGGGAGGGCAAGGGAAGTGAAAAAAAAAAAAGAACCAAGAGACTCACGTAATGGTACAAGATCCCAATGATGAATGTAACTGTATTGTATACCTAAAATGTAACAATAAAGTTAATGGGGAAAAAAATTAAAAAATGAAAGATTGAAGAAAAAAAAAGATCAAATAATACACAGAGATGTAGAAAATAAAGTCTTTCTCTCCTCTCCGCCTCTCATTGCTACACTGGTGCATGTGTCCTTCTAGTCTGGCCTGCAAGTGCGTGTACACACACACACACGCACACTCACGTGCACACAACATTCTTTGAAATAAATAGTATTAACCTAACCATATCATTCTTTCTTTTCCTTTTTTTTTAGTACCGGGGATTGAACTTGGGACCTTATGTTTGTGAGGCAGGCGCTGGAACCACTGAGCTAAATCCCTGGCCCAATATCATTCTTTTGTTGTTTGTTTCTTTTGTTTTGAGATAAGATATTGCTACGTAGTTTAGGCTGACCTTGAACTCACACAAAGTGACTGCTAAAAATACTTTAATGGCACCAGTGGAGCGTTTTAGTAATAACTCGGGTTTAGATCCAGAAGGGACCGCCCCCCTGCAGGTGGGGCACCTCAGTCCATACCAGGCCCTTCTGCCAAGAGCTCTGTGCCCCTGGGAGCATTACCAGACCTCTCTGTGCTGGGCTTATCATCTCTCTTCTCCAAGCCATCTGCTGCATCCCAGGGGTCAGGGTGGAGGCCGAGCCAAGTCTCCGACTCTTTCACATATCCCAAGAACAAGCATTCCTAAAGTAGGCGTGGTGGCACACACCTGTGATCCCAGCACTCAGGAGGCTGAAGCAGGAGGATCACCCTGAGTTCGAGGACAGCCTGGGCTACATAGTGAATTCAAGATCTGGCTGAAATATGTAGTGAGATTTTGTCTCACCAAAACAAAACAGTAACAACAAGAACTAAAGAAGAAAATGAAGTCACTCTTTTGTACAATAAAATAGGGGGTTTTTTTTTTAATTGTAATTTAGTGTTGTTTTTGTTTGTTTGCTTGCTTTTTGTTTTGTTTTTTGAGACAGGTCTTGCTATGTAGTTCAAGCTGGCATTGATCTCACTGTGTAACCCAGGCTGTCCTTGAATTCATGGTAAACTCATGGTGATCCTCCTGCCTCAGCCTCCCTGGTGCTGGGACGACAGGCATGCACCACCATGCCCAGCACAATTCTGGTGGACTATTGAGCTGAGTGTTTGCTACCTACACAAAGAACGTAAAATTCAAAGGGTAGGGCCGGGGATTTAGCTCAGTGGTTTCGTCGCCTGTTGCGCAAGCGCAAGGACCGGAGTTCGATTCCCGGTACCAAAAAAAAAAAAAAAAAAAAGGGGGACATCTCTGCTTGCTGGGAATTTTCTAAAATTGACTTTGATGTGTAAATGAGAAATCAGAGAACTAGGAAAGCACCAGCTTGTTGTGAAGGCAACTGAAAATCCCAGTGTACCACAAGGAGAGGTGATGTTTCACGCCAGGGCAAAAGTGCACTGGATGCACTTAAATGTCCTATGTTGGCATGGGAGAACTCAGTACGCTCCCACCATGCCCACAGCCATGAGGAGCCTGCTCTATGACTTTTTTCATAGTAGCCTGCCAGCTTTCTCCAGGGTGTATTTTTATTACTTTTCCTCCTTTTATTTGGCCCAAGCTCACGCTGCAGATCCAGTTTCTCCTCCACTCTTCACTTTTACTTTCTTGAAAAGACTTGGACACTGCTTTTTGCTCATTTTGTTCAATTCTTTGTTTCAGATGAGAAGAATCTGGAATCTAACTCCAGAAGGAGAGGCAAGCAATGTAGAGCCCGATAACGTTTTGCTGGCGATCTACTTTTAGAAGGAGCTACCCGATAAGAGTAGGTGGATTACAGGCCCGGCTACATCCCACGTGAGTGAAGACAGTCTCAGCACTGCTGCCTTAATACCTTGTGGAGGGGTGAGGATTGAGGGAACCAAGCAGAGCCTGAATCCCTGATATCTGTCCCGGAAAGGCTCTCACTAACACAGGTGTAAAAGACCCAGAGATGCATCAGCAACTGACAGCCCTGAGGCCAAACCCAGCCTCTCCTTGTGTGTGTCCATCCTATAACCAAAGATAGTTTTCAGAGCTTTTAATGATTGGAAAAAACTGGAAAGGAAACACAGGGTACGGTGGCACATGCCTGTGACCCCAGCACTCAAGAGGCTGAGGCAGGAGGATCACCAAGAGTTTGAGGCCAGCCTGCACTACATACCAAGACCCTATCTCAAAAAAAAAAAAAAAAAAAAAAGGAAAGATATTGAGGTAGGATAGAAGAAATAAGAAGGCAGAAGGAAACAATGAAAATTAGATTTTAAAAATTGCACTTCAAAGATGGCAACTTTAGAACACAAAGTTACCCAAGGTTTTCCATATCTGTTTCCCCTGGGTCTGTTTATAATTCTTCTAGGCCCATCACATCTAATGTCCCTTAAAGATGTTGTTTTGTTTTGTGAAACAGGGTTTCACTACATAGCCAAGGCTGGCCTCGAACTCACAGCAATCTCACTGCCTCAGCCTCTCTAGTGCTGGAATTATAGCCATGCAGCACCACACCTGGCCCCCTTTGTTTAGGCTGACCTTAAGCTCAGTATGTAGCCCAGGCTGGCCTTGAACTCATGGTGATCCTCCTGCCTCAGGCTCCTGAGCACAGGAATTATAGGCCTGCGCCACCATTCCCAACCACTTCAAAGTAACAAGAGTCATTCCAGTTTCCCAAGTACACCCAGCCCTTTCTGCTTAAAGGCCCCAAAAGAACAATAGGTGACATTGTCTCTCACCTGGCAGAGACTCCGCCAATATCAGGGTTCCAGAACCTCTCCCAAGTGAACTCATCCCAGGAAAGGGAAAGCCCTGAGTCCCGGGAAACCTGTCAGGTACCTGCAGACCAGGCCAGCACCTGCCAGACAGGTTGCATCCTAAACACAATGGACCTCTTATCCTCCAGCGCTGCCCAGAGCATTCAGCGCTGGCAGGGTCAGCAGAGAATAGTGGGTAAGGAGAAGGACTTCCCAACTAGGCCCCACTGTGGGATCCCAGTTGTAGGCTCTACGCTTCCCACCTGTTGTGTCCAAGTGTTTCTGTGCCTACAGCAGGGAATCACCAGCACCCGGTCCCAAAACGTCACCATTTCCAGCTGCCATAAACCTTATTTGTAAGAGAGAAGAGTGTAAACCCTTAGCCACAAAGAGGCGAGTAAAACTTTGTCAGTCAGTATAAAATAGCTGTAATAATTACAGTAATTTATGTCTAATTACTACCTGGCATGGTGATTTCAAGGCATGATCGCGTAGTGTAAATCACACACCGAGATCTTTGTTAGTAACAAATTAAATTCTGCCCGGTCGTGTGTGCTCTTGCACCAGGTCTAAAACCATTAAAGGAAACTTCGGTTTGGTTTGTCCTGGGGTAGTTTGCTGGGCTGCTTTCTTGATCCAATTTGTTTTATTTTGCTCTGTTCCAGGGTTAAACAGCAGGTGAACTGGTTACATTGGATTCTGGGAGGACCAACATAGATACTTTACTGAAAAAAAAACTTTAATGCCATCTTTATTTATAAAAGAATTCTGGGAAAAGCTGGAAGCATTTTGCAGATTTTAATCTCATTAATCCTCACAGTAACCTTGAGTGAGTTTATACAATTATACAATAGCCTTCTTTGTTTAGAGGATCAGCTCTTAGAGTCCTCAAAGGAGTCACTTTGTTTGCAGTTGTTTCTTTGTCTTGGCTTAATTCATAAATGTTATAATGTTCTTTGAAATAGATCTAGGATAATCCTAAACTATTAGTAAGTTAATAATCACTGTTCATTTTGGACATACTAACCTCACCACTAAAAATATCTTAGAAATGACCTTACATACCAGCTATACAAAGAAAGAAAGGAACTTTCTCCTCCTTAATTGTAGCCAGGCATGGTTAGAGAAATCTACAGGCATGCTTACTTTAAAATCTAAGGGATAACCAGGCTGGGGATTAACCTCAGCACCACAGTGCCTGCCTGGCAAGTGTGAGGTCCTGAGTTCAAGAAAAAAAAATATATAAGGGATAGCAAAATGGAAGGCAGGAAAGCAATGAACTTGCTTACAGGGACCCCCACTTATGTCTCCTGCCTGTCCTAGGAGGGACCCAGCTCTCTCCTTGGTTCTGGGCCCCCCTTCTGCTCCCTCAGAGGAGGGAGGGCTAAGTTGAAAGCCTGCTGCCTTGTCAAATGGAGCAACCCAGAGAAGAGGGTTCCCTCCACTCACCGCAGCTGGGTGTAGCATTGCTAACCTTGTTTTCAGCACGGCCCACAGCTTCCATCCCTCCCGGGAAGGTGCAGGGCACACATCTCAGACATCCCAGGGGACCCGGGCAGCCACATCACATACTCCATGGCAAAAGTGCTCTTGGCGGGGGGGGGGGGGGGGGGGGGGGGGGTCACGGCTCCTCAATCAGGCAACCAAGTGGCGCCTTCCCCTTATTTCCATTAAAACAAACCAGTGTTTCCACTTTTCCCACTTGTTTCCAGGAGTGATTTCCAGGATGACGCCAAGGTCTCCAGCAGCTTCACCTGGGCGGGCTCGCTCCTCCGTGCTTCCGGGAGTCCTGGGGCTTTTCTGTGGACAGTTCCCCTAGTGTGCAGGAGGGAGGCACGGGAGACCCTGCAGAGGCCACTGTGAGCCAGAGCTCCAGAGTAGAGTTCCTGCTCAGTTTGCTTCGGCAGGACCCTGGCCTGTGAGACACTTAAGACTCCATATCTTCATCTACATAAGAAGTAATAGCTGAGCCCTTACTACGAGCTAGGCACTGGGTGTGCTAAGTTTACATGCTCCACATGTATTGGAGAGGTTTAATCCTTTTTTTTTTTTTTTTTTTTGGTTTTTTGAGACAAGGTCTCACTCTTCTCATGGAGCTGCTCAAGACCCTGGGGAGGTGCTGCCTCCCCAAGTTCAAGTGCTCCCAGAGCAAGAATAAGGAGGGAGCTACAATGCCTTGCATTATTGGGTATTCTAACTCATTTCTTCTTCATGTTTTATATTATGGATCATTTGCTATTAAGTTCTGCACAGAAGTGACAGGAAGGGAATTAAGCTGGCCTTTTTTTTTTTTTGGTACCATAGTAGAGACCCCTGTAGTCAGGTTCCAGTACCCACCTGCCCAGGGATCAACATAGGCCTGAGAAAAAGAGTACACTCAGAGACAGAACTAAGAGAGAGAAAGCAGGGGCCAGGATGACCAATGCTGGTGCAACCAACAAAGTCACTGACTTTTATGGGCAATCAATTGGGGTAAAGGCGACGTGTGATTTCTATGGAAATTAATGTAAACAAGGCTCATACAGGATAAGACAAAGCATTCCCAAATTAGGAACAGAATAGACAAAATATATGGTTGTAATTAGAACATTGTCCTTCTAGTCTGAAAGTTTAGTTGTGGGAACAGAATTTGGGTGCGAGTTACTCTGACCTCGGCACGTAGGCTTCAGCCAGACTCACTTCTCAAAACAAGCCAATTGTGGGATTAGCTCTTTACACCCTGCCTTGGGCATAATCAATATTATGGTCCTCTGCAGTACCAGGATTGAACTCAGGACCTTGAGCTTGCCAGGCAGGCAAGGCTCCACCGAACTAAATCCCTGCCCAAGCTGCCCTTCTTGAGAGGCAGGGCTGGAACAGAACTTGTGGGTCTATCACAAAATCACCCTCTGGAGTTTGACTGTCCACCCCACACTGTTCCAGCCCCCAGAGAGACAAATTGCAAAGGCTGGGACACTGCACGGAGACCCTCATCCTCACCAAGGCTTGCTGTGAATACCTGAGGATAACCCTGCCTTTCCCTCCACGTTGCTTGAAAATGTCCATAAATGAAATGAAATATTGTTTGAAGAAACTACAGTCAGGAGACTATGACGGCAGTCCTGAAATATATGCCTTATTCCTTTGTAGCTATTTAGCAGAATTTCAGGAGAAATAAGTAGAAATTAAAAACTCTCTCTCTCTCTGTCTCTCTGTCTCTCTCTCTCTCTCTCTCTCTCTCTCTCTCTCTCTCTCTCTCACACACACACACACACACACACACACACACACACACACACACACACACACACACCCCTACCAAACTGGGTGAACTGAGACATTTGGGGCTAGGAAAGCAACCCCAGGCAAGTGCTGTCCTTGCCTGAGGATGACCAGGGTGGCCTGGTCAGTCTTCCCTTCCGAGTTTGGGGATCAGGGGTCTGTGATCCGGGTTCTAACTCGCTTCGGTGCCCGCAGCCCCTCAGGGGTACGGTGGGAATCCAAAACGAAGGGACCGCCAGCCCAGAGTCCAAACACAGTCGCGCTTCTGCAGCTGAGGCAGAAGACTCTAAGGTATCACCTGAATTTGCAGAGGAAAACCCTGCTGCATGTGACCTTTCTGTTGCACTTTCTGTGATTTGCAACTTGGTAAGACCAAGATGCAGAGACTGTTGTAAAGAGGCAGCATTCGTGAAGAGTGGATGAACAGGAGTTGTCAATGCACTTCCAAGTGGCAGCTGGCGGAGATGAGCCCGAGCTCTGCGGACGGCGCTGGACTTTCAGTCTTGAGTCTTGGGGCCGTTTGAGAATACGGTGAACGATAAGGAAAACAGACGCAAAAGATGCTGTCCCAAGTTTCAGGTCTGCTGAACCCCCTAAGCCGAACCAGGAAACCTGGATAAAGACTCTTTAAGGCTTTCAGGGAAGGTTACTGTCATCCCATTCTGCCATAAAATTCAGGGTCACACCAGAAACTAACCGGAACGTCATGTTTTTAATTTCACGGTTCGAAAGGCCAGACCGATCCCTCGGCCGGATGTCCTATGCTCGGCTTTAGCTCGTATGGTCCACCTTGGAGCAAAGTGGGCACAGAAGACAGTGCTAGAAACATCCTAGGCGGGCAGCTGGGCCCAGAACGGCAGAGCGGACACCCCACCCACCCCACCCACCCCCGCGCGCCGCCCCACGGCCGACACAGCAGGCAGCAAGCCCCAGAGAAAGCCGCCCGATCCCCACCTGCGAGGAAGGCATCTGCACCCAGGCCCGGCAGAAAACAAGAGTGGCATCAGAATCACAGCAGACTTCTCAACACAAATCCTCAAGGCAAGAAGAGCTTGGAGTGAAGTACTGCAAGCCCTAAAGGAAAACAGCCTCCAACCCAGATCGATGTACCCTGCAAAACTATCTTTCAAAATTGATGGAGAAATAAGATACTTCCATGATAAAGAGCACCTCAGGAACTTCATGAATACCAAACCGGCACTCCAAAAAATTTTAGACAATATCCTAGGAAAAGACAACAAGGATCACAACCCCAGGAAGCCCAGAAGAATGAATCCACTGGGCGCTACAAGAAATTAAATGCAAAGGGGGAGAATCCAACAAAAAGAAAAAGTTATGAGAATGATAAGTCAATATGTATGAGTTATAACCATCAATGTGAATGGTCTCAATTCACCAATCAAAAGAAATAGACTGGCAGAATGGGTCAAGCAGCAAGATCCAACAATATGCTGCATACAAGTAACACATTTAATTCAAAAAGAAACTCATAGGCTGAAAGTTGAGGGGTAGAAAACAATACTCTGTGTGACAGGAACCTGAAAAAAAGCAGGAGTAGCTATCCTCTTTGCAGATCAAGTGGATTTCAAACCAAAATCTGAAACACTTCTGGTCCCAAGAATTCAGATAAGCAATAGTCAACTTGTATGTACAAATCTATTGTGAATATGTGTTTTCATTCCTCTCAAGTAAAAACTTAACAGAACTGTTGGTTCTTAACAGTAATACAAGAAATTTCTGTATTGTTTTCCAAAATGGTTTTATCATTTTACATTCGCATTAGCAGTATTAGAAAGTTCTAACTGGTTCACACCTAAACTGACATTTGTTCTCGTAAAACTTTTAACTTCATCTCCCTAATGAGTGTATAATACGATCTTGTTATTGTACTGATTAGTATTTTTCTGATTCTAGAGTTGCACACCATTCCTTGTGCTATACTGGCTATTTATCATCTTCGTATGTCTACTTTTTAATTGGGTTGTCTATTAATGAGCTGTAAGAGTTCTTTATATATTCTGGTCATAGGTTATATGCATTGGAAATATGGTCTGTTTAAGGACTACTTTTCATTTTAATGATGTCATTTGAAGTTCTAAATATTGATGGAATCTCATTTATCAATTTTTTTCTTTTATACATCATGTCTTTTGGATCCTAGGTAGTTCTTGCCTACCCTGAATTCATAAATATTTTCCCTTATAATTTCTTCTTAAAGTTTCATACATTTAGGCTTTCTTATTTAGGTTCATAGATCCCTTCAAGTTATTTTCATGTATGGAAATAAAGTGTTGAGGTTAATTTTTTATATATGGATACCAGGTGTTCTAGTGCCATTTGCTGAAAACACTATCTCTTCCTCAGCTCTTGAATTGAGTTTATGTTCTATAAAATGTTAATGTTAAATAATCTTTCAAAGCTCAGTGGACCATATATGTGTGGTTCTATTTCTAGATTCTCTGTTTTATTCCAATGATCTATATGTCTTTCCTTATGCCAACACTGCCCTGATTACTGTAGCTTTAGAGAAAGTGTTAAACTTAGGCAATAAATGTCTTCCAACACTGTTTTTATTTCTTTTTACTTTTCTAGGTCCTTTGTACTTCTGCATAACTTTTAAATTCCAATATCCAATTCTTCATTTATAGCAAGTATACATAGACCTGAATTTTTATATATACATGGTGTTTTCTAATCCTGATTAAGTTCAAATACAAGTTCTAGGGGCTCCTAGGGATTTCTTACTATTTTCTCTGTAGATGATCATTTCATCTACATATAAAGATTTTGCTTCTACCTTGCCAATCCTATCCCACTTGTGTCACTTTATTGCCAGACTATTTTGGTTTAGGCCTATGTTTCAAAGTTTAATGGACAGATGAAGAGTAAGCATATCTGCCCTTGTTCCCTCACCTTAGGGAGAAAGCATTGTATTTTCTCCATTCATATAAGCCATTTTTGCTGGAAGTATGGAGTACATGCCTTAAATCTGTTGACAAGGTTCTGTTCTACTTCCAGTCTCCTGATAGCTTTTACCATGAACAGCTGTGGAATTTAGTCCAATACTTTTTCTGTAACTACTGACAGGAACATACAGCTTTTTCCTTTCCTATGTTAAAATGATGACTTTTGGGGATGGATTTTCCAATGCTGAACCAACACTGCCATCCCTATAACAAAACCACTTTCTACATACTGCCAGATCTGACTAATTGTTTTGTTAAACAAATTTCTATCTATGTTCATACTTTTTTCTTCTATTATCTTTATCCAGTGTTAGTATTAGCACAATGTTGATTTCCTAAAATGAGAGGAGAAGTGTTCCTTCTTTTTTCTGCTTTAAATGTTTGATATAATTTATCAGTTAAAATGTATATGAGCCTGTTGTCATATAGGTAGGTTTTCAAGCTAGGAATATACTTTCTTTAATAGGTGCTGTTCAAATTTTATATTTCCTCCAGAGTTAGTTTCATTAATTTGTCTTCCAAGGTACTTCTTAGAAGTTGTCAAATTTATTTCAAAAAAGATTTTGTAATATGCTTTCTATATCCTTTTAAATTCTGTAAAATCTGTGGTAATGTCTCCTAGATCTTGATACTGTAATTTTTAAAATGTATAACTGATATTGTGTAACAGGAAGAAAAGGTCTAAAGGAGCAGGGGAAGCGGGAGGGGTAGGGGAAAGGAAAGAAGGGAAAAGAAAAAGTATCAGAAAAGGAAAAAATTGGAAACAAAGTCTTTGCAAATAGGGAAGGGTGGAGGGGGTGAAGGGAGGGCAGGGGAAGGGGAAAAAATAAGAACCAAGATACTCATGTAAAGGTACAAGATCCCAATGATAATTGTAACTGTATTTTATACCTAAGATGTACCAATAAATTTAATGGAAAAAAAAAAAAAGAAAACGCGGGGCCGGCCTGGGCTGTCACCCCTCCAGAGGGCGGAGCCCCAGACCCCGCAAGGCAACCTACAGGGGCGGGGCCGCCCGATGGGCGGGGACGGGGGCGGGACCCGGGTGAGGAGCCAGGGGCCACGAACCGGGATGAGAGGTGGGGCCCGGGCGAGGGGGTGGGGTCGTACCTTTATCCTTGCCCGCCCCCAGGCCGTCCATCCCGCCCATTGGTCACCCCGCCTCTCCAGGCCCCGCCCTGGTGGCCACGCCCCGCGTCCTCGTACCCACCCCGCCCTTAGCACCGCCCCCTGCGCACGCGCGGCCTGGAGCAGGAGCAGGCTGGGAGGGGCGGCGCGCGGGGAGGGGTGACGCGGCCTGTCAGATGCGGCAGGCTCTGCCGGCCGGCGACTCTGCTCCCGGCTCTTGCCGCTGACTCCCTGCTCGAGGCTCTCGCTCCTCTGCTCCCCGGGCCGAGCGGCAGCCTCCCCCGAGCCTGCGGTCCGGGCGACGCGCACGGGCCAATCCGCTCCTCCGGGCCCCCGCGGCGCCCCACGACCCTACGACCCCGCGCCGCGTCCGCAGCATGGGCGGGGGCGCGCGGCGCGGCCCCGGGGCTCGGGCGCGCGCGTAGCCGTCCGCCATGGCGTGGACGCGCTTGCGGGCGCTGCTGCTGCGGAGGGGCGACGCGGCGCCGCTGTTCCTCAATGACGCCAGCGCCTTCGACTTCGCCGACGACGCGGGCCCCGGCGGGCTGCCGCGCTTCAACAAGCTGCGCGTGGTGGTGGCCGATGGGGACAGCGATGCCGGTGATGGGCCCGCCCTGGGCGCGCGCGCTGCGCCGCAGGCCGACGACGACGCGCTGCTGGAGCCCGAGCTGCCGCTGGCGCGCGGCCGCTTGAGCCTCGGGCCCGACCCCTGCGACGGCTGCAGCCGGCGGCGCGAGCGCGTGCGACAGCGGCGCGTGAGGACCCGGCTGACGCTCGCCGCCGCCCTCTACCTGCTCTTCATGGTGGGCGAACTCGTAGGTGAGCCGTGCCGCCCGCTCCCGCGCGCCTCTGGCCGACGCGGCGTGAGGTCAAACTTTGTTTTCGGGAGTTTGTGGCATAGCGAGATGCCGATCGCCTGATGGGGATGGGCCGCTGGGGTTCCAAAGGGCAGGCCAACCTGAGCGATGCACCGTAAACGTCGCCCCGATAACTGGCTCTAGCTTCCAGCTCTGCGAATAGCCAGTCCTCGGCGGCCACATTATATTTATTATGTCATGTAACTTTCTCTCCTTAAACAATTCTGATAAAACGGCCAGTTCATTTTTGCAACATTTAAAATAGGTGATTCTTATCGCCCGGCGTGGTGGTGCACGCTTGACATCCCAGCACTCAGAGGCTGAGGCTGGAGCACCGCGAAGAGTTAGAGGCCAGCCTGAACTATGTAGCAAGGCCTTGCCTCAAAAAAAATATAATTCTGTGATGCCTTAGAGTCACTCACGTAAGAAACGTTTTTTTCCTGTTTTTGAGACAGGGTTTCTCCATGTAGTTCAGGCTGCCTTTGAACTCACTGTTCCCCGGGCTGGCCTCAAGCACAGAGCGATCCTCCTGCCTCAGCCTCCTGTGCTGGGATCACAGGCGTGCACCACCATGCCCGGCTCAGAGCAGTTTTTAATTCCTAAGATAGGCCAGGCACTGTGCTACATGATGCAAATACATAGTGGAGGACACAGCTATGCATGGTTCCTGCTATCTGAATCATTTAATAGAAGAGGAGACCTTAATGAATAAATACGTGATTAAATTTAAAGTTCAGATTATTTTAAGTGTTATAAAGGAAAAGAATAAGGTACTGTTCTATAATAGAGTAACAAGTTGGACATTGTTCATACATGAGTCAGGTACATTTAAACCATAAAGGAGCTGGGAGTTATTCAAGCAAAGAAAACAGCGTGCACAAAGGCTCCTAAAGCTGTGGATTCTTAAAATCAACTAGAAAAAAGGCCAGTATGGTTGGAATGTAGTAAGCAGGAGGGAACAGATAGGCAGGTCAGGATAGGCCACGTTGTGTGAATGTAGTTTTCATTCAGAATGCAGGAGGAGCCCGGTGTAGTGGTGCAGACCTGTAATCCCAAACATTCAGGAGGCTGAGGCAGGAGAATCGCTGAGTTGAAGGACATCCTGAGCTACAAAGCAAGACCCTGTTTTAAAAAACTAATACAAAGAATGCAAGGGGAAGCCAGTGAAGGGTTTTAAGCAGGAGAGGAACATGACGGAATTTACTCTTTTAGAAGATTACTCTAGCAGTTAAGCCAGAAGCTGGGTGTGGGGTGAAAACATGAAACTCAGCACTCAGCACTCGGGAGGCTGAGGCATGAGGATCGCTGTGAGTTGGAGGCCAGCCTAGACTACATAGCAAGACCCCATAGTATCTCAGAAAAGAAAAAAAGATTACTCTGTCATGTGGGGAATGGATTGAAGGGTGCAAGAATGAAAACAGGATGATCCAGACAAGAAGCGGTATGGCTGACAGTAGGGCAGTGTACGGGGCAGTCGGACTTGGGGACAGAACACAGCTGGCTGCAGGTTTGGCCTGGGGCTGAGGGGTGGCTGTGGAGTCCCGAGGGGCAGGTGGTATTGGGCAGTGGAAAGCGAAGGTGGCACCATCTGGCGTGTGCCGGCTTGTCCCGGGCACACCCGTTTGGGTGCATGTGTGAAGGAGCCGCATGTGAGTTTGAGGTTCAGGGGAATCAAAGCGAAGGCAGAGGTGTGATGCCGAAGGAGGGGCGGGATCGCCCTGGGCAGCAGGTGTCCCACACAGTAGTTCCCCACTTTCCTTCAGCTTCACTTATGTGGTTTTGTTTTTTGTGGTTTCACTTAACCACAGTCCAAGAATACTAAATGAAAGTTCCAGAACTAATTCATAGACCTTCTTTTTTTTTCATAAACTTTCTTTTTGGGGTGGGGTGGGGGAGTGATCAGGTATCAAACTCAGGACCTTGCACTTGCAAGCACAGTGCCACTGAGCTGCATCCCTGGCTGATTCATAAATTTGCAATTGCACACTGCTGAGTGCTGTGACCCAGCCTCACTCTGGCCTGCTCTGGCCCGAACAGGCGCGAGGCATTCCCCCCTCCAGCAGCACACACTGTGCAGCGCTGTGCTTGTTCTGGTCTGTCACTGGTCCTCTTCCTGTGCTTGATGTGTAAGGTGATTGCCTGAGGCGCGGATGCATAGGAAGCAACATTGTATGCTCAGGGTTTCAACAGCTGCCAGGCTCCCAGATGCCTCCCTGGATGATGAGACAGGAAGATTGGCCATCGGAGTGGGGAAACTGTTAAGTGGTCTAATGGGGTGAGAACTGAAAACAGCCTTAGGATTTAGTGGCAGAGTTACTGGTTGTTTTTATAACTGCATTTACCCTCGGAGTGAAAACACTTGAAGGCCAAATACAGTCTTCTAAGAAAGTTGGCAAATTAAACTCATGCATCTAATTTTGCTTTATCCAAAAGCCTCCTTTAAACTCCAATGAAAGGATTTGGAAGAGGAAAACAAAGTATAAACCCACACAGGTGGGGAAACCTAGTAAAGAGAACAGGCTACCTGGCAGGTTCAGGCCAGCCTGCAGAGCACAGGGACAGGAGGCTCCTGACTCCATAGCCCAAGGCCGCCTACTCACAGTGGCTGAAAGCAGTCAGCTTCACACCAGAAAGGTGGTCTCAGGCATCAGGGTCTGTGGAGGATGTGTGGAAACCCCCAGAGGCTCTGACTGCGCCATCTGGTAGGACCTCCAGGCCTCTCCCAGCTCAGGCATCACTGTCAGGGGAATCCCGAGTGGGCTGTGGAGGAGCCCAAAGGAAGCCAAGGCAAGGACAGCTAGTCAGAAAGGTTAGGGACCAGTCACTATAATTATGGAATTCTCACCTCCGGAGATGATGTATTTCTGGGGGTAACCCTAGACCCCAGTGTGTATCCCCATCCTGGTCTGCGTTCTGTTTCTTTGTTTCTTTGTTTGTTTGTTTTTTGAGAAAGGGTCTCACTATTCAGTCCAGGCTGGCCTGGAACCCTGGGAAATCTGCCTGCCTCAGCTTCTCAGGTGCTGGGATTACAGATGTGCCCACCACACATGCACAAGAGGTCTTTCTTTGCAGAGTCCCAGGCCATTCCAGGCATCCTTAGGTCTCCTCCTCTTTTTTTGTTTTGTTTTGTTTTGTTTTGTTTTGTTTTGTTTGAGACAAGATCTCTCTATGTAGTTCTGGCTGGCCTTGCACTCACTATGTAGTCCAGGCTGGCCCTGAACTTGCAGCAATCCTGCCTCAGCCTCCCCACTGATGGGATTACAGATGTGCGGCACCACGCCCGGTTTCTGCTCTTCTAAAGCCATGGTCCCCACCTTTATGGCCTCATTTAGTCTTAACTCCAGAGATCAGCTTCAGTTTTCAGCCTGTTAATGCCTCACAGTGGAGATTAATTTTAACAAGAGTTCTGGCAGGAACATACAATCATTGCAGATTAATAGAGTGTTTTCCTATACGTTGCCAACAATCAGAATGTAATTTCTAAAAACACCTTTTACTCCTATTTGGAGAAACAAAATTGCCATCGCCTACTAAGGAAATGAGTGTTTATCTTTTGCGCTGAACTAATGCATCAGGCCCCTTTTGTGTATTTCTTCAGTTTCCTTTATTGTTCCAACCCTCCTGTACAGTTGAACACACCTGCTCTTCAGGTGTTGTGGAGTTCAGATACTGTGCTTATTAATTCACTAATAGTAGGATTAATAGAACAAGAGAAATAGAACTGGGATGAGCAAAAGCTGCAGTGCCGAGACACCTCTTTACAGTTTGCTGCCACTTTAGCAGTTCTTCAATTGTTTTATTTTGAGACAGTGTCTTGCTGAGCTGCCTGGGCTGGCCTGGAACCCCGGACAGTGCACCTGCCTCAGCCTTCTGAGTAGCTGTGATTATAGGTGTGCCCCACTGCACCCAGGGTGGATCTTAACTTTTGGGAGAATCTGTTAGAGGAAAATGAACATTCTCACTAGAAATTTGTCCAGTGGGCCCTCCACATACAAGGGCTCCCCGTCTGTGGATTGCAAGTATTTGGCATAAAAATAATATATGTACTGAGTAAGTACAGATTTTTTGTTATTCCCTAAGCAATACAATATAATTATTTATAAAGCATTTACACTGTACAAGTAATCTAGAGAGAATTTAGAGTATGGAGGAGAGGTGTGGGCTACACGCCAATACTGCACTGTGCCCATTCATAGAAGCAATTTGAGCATGTAGAGTCGTGATACCCAGGGAGACCCTGGGGCCAGTGCCACATGGCACCATAGGGCACCCATGCACACACCTGCTCTGCATAGCTGCAGAGCACTGTGATGTAACTGTAACGGGATAAAGACTTGGATCAGGGTCAGTGGGCAAGGGTGTGGCATTTCCAGTGTGGCGCTTCCATGTCTTTTGAATGAACCTGTGGTTTGTTCCTTTCCCCTGCTCTAAGGCGGCTACATTGCCAACAGCCTTGCGGTAATGACAGACGCACTGCACATGCTGACCGACCTCAGCGCCATCATCCTCACCCTGCTCGCTCTGTGGCTGTCTTCAAAGTCGCCAACGAGGAGATTCACCTTTGGATTCCATCGTTTAGGTAACTGGAGCTTCTTTGGGCTTACAAGCCATAACCCTGACTGAAATCTTTACAGTGGTATCTTGTTTGAATGAAGCAAATGAAAATAGATAAATGAGATTTATTCAAAAAAAACATATCTTTAAGATTTAAGCAGTTTACACATTAAAGTTCATTATAGGGTGATCATTAACTTTTAAATGTTACTCCTTGGGTCCTGAAGGGATCATCAGATAAAAAGTTTGGTTTTAGTTTATTGAATCAAGCGAAACCACCTGGGTTTAACTCATTAATGAGCATTAATTTCTTCATTTCACTTGAGGCATTTCAACCAAAGCTCTGAAACTTAGAATTAAACCTAGATTTTAACCTCTCATATTGTGTCTGTCCTTCGTGGTATCAACATGGCTCTGCAAATGCATTCATTTTTATTTGCCTGTTTTGAACAGATAAAAGTGTCAAGTGAGTTCAAATCATACATTGTTACCAACATGTCTCTGCTTCTTGCTGTCACTGTGCTTTTGTGTTTTTACCTCTTTTGAAAACCTGTGCGAAACAGTTACCTGAACTATTGCATGACCAGGCGTCACCTGCCTGGAACCAGGAGTTGACATTTGAGCAAAGCCTGTCTCAAAGTCAACACCTGGTGTTTTATTTTATAGGGCTCTCAAATCTTGGCTCAGATCCACCAGATCCCCTTGCTTTGTTATTTTAACTCAGCATCTAGTCTTCTTACTTAATCACTGAGTCTTCAGTGTAAAAGTCATCATACCTCAATAACCATACCCAAAAAACATCTTGATTATCATGTTACAAAGTTGTCTGACCCCCATCCCTCAGAACTTCAACTCTTTTATTTACTTATTGATTTTTGAGGCAGAGTCTCGCTATGTAGTTCAGGCCATCCTTGTACTCACTGTGTAGACCAGGCTGCCTCAAACTCTTGACGATCCTCCTGCCTCAGCCTCCCGAGTGCTGGGATCACAGGCACGCACCACCACACCTGCAAAACTCTCTGATGTCCTAAGTGAGGTTTTCCTGTTGTCTTTAAGCTCCTGCATAATGCATGTGGATGTGGTCCTAAAAGAAACCCACTACTTTCCCATATATTTTACAGTCATTTGTTTAACCAGTAATCATGTGATTTTTGAATAACCTTAAAATTATTTTCACATGTTAATTTTTAATGATTTAAACATCTATAATTTAAGATCTGAAACTTCGCGTCATGGAGTGGGGATTTCCAACTTTGAATACTATTTAAGAGAATGTATTTCATTTACTCTGATAGTTCCTAATCCCCTTGGAACTCTAAGGAAACCAGCAGAACTGTCCCCCAGAAAATGCAGTAATAGAACATGGAAGGTGCTCTGCTTACAAGTTAGAACCCATAATCGTCAGGATTCCTTTACGTGTTAGAGTGTCACCAGACAGGAGCCAAGGAGGTTCCCAAAGCAGAAAGGGGGAACTTGACAGACATCCTCACCCCGGGACAGGCTACTGATTTCCATCACAGAGAAAGAATTTTCAGGACGCATCAGACAGAGGAACAGGAGGATTTGTGAGCCAGAATTTTAAAGTGCCATGCAGAGCAATAGAGTGTGGCTCTCCAGAAAGAGGAAAGGCGCTGATGGCCTCGAGCCAGGCCTTCATAGGGGTCTCGGGAGCACAGCTGTGGACCTTGAGGGAAGTGGGAGGTGGGCTCTTTCTGCAGGGAGGATGGTGGCCTGTTCGTGGTGACAGCCACCTGGGGTCAGAGCTGTATCCCCTGCATGTGGGGAAAGGCACATATGAGTGGGAAAGGTGTGGTCTATGCATAGGTGAAAGCGATCCCTTTATGGGTAAAAGGGAATGGCTCAGAACTTTCGGAGTTTTGGGTGTGTGTACTGAGCCTGCAGTTTTTACTAAAAGTTCATTTAAAAATTATGATTTTCCTCATCTCCTTTCTGCCTATCTTTATTTTTTTATATCATGCCACAGGGTTTAAGGTGGTGAACTACATTTTACCATTTTATTTCTGTCTCTCTGAGAGTTTTATGTTTATAAAAATATAAAAGTAATGGAAACACCAGAGAGAACCAGGTGGCTGGGTCACCAGTGAACAAGAAGTTTCCAGAAATTCCTGGAAATTGGAAAGTGGACAGAAGTGAGTTGACAGGGCCGGGGATTTAGCTCAGCGGTTCTGCCGCCTGCCCTGCAAGCACCCGAGTTCGATCCCCAGTACCAGAAGAAAAAAAAGAAGTGAGTTGACAGAAGCCACAGCCTGGAATACACTGTTAGCTGGGAACTGCGGTGCAAGGCACAGCGTGCAGGAGGGTGGTTAGAAGAATTTAGCCCTAGTCAGGGCGTGGAGGAAAGTGGAGGGTTGGTGGATACACCACAGGAGAATAGCCTCCAGGCCAGGAGCGCTGCGCCTGCACGGTGCAAGACCGAGACTTTGAGGTTTGATTTTGACGTGAAGAGGGGCCTGAAGCATCCTGGGGACACTTTCATCAGCTCACGGTGGCCCTGGTTCCATCCGTCTGGGATCCAAGGACGGCCAGGTGTTTGGAGACGGACGCAGCATTCTTGTTCTACAGGGACCCGTGCCCTTGGCATTGCTAGAAACAGGCCTTCCAGGGAGAATTAATTAAGGATTGTGTAAAGATTGACTGATGTTAATGGTCGAGGGGGTCAGAAGAGACCGTTTGTTTGGACTTGAGAGGGGCCTTTGAGGCAGCAGGGATGGGAAGGAAGTGGTGTTCTTTAAATCACAGCAAGTGGTTAGATCGTGTAGCAATGGCTGCATAGCTCACAAGGTGGAAAGCTCAAGGTCTGCCAGCTCATTGTTCAGCTGCATTGTGGCCTCTAAAGAAACAGGTGTAAAATACCCAGCATTCCCCCAAACTGGACCAACCCACAGAGCTCCAAAGGCGGCTCAGGGACAGAGATGAGGAGAGGAGGGCATTGGGCCGGAACCCAGGAGAACTGAAGGGGACGACTGACAAGGGGAAGCCGCTCCTGGGGTCTCCACTCTGCTCACTTCCCTGCACACCTCACTGAGGCACTTGCATCCTCCCCGAGGTGAAAGCCCAGGTAGTTTCTCTGGAAAGAAATCGATGTTTGGGAGAAGCTGAGTCGTGGATGCACTAAAGTAAGTTATTTCGACCAGAAGTGAAGCTTCTGCAGGCTTAATACCTGGATCCCACCTGGCCACCCTAAGCCAACGCACTTGTCCTCTGCTACCCAGCGGGGCCCCTCTTGTTCGCGACCTCTTCATTTCCTCCCGCCCATCTCCCCAGCATTTCCCTGCTGCTTTAAATGGTGGCTTCCCTGTCCTGCTGTACCAGGAGGAATCTTCAGCACATGAGAAAAACTGGCAGCAGGAAAGAGTGAGCAAAACCGAACCAACAGAATAATGAGCCCTCAGGGAGGGAGAGGTAACGTAACAGAAGACAAGCATTCTCAGAGTAATGCACTAAAATGTAAAAGCTACTCAAAACTAAACTATGGCTAATTTTAAAAAAATACGTATTTTCTTCTTTGACTAGAAAAATATAGAAAATCTCCCAGAATATAGATACTATGGGAACAGGACATAGAAGTGAAAAAGTAAAAGAATAATCTTTAGAGTCCAAAGGCCTACTGTTAGGGACCTTAGAAAATGGAGCCTCTAAAATAAAAGGGGGCACTATTCTGATATGTCTTTGTTGATTTTGTTGTCTACTTGATCTATCTATTTGTGACAGTGGGATATTGAGGTCCCTCATTACAATTGTATTAGTGCTTATTTGATTTTTTCATGTCTGTTAGTATTTTTGTTTTAATAGTTTTATATAGTTGGGGGTGATGTTTGGTGCATATATATTTATGATTTATCTCTTCCTCTTGGATTGTTTCTTTTACAAGGATGAAATGACCTTCTTTGTCTCTCTTAATCAGTCTTGGTTTGAATCCACTTTGTCTGCAAATAGCACAAGTACCCCTGCTTTTCCTGGGTTCCTGTTGCATGGAGTATTGTTTTCCATCTTTGACTTTCAGACTGTGAGTTCTTTTTGAGTTAAATGTGTCCCCCGCTGCTTTGTTTTTTGTTTTTCTTAAGTTTATTGGTACATTTTAGGTATACAATATGATGACATTCACCATTGGGAATTTGTACCTGTACATGATATATATTGTTTTGTTTTGGGGGGCTTTTTTGGTACCGGGGATTGAACTCAGGACCTTGCACTTCCAAGGCAGGTAGTGGAAACACCAAGCTAAATCCCCAGCCCTACATGGTATATCTTGGTTCTTATTTTTCCCCATTCCTCTCCCCTCCCTTTGACCCCTCCACCTGTCCTTATTTACAAAGTCTTTGTTTCTGTTTTTTCCTTTTCTTGTATTTTTTTCTTTTCCTTCTTTCCTTTCTCCTACTAAATGTGTCTCTTGTAATACAGCATATTGCTGAATCTTGCTTCTTGATCCATTCTCCCAGTCTGTTTCTTTTGAATGGTGAATTGAGACCATTTACATTGATGGTTCTAATTGGCATGTATTGACTTATCCTTGTCATGTTATTTTCCTGTTGTTGGTTCACTTCTCCCCACCTCCCGTTTTTGTTTTGTTTTTGTTACCAGGGATGGAACTCCGGTCCTTGAGCTTGCACAGCAGGCGGTGAAAGAGCTAAATCCCCGGCCCTCTCCATCAATTGTGAAAGATAGTTTTGCAGGGTACATCAATCTGGGTTGGAGGTTGTTTTCTTTTAGAGCTTGAAATACTTCACTCCAGGCTCTCCTTGCCTTGAGGGTTTGTGCTGAGAAGTCTGTGTGATCCTGATGGGCTTTCCTTTAGATGTGATTTGTTTCTTTTCTCTAACAGTTTTTTTTTTCTTTTGTATTGGGGATCGAACTCGGGACCTTGCGGTTGGGAGGCAGGCAGCAGAACCACTGAGCTAAATCCCTGGGCCCATCTAAAAGCTTTTAATATTCTGTTCTTGAGTTGAATTTCTGGAATCCTGATTCTGTTAGTTACTTTTCTCTCATTGCAGAGACAAAATACCTGTTGCCCAGAGTTAAAGAGGAAAAGGTTTATTTGGCTTACAGTTCATAGGAGTTTCAGTCCATAATTGTCTGGCTCCAAGGCAAGGGGGCAGAGGGGTAACAGTTCATGGTGGCGGAAGCGGCAAAAACAACACAAGACCTTAACAGCATCTCTCTGCCCCTTTTATCTTATTTAGACTACCTAGGGCAGGTAGCAGTCGTGCCCTCAATCCTAGTGCCTCGGGTCTAGCCCCACTGTGAGCCAGTCAATCACACACTCTAGATTTAGCCACCTCCAAAATAGCCAGTGACCACATGAGGCTTTAGGTGGGGACATCTAGACACAAGCCATAGCACTGATTATTATATGCTTTGGGGTAGATTTTTTTTTTTAATCATCGCTAATTGCAGATCTGTATGCCTTACTTATTTGTATGTCAAATTCTTTTTCCATTCTTGGGAAGTTTTCTGCCATTACTTCTGTGAATAGGTTATTTATGTCATTTGCTTTTTTATTGACTCCACTCTTCTGTTATTCTTATTTACATGGTCTACCAGCTATTGGATTGATTTTTTTGTGTGTGGTCTCTTGCTGTTTTTAAGAAATCTTCATTTTCATGGTCGCTAACTGCAATCCTGTTTTCTAGATCTGATATTCTGTCCTCACATTGGCTCATTCTGCTGCATATACTTTCAGTGGAATTTTTAATCTCCTGGATATCTATTTGAGTCTGTTTCATGGATTCCATTTCTTATGTTGAACATTCCTGGTTTCCATCATTTTCCTAAGTTCCTCTATTTTATCTGTATCTGCTCTAGAGGCACTAAGCATATCTTTCATTATGGTCATCATCTCTGTAGTTATCTGAGAAATTATTTCTGACTTGATTTTTTTCTAGAGCCTCATCATCTTCTTTGTTACTTCCACTGTTACCATTTTAGAGAGTCCAGATGTGTGGCTTTCAAATTGTTCTACCTCATTGACCCCTGGGTTTGCCTTTGGTGAGCTGGAAATCTGGGGTTGCATCTTGCTTAAGTAGTGTCTTCTTTTTTTTTTTTAGTTTTAATTCCTGGGTTGCTTATGGCAGGTAGCTTTATTGCTAGTATTTAGAACCTTTAGGAAATGACTACTTCTCAGAGATGTCTTCCACATGTAGCTGGCTTTTGGGTTTTGAGTCTGTAGCAATATCCTCCCTCTTCAATTTATTGGAGATGAGAAGTTGCTGCCTATTTGGCCTAGCCCCTGTTTTTTTGGCACTGGCCTGTAGTATTGTTTTTGGCCCTTAGACAGTCAGAGTCTTGGCATACCAGGAAGAACAACTGATTAGAACAATTATGTCACCTTGGCTTAAACAGTACAGTCAGTAATAGTATCACCAAACACAGTCTAGAAAATGACAAACTGTAGTAGCTGTTAATTTGCTAGCTTTAACCCTATGAACTGTATTTGTGATTATATAACAAAATCTAAAACCAGAAAATTACATACTACTATATGCACTCAGAATACCAATTTTTACCCTCGGGAGAAAATTTAAAAGGGTTTGGGGGGGGGTGTTGAGAAATAGAAGAGAAAGAGTTTAGAAGCAAGGCTGGAGGACAAAGGGAGACTACAAGAACTTTGGGAAACTGGTAAAGAACACTAGGTAGAGAGAAGGAAGAAATAAAAATGAATGGAACAATAAGAAAATTAGAAACAATGTTCACACTCATATAAAAGCAATAAACAAAAAACAAAAAAGAAAGGAGAAAAAAAGAGGAAAAGAAGAAAAAAAGTCCATTTCAAGGGGTGTCTCGGCGTCACTGGTAGACAGAGTGAGCAGACGGAGTAAAGATCCGTGTTGATCAACCCAGGCAGGCCAGCTGTAGATTTACATCGGGTAGTGGGTAATCCCAGCAAGCCTGTACCTTTAGTTCTGAAGCACAGGCTGGTTTCGGGCCGTGAGGCTGGAACCTGATTTGTTCAGCCTGAAACACTCTGTGCATCCTGCTGACTTGAACTCCTGTCCACTTGAACTCAGTTCTGCCTCACCCTGATGGAGCCAGCCCACAACTGCTCTGAGTTCAAGCCCTGTTGGGCCCTCTCCAAGATGGATACCAGACAGTTGCTCTCTTTGAGGGGGATATCTGAACTTGAATAACTCACCAACCACTGCCCTGGCCATTGGTGTGTTTCTCTGTGGAGGCCTCTGTGGTTGCCAGTAGTCACCAAGTGTCTGCAAGTGTGAGCTGACTTCCCACACAGTGAGTCAGGGCTCAAGGAGAAAGTGCAACTTTGCCACTTCCTTCTCTGTTGAGGTCTCTCTCTTTGCTCTCCCCATGGGCTTTAATCCTCACTTCAGATCCTTGCTGAAGGATCCCCAGGACCCACTTCCCTCCTTGTTCTCTTGCTCATGTTGCTATATTCCAGTGTCTAGACACCAAGTCTCAGGGAGGCTGTTTCTCTGCAGTTTACCACGCCACCTTCTTCCTGGAAGGCTGGCAAAAGCGGGTAATCACTTCTCAGAATTAATGGGTGTGGGATTTCTTTGGAGGTTGTTACCAGATGGTGGTCCCATGGGCTTCTTTCCAGGTTCTTGGTGTCCTGATCAAAGAATTGGACAAGACACACAGAAAAGACAACAAAGGTAGACATTTATTGAAGGCAGAAAAGAGGTATCACAGCAGCCCAAGGGTAAGGGGAAAGGTGTTTATTTTGTTGGGGTTTTTTGTTTGTTTTTGTGGCGTTGGGGGCGGGGGGTGAGACAGGGTCTTGCCATGCAGTCCAGGCTGGCCTTAAACTCACTATGTAGCCCAGGCTGGCCTCCAGCACTTGGTGATTTTCCTGCCTCAGCCTCCAGAGTGCTGGGATGACAGGTGTGTCACCATGCCTGGATGGAAAGGTGTCTTTTGTATCCAGAATTACCAGGTCAGCCTCCCCAGCAAGGAAGTAAAGCAATGCTAGTGTCCTAGCAAAACTTACTTGGCCTGGTGCCAGATGTAGATGAAGGCTCTTCTGATTGGTTGGGCCCACATTCAAATGAAGGATTGAAAATAGCACTTTTCTGATTGGCCCACGGTGCTCAGCCTTAAGGCCTGTGTTCTGTGCACATCCTCTCTTGAGATAGAAAATATGTGGCTCAACCTGACCCTGTCACATTCCGCCCAGTTACTTGTCCAGTTTGCCCTGATCTATCTCTTGTTCTGGAACTAGAGAGCGGTGATGGTTACACAGCTGTACCATGTCCTAAAAACCACTGAAGGGTACACATTAAAATGCTGAGTTTGGTATATGAATTTTATCACAACCTTTAAAGCCATCTAAAAAGAGGATTGTTAAAGGTGTAGCTAGATGAGTGCTTTCTAGACCTAGGGAGGCACTCACACTTCATACTAAAGTAGAACTTCTGGGGTCTTTTCTGTTTTTTATGTCACAAGCTTTATGAGGATCTTTCTAGATAGAGAGCTTGTTCCACTTACTCTGTTCCCCAGAGTAACGGTGGAAATAATGGGAGGAAAATCTCATGTGACATGGGGATCCAGGAGACCCCAGAGAGCCACGGAATCCAGGGTCCTGAGTTCCTCGGGGTCCTGGTGCAGCATGAGTGATCTGAGTCCTGAGGGTGGGGCATGCGTGCGTACGTGCGTACGTGCGTGCGTGCGTGCGTGCTTGCGCGCACCTGTCTCATGGACACAGTTAACAATGCTGCTCTTGTGACCTCGAATTGCAAGGCTGGAGACTCAAGCCTGGAAGAGTCCTGCAGAGAGAAACTGGGTTTGTTACCGCTGTTGCTCAATTTTGTTTTCTTTTGATGGCATAGAGGTTGGAAAGGGAGTTTGGGCTTTTTGTTGTTGTTGTTAATTTATTTTGTGAATAGGTAAAACATGTTGCAAAAGTCACATTTTTTTTCTTTATTTTTGTTTTGGTTTTTTGAGACAGGGTCTCACTATGTAGTTCAGGCTGGCCTCCAACTCATGCCAGTCTTCCTGCCTCAGCCTCCCAAGTGCTAGGATGGCAGGTGTGCACCACTATGCCTAGCCTTCCGATCACTTTAGTACATAGAAATGCTTAGAAGTTCCAACTCAAAGTTCACACCTTAAAGAAAGAAAATCACCACTTATGTAACTATTCTGATAAAAATAGTATCCTCTTCTTTTCCTTGGAATTAAACAAGGATATTACCTTGAGATTCAGACTAAGGAAGCAGAAAATTAGACTAGGTTTCTTGAAACTTTCTTACGAGGAACAAATTCCAACATTAGTAAATATCAAGCTATTATCGTGGCAGTGCCACACTCACTGGGTTTAGGGCAAGAAACAAGGTGGGATTTCCACAGTGCTGTTTTCATCCTCTCAATTCCTACATATCTTTGATGCTTATCCAGGCCTGTGAATAGTCTTTAAGTACCAAAGACAGTGGGTTCTCACACATGTGAGGATGATTAGAATATTTCTGTTTGTTTTTACTTTATTTATTTGGATTTTTTTGAGTCAGTCTTGCTTTTTAGTTCAGGCTGGCCTTGAATTCAGTGTAGCCCAAGGTGGCCTGGAACTCAGCAATCCTACTGCCTCAGCCTCCCAAGTGCTGGGATAGAGCCGTGTGCTATCACACCCAGCTAATAGTGCCTCTCCTCTAGCTGTTTTTATGAAACTATTTCTTTCCAGACCAGGAGTGAAGTAGGGATAGGAACAAGTAATGCTTGTTCTGTATGTCTGGCACTAGCAAGTGCTATAAGAGGTTTTTCATCGACTTGCTGGAGAGTCAGGCCGAGTAACTGAGGATGTGGAAGCTGTGGCAGAGTGTTCAGAACACACACCTCCTGATCCTTGCATTGTTGCCATTGGGATAACTTAAACCAGACTTCAAGCTGAAATAAAAGTTTTAGTTTTTTGAGACAGGGCCTCACTGTGTAGCTCAGACTGGCTTCAAACTTGCAGCAATCCGAGTGCTGGGATTACAGGCCTGCACCACCACACCCCGCCTGTTTTTCTCAGTTTGTGACTGAAATATTTGGAACTTTAAAACATTTATGTGTAATTCTGAAATTATAACCATGATCACAGGCTAAACCATAGAAACTGATTTGATCCTTACCATAGCCGATGGTGGAGGCTGCCATGTAGGTCCTTTTTGGTACATGGAGAAATGGATGAGAAGAGGGTTTCCACTTTATCTCTAAGGAGCTGTGGTCCTGCGTGCCTGCTCTGGTACTTTCCACTTACTGTGGTCAGACATGCCTGCTTCAAATCTGAGGTCCATGTGACTGTGGAGAGTGACTTCATCCAAGCTGCAGTTCCTTCTTCCGTACCTCAGGGATGGACCCAGTGGTGGCACTGTGGGAAGAAAGTGGGGCGTAAGAGCGCCCCAGCAGGGCACTGGCACAGAGCTAGTGGGTGCCCTGTGAGTCCGTCCCAGCCTCCAGCTCCTGTGCCTCTTCCCTGGCAGCAAATCCTCTGCCTGGGCTCCTGGGCTCAGGGTGCTCCCTGCCCCAGCCCGGGCCACTTTCCTCCTTCCTGGCCAGAATTCTTCCTGTCTCAGCCAGGTGATAGGAGGAGAGGAAGATGAGTCACCTGGAGGATTAGATAACACTTGTGAAAAATGCACTTTTGGGCGGGGGGATTTAGCTCAGTGGTGCTGCACCTGCCTTTCAAGCACAAGGTCCCGAGTTTGATCCCTGGGACCAAAAAAGAAAAGAAAGATGCACTTTTAACTCTAAGGTCTTTGTAACTTTTTTGGCAGTATAACAATTCATTTTAGCAAAACTCCTTGACTCAGGTGAGAGAAAGGTGTTTTAGAATGGTGGGTAAGCGCAAGTGGCTGTCCTAGGAGTCGGTTCCCCTTCGGGCGAGCCCACAGGTAGGATAAAACTATCCCTTCTGCTTGCTTTGTTAGCTACCATAGCAGCTTTCTCGTAGGAGGAAGGAGAGCAGGGTAGGAGCTATATGTGCTTTATTTTTTAATTCCAGGGTTAATTTGATTGTGCATATGTCATCTTATTCTGGGACCTTATTAAACCTAGCATTTTTGTGTGTGTTTGTGTGACACTGGGAATTGAACCCAGGGCCTTCACACTTATTTCTGTTGCCATTTGTATTTTATTTTGAGGCAGGGTCTTGCAAAATTGCCCAGATTGGCCTTGAACTTGTGATCCTCCTGCCTCAGCTTCCCAGAGAGCGGGGATGACAGATGTGCGCCACCACACCCAGCTTCCACTTAGAATTTAGTAAGTACATGGGCTGGGTGTGGTGGTGCACATCTGTCATCCCAGCTACAGGAGGTTGAGGCAGGACATCACAGGTTCAAGGCCAGTCTGAGCAATTTAGCAAGAACCCATTCCCCAAAACAAGAAAAGAAAAAAGCCACACTAGAGAAACCCCACAGATCCTCAGGAGCCATAGGATTAGCGCCCAAAGGGGAACCAGCATTCTGAAGAGAACAGTTCTGTTCCCTTGCTTGCTTTCTGCTGCTGCCCTCTGTGGTTATGGAGGGGTTGACTTCCTTCCGGATCTTGCACTGGCTAAGGTGGTGGTCTTGTGGATGGGCTGTGGGGGCAGAGCTGTTCACGTGTGGAACAGGAAGTGTATGGCAGAGCGGCAGGACAGGAATCTTTTACAGCAGTGTGTGCTGGGCAGAGACCTCCATCCTGGGCACCTATGTGGTTACTGTGCCACTTTGGGTGTTTGTTATTTTTATCCCCAATGCTAAAGAGCAGGAGTGTTCAGCTAACATATTCCCTCACACATGTGGAAGAATCATAATTGCTTCTCTAGTTGTGATTCATTTTAACAGCTTCCTCCTCCAGGTGACAAGAGCTGTGCCTCTTATTCACATGCTGTTGGGAAGTTAGTTACCTCACATGAACTTTCACAGGAAGAGAACAGAGTTCTAGAACCTCCTAGAAGTGAGGCAGAAGAGAGAGGCGAGCAAGCGAGGCCAGTGTGTGGCAGCCAGCAGCCTTAGAAAGGCCGCTGCCCCGGGGTGCTGGGGAAGTGGGAAGGACAGGCGGGGGAGCGGACCAGAAGTCCACTGGGGGTCTTGGTGTAGGCAGGCACAGTGGTCCCCCAGAAACCCATGTGCTTCTTTCACCTGGGAACCCTGGGGATCTCCAGCAGAGCTAGTGCGAATCCTAGTTTTCCAGGCCAATCCAGTGCAGCCCACTGTTTTTCCTTCTCTTTTTCCATTGGAAGAAGGTTAAAAAAGAGAAATAGCATAAAAGGCCAAGGAAGCGAAGCTATTTCTAGTTTCCTTCCCTGTTCATTTTTACAGACTTCTGAACGTGCCCTTAGATCTTTGCTGCCCTGCATGTAGGTCTTCGAGATGATGGAAAGGCAAGTGGTATGTGATCGAGGAGACTCCCCATTACTGGCGGCATAGCAGGTGCAAAGCCGGTACTCGGGATGGGTCAATACACTGGGGCAGCAGCCGTGGGCAGTGGGGCTCGCGTCACTGAGTGGGTGCCCTGTAGTTACCACGGAATGAAGGCTGGGGAGACAGTAAGTATTGCGTGTACAAAAATGAACATAATAAATTGTAGTAAATGCTAGTAAAAGAAACAATAAGTACTATGATGGAGAATAACAAAGAAGTACTCTAGTTTTCCTATGAACCTTGAAAACCTCTAGTGTAGGCATTGTTATAAAATGTTCAGTAAACATTTTTCATATGTTATGGTACTGTCAAAACTTGTTAATCATGTCTTTCCTCCCATTTAATTTTTTCTTTAAGCGTTTGTTAGTCATTACAACCCAAACTGTTTAGTCTCTGTGTGTGAAATTCAGGGTGTATTTTAGTCCTTAGATCATGGACCATAAATATTGGTTTCAATTCCAGCTGAGAGAAAAGACCCGAGTGTCCCCCAGCCCTGTCCTGGGTGTGAACCCGGGGTTTCCTCATGGGGCAACTGCTCTAGGCTGAGCTGCATCTCCGCCCAGCCGGGTGGTCTTACAGCAGAGGCTCCAATTTGCTCATCTTGCCCTTCCTCCGGTGTACACTTCAGCCAGATGCTTGTGTGTGTGAAGTAGCACCAAATGCTACAACTGCTGTGATAATAGGTTTTCTAGCATTTCCTCATGGAGCTCAGGAATTTTAAGTTTTGCTAAGTTTCCATTTAGGTTGAACTGTAACTGCCCAGGTTTACCTAAAGCTAAGGGAAAAGGATCTGTCACAGAAACCTGGGGCTCTCATCAAGTGCCTGGGTCTCCTTTAGGAAACTGAGAACCCACCCCTCTGCTAAGAATCCCTTTTGTCTTGGAGAACTGTGAGTGACCAAGGCTAAGCCAGAGCAAGAGCCACAGGATCAGAACGTGGGACCGGGCTGGTGGTGGACAGTTTCCTTCACAGGTGTTGGGAGGGGTACCTGTCTTTATCTGCAACCCATCATGTTAAAAATACTGTGAAAGGGGAGCCAGGGATTTAGCTCAGTGGTTTTGCCGCCTGCTGTGCAAGCACAAGGACCGGGAGTTCGATCCCCAGTACCAAAGACAAAACAAAATACTCTGAAAGACAATTTTTAACACTAATGAGTCCTATTCATGGTATTTCACCAAAGTTTAATTTATTTATAGGGAAAGGGGTTTTTGTTTGTTGCATCAGAGTAAACAATATTACTGCAATTAGCGTTTTTTTAACCAGATAATATCTTATGTGTCTTAATTACAGATCTTGGCTCTCAAAATCTAAATTTTGAGGGGTTTTCCCTTGCACATTGACTGGTACTCTGGATAGAAGTCATTTTGACAGGTAATTAGAACTAACCAGGGAGCCAGACTGAGGCACATTCCTTCTTCATTGCTGGAAAGAGGGTATTGGTAGCAGTGCTCTGATGGGCCAGTGCAGGAATTTCCAGGTGACCACTGCGGGAATGGTGGGGCTGCAGGGCCAGTGGCCTGGGGAGGCCAAGCCTCCCTGCAGTGCTCTGTTCAGGCTCTGGGACTTCCGTTTACTTTAACCAGATGCAGCACACACAAGATGCCCAGTGTGTCAGAGAGCGGCCGGGCTGTGTTTACTCTGAGAGCCACTCATTGTTCATCTGAAATGCAAACCATGCGGGACTCAGGGTAGGTGTCTAACTCATCATCCACATTAAGACACCGGAGAGTGAAGTGGGGCTGCCCAGGACTGACAAGCGCAGTCACTCTGACTGTGTGGCGTTTTGAAGGAATTTATCGGTCTTAGATTTTCATCAACAATCCCATCTCGATTGTGGACGCACATGCCGCTTGCTTGGTTGTGAGCACAGGCGCAATATGCTGGCACTCTGACAGCAAAGGTAGCCACAGTTTTGGTTTCGGCTTTGCTGTGTGACTAAGCACACCCCCCCACCCCAGAAGGAGAGTACCACTACCGCATGAGATCTCACATTTTTAAAAATTATTTCTTCTTTATAGTATTTATGTGTATTTTATCATAAGCAGTCACAGTTAAGGCCAGAAACTCCATGTCTTTTAAAAAATTATTATTATTTACTTTTTTTTTTGGTACCGGGGATCGAACTCAGGTCCTTGCACTTGAGCAGCAGGCATCAAAACCACTGAGCTAAATCCCTGGCCCCTTTGTTTGTTGTTTTGAGACAAGATCTCACTGTGTAGTTCAGGCTAGCCTTGAACTTACAGCAATTCTCCTGGGTGCTGGGATTACAGGTGTGCACCACCACACCCGGTTTTTTCTATTTTATTTAGCTTAAGGCTTCTCTTTCAGGTGTGTTCCCAAAAGAATTAAAAGAATCATACCATGTGATATATGTCCCACCCATGTTTATAGCAGCATGGTTTTTAATAGCTAAAGCTTGGGAACAGCCCAAGTGCCCATCAACTGGAGACTGAATAAAGAAGATGTGTTTTTTTTATAAAATGGAGTACTACTCAGCCATAAAGAATGAGAAACAAGTCATTTACAGCTAAGTAGATGGACATTGAGGCGATACTCTTAAATGAAATAAATAGGACACATGTGTAAATACCAAATAGTTTCTCTAGTGTGAGAAACTAAAAGTGTAAATAAGGATCAAAATGTATAATTGATATTGTGAAATAGGAAGAAGAGAGGCAAAGGGGAAGGTGAAGTGGGTGGGGAAGGGGAAAGGAAAGAAGGGAAAAGAAAAAATCTGAGAAAAGGAAAAAGTGGAAATGAAGTCTTTGCAAATAGGGAAGGGTAGAGGGGGTGAAGGGGTGCAGGGGTAAGGGAAAAATAAGAACCAAGACACATCATGTAAAGGTACAAGATCCCAATGATGAATGTAACTGTATTGTATACCTGAAATATACCAATAAACTTAATGGAAAAAAAAAGACTTCTCTTTCAATCTATTTACTTATTGTTTGGGGGGGATTTAGTCCGTGACCCACTAACTTAGCTTAACCCTATTGGATGGCCTTTCACCACCTGCCCTCGCTCAGCCCCTGACTAACAGGGTCTGCAAACTCACTCATGTGAGTGTGGCGTCCGGGCTGCGTGCACCTCTGCCCAACACTGCCGCTGGGTTCGTGGCCTGGGCCGTGTTCTCAGTGTACAGCCTCGTGTGTTTCAGGGGTCCGTTCTGTCTCTTTGGAAATATGGTTCATATATGAGGAGTGAGTGTGCCGTGATGACCTGGAATAGGAACGGTTATTCCAACACCTGCTCTGCTGATGTGCAGATTTTAGGAGTTTTGGTTACGTGAACTATCACATAACTGCTGTATAATTTTTCTTCATTGTAATTTATACATTGGAATGAAAATGTATCAAAGTCCAATACACTTGAACTCCCTGGAACCTTTGAACAATGAGTCATTGTAGATAACAGTTTTCCAGATTATTTTAACCTTTTACCCAGCCCTCGGGAGGAAAAGGCAGGAGGATCACAGCCAGACTCTGTCTTGAAAAAACAGAAATAAAACAAAACCATTTAACATTTAATAGGAGTAATGTCAGGTTTCTCTAGGAACAATTTTCTTGGTTTTTGGTTTTTGGTTTTTCGATACCGGGGATCGAATCAGGACCTTGCCCTTGTGAGGCAGACACAGTGCCCCTGAGCTGCACCCCCGGCCCAAGGAACAATTTTCTTTAAAGGTGTTTTCCTCCTGTTGTGAGTCTCAGCACTTGTATTATATCATACTGTTTGTTTTCCCAGAAGTAGGGGTTGAACCCTGCACCTTGCGCATGTTAGGCAAGCACTTTTGCATCCCCAGCCCTTTCTTAGATTTTATTCTGAGACTAAGTTTTGCTGAATCACCTAAACTGGCCTCTAGGGGGTCTTTCTGTTTCTGCCTGTGGAGTAACTGGGATTACAGCGGCAGCTGTGAGCCACAAGGCCCAGCTTCATAATGTTTTTTGTTTGGTTTTGGTTTTTTGAGACAAGGTCTTGATGTGTAACCCAGGTTGGCCTCAAACTCACAGAGAGCATGAGTGCTGGGACTACAGGAGTGCACTACCACATCTGGCAGTAATATTTTAAAACACAGTTCACATTGCCCTATTCTGTTGTTGAATTATTTTTATTTTATATTCATATGAGAAAAATTTCTGAAGGGGCCAGTGCATGTATAGTGTGATGTCATCCCTGCCTCCTGGCCAGCAGTTTTCCCACGGGACCGTGTTTTATGAGTGTTCTGTCCAATCCTTCCTTATCAGAATGAGTACCCCTACTTCCCCAGATGCTGTCCCGCTGAGCTGCAAACCAGTCCAACTCCATGGCCCAGGAGCAGGCTGGGTCCCATGGTTTCTGGTCACTTGCTGGCACACAGCAGCCCCCTCCCCTCAGTCGATGCACTGGTGTCACCGCTAGAAGAGAAAGCCTGGGTCAGAGCACACTGAGTCCTGGCTTGCCCTAAAAATAATGCTTTTCTTCAGTCTAGGGCAACATATGTGTTTATGGTAAAATTAAAACATTGCAAAAATTACCAAAAAGAATAAAGTGAAAAATGAGTTCCTCAAGTTCTGGTTCCCCAAGTATCCCCCAGATGGCATACTTTCTTGTCTTTGTTGTTATTTGCCTGATTTTTGTTTTCCTTTATTCCCGAAAACAGAATGGCTGTCTGGCATCCCCACCATAAATTACATCACAGTTTATTCATTACATCTCTATCCTGTGGACATTTAACGTGTCTCTTTGTCAGTGACGCTGTGCTATGGACAGTGCCACAGTGAGAAACCTTGAAGATAGCTATGCTCACAGAGGATCCCTACTAGTAGATTCCCGGACAATTGCCAGATCAAGGGATATGTGCCTGTAATTTTTGATTTGCTTCAAAAAATGTAAAAGCATTTAATACATGCACTGGTATACCCTTGCTAATCCAGTATTATCACACTTCTTAATTTTTGCCAAGTTAGTAGGAAATAAAAAGAAATTAATTTCTTTGTATTATGATTGATTTTGAGAACTTGGACATTTCTTTTTCTGGTAAATCATTGGGTCCCCTACCTGTTTTTCTTATGAATTATTTACTTTATTACTTGTTAATATTGGGAAATTAATCTGGTCACGTATTTGACAGGTGGTTTTCCAGTTTGTCATTCTTTATCTTGCATTGGTTTGTGCACATGGATAATTGGACACTGCAGAGAGAATGAGTGGACGGTGGGGATTGGTGGGTGATTTAGTAAAGGATACAGATCATTCAAGTTGCTAAACACTTTTTATGTAAGAAAAAGGTTATGACAAAAATGGCACAGTGCTTTCTCCTCCTTAGAGGAAGAGAAACAGAAATAGCCAACTACACCACTAGTTGGCGTGCAGCATAATACCTGGTGCTGAAGATGCATTTGTCTGTGCTCTCCCCCAGAGGTGCTGTCGGCGATGATCAGTGTGCTGCTGGTGTACATCCTGATGGCATTCCTCCTGTATGAAGCTGTGCAGAGAACGCTCCACATGAACTATGAAATAAATGGAGATATCATGATCATCACTGCAGCTGTTGGAGTTGCAGTGAACCTCATGTAAGCTGGATGGAGCACATCCATATTTTCAGGTTCTGCGAACTTAGAGCCTGTCACCTGCCTTCATTGTGGAATGATCTTTTCATATTTTTTAAATATGTGTATTAATGTTCTTAAATATTAATTTAAAAACTAGACATTATAAATTCCTCTTTAGTTTGCTCAGGCACAGTGCACCCTTGACTTACGAACTCAATTTTTTCCTGAGGGCTGGTTGTAACTCAAGTTGGTCAGTAAAGGCTCAGGCTCCTCTGCACAGCCTTCAAAGTCTCTCTCCTATACACAGGCAGATCTCAGTGTCCTTAGAGAGACCCTAGCCCAGGATTTCTCACTGAACCCCTCACGGAAAGGATGCTGTGATGCTCCTTCCAGAACTCTGTGAGGGTTAAATCTGATCTGAGACCACCTGGAGCACACGCAGCTGGCATTCGGGTCATAACTCAAGACTTTGTTCCTAAGTTAAAACTAAAATTCCGGTCATAACTCAAGTTGTTTGTATGTCAGGCCAGTCATAACTCGAGGGTCCACTGTCTACGGAGTTTGACTAAGAGTTGAGGATTTAAATAGGATAAAGTATTTGTTGTTAATATTTAGAATGTTTGTTTTTGCTAGGTGTTTTGAACTACTTTTTCCCCAAAAGCTACCAAATCTTTTTTTTTCTCAGTACCGGGGATCGAACTCAGATTTTATGCTTGCCAGGCAGGTGCGGCACCACTGAGTGCATCCCAGCCCCCAAATCTTAATCGTGTACTGAATCATTTCACCTGGAGGTCAGCAGCCTTTTTCTGCAAAGGTGGACAGTAACAGTTTCGGCCCTGCAAGCCGCCCGCTCTGCTCTGAAGCTGTTCTGCCCTGCTGCGGCAGCCAGGCCAGCTACGCCGCTGTAACTGAGCGTCCCCGTTCCCCGTTCCGTGTTCCATGAAACTGGCCTGCGGGGACAGCCCAGCCCCAGCCCTGCTGCGGCTTCCATTCATACTCAGGATAAATGAGAAGCCCCTGCCGAAGCCTTTTAAGCAGAACCCTGCATACTTTCCCAGCTTCTGTCCTCCCTCGCACTCTCGCCCTCTCTCCAGCTGCAGTCACTGCCTTTCCCGAGTACGCAGAGCACATGTTCGTCTTTGTGCCTTTGGCTATCAGTGCTTCCTGCTCAGGTGGAGGCTGAGGCCCTTCTCAGGCCGCTCCCCCTCTTCCCTTCCACACATTGTCTCTTTGGAGTGTTTTGTGTTACCTGGCCGTGCGTCCGGCTTGTTGTTTGCTTCTCTGCCTTTCCTATTAGAATAAGAGCTCAGTGGGCGTCGGGCTGGGTCTGTCTGCTCCCTCGTTTGACCCAGCACCTGAACAGTGCCTGACACATGTAGGTCCTCAGATATTTAAGTGAGTAACTGAGTGGGTCCCACGTCACCGCACTAGTGTCCAACTAGCCACTTGTTTATCACTCATTCTAGGCACGGTATCAGTGTCTTCCTCTGTCCTAACAGAATGGGGCTTCTGCTGAACCAGTCTGGCCATCACTCCCACTTCCACTCCCACTCCCTGGCTTCCAGCTCTCCCGGCCCCAGTCCTGGGGAGCCCCGGGCCGGGCATGACAGCCTGGCGGTTCGGGCCGCCTTCGTGCACGCCCTGGGGGACCTGGTGCAGAGCATCGGAGTGCTCATCGCAGCCTACATCATACGATTCAAGGTACCGGGCTGCACACCAGCCAGCTTTATCTTTCATTGTCTTTTTCTTTTTCTTTTTTTGTTTTTTTTCCAGTCCCAGGGATCAAACTCAGGACCTTGCCCTTGAGAGGCAGAGGAGGTGCCACTGAGCTAAATCCCCAGCCCTTTTGTTTTTCTTTGTGAGACAGGGTCTCTCTTTGTAATCCAGGCTGACCTTGAACTCACTGGGTAGCCCAGGCTGGCCTTGATCTCATGGCACTCCTCCTGCCTCAGCCTTGTGAGAGTGCAGGTATTGCAGCCTTTTGCTACCAGGCCTTGTAACGTACCAGCTTTAAATGTATCTAATTTAAGTGTTGAAACTGCAGCTGGATACCAATACCAGTACTGTTCATTTTCCACTGTAAGCTCACCCAACCAGCAGTACAGTTCTGTAAGCACTAAGCACACAGGGTCTCCTCACCAGCTGACTCACCTGTACCTGGCCTTGAGAGCACTGCTCTGGAGAACTCAGGTGTCAGCTGTGTCGCTGACCTGCTGGGCCATGAGATGTGCCCTGGGTGGAGGTCTGGGTTCTCCTCTTGGCTCTACCAATGATGCTTTGGCCTTGAGCAAGTCCCCCGATTCCAAGCATGAGTCCCCTCATTAACATGAGGGGCTTAGGCCAGATGGCTGCTGAAAGCCCTCCCAGCCCCACATTCTGTGAAAGAGCTGGGTGAACATTTTAAAGAAAGCACAGAGAAGAGTAGACCAAACAAGCTTCAGGGAATAGATTCCATGAGGGAAGTCATTTACGTGTTCTAAAAGGGAGTGAAGATGTTTCTCTGTTCCACCATCCCAGATGTAAAAGTATTCTCCAGTCTACCAGGGAGAATCAAAGAACAGGAGACATATGCCTTGCTTTGCTTTACAGTCTGTTTTATGTCTGTCACTATTTAATCACATAACTTTGATCTGTTACCCTTTAGCCGGAATACAAGATTGCAGACCCCATCTGCACATATATATTCTCACTACTTATGGCTTTCACAACATTCCGCATCATCTGGGACACAGTAGTTATAATATTAGAAGGTAAGATTTCACTGGTACCCCCGCAGGTTACTCCTTCCCTAAGAGACTGAGAGTTAGGGGACACTCTGGGTAAAAGCTGTCACTGCCTCTGTGTGTGTATCACATACGGATCGGCACAGTCTGTCTCTTACCCAGAGGAAGTTGAGATTCAGAGGGGGAGCCCACCTTGGTTCCAGTCGGGTGCTGAGACAAGTGGAGCTGCGATAAGAGTACAGCCTGGGTTGATTTGGGGAGGGGAGAAGAGGGGAGTGTTCCAGGAGTCAAACTCAGGACCTCGAACTTGCCAGGCAGGTGTGGCACCACTGAGCTACATCCCTGCTGTTGAGTTGATTTTTTTCTTTTTTGGTACCAGTGATTGAACTCAGGACCTTGTACTTGCAAGGCAGGTGCCACTGAGCTAAACCCCTGGGCCTGGCTTGATTTTTTGAGACAGGGTCTCACACTGGGTAGTTCAGGTGTAGCCCAGGCTGGCCTAAAACTTGCAGCAGTCCTCCTGCCTCAGCCTCCGGAGTGCTGAAATTACAGGCATGTGATTGACTCTTTTTTTCTTTTGGTACCGGGAATCGAACCTCGGGTCTTCTGCTTGCTAGGAAGACACTGCACCACTGAGCAACATCCCCGGCCCATGTGATTGACTCTTAATACAGTTTAATCTAGTGCTTCATTTCATTCCTTGATTCCTGTTTAACTTATGACTTCATTGCATTTATGACACCCCTGCCTTACTGATACTAGTCTAAGCATGAAAGTAAAAGTTTTCAAAACTGGCATTATCATTATCAGATGTTCCTTTGGGTCTTTTTTTTTTTTTTTTGGTCTATCTAACTTTTTTCTGGTTTGATTGGCATTACATTTTAGGGAATGAATTTTTTAATGAATATTTTAGAGTATATATTAACGTTACATATTTATTGTATGTTTTTTTCAGTGTAGAAAAATTTATTGAGAGAAAGAAAGGGAACCAGAAAGTGGGTTGCCCTTAACAGTATTTTTTGTAAAAATGTGTGCATTAGTTTACCTTAAAGAACTAATTTTTTTTTAAGAACTAATATCTTTAAAAATATTTGTTTAAACTGAATTTGGCAAAGCCATTTGTGTTCTTTGAATGTAATGTAAAATGTTATTTTCTTCCAAAGTAAACTTAGATGTTACATATTGTGAACTTACAGGTGTACCAAGCCATCTGAACGTAGACCGTATCAGAGAAGCTCTGATGAAGATAGAAGATGTATACTCGGTGGAAGATTTGAACATCTGGTCTCTCACGTCAGGAAAATCCACCGCCATAGTTCACATGCAGCTAAGTACGTGGCTGGGAGTGCAGTGGGCCTCCTGGGTGAGCAGGCCGGACCTATGCCTCTGGTGAAGGGGGCAGAGTTTCCTGCCGATAAGGTGTAAGGAGGGTGAGACTGTTCAGAAAGGAGATTGCAGGTCAGTACTGAGATCAGAAAAATGATTTCTTTTTATCTCTTTGTCATGGGACATTGCAAGTTGATCTCTACCTTCAGATTAAAGGCATGAAATCTATTTACCATGATATTTTCTAGACTTCTATGCTTTCTATTGAAGTCATTTCACAAATTAATTCTTTTAATTTTTCATTAAAATAATACACATGTGGTCCATCTTTAAAAGTGCATGAGATCTTTAATGACAGGCTATGTAATTAATGTCTGATACTCTTTCTCTACCTGAAAGTGGACTGAAGAGATTGAAATACTGATAATGAGAACACTTTCTGGGCGTTGAAAGTGACTTCTAATTGAATAGCTCAGCAAGATTAGAAATCAGACTGAGGAAGATAGTTTGGGTGTATCAAGGTTGTTTTCCCTGTACCTTACTCACTACTCACCTGTGTGTGACTGAGTATAGCGAATGGTAACACAGTTTCCTTGACATTGCAGTTCCTGGAAGTTCATCTAAATGGGAGGAAGTGCAGTCAAAAGCAAAGCATCTGCTGTTGAACACCTTTGGCATATATAAGTGCACTATTCAGCTTCAGAGTTACAGGCAGGAAGTGAACAGAACTTGCATGAACTGTCAGAGTTCCAGTCCCTGATTCCATGTGTCTGAGGGCTGCCACCTTACGTGGCCCACAGTCAGACTCAAGAGCAATAAACGCACCTAAGGAGAGTGGGGCCCAGATGGCTGTGTCTGTGTGAAACACCAGTCTCAGAACAGTCGCTCCAGCCTGCCAGTTCGTGTCTGTGTCATTTCCAGATGAAGATGTTTCCAAAATGCTGTTTACAGAGAGACACAACTCTACAGATACCTCACAGAAGATCGTCCATTCATTTGACAGTTCCTGTGTTAAAGGAAGCATCAGAATTCAGTATTTAATTTACATTTTAAAATACTTTTTAAAGGCCATTTTATATCAAGCCAGTGCCAGCAAACTAAGTTGTTGTTTTTTAAGATTATGTAATCCTGACATCCAGCTTCTGAACTGCTGCTCTTTTTACAGAAATTTTCTCGGCCGATTTCAGACACTACTAGTAATTACGCAGAGTAGAGCATGTATTCATTCCTAAGTGTTTCAGAAAAGTTTCATTTCACAAATAAGTCTCAATGTTATTGTCAAAGTCATACTTTATAACAACTTTTTCCAGATATTACTGAGTTTTGAATCTCAGAGTTGACCGTTTTGATTATTTGTAGGCTTATCAGAACCCAATCTTTACATGTGATCATTGTTAAATTTAGGAAATATTTTCAATATAATTCTGAATGGCAGAAATTAATCTGAAATTCAAATTACCACAGTTATTTAAAACAAAATAAAACAGTGAGAGTGGGATGTGGAGTTTCGGATTTACATTTTTCCAAAATCACTTTTACTGTGTGTAAAATGGTATTGCAAACAGCAAGAGACCACAGAATGTAAGCTGTGATCATCCCCTTCAGAGCTGCCGACTTTTATACAGTTTGCTTAGTAGTTTGGTTGCTGTGTACCAGGTCATCCGTGTGCTTCTCAGGTAGCTCTTGAGGGCTGCAATTTATTGTCATCCCCACAGTAAGTCCCCCGGGTAGAACCCACACTGCCCAGAGAGAACCTCTGGTTTATGATACGGGTGAGGGAATCTCCGTGAACTCCACAAACCCCAGAGGATTGGGAAAAGATAACTGCTTTGAGAAAACAAATGGTAAAAAGGTTTTAACCTCCGTGTGTGTGTGTGTGTGTGTGTGTGTGTGTGTGTGTGTGTGTGTGTACGCACGTGTGTGAGTGTGTGCGCGCTCCCCGGGAGGAACGGTCCTTGTGTCTGTGTTACAGGGACACAGCATTAACATTTCCAACGAAGTCACAAAAGTGTAAATAACCATGTTGCATTTCACACCCATTGGTTCCCAGGTTTCCTTGTGCACTTAGCAGTCCCTTTCCAGCAGGGATGCTTTCGGATCGGAAAAACTGAAACGGTTCCCAGCTCCTCGGAGAATCAGTAACCGGAACCCGGGCAAGTTGTGAATTGAAATCCTCCAGAGGCATGCGGATGACTCACCTTCTGAGCTTGTTTCTTGTGCACTTTCCTCTATCTTATACAGATATAAGATAGATGCTTTTCCTGTCGACCTGCTTCTTAGAAAGTTATTTGATAAAGTAGTCCAACATCCTTTTTATTTTTTTTGGTACCAAGGATCAAACTCAGGACCTTGTGCTTGGGAGGCAGGTAGCACCACTGAGCTACATCTGTGGCCCTTCAACATCCTTTTGGGGATTGATTGAAAAGAACCCTTCAGTAACGTACAGAAACACCAGGAACTTCTGTAAATCTGTGTGTGCTCTGCTAAAGGAAAACATGAAGTTTTCTGAGTTTTGCCTTTTAGCTCGAATGACAGCTTTGTGTTTGTACTTTACCAGATCTGCAAGACTTGAGAATGGACAGATGTCATTTTTTATAACATGACAAAACCCAGAGCAGGGGATTACTGCTTACACTGGGGGCTGCGCGGCTTCCGGCCCAGGGCACTGGGTGTCCTGCACTGCTGAGCTGCAGGCCTGGAGGCCACGCTGCCTGCCTAACCTCCACGCTGTCCCGGGAAGCAGGTGAGCAGGTTGAGCAGAGCCGTGGCTAGGAAGACGGACACCACCACGTAAAACCCAGCCATCCCTCGGTGCAGTGCATTCTGATATTGCAAATGATAAGAGTTACCTGTGTTTCTCAACTCTGTAAGAGGGACCTTTTGTTCGGTGATGATCTTGGGGCCTGAAGGGACACCCTGGGAATGCAGTGGAATAAGGTACTCCGGCGGGCTTCTCTCTGCAGAGTTGGAAGCTGTTGGTTCCTAGCCATTCCCGAAGTGCTGCCCCAGCTAATGGAGCTCAGACACCGCAGCTACAGCCCCCATCTGTTCTGTGCCACATTTCTAGATTCCTTATTTTACTGTTTCCTTGACAACTTTGGGTGCTTTGTTTCCATTCCCTGAAACTAAGCTTCCTGCTTTTGTGAGTCTCTGCATTCTAGCTCCTGAGGAGAGGTGTCCTGCTTTCAGTGTTGTCTTTAGTAGTCTCTGGTCAAGACCTGTTCTACAGAAATAGGCCAGCTGCACTGTGCCCAACTTGGGCCCGTCGTCCCCAGTATGGCTGAGGGTCGTGCTGCTCAAGTGAACACTCCAGATTTGACTCGGAAGCAGGCACAATTTAGCTAAAGTTTTCTTCTTAGCATTCATATGAATTGGTTCATCATAATTAGTATAATGTTCATAACAGAATTGGAAACCTTTGAAATAAAATTTTAGGCCGTTCTGCCCTTAGATGTAAGATTAGTTCAGTGGTTGGTCTCATCTTGAAATTAACAATGACACAAGGTGCTGAGTGCGGCAGGGCCCATCTGCTCTCCAGATACCCAGGAAGCTTGCTGGGCCTGGAGCCAAGCACCGAGGGAAACCCGAAGCCTGAGGCCTGCCATCCAGGCTTCAGCTCTGTCTCATGGGTTTCGGGCACGGAGGCTGCCTGTGGTAGTAGCAGGTGAGTGTGAATCCGAATCGCTGTGGCCTCCTTGGTATAAACATCACTCGGTGCACCCGGGCTGGCCATTGAGGTTGTCACATGGGAGACCCGGCAAACTGGACTTTGTTAAAGCATTGTGGAGACTTCTGCAACCTAGGGTGGAGTGGATTTCAGTAGTGCAACTGAAAATACTCTGAAGTGAATGCAACTCAGTAGAAATGCACCGGTGTGTCAGTTTAAGCCTGGAAGATACTGTGCGTTTGGAAAGTGTATGCGTCTCTGAATGAATGTGTTAAGGTTTTGGTTTTTTTGGTTCGGGGGATCGAACTCAGGACCTTGTACTTTCGAGGCAGGCAGCAGAACCACTGAGCTACATCCCCAGCCCTGAATGTGTTATTAAATAAGCCATATCAAGTTTAAGAAACTGTCTATATTCCCGCATCCTCTCCAGAACCAGGTATTTTGCACATGATTGATTGATCTTAGAGAGATTTTGACACTGGGTTTGTTTGTGTAAGATCAAAGTGTATGTATATGTTCTGTATTTGCAATTTTCAGACTGTAATTTCCTATATGTTTATTAAATAAAGTTGTTTTTGCCATGTGGTTTATTAAAAAATAAAAATGTACAGTCTGTTCCATTTTTGTTCTTTTCATTAAGTCATAGGCCTTAAAACATTGTTAAAAACCGTTGGAAAATGCACTGGCCTATCTAGCTTTATAACCTCCAACAGAAGTACTTCTTAAATGTTGACAAAATAAACCTGAAAATGATCTTCCAGACAGGATGTAAGGAAATACTCAAAGAACCTTCCTCTTCTACGTCAGTCACTTGTAACATCCCACCAGTCCTGGCAGCAGCGAAGGAGGAAGGACAAAGCCAGTGCCAAAGGGGTGGGGGCCAATGTGAGCTCCCAGGGACCCTGCTGTCTCCCCAACAGTGTGGGGTGGTGAGGGGGCTCCTCACAGGCCGAGCCTGCTCTCCCCCTGTTTTGTTTGCCCCCAAGGGCAAAGAATGGTAGTGACTTTTTTATTCAATCATTGAAATAAGCATTGAGGATGCTGAGGCAGGAGGATCACCATGAGTTCAAGGCAACCTGCACTACAGGGCAAAACCCATTTGGAAAAAAATAATCAATGAAATAGTCATATTTCATGTTAGATTCCAAAGTCCATAAAGTGTCACCAGAACACAGCACACCAGTCTGGTGCCACGTGGTCCACAACTGCTTCCCCACTGTGGGCAGGGCTGAGGTGACAAACTGCACTGCTCACTGCTGGGATTTTGTAGGCAGATTTACCAGCCCTGGGCACTGGTGGGGCCAACTGGCACAGATGGTGACTGCACCAGAGCCCACAGGGAGGGCACAGTGACACCAGCCTGAGGCCACTGGGTCACCAGAGCTTCCCCTTCCTCAGCTGTTGTCCCTCTTCCGGGTCAGGGCAGAACTAAGAGAAGCATGACTGCAGATAGCTGTGTGTCAGTGCCTCACACTACCATCAGGGAGCCAGGATCACTCATGGATGCTGTTGACATTAAACCCTTTCACTGGATTTTTCGCTTCGGACACAACAATGAGTAAAGGAAATTAAAAATGTACATAGAGTACCTTACATGGTTTATGCCAATTGGGAGCTCACAAATGAAAAATAACATCTTACCTGATAAATGAGATTAAAAACTGGTGCTCAGGCTTTTAATATGTTCTTTAAAGTTTTCAAGTCACCTAGGAAAGACTCAGCTATATTTGCAGCAGGATAATATAGTTGTAGGGAATTACACTAATAAATACAGAAATATCACAAGTTAATTAACTAGCTATATTTCTATTTTGATGTATTGGGTTTGGGGGGGTTGTTTTGGTTTTTTGTTTGATCCATGTCATAAAACGTTTTGGGGCAACATTTTACAAGCTCTTATTTATGCTGGGCTTTTTGCTTTGTTTGTTCTTGGGTTTTTTGAGACAGGGTCTCATTATGTAGTCCAGGCTGGCCTTGAACTCACAGTGATCCTCCTGCCTCAACCTCCTGAGTGCTGGGATCTCAGGGGTGCACCACCAAGCCTGGCCTTATTTCATATATATTTGAATAATATTTTGGCTTGTATCTTAACTTCAGCCATGGTTTCATTAGAATTGCCAGAAGCTTCGAAATGCAACTGAGCAGGACTAAAGAAAGGGTAATAGGAAGTAGGTAGATGGATCTTAAATGGGAAGGGGATGGAGAGGGGAGGGAGGAGAGGGAAAAAGCCTTGAGATGCGTTATGTACACAGACCAACTCCCCAGGATGAATGGAGATGCTGTGTACCCCAAACATGCACCAATGCAAGGAAAAACTAGGAAGGATGAAGCCTTATGATTAAATATAATCTACATGAATCATGCTAGATTAGGGGGTTTGGAAACTCTGAACTATCACCAACAATATCATTTCCAGGCAGCTTTCTGGCTTAACGGACACTCATGTGACTCAGAACATTACAAACTGCATAGTTTGGCCATGGGTTTTACCCAGTGACAAAGACTTTATTTTTGTTTTTTATGGTACTAAAAACCAATGCCTTCGCACTGAGTTACCTCTCCACGCATTTGTATCTTGAGACAGGGTCTCACTAAGTTACCCAGGCTGTGCTGGAGTGTGTGATCCTCCTGCCTCAGCCTCCCAGAGTACTGGGAGCACAAGGGTGAGCCATGACCCCTGGCTGATACTTTGCATTAGCGAGTAGCTTCCATGTCTCTTGTCCTGGACTTTTCAAAAGTTTGTTCTGGTTTGCTTTTCAGATTCCTACTGTTTCGCTTGCTGGTTTCTGCATAATGGTTCTTGGAGTTGGTTTTGTTTTTTATACTTTCGTTGACAAAATGCTGGCGATACAGGAAAAAATTGTTTTTTCCTCTAGTACATGTGTTTCTTCCTTTTTTGTTGTTGTTATTTCATGTTGTGTTTCTTGCTATGAGAGTGGGATTTTTTTTAAATAGGGAATTATTTTCGAGCCCTAGAAAAAGACCAAGGATGTCTACTCCCTAGAGAGCCCCAGGGTTTTAAGATCCGACCCCACCCCACCCTCATCCCACCCAGCTGCCATTCCAGAGGAAACCGCCGACAGGTTTGGTTTGGGGTTTTTTTGAGGCAGGGTCTCCGTCCCTATGTCGTCCAAGCTGGCCTTGAATTAACTATGCACCCAGGCTGGCTTTGAACTCTCGGATCCTTCCACCTCAGCCTCCAGATCTGACAGTTTAAATGACCACCGGCTGCCTGTGTCTGAGCCACAGTGCAGGGAATGTCTGGCTCAGGACAAAGGACCTGGGAGGCTAGGGAGAGGCTCTGGGCTGTTTTCTGGCAGAGAAGCCAGAGGCATGAATCTTGCTTCCAACAGACTGCAACCAGTCCTCAGCTTCCGATTTCAGTTTTCCCAGAACACAAGCACCCTCCACCCTCCCCTCCTTTATGTAAGACTTTTCCAAAGCCCTGGGTATTTTTAAAAACTCCTAAGACAAAGTGTTACATAATTCACAGCACATGAGCCACTGATATATATTTGGTGCTAGAAGCGCTTCTCATCTCTAAGATACCACGAGAGGGAAGCTAGGACATCGCAAAAAGTCAGCTCCCTTGGCTGGAAATGGTGGAAAAATGGAATTTTTCCAAAATGGTGGGGACTACATCCATATGCCATCCTTCTCACAGTCAACTAAAAACTGGCCTGGGAGGGTCACCCCCATACTACAGAAGAAGAAATCGCCCTGGATTTTGTGAAAGTTAAAGAGGAATAAAACAATGCAATGTCTTGAAGCATCCTGAGCTGCACCTGCAGATGCAAGATCCTCGGCTCCCATGACAGAAGGGGTCCGAAGCAGACCTGGGGAGGGAGTCCCCTTACTGAGTGAAGTCCGAAGGGACCCTTTCCATCCTCCTGTCCCTCCTCCCCTGGGTCCACTGTGCCAGACCACGTTCAGCTTTTGGTTAACCCGGGAAATAGATCTCTGCTGGCATGTCAAGTCCTCTGAATCGCAGGCACTGCGGCGAACCTCACGGTTTACTTACTCCGTGGGGGAGTCCTGAGAAGGACGTTACAAGCCTCCCCAGGAGAGGCAACCTGCCCAAGGTAGGTGACTTGGCCGGGCCCAAAACGGTTGCAGCCAACTCTCAAAGGCAGTCACCAAGAGTCACAGGCAAAGCCGGAGGCATTCAGTGGAGACAGATGTAGGTAGGGTCACAACCCAGGCTTAGGTGACACATAGAGCAGTATTGGAGCACGTCACACAATGACATGCACGGTTTGGGGGAAAAAAGCCAAAAGTACTGCTTCTTGAGTCATTTTGAGTTTTGCGGGGAGGGGGACCGGAACAGTAACAAACCGGGTCCCGCACCCTCCTGTTGCTATCCCCCTCGGTCTCTCAGCCCGGAAGCGGAGTCCAGACCACATGGCGGGGCCCACCCCAGCCCCTGTCGCTGGCCACCGCCTGGCTCCCAGACACTGCGGCTGTACTCGGGAGGTGGAGGAGCTCAAGTCACACGGCTGCTTGCGCGGTGGCCTTCCCCAGGGCCCAGAGCCCCAGCCTGCCAGAGCCCCAGCGACTCTCCCTCCTGCTCCATGAAGCTTCCGAAGGTCACAGAACCCTTCTCTGCTTCGTTTCTCCATCTATAAATTGGGGATAGGCCACATGTGGGGCTGCACGCCCGTAATCCCAGCACTCAGGAGGCTGAGGCAGGAGGATTGCCATGAGTTCAAGCCCAGCTTGGACTGCGTAGTGAGGCCCTGTCTCAAGAACAAACAAATAAGAGCCTTAAGAACTCCACCACCACCCCCCCCCCCGCCGCTGCCCTAACCACTCTCCCGGAACTTAACGGAAGTCCTATCATAGAGCTGCTCTCCCACCAAGTCCCAGATTGCCATCTCCCAGGGGCAGAGAATTGGGCCTTATACTTAGGATCCTGCAGGGTGTGACTCTGAAAGTCTTTAGGTTGTTTCTTTATGTCTCTAAGATTAGACACCAAGACTTACTTTTCGGAAACACCCAGACATAACTACTGGCGAGGACATTGGCAACCACGGCCAGCATTCCCAGCACAGAACGTGGTCATCATGCCAAGCTGCGTCCTGGTCACTTCAGCCTGGCTCCCGACAGCACATTTGTTCGTTACAAAAGACTCTTTCTAAGAGATGAACTGATAACTTGATGATTTTTAATGTATAGCTCACACTACTTTCAACGTCTTGGTGGATTTTTAAATCACAAATCTCTATTCTACCGGCCAAAGCATTTAACTGAGTTCCCACAAACACCTTGGGTTAAGAATGTGTGTATGGCGGGGTGGTGCTGGTCCCAGCTTTGCAAGGTCTTTCTAGGGGGACAAGTTACTGTGATTCTGGCTGTCTGCACAATAACAGCAATGACAATAATAAATGTCGAGTACTATGCTGAGTTCTAAGGACTTTTGGATGTTAACTCAGTAAATCCAAACAGCACTGGGAGTGTTCGTTTGTTTCTTGAGACAGGGTCTCCCTGTGCAGCTCAGGCTGGCCTTAAACTCACTATGTACCCCAGGGTGGCCTTCACACTCAGAGATCCTCCTGCCTCAGCCTCCCTCCATGCTGAGCTCCATCCCCAGACCCTTTCTTTATGTTTCAAGCCAGGGGCTAAGTCACTAAGTTGCCCAGGTGGAACTCGAACTTGAGATCCCCCTGTCTCAGCCTCCCAAGGGCTAGGTTCCAGACGTGCACCATCCCATCTAGATTTTCAGCTGTTTATTTTGTAGCAAGGGTCTGAAACTCTTTAAACCCTTTTCTTTAGCCGAACAGGAGAATAGTACCCTGCACACCACGGGGCTGCTTTCGTCATGCACCTGAGTCACATGCATGAAACATCCAGTGTACTTTCACCACTCACTAGACGATCTCTTTCCCCACAGCTCCCCTGGGAGGAAGGACGAGTGTGTGTAGCTAATGCAGTTTAACTCAGGGAGATTCTGTCTTCAGGAGCTAATCTAAGGACAGAAGGAAGCTAATGGTTACCATGGTTTTAGACCAGGCCATTTCCGACACACAGGCTTCCCCAGCTCAGTAAGAACTGGCCCTGAGCTGGAATCCAGGTTAGTCTATGGTATGACCTTGAGTAGCTCCTTGACCTCTCAGGGTGCAAAGTTCTCACTGATGAAGTGAAGGGCAGGGAGGGGTTCATGACAGGGTGGTCATATTTTTGGTGGGGGGAGGGACAGGGTCTTGCTGTGTAATCCACGCTGGCCTTGAGCTCACTATGTGGCCCAGGCTAGCCTCGAACTCTTGGCAATCCTCTTGCCTCAGCCTCCGGAGTGCTAGGATCACAGGCCTGCGCCACCACGCCCAGGTGAGCTATCCACATTGTTGCTACTCAGAAGTGCAGTTGTTTGTTTGTCTGCTATTAGGTATTGTTTTGCAGCACCACCCTGCAATTCGTTTATGCTGCTTGTGCTTTGGGGCTGTTAGAATTCTCCCATTAGTCCGCCCTAAGAACGAATGCCATTCTGAGCAGCCCGGCCACTTCTCAGAGCACGCATGCACGCATGTCTGCCCGGTATAACCCAAGGGTTGCCGGGTCACAGGATGGCCTGTGTGTAACTTTCTTCTAATGTGGAACAATTTTCCAAAGTCGTACAACGTGCACCAGCCCTGGCAGTGCCAGTGAATATCCGCTGCCCCGCATCTGTGCCAACTCGCCTTTGTTAGTCTCGGTTTTAACCGCTCTGGAGGAGGTGTGCGGGTGTCTCTGGGTGATTTTAATTTGCATTTCCCTAAAAATTAAAATTAAAAAGGGAAAGTGGAGGGACGCCCCCTCGTGGGAAAAATCGGAATTACCGGGAGTTTATTTCTTTTCCTCAATGGATGGGGTGGCCACTGTACAGTGCGCAGGGCTCATAGGTTCCTGGGATTTATTTCCTCCACCTCGTTTCAAGAGACTGAGTAAGGAGTTAAGCATCTCTCATATATCCATTGCTCATTTGGACAACCCCTCTAACAAGTTGTTCCTCTAAGTCTTTTCCCAGTTTCTCTGTAGAAGAAACAGCTCATATTTATTTTTCCATATTGACATATTTTCACATATCATTGCATATAAATAAATATATTGATGATTTACATGTACTTTTATGTGTCTCGCGTTCTGCTGATCAAATCCAGAGCTCATGCATGCTAGTGAAGTGCTGGACCCCTAAGCTCTACCCCGGCCCTGAGCGTTTCTAGGAGCTGCTAAGAGCCCGCCACGAAGCCGACACAAATCCTTTATCGCTTGCACCTGCTGCTTCCATACCTTTAACCTCTTTTTGAGACAAGGTCTCCATATGTAGTTCAGGCTGGCCTTGAACTCACTATGTAGCTCGGGCTGGCCTCGAACTCATGGCGATCCTCCTGCCTCAGCCTCCCAAGTGCTGGGATTACAGGCCTGAGCCAACACCGGCCGCATCTTTAATTTTTTGTCACCTGCTCCGAGGCCTCCAAGCAAGTTCAATTCTGTCTTATTCAAAGATGACCAGCAGATGGCGTCCTAGCCCTGTGCTGAATTTCAACTAACGTTGACAAGCGTTTTGCAAATGGCCGGGAAACAGCTAGAACCGGACCTGGGGTGGGACTGACACATTCATCTCTGGAGGAAGTAACTGCTCCAACGAAATAAAGGAACAGAGAGGGTTTGGCCGCAGGCTGAAGGCGAGTCACGTTGTCCCAAGGCGGGCGGGGACCAAGTGGCACTGTGGACCACGCCTGGGCACCGTGCACATCCTTGTCCCCCTGCACAGGTGCAGACGGGACAGCAGAGCAGCGAGTTTCCTGCCTTCCTCCCTTGACTCCTCTTTTCAGTTTTGTTTTCCTTGTATTTTGGTGTTTGGAGAAAAGGTCTCGCTATGTGGTTCAGTCTGGCCTTGAACTCTAGGAAATCTTCCTGCCTCAGCCTCCTGAGTGCTGGGATTACAAACGTGTGCCACCACGCCTGGCTGCATTACTTTGTGATTGCTCAGAGCTGATTTGGTGGCCTTGGAGGGAGGTGCCAGTCACACTTAACAGCGCTGTGTCATGGAAACGTCCAGGTCCCGAGGCCTGGGGCACTGCCTCCCCCCAGCCCCAGCAGTGGCTCTCGGGCTGGGACAACCTTCTGGCCCTCCCTGCCCTCCTCCTGCCCAGGGCCCTGGCCCCACTGGCTGAAGCAGTGAATGCCAAAGTCTGGTCCATCTGGAGCCAGGAGCCAGAGCAGTGCACCCCACAAACAAAGGGGGGCAAGGAGGCCGGGAGACCTCGGGAAGGGAGGCAGCAGCGCAAGGGGACGTAAGGCAGGTGACCCTGCTGTCCCGCCCCAAGACTGAGCAGGAAGCTCTGCGGTGACTTGGTCTCGACACTTCCTGAGGACCGGGACGGGGTTTCCACAGCCCGCAGCGGGTCGCACCCGGTATCCCCGGGCCTGATGCACCGGGAGGCAGAGAATCTGGGGAATGGACTTCCTCGCTGCCCCTCAGCCTCGGCTCGGGACTGCTGGGGCGGAGCTGCACCGGGGTTGGGGCGTCTGTTTGTCCACTGCCCCCCAGGCCAGCGCAGCCCCGGGAGATGAAACCACCGTGGTGACCTTGGGGAATTGAGCAATCTCCAGGCCCCAGGCCCGTGGAAAGTCGATTTCGCCTGAGCGGGGAAGAGGCTGCGGCAGAACTTCCTGGCTCGTGGGCCGATTCCTCGGCTGCTGCCTAGCAGCGGCGCCGGGGCTCGGGGTGCAGCCTCTCCCCCCGCTGGGCCCAGGCCTGGCAGGCATCTGCTGGAGCTGGCACACTGCTTGCAAGAGCTCATTGCTAAACTTAAACCATTTGCCACTCTGACAATGAAACTATCCGAGAAAATAAGTCGCATATAAAAGCCATAAATTCATAAAACATCCCCTCCTGACCCTTGCACCCCGCTGTGCGGAGGAACACAGTGGTGATCTGAAACAAGGGACAGTGCTTTTAAAAAACTTATTATGGTAAAAGGCACATTGCCAAGCCAATGTGAGGAGTGTTTGAAGCAAGGGGGAGTGTTTGGAAGGGGACCCATGGCAACATGTGTGTGTGTGTGTGTGTGTGTGTGTGTGTGTCTTTTACTATAATATATTTAAAAATTTTGTTTTTTGAGATAGAGTCTCGACATATAGCTCAGGCTGGCCTCGGACTCACGGCACCCTCCTGCCTCAGCCTCCCAAGTGCTGGGATAACAGGTGTGCTCCACCACACCCCGCTTACGTGTTTTAATTTAAAGATTCGCCACATTTTCTTTTTACCACACCAGGTGTCAGGTCAGGGGCTCACTGCTCATCTCTCCCCAGCTCTGCCTTCAGGGACACCATAAAGGTCGTCTGGAATTGGCCTCGTGGGAGTCATTACACCCCAGAAGGCAGTGGGCTCTTCCACACCAGGGCGTTTGACCCCAGGGCAATCCAGGGCCAGCTTGGTGGCTGATTGGCTGCTGGGCCCTGGTTCTCTGCCCACTGTCAGGTCTGGGCCTTCTTCTCAGCCCAGAGGTAAGGAAGGGGTGCAGGGCAGAAGTGGGCAGGCGAGATGGAGCCAACCTGGAAAACCCTTGACTCACACAGGGCACAGCCCAGATGAGCCGGCTTCCTTGGTGCCAGGACGGATAGGGGAGCAAGGAGGAGGAAAGTCAGGAACAGGAGAGGGTAGCAGGTGTCTTAGTCACCTTCCTATCACTGGGACAAAGCACTTGACACCTGCAATGTAGAGCAGGAGCGCTTTTTGTGGCTCACAGTTTCCAAGGGTTCAGTCCATGGTCAGCAGGCTCGGAGGCAGCAGTGTCATGGCGGAAGAGCACGAATGTGGAAGAGTGTGAGTGAGGAAGCCTGCTCACCTCAGGGGAGCTGGGAAGCAGAGAGCAAAGGGAAGGGCTGCGGCCAGGAACACACCCTTCCAGGTCACACACCGGGACCACCTCGAACCAGTTCCCACAGCACCTTTGGCCATGAACTCATCCGTGGACTAATCCACCGTGGAGCACAGTGCCCATGACCCAGTCACTTTCCAAAAGCCCCACCTCTAAACACAGGAGGCCTTGGGGAACATTCTAGATCTAAATCAAAACACAAGCTCAGTTTGAAGAAGTGAAACCAGACTCGCGGGAGGCTGGCCCCGAGAGGACGCAGAGGGAAGCCACTGATGTGCAACCCTGTGTGACTGCAAAAGGGACGTACGTGAGGCACAGCACACAGATGCTACGGCCCAGGAGACCCGGGTTCCAAAGAAAGCTGCTCCCTGGCACTGGCCCGCCACACCCTGTCACCAGGAGGGTACTGGGAGACGGCCCGGCCTCAGGGCCTGCAGGGACGTCACTCCTCAGCCCCTCTGAGGGTCCCCTGGACAGCCCGGTCCCCACACATTCAGGAGAGTTTGGTCCTGCTGGCTCTGGGTGATGGGGACCCCTCCAGGCTGGCACAGGGTGGTGTGGCTGCCAGAAGGGGGGCACCCAGCTGCCCGGCCTGGCACTGCCATCTCATCTCAGGCTGCAAGCCCAGGCCCCACCGGGGCCATCTCCTGCCCGGCCTGCCTGTGTTCCCTCTAGATGCTCACTCCGAGAGCCTAGATCCTGTGCCGGCCTTCTGTGAGCCACTCTACAAACCAATCAGCGGGAAGCGGGCATTGCAGAAACCCGATCGGCTGGGCAGGGCCCCGGGCTGCAGCAGGCAGTGCTGGCCCTGAGCCAGCCTGGTGGCACCTGGCAGGTGGACGGTGTCAGCTGGCAGAGGATGAGAAGTCCCTGCACCAGGGTCCCAGAAGCCACCCAAACTGAACTGTGAGCAGATGGGCTTGTTCTCCAGGTCCCTGCCCCAGCAGCGTGTCCACCCCCCACTTCCTCCTCCTTCCTGGGTCCTGGCCCACACCCTGGGTTCAGAGATGAAACTGGGAGGGACTCAGGAGCGAGGTGTCCCCGTCCTGGCACCACTGGCCTCCACACCCACTCTGTCACGGCCTCCAAAGTGGGGACAGGGTGGGCGGCTCACAGCCGGGCTCAGGCGGGGCCACCAGGACCAAGCAGGAACCCAGAGAAGTTGCTGATGACACCGTGCCCGACTGACCTCCAGCCACCTCCCTGCAGCTCAGCTGTGCCCTGGAGGACTCCGCTCTGCAGCTCCTGAGACCGAAGACCACCTGTGAGGCGAATGCTGTGCACTGACCAGGGCGGCCAGTCCCTGCCGCTGACCCCAGGCAGGAGGCACTCAGTTACCATTATCCCCATTTTACAGGCGGGGAAATCGAGGCTTCCAGGCTGGACAGTGGCACAACACAACTGCTGTGTCCCGGAAGCAGACTTGAGCCCAGGCCCTGCCCGTACAGCAGTGCATCTGTCATACCCAATCCAATCCTTGATGGGTGACAGGGCTTAACTCTGCCTCCGGTACTGGGGAGGGTGATGTCCAGGAGGGCTTCGAGGAAGAGGGGCCGTCCGAGATGTGGCCAGAAGGACCAGCAGGATTTCTACAGATGAGCAAGCACATCCCCAAACGCAGGAGAGGCGGCATCGAGGTTTTGTTTATTTATTATTATTATTACTACTGGTGTTCTGAGAAGTCCCACTATGCATTCCGAGGCTATGCTGGCTTTGAACTCACTATGTATCCCAGGCTGGCCTCAAAGTCACGACAATCCTCCTGCCTCAGCCTCCCCAGTGCTGGGATTGCAGGCGTGCGCCTCATGCCTGGAAGGAATTTTGTTTTCTTTGTAAGTGGCCCTCAGCCTAGTCTGCACACTGTGGAGTCCTGGCGAGCTTTACCAGGGGCCAAGTCTGCTAGGAGCATCCCGGGGCGGCCTGGGACCCGGGGTCCCCACGGGCAAGTGGGAGGACAGCTGAGGGCCCTGTGTCCCCTCTGCCCTCTGCGGGGCGGAGCCGCCCCTCCCTCGCCTTTCTCTGCCTGTCGCCAGCTGCCACTTTCTGTGAGCCGGAAATTCTGGGTTTCCCTGCAGGGCCGAGAGGAGCGGCAGGCCAGAGCCAGGCCCAGACCCAGGAGGGGCTTGGGCTGCGAGCTCCGGGCGGGCGGCTGGAAACTGCTGCGCCCCAGAAACCGGGCAGGGAGCCAGGCCGCCCGACCTGGGCTTCCCCTTCTCAGGCCGCGCTGACTCAGGGGCGAGTTGACCTCGGCCCCTCACCCGGGGCAGCGTGACCAGCCCGGCCCCTACAGGGCCAGAGCCCCCCTCCTTCCTTACAGCAAGTGTGGGCGTCTGTTTCCTGACCCTGGGGTGGCTCTGGGGAAGGCGGGGTGCCCAGGACAGGAGCCCTCTCTGCAGCGGGAGGGGACAGAGCAGCCCCTGCCCTGGGCCCCGCCACCCTGTCCCTGAGCTGTGAGCCAGGCCAGGGCGCCATCTCTGCGAAAAACCACATCACTGAGATCGAGTTAGATTTGTAGCAAAACGTAAAACCTGGCCCTTGTTTTTTCTTTTTTTTCAGTTTTTTTTGGGGGGCACCAGGGATTGAACTCAGGACCTTGCACTGGAGAGGCAGGCGCGGTGCCCCTGAGCTCAATCCCGGACCCTTTTTGTCAGTTTTTTGACACAGGGTCTCTCTAGGTAGTTCGGACTGGCCTTTCGGTGATCCTCCTGCCTCAGCCTCCCAAGTGCTGGGCTAATACAGACACGATATCGCTTTCATTTTTAATGACTGTGCTGCTCTTCATATGTCCATCTATTCCACACATATTCATGTGTATCCACCTGTGTAGTCACACATATTCTTGTCTTTTGTATATTGAGGTGGGTTCCTCTTATTGGAGGTCCGCCTGTTCCCCTTTTAAACACTTTGCTGTTCTAGGTTCCCAGTCTTTTCCTCAGGCCTGCTCCCCAAGGGGCTTCTCCGAGCTCCGCACACACTGCCGCTCTCCGTCTGTTTCTAGAAATCTGTCCCTTGCGCCCGTTTCTCCTGATTTCTCAGGTTCCCAGAGCGAATGGTGCATCTCGAGGCTCAACCCGGTCTGAATCACAACGACTTAGCTCAGCCAGGAAAGCACGTTGCCGTGGGGAGGCGGCTGGACAAGGGGCCCTGCCCTGCCCGGGAGGGGGCTCAGCGCAGCCGGCTGCTGGTCCAGGGATTAATTCATCCATTCCTTCCCTGCAAGACCGGAGGCCCACGAGGAAACTGTTTTTGCTCACGACTGGGTCCCCACTGCCTCACTGAAATATTTGTTGAAAAATGGATCCAGTTTCATGATTGCATATGCCAGAAATTATAGTGTGAATCTTTTTTTTTAACAGGGTCTCTCTTTGTAGCTCAGGCTGGCCCTGAACTCACAGTGATCCTCCTGCCTCTGCCTCCCGAGTGCTGGAAATACAGGCTTTGTCATGTGAATCTTTGCAAATTGATTCCTCACTGGGTTTTATTAGAACATCTATCACATCCCAGTACTCTGTAAGATGGGGGAAGCTGCTGTACAGAAGTAAACAGGATCAGGCTCGGTGTGGTGGTGCACGCCCAGGGGACGAAGGCCAGGGCACTCTCGGGCCTAGCGGAGAGCAGGCACGGCGTCTGAGTGATGCTCAGCTGGCCAGGACCCGGAACCGGTAAGCGGGAAGTCGGGGCGGGGTGGGTGCTGGGCTGTACCTGTCCTGCACAAATGCAGCCCCGCCGGCCACAGGACGGCCTGAGAGCTCGGCAGAGGACCCGGCCGGGGCTCGGGCGGCGACACTGAGAGGTGAGGGAGCAGGAATGCGGGCTCCTGGCTGCCCAGCCCTGACCCACTCAGCCGAGAGGACTCTGGTTTCTTTATGCAAAGCTCTTTGCTCCGAAGCTGACCCCACCCCCACCGTGGTGCCACCTCGGGCCCCGCCCCACTGCTACAGGCTGGGGAGCAAACCCAGAGGGAGCCCGGCCTGGGCCCGCACAGGGGCCACCGCAGGCCGCCTGAGGGACTAGGGGGACCGGCTCCATGAGCCTCAGGGCGACCACAACAGGCACCCCAAAACTGAGCCAGATCTGGGGCTGACTGTCCCAGGGACTGTTAGGGTGGCAGAAGGAGACTCATACAGCCCTGAGTTTTTTTATTTTGGTCTCTTTGAGACAAGGTCTCGCTATGCAGTTCAGGCTGGCCGTGAACTCACTCTGTAGCCCAGCCTGGCCTCGAACTCATGGCGATCCTCCTGCCTCAGCCTCCCCAGTGCTGGGACTACAGGTATGCGCCACCATGCCGGCCAGCCCTGACTCTGTGTATCTCACCTGAAGCTCTGGTTACCTTTCCCAGCCAGGCCCAGGTGGGAGTTTTGAGGACAGGTCTAGAAAGGTCTTGCCTTCTGCTCCTCCTCGCCTTAATTTTTATTGGTTTTTTGAGACAAGGTTCTGCTCTGCAGTTCAGGCTGGCCGTGAACTCACTGTACTGTAGCCCAGGCCTCGAACTCCCAGTGATCCTCCTGCCTCAGCCTTCTAAGAGTTGGGTTCATAAGGGTGCACCACCATGCCCAGAAGCCTCTATCATTTTGAAGTGAGACACCAAGCAAAGTGCAGATTCATTTTCTGTGATATTAATTCATATGCCATGCAATTCAGCCCTTTAAAATGTATCATCTGGTGGGTTTAAATTTTTTAATTGTTTCTTTATGAAGAGGAACTGCTCCCAGCCACCATATTCATGTCTCGCAGTTCAGTTACAAAGTTCTGCGGAATTCAGTTCAAAGAAATGCTTCCCATTTCAACTGCTGCACAGCCCGGAAGACCTCAGCCTTCTTGTTCTCCCCCCATCGCACATGGATCGGTTTCTGTAGAAGTTGGCTGTCTCTCGGCTCTGCTACAGCACACAGACCAAGGGCTGCGACCCCTGGGGACAGCGGAGGCTCCCACAGGAAACTGCAGAGAAATGGCCAGAACGCCAGGCCTCCAGGTCACAGCGAAAGGCCCGGGAGCTCGGCAGCTACTGTCCTGGACACCAGGTCCTCCAGCTGACGGAGGGACAAGGACAGGGCCGATGGCTTCTGACTTTGTGTCCTGTCATGGATGTGTTCCTGGAACCCACAGTAAGGCCTGTCAGGTTTTTGTGTTTTTGCAGTACCGAGGATCAAACTCAGGACCATGCCCTTGCAAGGCAGGCGTGGCATCATTGAGCTAAATCCCCAGCCCAGACTGTCCATTTTATTGTAGCTAAACTACAGTGGACCCTTGACTTACGAACCCAATTTGCTCTCGAGGGCTGGTTGTAACTCAAGTTGGTCAGTTGAGGCTCAGGCTCCTCTACACAGCCTTCAAAGTCTCTCTCCTGTGCACAGGCCGATCTCAGTGTCCTCAGGGAGACACTGGCCTGGGGTTTCTCAGTGAATGCCACACAGGAAAGGTTGCTGTCATTTTCCTTCCAGAACTCTGTGAGGGTTAAATCTATATCTGAGACCATCTGGAAGCACAAGTGGCCAGCACTGGGTCATAACTCAAGACTTCGGTCCTAAGTTAAAACTAAAATTCCGATCAGAACTCAAGTTGTTTGTATGTCAGGCCTGTCATAACTCCAGGTCCCCTGATCCATCAAAATGAGGCTACATTTTGATGCTAAAAATAATAATTTAAAAGTAAATGGTACCATTTCAAAAACTTGGAAGCAAACCTTGAGAATGTTTGGTGCTTGACTCAACAAAACAGTCTCCCAAGTGACAAGCAAACACCTGCCTGAGGTGTTAATCCACCTCTTGGGTCCATTTCCCACTCCTGTGGGCAAAGACGTCATGCAAGCTAACAGTGACTGGCCCTGGGAAGTAGCCTTAACTTCACGATTACACACCAAGTGAATACTATTTTATTGTAGTATGAGAAATACCAGGTGTGGTTCTGCCACCTGCTGCGCAAGTGCAAGGACCCGAGTTCAATCCCCGGTACCAAAAAAAAAAAAAGAGAGAAAGAAGAAAGGAAGGAAGGAAGGAAGAAAGGAAGGAAGGAAGGAAGGAAGGAAGGAAGGAAGACCAGGTGAGGGCCGGGGATGTAGCTCAGTGCCATGCCTGTCTGGCAAGTGGGAGGTCCTGAGTTCAATCCTTGGTATTGAAAGAAAAAAACATACCAGGTGAGGGGCAACCCACTTTCCAGTCCCCCTTCTGTGTCTCTTACACAGAAGCTATCTTTCTCTCTCTCTTCTTTTTTGGTACTGGGGCTCAAACTCGGGACGTTGTGCTTTGGAGGCAGGCGGCAGCACCTCTGAGCTAAATCCCTGGCCCTTTTCTCTTCTTTTTTGAGACGGAGTCTCACTATGTAGTTCAGGCTGGCCCTGCACTCATTGTAGAGCCCAGCCTGGCCTTGAGTTGGCAGGAATCCTTCTGCTGAGATTATGGGCATGCACCACCATGCCTGGCCCAATTTTATTCTAATTTTCATATTTCAAAAAATAAATGTTATGGGCTGGGAACGTAGCTCAGTGGCTCTGTGCCTGCCTCACAAGTCCTGAGTTCAATCCCCGGTATAAAAAAAAAATTATCCCACTCTCCCCTCCTCTTACACCCCCTCCCCTCCCTATGTACAAAAGCTTTGTTTCCATTTTTCCTTCTATTTTCACTTTTTTTCTTATCCTTTCCTTTCTCCCTCTCTCCTTCCTTCTTCCCTTCCCATTTGAACACTTTCTTCCCATTTCCCAATCTCTATTCTACATTTTAGTCCTTATTTCCACTTTCGGTTTCTCACATCAGGGAAACAATGTGGAATTTAAACATGTGTGTTCTAATTTTCATTTCAAAGCTAAGTAGTAAGCACACAGGTAAATGATGCAGTGATTTGCATCATTTACTAAAACTAAGATCAAAAACCAGTCCTAGCTTCTAGGAAAAAGTTCTATAACTGCCTGCAGTAATTCTCTAAGGCTGGGGAAAGCAATGAGACAAATTACAGAAACATTAATCCCATTCTTACTGCTATCTTAGATACATGTGCAGCTTCGCCCTCCTTCGTTGTTGGAGGCACACAGCATCTTCTGGATGTGAGAATGGCTGTAAGGTGCCTGCCAGCCAAGCGCAGTGTGCCGAGTCCTAGAACCTGGACTTGCTTCTAGTGAGAGGCGCATGTGCTGATATCCAGACACTGCACTTGTTGCTCGCTGTGCCACCCTTGGGGCTGACCACCTCCCTGGGCCTGTGTTTGGCCAGGTGTGTGCGTAGGTGCGGGTGTGCTCTCAGACGGGACACTCGGGTGTTGTGAAACAGGTGGGCCAGGAGTCACAAGGCTGCGTGCCTGAAGAATATAATCTTAAACACGTCAGGGCTTTCCAGGCTACATGATGCTCATCCTCCCAACATTGTTTTAAAGTGAGAAGAGAATTCAATTCCGCCTCTAGCATGTGGTCACCCCCACATCAGGGAGTCACAGCTGTCAGCTGACCCAAGAGTTATGGTGGACCCTTGACTTACAAGCTCAATTCATTCCCAAGGCCTGGTTGTAACCCAAGTTGGTCAGTGAAGGCTCAGGTCCTCTGCACAGCCTTCAGAGTCTCTCTCCTGTACACGGGCAGATCTCAGTGTCCTCAGAGAGACACTGGCCTGGGATTTCTCAGTAAACCCCACGCAGGAAAGGATGCTCTGATGTTCCTTCCAGAACTCTGTGAGGGTTAAATCTCTATCTGAGACCATCTGGAGGCACAAGTGGCCGGCATTAGGGTCATAACTCAAGACTTTGGTTGTAAGTTAAGACTAAAATCCAGGCAGTAACTCCAGTGTCAGACTGGTTGTAACTTGAGGCTCACAGAGGAGGGTCTGTGGGGTTCCCAGAGGCTGCGGTCAGGGGCAGGGCCGTCCAAGTCCAGTCTGCAATCTCATTGTCACCACCACGTCTCCACAAAAATGGGAGAGAATTTCTTCAAGAAAATAGTCAAGAGGACCAGGGATTTAGCTCAATGGTTCCACCTCCTGCCTTGCAAGCGCAAGGACCCGAGTTTGAGTCCGGGTACCAAAAAAAAAAAAAAGTAACCAAGGAAGGCTGAGTGCTGTATCGGGCCTCACTCCGGATTTTGGTGATCTGCAAGGTGACTTGAACTTTTTTTTTTTTTTTGGTACCGGAGATCGAACTCGGGTCCTTGCGCTTGCGCAGCAGGCAGCGAAACCACTGAGCTAAATCCCCGGCCCCGACTTGAATTTTCTATTGGGAAGAGTCGCTTCCCGTTTCATCTGTACCTACAAGCAGTTACAGATGCTCCAGGTTCAAGGTCAGGAAGGTGGAAGGTTTCATCACCCTCTCTGCAGGGCCTAAGCACCACCTCCTCCTCCCTCGTCCACCTCCTCCCTCACCTGCCTCCGGGCGAGGCCACACTGGGAGCCAGACAGCCCCTCGCGGTCTGCTGTCTTATTCTCCCACCCCTGCCACTGTCCGTCAGCCGTGGCCTCACCTCTGTCCCTGGTCAGACAGTCTCTGCCCTCCAAGCGGGGGTCCCCGTCCCGATCAGCCGCCACCCCGCCTGCTGTCCTGCCCTTGGCTCATCTCCTCGGGAGGCAAACTGCGCCTCCTCTCTCGGCTTGAGACTGACCTGCCCCAGAGGTAGCCGTGGCACGGCCTTCTTTGGGACCTTTCCCTGGTGCCGGAACTGCTTCTCCTCTTCCTGCGGTCTCCACTCCGCTGCGATGCACAGGCGAGCCCCAAACCCGGCCAGCAGATCCCCAGCCTGCGCAGGGAGCCCTCTGCACAGGTGACTCATTAAACATTTAAGCGACAGAAAAACATCATCGCATCACAGGTAAAGAACGGTTCAAGTCCGCAGGCTGGGAGCGCTGTCCAGATGACGGCGAGCCTGCGCGCCGTGGAGCCGGGTTCCCCGCACATCCGGATCTGGGATCTCCACCCCAGCCCGGTGGACCTGGGCTCGGGACATTTGCGAGAACTCAGGCTGTTTGACAGGGCCCGGTTGAGCTAGTGTTGATGTCTGCATACATGATGGGTCACGCTCAGCTAAGGGACAATGTCCTGTCCCCTCGGAGTGAGCGCGTGCCTCGGTTTTTAGGGGGAAAGCTCTAGGGTGTAGGAGGGCTGGAAATCACTTTCAGGGTTCATGTTTAAATGGCAGGCACACTGCATAGAGAGGTACCGCCAGTGTGGCCCAATGCCAGTCGATGAAAAGGGAAAGTTCTTTGAACTAATTAATCATCTTTCAACTTTCTATATTTGAAATAAAAAATAAAACATTTGGGGGGAAAGCTAAGGACACATTTTGAAAATCTAGTGTCGCTGGGGCTCAGGAAGTGCGCCCCCAAATCGCAGCCTCGGAGGCAGAGTTCCCCCCTCAGCTCCTGTGCTCTGGCGCCTCACACTTCCTGCTCCCCACAGAGCCATAAATGAGAATTCCTCTTTGTGTGTGTGTATAGAAACCACAGCCTGCTTTCCCCAGAGCCAGCACAAAAGCTCTCTGCCTGAGAGCCGTCCATGGGACACTCTGTGCCTGCTAAGATCCCATCCCAGAAGGGTCCTGCTCTATACTGGAAGGAAGGGGTGTCACGCACAGCTCGAGACCGAGAACCCCGAAGACCATGGGGGGGGCTCCCCGCCCCGTTTGCATCACTCACACCCTTCCTGTCCAACTATTTCTACCCAGCTGGCCCTGTGCTGCGCCACGGAACCTAAACCTGGAAAAGGACAGTCGCCCCAGGTCTTTGGTCTTAAATGCAAACGTTCCCTGGTCACATAGAACTATCCTCTGGGACGTTTGTTACATTTTTCTCGTTAACCCAACTTTTGGTACAGGGCGTCGGCACTCAAAGGTGGGAACCCCTCCTCCCAAAGCTGCTCATGATCCTCCCGCAGCCTGTCCACAGCACACCACCACTGCATTTCCACCCAGCCTGTGCTTCAAGTCCAGAGGCACGGCTGGCCTCCAAAAGTTGGTGCTCACTCAGCTGCAGCCTGTTCCTGCCCGTTTGCCTGAATGGTATCAAATTCCACGAGAGCCTTAGGCAATTAGAACTGTGCTTCCTGATGGCTACACCTAATTCCATCAGGGATTTTCACCAGGGACAATTGAGGCCATAAGGAAGCAGCACATGTTGGGAGAAGCAGTCTGGCTTTAATCCTTTTAGAGTTGCCAAGCCCCTAGCAAGAGCTGGTTATTTCTTTATTGCTATGAAGGTGACAGGAATTCAGCCCTGCTCTTATGTCTCCACTGTATTCACATGAAGATTAACAAAAAGCATATTGCATTTTCATCTAGGAGTTAAGGGGCCCAGGTGAACAACCATCAGAAATGAAACTACAACCACACAAAAACCAGTACATGGCTGCTCCTATGAGCGTCATTTACTGTAGCCAGAAAGCAGAGGCGGCCTCAGTGCCCCTCGGTTACACAGGCACTCGATGGGCTCTTGAAAACATTCGAAGGTGGAGCCAGGCACAGCGGCCCCTGTCCTGTGATCCCATCCGTGTGAAATGTCCAGAACAGGCAAACCCAAAGGGACAGGGTCTATCCATGCTTGCCTTGGGCTGGGGCCCAGGGCTCAGGAACGGCTCCTGAGTTCAGGGTTCTTTAGGGGGCCATAAAATGTTCTGGAATTAGATGGTGGCCATGTTGCACAACTTTGTAAATGTAATAAAAACCAGTGAATTGTGCCATTTAAACGGATGAATACTATGGCATGTGAATGATATCTCAATTTCTTTTTTAAAAAAGTTAATGGAAAGCAACTTTGCACTGGATCCATTTTTAAGGACAGTCCAGGCACGTGGGGGCGTGAGGGGCCCTTCGGGCTCCGTCCCCCCTGGACAGGGAAAGCTCGCCCCGCCCCGCCCCGCCCCGCCCACCGCAGCTCACACTGGCGTCCTTAGGGCTGAGCGCGGCCAGTTCCTGTCCCCTGAATCCCGGCCCTCCCCAAGCTGCCCTCAGTCTCAGCCCAGCCCCACTTCCTCACCGTACTCACCGTCCTGCCACTCCGACCCCTCCCAACTTGGGGATTGTTCACTGCTTCACTGCGAATACTAGCTGCTCAATACATTTCTGGGGGGATGAATGCATTGAGAAGAAAACCTTACGCAACAATGTGTACCGGATATTACTTAAAAGATGAAGTTCTGGGCTCCAAAATGTGTTTTTCTCCCATGAAAAGAGGAACTCCTCCTTTAAGTGTATATTTAAACTCAGATATCTTGCACAAAGAGTATTTTATTACAGATAAAAATATAACATAAACCTTGACACATTTCAAGGAAAACATTCAGGCATCCTAAACATAAAACTTTTAACATGCAAAATTCAAATTTACAGCAATAAACACAGAAACTTATCTACACTACCTTTCATCCCATATCCAGAGCCCAAAGAAAGAAGACACACCCTAAAAATGTAGCAGAAGCACTTCCGCACACTGGTGTGCAGACTCTAGTCTGTACGGAAGTGTTTCCACTAGATTCCTAGAGTATTCGAGGGCTAGGGGAGGCTGCCGGTCATTTGGTCGCCCCTCGGACCTTCTGCAGCTCCTCAATCGGCTTCCACTGTTGGTTGATTGTTATAAGCTTTAAAGAGAAAGGAAATAAAGTGCTTTGTTAAAGATCTGTCCCTGTCCTCACGCCCCCCTTAGGAAAAGCATCTCTATAGCATCAGTGTCAGAGAACCACCCCTTGCCCTCTCGGAAACACACACCAAATAGGAACAGGGGCTGATTCAGTCGCTTGTCCCTCTAAAGGAGCCCCTGGGCCCCGGAGTGTTACAGGAGCGAAGAGGACGCTGAGCTTCGTGCCCCTTGCAGTGGCGGTGTCCAGATGCCTTAGTCTGCTAAGGCTGGCTGTGATGTGCCCCTCCGAGTGAATGTGTACGGTTCCTCGCACAAGGCTCAGCACACTGTGGTCTCCTCACAAGACCTCCTCCCGGCACTGCTCAGCAAAGGCCCAGAGAGCCAAGGTACCCAGTCAGGGAAACTGGACAGAGCCCTGGATGGCTCTTGATTTCCAGAAACCTCACGTGCAGACATTTGTGTTTGCCCCACGAGTGTTCTAGTACCCAGGACCTAGGAGACTCAACGTCCCTCTCTAGGTCAAACAGCTCCCTGAGAGCTTGCATTTCAAAAAAGCCTTTCCTAGGGCCGGGGATTTAGCTCAGTGGTTCCGCTGCCTGCCTTGCAAGCACAAGGACCCAAGTTCAATCTCCGGTACCAAAAAAAAAAAAAAGCCTTTCCTGACAGTTCAAGCCATCAGTGCATTCCAACAGACTCCATGCTGGCAACTTCCAAAATATTTAAGATGTAAATGGTCTTAAAAAGAATTTTACTTAAAAAGAATTTTACCCACTGGGTACAGTGGCCCACGCCTATAATCCTAGCAGCACTTGGGAGGCTGAGGCAGGAGGATCACCAGGAGTTCAAGACCAGCCTGGAGTATATAGTGAATTCAAGACCATCCTGAATCACATACTGAGACCCTATCTCAAAAAAAAAAAAAAGAATTTTACTTAAAGAGAATAACTTCAGGGGCACCTCACCTAGTATTTAGCACAACAGACCTAATGTTAGACATGTATCTTATGTATTTCAATAATGATAGAAGTGTTTACTACGGGCCACCCCTGGTGCTACACGTTCTGGGTATTTCATCTTCTTTAATCCCTTTGCCTCCAAGGTAGAGCACGTTTTCACACCTGTTACAGATTCTGAGAGTCTCAGCAAAGCCAGGCTCTGCAATCACCTGCGAGCAATGAAGCAAGGATTGGGACCAGAGCCCTACACTGGAGCCCACTATCTTTAATGCTTCGTCAAGTGGCTCTCCGAAAGGCGCTAGTCTGTTTTGCTGAGAGGGGTGGCTAGGTTTGGACTAAATGTCACTTATTTTTCACTGAGCAATACCTTTTGAGGTACACTAGGATCCACAGTCTCCCAAGGCTCTGGATTTCCTTTTCGATCAAAACTGAAAATAAAAGAAAGCTAATTAAGGGTGGAGAAGAACCAACTTCCACACCAGTTTCCAGTCACCTCTTCCTCAGACGCTGGCAGAGAGAGGTTTGCACCCCTCTAAAATTAGGGTGCACTGTAACCACTGAATGGGTCAGTTCTACCACATTAGGAAAGATCATTCTAATAAATTCAAATTTAAAAGCTTAATTAAAATGATGACATTGGAGGATATACATTTCCCACAAATGATTTAAAAACTTTAAAAATCCCAAAGTTAAGTTTAAAAATACCAGACTTTACTTCCCTGTGGAGGAGTGGAGCAGGACCAGTGAGCAAACGGATTTTTCTTTAGACACAAGGAAGAAACAAGTGTCGTTAATACCACTGAGTCATCTTTCAAATATCAGGATGCTTTCTAGCCCGAGTCCAAGCCCACGATCTGACCTTCTTATCCATAGGCGAAAACAGGAAACTGACCTCACCCTCAGAACCGGGGCTCACCAGCCTCCGCCCACCGGGCCCCACTTACATCACGTCGGTCTTCCGTAAGGAGTACACAGCGAAGGACAAGGCGCCGCCGGCCGCCACGGTCATGATCACCGCCAGGGGGATGAGCTGGGGGTCAACACGGGCCTCAGCTGCAGCACACAGCTCGGGCGGGCGCAGAGGCAGACACGAGACACAGGGGCGAGGGCCCACGCGAGGGGCATCTCTGCACACATCGCTTTTACACTGTCTTCCAAATCCACCATCGTTTCACCATTAAAAAGCAGCACTTTTAGGTAAGATTTCCCATTACTTTAAAAGCTTACCTCCTTCTTTTTCATCAAGGTTTGGAAAACGCCCATGATAGCTTCAGCGTAGAATGCCAAATCTATAAGAAAAAACAAAAACCCAAGATGCTGATCAAAACCTGGGCCACTGTAATCCTAGCACTCGGGAGGCTGAGGCAGGAGGATTGCTGTGAGATCAAGGCCAGCCTGAGCTATACACTGAGTTCAAAGCTAGCTTGAGACCCTGTCTCAAGAAAACCAAAAAAAAGCAAACTTGGCCCACTAGGACCCAACCCGGTGGACACCAACCTGCCCTCCGTGCTCCAAAGGCCTGGAGTGGCGGGGCTCACCTGGGCGTCCCAGACTCACCTGGCAGGGCTCACCTGGGCGTCGCACAGGCAGAGATGCTGCCGGGCTGAAGCAGAGCTCGCGCCTGCGCCTTTTATACCGGCCGCGACGCACCGCCTGCCGGCTCGGGAGGGAGGGCCAGGCGCGCGGTCCCCGGCTCTCGGGCGCCCCCTGCAGGACGCCCGCGGCGCTGCCCTCCCGGCTGGGGGCCAAGGTCTGGGGGGCAGAAAATCCAGCCTTCTAAAGGGGTCGGAGAGAGGGGCCGCGGAACCGGGCTCGGGCAGGCTCCAGGGGCGGCAGGTGGGAGAACTGCGCCCCCTCATTAAAGGCTCCCAGTGCGCGCGCGGCCGTAAGGAAAGCGTAGCGCTCCTTGCGGAGGACTCCCAGGGACTCCTGGTTTTTTTCCATCAAAAAAGGTCAAGGTAGAAGGAGAAGGCACAGAGCATCAACTGAGGTTTCCAGGCCGGGTCTAAGCCGGGCGTGGTGGCGCACGCCTGGAATCCCAGCACCAGAGAGGCTCAGGCAGGAGGCTCCGCTGGAGTTTGAGGCTAGACTGGACTACACAGCGAGACCCTGTCTCAAAAGCAAAACAACAGGCTGGCGGAGTCTTCGGGTCCATCCTCTCTCCTGTAAGTCAGCGGCCTGCCTCACAGTCCGCTTTGGAAATAACTTCAAGTTTCCTGGGAATGGCCACGCATAGCTCGGTCCCAGTTCCGTCCTAGGTCCAGGTGTGGACTGGACGAGAGCCCAGCCCGCCCACTTAACTGCGATTCAGCTACTTCCTCCCCTTTGGGGTCTTAGGTGTCCGAAGAATGGGCTCGAACTAAAGTCGGGGAGTCAGGGTCCCCCAGCCGGGGCCTCTGCTCATTCGCTGCGTGCACTGTGTGCAGATGTTTTCCGTAAGGTAAGTGCGGCTGTCGGGCCGCCTGTCTCTGCTAAGGTGCAGCGAGGGATGCGTTGATTAGAGCTGTTGATGACACAACAGAGAAAAACCCTCACCAGTTCTCCCCGGGTGAGCTATGCAGTCAGAAAAGCACCGAAAGGCTTCTGCAGGATTTTAAAGGCTGCTTTTGTCAGGAGGTCCACTGTTTAAAAAGTCTGGTTATCAAAGACAAGTTGTTTTTAGGAAGGAAGAAGGGGGACAGAAGGAATGAAGGGGAGCAGAAAAGAGACGTAGGAAAGAGGAGGAAATCTTACAGGAAGAAATCAGGACTTAAACCAAGTAGCCACTGCCCACTAACGACAGACTCAGAGACCTGCCCGTCAGCATCGCATTTCAGAGTGCAAGGTGTGTTTCCGTGGGAAAGGCACTTCCGGGATGGGGCACAGTGGAATTTTAAAGAAGACACAAGTCCCTTTGTGAGGTGCTTTACAATTTGGGCCCATAAATAACCCCAACCCAGGGCACAACCTGGTGCCAAAGACGAGGGGTTAATTCCGAGCACATGGATGAAAGGCTGGGCACTTACTTGATCTTGCAAATAAACCAGCTGCAAAGGACATTTTGAGGGAATTGGGTTAACCCAATTAGCACCCAGACACAGGTAATACTAAAGGAACCCAGCTGCTCAAGAGCTGCTTTTGTTGTTGTTGTTGTTATACTTTTTTAAAAAAAATGTTTTTGAGGGCTGGGGATTTAGCTCAGTGGTGCTGCCACCTGGCTTGCAAGCACAAGGTCCCAAGTTCAATCCCCAGTACCAAAAAAAAAAAAGAATAAAAAAGTAGTGCTCTTAAAAATAACATTATTTTTGGCATGAGGAATCGAACTCAGGGCCTTGTGCTTACCAGGCAGGCGCTGTGCGGCTGAGCTACATCCCTGGCCAAAAATAACATCTAAACAACAAAAAAACCCATTTTAACCAGAGTAGTGGTGTGCACCTGTAATTCCAGCACTTGGGAGGCTGAAGCAGGAGGATCATTGCAAGTCTGGGGCCGGTCTGGGGTATACAGTGAGTTGAAGGCCAGACTGTAGCAAGACTGTCTCAGATGGACAGACAAGCAAGCAACAGGTACGGAACAAGGTTAGAATTCTAGTAAGATTTTAAGGGTTTCCCTAGGACTCAAATGGCAGGGTGTTAGACTAAGCTTACTTAAATCGGATTTTACGCCTATGAACCAAGCAAGTCTTTCCCCAAATCCCATCTCCAGTTAGAAATGGAAACTTTCCAAGGGCTCCGTGCAGTTTCTGTAACATTCCACACTGAGATCATCTCGAATTCTTCCTCAAGCCCTCCCGGCCTGTGACCTTCGCTGGGTGACCTGCCTGCTGCCACCCCCTGCTGGCTGTCACGTCCCACTGACCTCCCAGCAACCCACAGCACCCGGAGTGAATGCCCAGCGCTTGGCAAGGTGTGGTCTATACACCTCCGGGCCCAGTTTATTCTGTGAAATAACTGGTCTCATTCTCCGGGGCCAGGACTGAGAAGCTAAAGGTGTGGCGTGTTGATCCCAGCCTGGACCCTGGGATGAGAAAACACTGGGACATTGGGCATTACTGGGACAACGGCTGGAATTCATTGGACAAGATTAAAATGCCATCATCAATGTTAATTTCCCCGAATCGGTGACTGCACTGTGGCAAACACAATCTTTATTGGCAGGAAAGACAGACCTAGGGGACAGAGGACACGATGCAGAGACAGTCACGCACCACCTGGTGTTTCGGTCAGCTCGGTGAGCATGCACACTGCCACGCTCACAGTGACAGAACACCTGACCTGATTCTCAGGCCGCGCGTCCGACCACTATGTGATGCACAGCTGTTTTCTGTTCTCAGATTGTTAAGAAACTACTGCATGTGGTGGGGAGAGAGAGCAAACAGGGCAAAATGTTAACAACTGGTGAATCCCAGTTAGCTTAGAAGAGTTCTTTGTAATATTCTTGCAACTTTTCTGTAGCTATGAAATTATTTCAAGGTTACAAAAAAGCAATCAACAAAACCTAGTTACCCTTACAAAATCAATAAACACACATTCTTCTTCCCATGACGGCATTTTACATGCCTTTTAGATAAGATGAGCCTTGGCTCATCAGGCACAGGTTTTATTTACTTTTTTTAATTTACAGAAAATACAAACACAACCTCTCAAAGTGTAAAGTTATAATTCATACACAAGTCCACCTTTCGATCAGCAGTAATGACTGAAAAACCACATAACCCTTAAATATCTTCCAAGGTAGCAAGTCCTTCCTTCTTAAATAAGTTTTCGTACAGAGCCAAGTCCACGTGCTGCAGGGACGGCTTCGCAGTGCCGAGCGATCGCAGGAAGTGCTCCTGACGCACCGCGGCTGCTTCCAGCCCGTCCTCCTGCAGGGCTAGCAGGGCTGCCTGTGGGAGACAAGCACAGGACGGTCACTGCCGCGGTTTGACAATGAACAATCACGGTGATACTTTGAGATCTGGGTGCAAAACCTTGTCTCACGTCAGAGGCTTCCAAGATCCATGATCACTGAAAATATTAAGCTAAAAAGTTACATCAAGTGACTGAAAATCCACTTAGTAGACCAGAATTTTCCTACGTGAAAACTCTAGCCTCCCACGGAAAAAAACGAAAGCAGAGTAATGTATACAAGGTGTGATGGAGAAATACGGTAAGTGCTTAAATTTTAAAAACCTTATTACACATTACCAGGAATCTCCTTCAAAGTACTCCCTCCCTTTGTACACACTAATCCTATCGTTTTTTGCCACTGTCTGAAGCAGTTCTGTCTTTTGTCTTTGTTGCACTGTCCCGGCTACCTCAATGCCTGAATCACACTGACTGTAAACGTTCGTCTTGTGGTCGTTTTGACTTCGGGGAAGAGCCAGAAGTCTCAGTGCCAGACGCCATGCACAGGTGGACGAGGACACAGTATCATTGTTTTCCAGCTGTCTTTCTGCTGGACGGTGCTCGGCAGCAGCATTCACTGTATTTTTTACCACAAGCTGTAATGACGCTCAGGAAAGGGCTCCAGAACTGCTCCAGGAAGTGGCAAGCACAATGGCGTGCGTATGTTTAGCATGAGAGGAAGTGTGTATTATTTAAACACACGTTGCAGTTTCTGATCAGCCCATTTACATTGTGAGGCCACATGGATCTTTTAAAAAAGGAGAGAAACCTTCTGGAGCTTGGAGCGGGGAAGTTTTAGACAACATTCATCATCCATCCCAGAGGAAAAGATCAAACTTGCATTTTGACCCAGCAGTTTTGATTGTAGCTGTGCACATTTATGAAACACTCACAACTGCCTATGTACACCAGCAGACATGTGTAAGACTGTTCACAGCAGCGTATCCATAACAGCGGCAAAGTGGAAACACAAACGTTCACTAACTGGAGAATGGAGAAACAAACGTGGGCCGTACAGCAGAAATCTCACTACGGCTTCACACAAGGCACAGACGAATTTCCAACACAATCTGTGGTCTGTCTGCAGCGAGCTCGGCAGCATGGCTGGGTGTGGGGTGTGGGCAGAAGATGACTCTGTGGGCTGGAAATGTCCTCTTTTCTGACTCAGTGGTGGTTACAAAACTGTGATCACTTTACATTACTTCAGTGACTGTGACCTAGACTGGGGCCTTTCTCTGAATGCTGTATTAGTAAAAGCCCACAGAGCTGGGGATGTAGCTCAGTGGCACTGTACCTGCCTCGCAAGAGGAAGGTCCTGAGTTCGATCCCAGAAGGCTAAAAACCTACCGTGGCTTCTTCTCCCCTCAAAATACAACCTAAACGCCTTCCATGGCGGACAAGGACCCTGTGAGCTGGCTTCTGCTCCCTTCTCCACCTGGAGGGGCAATAACTCTGCCCTGCCCGCCAAGGCCCTGCACTTCACTCTGATGCGAACAGCCCCTTGCCCCTCGCTGACTCCCAGTCAAGTCTGGGTCTCAGTTTGCGCCTCCACAGGCAGGCAGCCTTCTCACCGGCTGCGTCCAGACTGGTCATTCCCACTTCCCACAGCCAGCGCCCTAATCCTCTTGGCTCACTGCATCTTCTTTCTTTTCACAACTAGAGACAGCGCCTCACTGAGCTGCTTGGGCCGGGGCGGAACTCTGGGCCCTGCCTCAGTGGTGGGACAAGGGGGCCAGCACTGGCGGGGCACCCTCAGCTCTCACCTCGCTGTCCCTGTCCCCATCCCCAAGGGACTGGCGCAAGTCTCCTAGTAAACTCGATGGAGTAGAGAAGACTCAAGGGCACGGAGAGCTGCCTGGAAGCACAGGTTCTTCACTGGTAATGAACTTACTTCTCTGCACAGGTTTCTAAGGTCAGCTCCAGAGAAGAGGTGCGTTTCCGCTGCGAGGCTTTCTAAGGAAACGTCAGGCGCTATGGGCATGTTCTTTGTGCAGACTTTTAAAATAGAAAGCCTGCCCTGGAACAGAACAGGAAACAACACAGTGATAACCTTGGAACATTTACATTTGATACAATGATGTATTAAAACATTTTATTTATTTATTTATTTATTTTTTTGGTACCGGAGATCGAACTCGGGTCCTTGCACTTTCGAGGCAGGTGGCAAAACCGCTGAGCTAAATCCCTGGCCCCAAAACATTTTAAATTTGAGTTTTCTATCACAGTACAGAACAAGTGTAAGTGTGTGTGAGTGTGTGTGTGTGTGTGTATACACACAAACATATTTGGGACTCAAAGTAAAAAATTACTTCTTGATTCTGAAAGGTAAGAAATTTAAGCCAATGGTAAATTAATAGTAAATTAAGCCATTTATCATATGGTAATGGTAAAATACTAAGATCATGAAAAACTTTTAAGACTTTTATCATTAATTTTTAGTCTCCAACAAAAGGCACAGCTCTTTAAGAGAAAGATGAACCTCTCCTCTGAGCATAGAAAGTGCTGCTGGACTGGTTTCAGCAGCAAGCGCAGAGTATCAGGTAGAATTTGAAATGATCGCAGACATTGAAATGTTTCTAATCCCTTGAAAAGGTGAAGCTTCCCCCTCTGCGGCCATCCCTGCTGGCCCTGCTGGGCCTGGGTCCCGGGACAGTGGGCTAAGGCTCCGAAACCCAGATCGCTCTCTGCTCTGGGAACCAGGGGAGCCCCGATCCTCTCCAAAGCCTGCTTTGCTCCCCTGAAGCCCTAAGGCCCCTCCAGCCCGCTGGAGGTTGTGCCGGCCACAGGCGGACACCGGGTCTCTTCCTTACTGCCAGGTGTCACGAAGGGCCCCAGGCCCCAGGGCATGGCAGCGGGGTGGGAGGCACCTTCTGATCCGGAGGGGGGATGTAGACGATCCTGTCCAGCCTCCCTGGGCGCAGCAAGGCGTCATCTAGCACATCCGGCCTGTTTGTTGCTGCAACAATCATAACATTTCGATTCAAAACTTCTTGAAATTCTGAAGGAAAACAAACAACATAAAGTAATGCCAGTAACTGTTGATGGAAATTTTTTCAAGTTCCACATCAGAAGGTTGGATTGTTTCTAAGTAGGGTGGCCTTTCCTTGGGGCTGGGGCACTCACCCCCCCCCCCCATGCAGGGCACCCCTACAGCTGTGTGTGCAGAGCGGCTTGTCCTGAGGCCTCCAGGAACAACTGCAACCCATGGGGCCGCACGAAGCCAGCGGGGGACCTGCGGGGGACACTCGGGGCCCTGAGTCCTGCCTGCAGCCTTCCCGAGGCCTCTACATTTACTTCTCTTTCCAGAGGCAGAAATAATGACGATCAACCTGAGCTTTAGCTAGCAAATCCTGGAGGAAAATAAGAAAGGTTTAAAAGGAGATGGGCAGGGCCATATGCACTAAGCAATAAGACCAGTTAGTGAACTGAGGGATCAGAGAGGTCTTTCGGGGTTCGATTCCTCCAAGTAGCGAGTCCAACTCTCACACGCCTCTGACAGAGGCGGGGAGATGCCTGCCCCACGAGAGGCTCAGGCCGGCCCCAGGGGTCCCTTCTAATTCCAGTGTGAAATGTTCCTAACCAGCCATTACAACGCTCCTGCCATGGAACAACTTTTAAAACTCAAAACAAGTAAGAACAAGAGATGAAGAGGAGAGAAATGATCGCCAGGGATAATTAAAGCAAACCGAGCTCTGGAGGAGAGACCTGGACATGAGGAAGAGGCCGCCAGGGCAGCTGCACCTGCGTCACCACCACATGGCAGCTCTCCAGGTGACCAGCAGCGGGACATGACCAACCACACTGGAACACTAACTTGTCTTACACAAGAACTTTTGGAAAAGGATGAAAAGTGGTTATCTAGAATATAAACATTACAATCAACTCCTTTTTCCATTAGTAAGTCAAATTCTATTTCCCATTCTTAGGAAAAATAAAGCCCATGTTCACACACGTGACACAATTCATGGTGACATGTATTTCAGCCTTCCTGGACCCCTGAGGAAAAGCAGCAGTGCGTGGGGCTGTGCGTGGCCAGCGGGTGTCCGGGTGCTCGGGCTCCGGCTCCTACCCTGCTGATCCGATCCACTTCCTCGTCTCTCCTCAGCCCGCAGGCCCACGCCATCCAGCTCGGTCAGGAGGACAGCGAGCACCCGCTCCTGGACATCACACCCTGCTCTGCCGCCCAAGCGCGAGCCCACGATGGAGTCGATTTCGTCCAAAAACACGATTGCCGGCGTGCTCGCTCTCGCTTGTCGAAATACCTTTTGTTACAGAAAAATATCAGAAAGCTCATGCTCACTCAGCTTAGACGCATGGCGGCGAGTCCTCTACAGTGTGGTTTATGATTTTCAAACTAGAAAAAGGAAGATTCTGCGTGCTCGAAAACTGGGCAATGAAGAAATAAAAAGGAATAATTGAGTATTATGTAGTTCAATCACATTTTCCAGGGATATTTAAAATGAAATTTCAAAAGCAATAATGTTAAATTTAAAAAGCAGGGTAAAGCTGTAGATAGATAAAACTTGACCTCTATTTTGTTAAAAAAAAAAAAAAGACAACAGAAATTCACCAAAATGTTAACAGGTAGAGATTATGAAAGGTCCCTTATTTACTTATTTATTCATGTGTGTGTGTGAGTGAGACAGGTTCTGGCTGTGTAGCCCAGACTGGCCTGGAACTTCCAGTGATCCTCCTGCCTCAGCCTCCTGGGTGCTGGGGTCACAGCCATGCACCACCACACCGGCTTTGTAAGGTCTCTTATTTAAACTTCCCCGTATTTTCTAAATAAACGTATGTAACTTTTCTCACAGAAAACATTAGTCTTCCTTTTCAAAAAAGGCTTATCTATGAGGCATGCAATGAAGAGTCCGGGGATTTAGCTCAGTGGTTCTGTTGCCTGCCTCGCAAGTGCAAGGACCCGAGTTCGATCCCCACTATGAAAGAAAGAAAAGAAAGAAAAAGAAAGAAAGAAAGAAAGTAAGTAAGTAAGTCCAAAGCAAGCATAAACACACAGGAGACCAACAAACCTGAGCCAAGACCTTTTCTGAATCACCAACGAAAGGCGAGAAGAGCTCCGCTCCGCTCAGCGAGATGAAGGCGCAGCAGCAGCTGGTGGCCAGGGCCCGCACCAGGGTGGTCTTGGCGCAGCCGGGCGGCCCGTGCAGCAAGAGGCCGTGGGGAGGCGTCAGGCCCATGCGGGCGAAGGCCTGTGGGAACCTGAGGGGCCACTCGATGCTCTGTGTGGAGACAGAAGGGTCCTGAGGACAGGAGCCCCAGTGGTGCAGCCAGGTCCTCCCTCACCTGGGGTCCAGGGCGGACCCCAAGTCCAGCGCCCTGCACCCCGCCCACTGTCAGAGCCCTCGCAGCGCCCTGCCCCAGCACCTGCTGTGTCCCCACAGGGGCCCTCCTGATCCTCTCTGCCCGGGAGTCCCAGGGTCTCCGTGGGGCTCCTCTGCACGCCACTCTCCGTTCTGCTGTCCTTCCCCGATCACTAGCCTCCTAGTGCCACTCTGCGCTACCACCCGTCTTCTACTTTTACTTTTCTTTTTGTCTTTTGAGACAGGGCCTCACTATGTAGCCCAGGCTGTCCTTGAACTCTGTATGTAGCCCAGTCTGGCTCAAACTTGCAGCAATCCTCCTGCCTCAGCCTCCAGGGTGCGAGGATCACAGGTGACTACCAGCACACCCGGCCCACCTTTTACCGTGAGAGCACTTACTCATTTTGCTCATTTTCCCATGTTGGGTTAGTTGTTCTGCTCTTGCTAAATGGAAACAAAGTTCCCCTCTACACCCTCAGCACCCAGGGTGACAGCTACCCTAAGCAGGTACCAGACAAACACTAAGTGAAGGTGAATGAGTCCTGACTGCCTGGCTTTCCCGTTGTCCTTTCACAGATGCAGGCCCTCGGGCATGGAGTTCACCTGCCCGCTTCTTTCTGTGCCAGCAGCATGGAGACCGGGCCCAGGCAGTTTGACCTCCTCGCACTTGCTCTTCACTACTGCTGTAACCTCTATGGAAAGAGGCCCAGCACAGGCTCCACACACCCGCGTTAGGGACTCAGGCTCACAGGCCAACAAGCGGCCAGAAAACAGCACCTCCGGGGGAAGGAGCCCTACACTCGGGGCCTCAAGATCTCGTCAGCATGGGGGAGGCAGGCAGTGGCCTGCAAGGATTCAGTCTGTAGGCACCCAAAGGCTGCTGTGTCCGAGGCAATGCAGGGGTGCACACCGGAAGCACAGGACCCATGTGTCAGCAGGACTGAGTTCTGGCTGCGATCGCCAGGGAGCCCAGGGTGGGCACAGGGTGACTGCTGGGCTCCCGACACACAGCTGGGAGCCAGGTCTCCAGCAGGCGGGCAGCTCAGGGTGCTGAGGACAGAAGTTTCAGGGGATAGTGGGGCCTCAGCCGTGGAGAAGATCACAACTCAGACCGCGAAGGACACGCAGGGGCCTCCTGGGCAGCACTGGACAGGAGGGAAGCCCAACCACAGCCCAGGAAAGGAAGGCTCCTGAGGAAGAGGAGGCCGATTTCCCTCACACAGCCCAGGAGCAGTGAGTGAGGCAATGTGGACGAGCACCGCATTATCATGGAGCTCTGATCACTGAGCTACATATCTGGCCCAAGATGTATTCTTATAGTTGGTAATCATGGACCCGCGCTCACAGGCGGAGCTGGGAACCCTGGCCCCTCAGAGCAGGGTAGGATACAGGAGAACAGGATGGGACTGCGTCGGGCGCCCCTCGTCCTCCGTGAGAGCAGGACCCCGGGCCAGGCCAACCGCTCCTCAAACCCTGCACCTCCCGAGTTTAGGTCAGAGCTCAGGGGAAACTGAGGCCCAGCACTCGTATACAGGCACCCTGTAGACTCAGAATGGTTTATGTATTTTTTAACACTTTGGAGGGAGGGAAAAAAATCAAAACAGTAATAACAATAATAACAATGGGTAAAATTTATGATTTCCATGTCCATAAACAAACGTGATGACAATGACAGACATCCTTATCCACAAAGGCCTGGATACGAAATCTGAGGATGCCCAAATGTCTCAGGGAACAGCACTGGCTGGATGTGGCTCAGCGCTGCCTTGCGTGGCTTGGGGTTCAAGCCTCAGCACAAGGAAAAGGAAGGCATAGCACTGCACGTGGCTTCCGCGTGGCCTCCAACAGGGCAGCCATCCCAAGTCACTTGTGAGACGCTGTGCACACAGCTAGCCCTCCACCCCACTCGGCAGGTGATGAGAACAGCCTGTGTGTCCGCCGGGACGCAACCTCCTGACCCAGCGCCCCCCAAAGGGTCGCCGAGCGTCCCCTCTCCCCTGTCCACAGCTGCTCCCGACCACGGTCACAACGCTGCTCACTGGCTCCCTGCAGAAAAATCGGCCGACCCCAGTCCTAGATCATCAGCTCTTCACAGCGATAACCACAAACAGGGTGGAGATGGCACTGCCTGCAAAGCCATCCGGGACACAGAGGTCAGGGCTGCATGGGCGAGCTCCACGGAACACCAGATGCATTCCTGTTCTCATCACGAATGCACGGAATATTCGGCCCCATCCCACTGGCTGGAGCCCATCCCAAGGCCAATTACTGTTACCTGTTTCAGCTTCAGTTTTACGTCTTCAAGGCCACCGATCTCTTCCCAGTCAACAGGCCTGAGGTCCAGTAGCCCGATGGCACTTCGAAACGATGAAGGCTGGATCTTCTTAAACGCGTCGTGGAAGTCCGTTTCGTCAATGGTAGGACTGTCGTGGCGCTGAGGAAACATACCGCAAAAAGCAAGAAGAGACTTAGGTGGGCCTTTCTGTGCTATGCAAGCACAGTTCTTCTCTTTTTCAAATACTCTTTTGTATTTGTAAATCTATTTTGTCATCATAAAATATATTTATATACATGGTACCAAAAAAAAGAACATCTCCAATTCCCACTAGTGTTTATCATCAGCTGATGCCAACAGTTTATGTATTCTTCTAGCATGTTTTATGTCAGTAACATATGCACCCCTTCAGCAAGCTGAACTATACTATATACGTATATAATCTACACTTTTTTCATTTACCTTAGAAATGCTTCTAACGAATAGGTCAGTGTCAGACTTGTTATTAAAGCTGCAACTGAAAAGTCTACCTGCTCAGGTTTAGTATTTTCTATAATGATTTTCTCAAAGTGGCACTGCAGGGTTTGCGTATGAACATTTACAACTTTGGCAGCTATTACTAAGGCATTTTCCAAAGAAGCTGCGTCTGGTTATTTTCCTACAGTAACGCGGACCTGCTGCTCCACCCACCTCTCCATCACTGGACGTTACAAGCTTTTAGGCTTCAGCTCATGGGACAAGCAGCAATGGTACTCGCTAAGGTGTCAATTAAATTTCCTCAGTTCAGAGGGGGTGGAGGGAACGAAGGAGTCACTTAGAAGTCACTACTTTTGCAGCATTCACAGTAAAGGCTGTTTGGCAAGAGCAGGACACCACATCTGGGGAAGCAAAGGTTCGGTGAAGAGAGCTATCTGCACATCTCAAGGTCTCCTCGCATACTTCTCAGGGGCAAGAAGGAAAACAATGACACAGGGCAGAAACTGGACACGACCTCGCCCAGTTGGTCACAGTCAGCATCACCAATGAGGAGTCCCTGTCACCTTGTGCCTCCGAACAAGGTACTCTTAAGGACCCAACATTGCTTGCACGGTGTTCCCCAAAGGGGCAAAGACCCCGAATCTGGCCATTCTACAAAATACCCAACCCGCATCACTTACATCAATGTCATATGTTTCAGATTTAAAAAAAAAATATTCAAGATTTTTGCTAGGTGTGGTGGTGCAGGCCTATAATCCCAGCACTCAGGATGCTGAGGCAGGAGGATTGCCACAAGTTAAAGGCCAGTGTTGGCTACACAGAGTTCAAGGCCAGCCTGAACTACCCAGTAAGACCCTGTGTCTCCAAAAAGACAAGTGCTCAAGATTAAAAAGACGAAAGAAGTACAATCTATTATGGTGAATTAGATCCTGTTCAAGAGAAAAAAACGCCAAAGACATGGACAATCACCAAATGAGAGTATGAGCTACACATTTTCACAACACTTTGTATGGATGTTAAATGACTAACTGTGGTCATCTATGCACATCCTTGTTTATAGGGAACAGTAATATGTTAAGGGACAAAGGGCCATGATTTGTGTGACCCATTCTCAAATGGCTCTCCCAAAGCATAAAACATGTAGGCCGCTCGAGTGCCACACACAGAGGGAGGGGGAGACTTTGAGCAAGAATGAATGAGAGCAAATTTGATAAAATGTTAAAGATCGGTGAATCTGGACAAGGGATTTATTTATCAGGTTTTCTCTATAATGATGTACCTTCCTTAAGTTTTAAAATAAAGTTACAAAAAACAAAACCGAAAAGGAATACTTTTAAAAGAGATTAAGAAGGAAGATTTTTCACGGCTATTGGTATTCTTTTTCTTATCAACTCCTTGTCTCTACCTTGCTGTCTTTGTTGGTCTTATCCTACTGATTTGTAAGAGTTCTTTCTGTATTAAGGAAATTGGGCCAAAAGTATTTTCATTCCCAAAGTTGAAATTAGCAAAGCCTACCCTTTCTGCTGTAAGATTTTATGTGCGCTTAGAAAGGCCGCCTCCATTTGGAGATTTTATTTTGTAAGGAGTCTTCCTTATCTCCTTGATCAGTCTAGTGAAGTAAAGTTTTGGTTAATTAAAAACTCCTTACGTCTGTTTTGTCTATATTATACTAAGGAATCTGCCCTCTTACATCAAATTCTGAACATTTAGTTGTCCACAGATCCCCATTTTCAACAACAATCCATGTTCTTATATATTATGTTAGGTGGATACATAGAGAGCTGTCCTGGAAAGTATTTTCCAAAAATGTAAACAACTGTAATCTCTGGTAGGTGAAGTTTCAGGCAAATTTTACTTTTTTTGTAACTTTCCCTATCTTGTTTAATTTCTCACAAAGAACACTAGTACATAATTTTAAAAATACAGCCACGTGGACCAAGGATTTAGCTCAGTGGTGCTGTGCCTGCCTCGAAAGCTCAAAGTCCTGAGTTCAATACTTGGTACCACAAAAAAAAAAAAAAAAATACAACCACGATTGTTGCTAACAACGGGGATGGCATGTGAGTGACACATGGTTAAGTGACTCTGTCTCTATGCATGTATCACATACAACAGGGGGTGAAGCCTACACAGCAAGCTGTATGCACACTCCCTGTGTATCTGGCCCATCACTGACCGAAGCACTTCTTACTGGCCGGCAGTATTCCATGCTGGGCACCTGCACTCATCTTTAGGTGTAGCCAGCTCTCGTTTGAGAATCCCACTCCCAGCTCAGGATCCCTTAGTGTTCATCAGCTCACTGATTCTCACAGCTCTTTCAGGCGGGAGTGCATCCTTTCCCCTCCATGGTCTTAGGCTACATCTGTAACCCTTGAACAGGAATACTTCATGAAACGGTCAGCAACTCTCGCAGAGCCTTGTCTGGCTACCCCTCAGCTGCCCCATGGGGAACGAAGAAAAAGACAAGCCAGTACCTTCCCGGATGCCTCTGTCCCTTCTTCCTGTGTCTTTCTTCCTCGCACTTCCTGCACTCAGCCGTTGCCCTCGGGAACTACACTTAGGGCCCTCCAGAAGCAGCAGCAGCTGACTAGTCCACCTAAGCCAGAGGCGCGAGGTCAAATTCAGATCTTTCAAGGCACAGGGGACCCTAAACCCACACCTCAGCCTTTCCTTCAAAGGCCGCGTAGGCTCACACTTTTACCCGTGGACTTTATGAAAATGTCAAGCAGTTTGGGTTCTAAACCCACAAGACGACCTAGAATTTCACATAACTTCTCCCCATCTTTAGTGTAGGAGTAAAAATAAAGGAAGAGGAAGATATTTCAAGAAAATACCAAGCGTCAATCTTCTCCTGGTCCGCTAAGTTTACTTTCCCACAAGGTTCTTATTAACAATAAAGGGGAAGGGCCAGGGATTTAGCTCAGTGGTTTCGCCACCTGCTGCGCAAGCGCAAGGACCCGAGTTCAATCCCCGGCACCAAAAAAAATAAATAAATAAAATAAAGGGAAAAACAGTATCTTGGCAATGGAGAAATCTCAGATATACCATCGTATCCAAGAAAACAAAGTTAACTTTGGTAGAGCTGAGAGATACCACATGCTGCACAGTAGACAATGAGAAAACCCCAGGACCGTCTCCCTGCTATTCCTGCCCAAATGCACCCCCTGAATTGCATGAGGAAACATCAGTCAGACCCGACCGGAGGAACAGTCTACAGAATAACTGACTCAAGCTGTTACAAAGTTAAGCTCATGAAAGACTGAGGGACGGTCCCAGACTAAGGTCTACTTGGAGGAGGAAAAGCACAGTGTCAGTGTCAATTTCCTCAGCCTGATTATCATACTGTGGTTAAAGTTCTTGCATTTAGCAAATAAACACCTGAAGTTTTCAAGGTGAAGGGGCATCACGGCTGCAGTATATTCTTAAATTTCAGAAAAAAACATACACTCAAACACGTGATGAAAGGATGATAAACATAGTAAAATGTTGTATTTGGAGAACCTGGGTGAAAGACATAGAAATTCTTCATACCATTTTTGCAATTTTTGTCTAAGTCTGACGTTGCTTCAAAGTCTGAAATTTCTTCACAATAATAGAAAAACAAATAAACTGGTTCTTCTGAGGCCACACTGCCTTTGGTGGCTGCTCTGGGCTTCAGCACTAGGGGGCTGCTATGAGAGCATAGGCTGTCTAGACCTGAAAGGTTACCTTCTGCCGTAGTATTCTATTCATACAGAGTTGAGACATAAAAATACAGACAAGAAACAGCCGTGGAAGCTGCCACAGATTCCAAGAGCATGTGCTTACCACCTTTCTTGGAGCCCCGTACTAACGGCTACATGAACAGAAAGGTGAATTTGCAGTGGTCAGACAGCAGCCCTCCTACCTTCTCGTCTCGGAGGAGGGCGAGCACGGCAGCCTCCCTGCACAGCGCCGCCAGGTCGGCGCCCACGTAGCCCACAGTCATCTCCGCGAGCTCGTCCAGATCCACGCCCCTGGACACAGGCATCTTTGAGGTGATCACCTGCAGAATCGCCCTCCTTTGTCTCAGCGTGGGAGTCCCGATGATAACCTGTAAGAGAGCAAAGAGAGAAAAAGAAAAATTCAGGTTTACAGCTTCAAATATCTCTTTATCCTTACAGTCAGACTGGAATTTAGTGAACCTTTCTGGATCTAGTGCCTTGTATACCTCTACACATACCTTACATTTGGAATGTATGAAAACCCCAATTTTTCAGGGGCATGATAAGTGGCTGCAAAATCACATACATATATCATTTAACAAGTTTCTGATATTTTAGGGAACCTACCAGGTCCTAGGAGCCAGGAACAGAACAGTAAGACACACGGTTCAGGTCCCCACCCAGGTAGAGCACACGCAGGAGACAATTACTGGATGGTACAAGAAATTCACCCAAGCCCTGAACAGATTAAAATGTACAATTACCCTCTCTCTGTAGAATCTTACCACAAAATTCAAACATCACTTACTAAATTTCTTCCAAAACCAAAAATCAAATTAGGAAAATTATAAAACAGGACAGCTTTGAACACGCCATCTTCCACCAACCGAAGGAGCAATTGTGGGTACTTTCTCAGTGTAACCAATTAAACACTCTAAGGCAGAAGTCACAGCGAGAATGGCTACTATTATTTCGGCTCAAACTACAGCCAGCACCCACAGTTTTCTGTGCAGAGGAAGCATTACTGAACCACAGCTTGGTGGCCTGTTAACGCTGCAAACTGAGTCCTGGTTTAGCCACCGAGTGCTGAGATCCGGAGGGTTTTGGTGCCGCTGAAGAACCACCAATCCATCAACCACCGACTGGTTATTTGGAAGTCGCTGGTGACCGTTCTGCCCACACTTGGCTGCCTATGTTGCAATGCGCGGTTCAGTACGGCTCTACGTTCACTGCAGCTCCTGGCTCAGTCTGATCCACCGACTGCCTGTAACACTCTGCCTCCTTTGAATTCCAACCAATTCAGTTTAGGCATAAAGATCCCAAATTCCGTTTCAGGTTGCCTCTTGGTGTACATACCCCCCAAAACATGAGGAAAATGCACTGTCATGTCGTTGAGCTCATATCTGGCCGAATTTATGTGGCACATTTGGAAATAATGCTTTAAATTCCCTCTTACTGCATATTGTTAAGAACAATTTCCTGTTAGCTAATGTGAAGCTATGACTTTTGGTTTTAGGACAAATTCTTCAATTAGATACATTCGAGAGACAAGTGTACAACTGATTTGTGGGACAGTACGCTGGTGTCCTGATAAGAGGTGAGAAGATTAACACTTGCTTTGGCTTCGTTCTTCCTTTTAATTTCAACACTTCTTGAAGCTACTTCTACTTTAAATTCTCATTCATATCGAATAGGCTAGTAAAAGATCAGGGTCCCTCAAGGATTCACCCTACTGATAGTAGTTTATCTTCAGGACCTGCACAATAACCCTAGTTTCTAGACGCCACTCCACCTCTAGGGACAAACTTACTCTTGGAAAACAGAGGCCCGGTTGCCAGATCGTACGTGGGCACTGCGGTACAGAGCCCTGGCCCGGCCTCCTCGGTTCCCAAAGGGAAGATGCCCAGGGACATGGCCACCAGCTGGGCCCACTCACCTCGCGGTCGAACCTCCCGGGTCTGCGCAGCGCCGGGTCCAGTGCGTCGGGCCGGTTGGTGGTCGCCACCACCACCACGTCTTGGTGCCCGTCGAAGCCGTCCAGCAGCGTCAGCACCTGGGCCACGGCGCGGCTCTCGGAGAGGCGGTGCGGGCCGCCCCGCCGGGGACACAGCGAGTCCAGCTCGTCCAGGAGCAGCAGGCCGGGGCCGCGCGCAGCCAGCTCCCGCGCGCGCTCGAACACGCGCCGCACGCGCGCCTCTGTCTCCCCGGGCCGCGCGCCCTGCAGCGCCGCGCCGCCCACCGCCAGTAGCCGCGCGCCCACCTCCCGCGCCACGGCGCGCACCAGCCGTGTCTTCCCCACGCCAGGCGGCCCGGCCAGCAGCACCCCACGGGGCATGGCCAGACCCAGCGCCGCCAGGGCGCGCGGATAGCAAAGCGGCAGGCGCAGGAGCTCGCGCAGCGCGGCCGCCGCCTCCGCCAGGCCCCCCAGCGTCTCCTCGGCCGGCGGCTGCGCCTCCTCGGCCGGCGGCTCGGCGCCCAGGCCCACGCAGGTGCGCGCCGTGACCAGCCCGGCCGGCTCGGGGACCCCGCCCACGATGTGCACGGCGGCCAGCGGGCCCGGGGCGCCGGGCGGCGCGGCCAGCAGCAGGCCCTCGGACACCGGCCGGTTCCTCAGCAGCTCGCGCGCGGCCTCCAGCACCGCCGCGTCCCCCGGCGCGTCCGCGCGCTCCCGCAGCACCGGCCACACGGTCACGCGCCGCAGCGGCGGGCAGGGCACGGCGCGCAGGCAGCCCAGGCGCAGGCCGCCCCCGCCGGGCCCCGCCGCCAGCGCCAGCGCCGCCGCCGACCCGGGGCTCGCGCACTGTGCGTCCAGCTGCACGAAGCCGTCCGCCCCGTCCCGCCGCGGCCACGCGGTGCACAGGCAGGCGCCGCCGCCGCCGGGCAGCGACACCCGCACCGCCGAGCCCAAGTGCACGCCCAGGGTGCGGAAGGCGGCCGGGCCCAGGCGGCAGCGCTGCGTGCCCTGGTCCCTGTCATCGACGGGCAGCAGCTTTAAGAGCGGGCCCTCGGGGCAGGGGCCCGAGTCCGGGGTCATGGCGCGACGCCGGGAGGACGCCTGGGAAACCCGCAGGAATACCAGCGCGGGGAAGGCTGGAACTCCACACTACGGCCGGAAGCAGGCGCCGCGCACGCGCCCGGGGGTGGGACACGGGGTTGCTAGGAGCTGATTGAAGGTTGAAAGGGCCAATTGGGAAGCGAAACGACGGGGGCTCTCAGGTGGAGCTTCGCAGGCGTAGGGCGGTGGTGTGGACAGGTGTAGCGCAGCGTTAAACTACATTTACTAGGTTATTAAACGTGTGCTTGAAAACTAGGCCATCTCATAAGTTTGAGGCACACTAGTGTATTTGCTCTGATTCCTGATGGACTCCTATGGTCCTTCGGCAACAGCTTCGTCAGGACCTCTGCTTTCCCTGTGCCGGGTGTCACTGCTGGCGACGCAGCAGTGCTAGGTCCTGTCCTGTATTAGAGGTGACGCCTGGCTGCATTATTAACGCAACGGCCTGCTGGTCTTTTTCCACCCTGCTTTCTGCCTTTTCTTAAGAATTCTTCCCAATCAGGAAATTTATTTCCAGTCTTTTAATTCTCATCAAAAAGAACTACCGATATTCAAAGGCAAGAAAGGGAGCCTTGTTTTTTATAGCACTCACAGCTTCCCGCCTTCACTACAGCCCAAATTGTGAGGTAACAAAGTTGATATTGCCGGGCTTGGTGGCTCACACAAGGCTGGGCATGTAGCTCAGTGTGCAAACCTGGGTTCAGTCTCCACTACTGGGAAAAACAAATTGTGGATGGAATGCTAAATTGTGGTTGGGGGGGTTTCTTTCATGCAATGGAAAGTTCTCTCTTGGGCCAGGGATTTAGCTCAGTGGCACCGCGCCTGCCTCATAAGTGCAAGGTCCTGAGTTTGATCCCTGGTACCACACACACGGGAAAAAAAAAAAAAAAGTGGCCTTCAATGGATCAATGGAAAGTACTCTCGATCTGGGACCTTAAGACCCCTGCCACTGTCTCGCCATTGTTCGAGGCAGTCCGGCAGTTTCTTCCCCAATAAAGCCTTGCCCGGCTGCTTCTGTTTCGGCTCGTTTTCTTTCATTTTGGCGCCAAAACTCGAAAGTCGGGAAGGCAATGGTCGGGATTTCATGACGATCCCCCGCTGGTCGGAGTTGATTTGCCTCCCGCCCGGCTTTCCAGGACCCTGCCAGACGGGCACCCGGCCAGGGGCCTTCACCTTTGCCATGCTGACACATCCACACTGCATCCGCACCGGTCCCCAATCTCTGGTTGCTTCTGAAAAGAAATTGGGAAATACTGCATACGAATGCTGATCTTAAAGATGAACATGCTCATTAGCAGATGAAAGGCTCTGAGAAGCTCTGCAGGGGATACAAACACCTATAGAGGTTAGCAACATGATACCATTTTGGGATGGGGCAGCAGCAGCAAGCCACAGCTCCCAGTTAGCCACACTATCGGGAGGATAACAGAACGTGTATGGAGCTGACTCTGACAAGCTGTAGTGGTCCTGGATTCCCTGGAGACACAATCCTTTTCCATGCTGGGGTCCTTTGCAGCCAGGTGACAACAGTGGATACAAGTTGGTCTGCAGCCATGGATGTAGATGTCATGCCTCTTACCAAGGAGTTTCAAGGTACCGAACCAAAAATTATCCTGCTATTTTCCCTAGCTAAATAACCATAATACATGAAATACATTTGTCTTTATTGTATACAAAGCATTATTCTAAAATATATCTGCATTGATTATTGACTTATTCCAATTAATAGATAATTATAAATGTTTTAAAAAGACCTATGCCAATTCCTGGTCTTAGCCTATCTAAACTTACTGCAGACCGTATGAAGAACTTCTAGATGCTGCAGTGATTTATCTAATCTCTGCTGTACTTCCCCAGCTCTAGTACTGGAAAAAGTTAAAAAGTATTTAAAAAATAGCATACATAGCAGGAAGAGGTCCCCAAATGGGTAAGTCACACATTCCTATTTTCTTCTTTCTCTTATGAGTAAGTTTGCATTTTCTGAAATAAATCTCTTTTAAAAAAAACTGACTCCTGAAGATGTGAATAAAGTGCCAGTCAGGTGCCTGTACCTCAAGAAGTTTCTTTTGTCCCAGTTCTAAAAAGTTCTAAAGATTTAGGAAAGGAAAAGAAGGCTTAACAAGGACATGATAAGTATCTTAAATATGTAAAGGGCATCTATCTGTCTATCTATCTGTCTATCTCCAGGAAATGAAAGTTTAATGGGTGACCTAAGATCCTTTCTCATATTTTGAGCATGATTGTGGGGAAGGCAATAGCCATATGGCATCACCAAAACCAACACAGGGGAGTAAATACAAGGAGGAAAATAAAGTCAAATCAATCTTAGACTTTTCTGCATTGGTTTCAAACAGAGGTAGAGGCTGTGACATTAGGAATATGTTGTGCAGGAAGCTGCAGGTTGTTTTGGGTTGACCGGAAAGGTTGATTTTATAGGGTTCAGCTCGAGTCCTCTGACTTTGGCAGGAACGTCATCCCACGCTCTCACTAAACGATCCAGTCCTCACATTGGTTGCAAACAAAATCAACAAGGCCTTCAACTCTTACCCACTCATTTTCAGGGGAGCTATGTTTGTCTTTCCCAGTCAGCCAGTAAAATCCATTCTCTTCCTTTGGGTTAAATCATTTCCTCCACCACCACCACCACCACCACCACCATCACCATCACCATCACCATCACCATCATCATCATCATCATCACCATCATCATCATCATCATCATTTTGGTGGTGCTGGAAGCGAACCCAGGGCCTCACGTGTGCCAGCCGAGCACTCAATCCGCGAGCTACCTCTGCAGCCCTGCGCCTATCATTTATTTCACCATCTGCACATCCACATCCATCATACAGTTCACTGACACAGTCTTCTCGTGGAAGCCATTCTAACAGAAGTTGGTTATTTGCTTATTATATGACCCCACATTTGGTAATTCTTTTTCTCCTCTAACTTTGGTAAATTCTGTGACTTCAGTGCCAGTTAAAAGCACCCAGGTTGAGCCACCAGAGGGAGCCCAAAACCTATGGAGCATGAAGGTTGCACAGTTGTTAGCCCTGAAGTGTGGCTTCCACTAGATTTTCCCGGGATTCCCACCTATGTTTAGGAAACCATCTGTTGTCTCTATATAGTGTCTAAGTGTGTTCCAGTTGCTATAACAAAATAACCTAAGCGAGGTAGGCTATAAACAACAGAAATGTATTCCTTATACTTCTGAAGGCTGGAAAGTGAAGGTCAAGGTGCTGGCAGATCCAGGGTCTGGGGAGGGCTTTCTGGTTTGCAGACAGTGCCTCCTTGCTCTGTCCTTGCAGTGGAAGGGGGTTGCTAGCTCTCTTAGGCCTCTTTTGTAGGGCATTAATCTCAGTCATGTAGGCACCATCCTCATAGCTTAATTAGCTCATAGCTTAATTAGCTTAATTAGATTAATCCTCCTAATACCATCATTTTGAGGGGAGGATTTCAATGTAAGAACTTTGTTGTTGACACGAACATTCAGATTATTATAGATAGCTAAATTAGGTAAAAAATATTATAGGCAGTAGGACAGGGCTGGGCCCTTGAGGGAGTCAGTGCAGAAGATGAGAACACATCACACCTGTGGCTGCAGGCATGTCTGTCATAGGCTAGGCCCAAGATAAAGACAGACTGACCAGGCCTGTGTGCCTCCCCAAGGGATAAACAATAACTTGAGATTATACTATAATTGGTATCACCTGGTCCAATAAAGTCCAGATAGATATCAGTCACCCAGGTGGGTGACCAGGACATCCGGACCCATCCCTTCCCAAAATGCCTTTGTTCTTTCCAGGTACCCTTGCTATGTGACTCGCTTCCCCATTGGCTCAATATTAACGAAGTGGCTGTACCAGTACCCTTTTTTTTTTTTTTGGTACCGGGGATTGAACTCGGGTCCTTGCAATTGCACAACAGGTGGCGAAACCACTGAGCTACATCCCCGGCCCTGTACCTGTACTCTTATTGGTTGAATATAGCCTGACCCACATTGTACTCACGTCGTGATTTTGCTCTATAAAACATTTTTAGAGAAGGGGCCTCAGTGGCTCCCACTTTCAGGTCCCCTCCTTTCTCTCAGGAGCTATCTCAATAAATCTTTCCCACTCTTACCTCCATTGTTCCTTAGAACATTCTTCAATTTCGGGGGACAGAAACTCGGCTTATCTGACATCTAACAGGTTGAGAGTTACATTTTCCCCTGCATCAAGATCACAACAGTAACTTATTCTCACACGATTTCTGCATGCTTCAGCCCATGTAGAACTCAATTTCCAACTGAAAATTTAATTTCAGTATTAAATACAAAAATTAGACTCACTTCAAATCTCAAATTTAGTGGTGAATCAAAATCCAAGCAAATGGAATTCATTTTGCTATGGCCTAGACATCTCTAGCTTTGAAATTTTTCAAGTAGCTTTTGCTAAATAAAGTCTTCTGTGAGTTTTCCTAAAGAGATACAGGCCACAAAGTTTCTTTTGCTTTGCACTGCAACATTCAAAGTTACAATTCATCTAATATTAAATTAGCTATAAAATTCTTTTCTTTTTTTCTTTTGGGGACAAGCTCTGTCTATGTAGTGTGGGCTGACCTTGAACTCACTGTGTAGCTTAGGCTGGCCTTGAGCTCACAGCAATCCTGCCTCAGCCTCTCAAGTGCTGGGACTACAGGCATGGGCCACCACCCCCAGCAAAAAATTCTCCATTAGTAATATATCTAGAATTCAAAGGAAATAATTGATACCTGTTTCTTTTGTGCCTTCAGCATCAATAATAATAATAGCACACATATATTCAGTATATCACTACATGGAACATCCATGATTATAAAAAAGCTACAGAAAATAGTTCAGCTGATAGCATGAGTCATATGTAACAATGACTCTCATCTTTTCTATTTCTCTTCTCATGTTATGTTCAACACTAATATACTTGCACATTCGCAATGAGTATAAGTCGGAATAGTTAAATATAGAAATGCATTTAACCATACTAGAACGAGCGTGATTGCAAATGCTTTCCTCTCAGAATATTTATGCAAATGTATCAAGTAACTTATTTCCATTACCTAATATTCCAATACCTAATATGCCAAACAGATGTTCTTATTTTAAAGGACGTAATGGAAATCCTCCAGAATAAGATATGATTATAATTGTTCTTCAGAATTTTCTGTCTTTATTCTTTTTCACCTATCCAGGCTAGAGTAATCCTTATGAAGAAATAGAGTCCGGGCAAGAGGGAGTGAGATATATTTGCTGGACTGCAATCGATTTGCTGGCTCCAGCTCAGAGAACATCATTCTGGAAGTGTGTTCTCACAGACAGACAGGGTCTCACTGTGGTGTCCAGGCTGGCCCCATACTCCTGGGCTTGAGTGATCCTCCTGACTCAGTTTCCCAAGTAGCTGGGACTACAGCCACACACTCCCACACCTGGCTCATCATTTTTTCTAAAAGCTAACATTAAGTTAATTTTTCCTATGTTATTGGTTCATGCTATTAAACTGCTAACTACATTAATGTATTATTAGATGAATATGGTAGTAAACAACTGCAAGCCTGTTTTTGCCTTCTTAAATTGGTCTAGTATGGAAGTCAGACATCAGAGATGATGAGAATTGCTATGAAAGAGACAGAAATGAGCTATTTTAGATAAGTACTGAGGGTAGCGAAAGCCCCAGCATGTTTTCCTGCTATCATATGCTGCCCATTACTCAGCACAACTGTGTGTCTGAGAATCTTTCCCATACACCAGGCAGTTCTTGGGCAGATACCAGCTAGGTACCCTTTGATTTTGTTGTTTAGTTTTTGACATAGGGTCTCATTATGTAGTCCAGGCTGGATTTGAACTCACTAGGTAGCCAGGATGGCCTTGAACTGGCAGCAACCCTCCTGCCTCAGCCTCCTGAGTGCTGGGATCACAAGTGAATACCACCACACCCAGCTTAGGTATCCGTTAACACAATCCAGTTCTGACACTGTCCCCCGAAAGTGTCAGCTCCCACAGATCACGGGCTCATTCCCACAAGAGCAGCTCCTCTTCACACCCAGGTCTCAGGACTCAGGTTGCGACCCTCACTCTCACTGATCAGCTGTAATTCGGGTCCCTGACTCCCTTCTCAGGGTTATTAATGTGTTACATGGCTCACAGAACACTAACTCTTGCTAGGCATTCATAAAGGATGCAGAGGATGAAGGGACACAAAGGCGAGGTCCTAGGGGCTGGGGGAGAAGGGAGGAGCTCGAGGTGAGAGGGGGTGGCTGTGCCAATGGCCTGGGGTTGACTGTGCTCCCTGTGTTTAAGAAACCGAAAGAAGCCAGGCTGGGGGAACATGGCGTTGGCGTGTGTGTTTTTCTAACTGTGCCACATTCAGAGGGGTATTTTGTTATTCTGAGTAGGTAGGATGTTGTGTGAGGATAGAATTCTTCCACTTTACAGGAATCTAGTAGTGTGCTGGGGTGTAGTTGGTACCCAGTAAATACCTGTTGAGTCAGACTTGATTGAATGTGAAACTGAGCCAGGTGACTCATGTTGTAGGGTCAAGATCTGGTTCCGTCCAGACACATGAGGGGAGCCTGAGGTGCGCCTCAAAGGTAATCTTCCAGGAAAGTGTCCCCACTCCCAATAGGCTACTTCTATCATCCATTGCCTTCTTCTTTTGTTATGTTTTTGTTTGTTTGTTTTGTTGGTACCGGGGATTGAACTCGGGTCCTTGCTCTTGCAGGGGCAGGCAGTGAAACCACTGAGCTAAATCCCTGGCCCTTTTGTATATGGTTAAGTTTTTGTTAAACGAGTCTGTTAAAATTCAGGATCGCCTCCATGATCATTGCTAATGTTCAAATCCTTAAGGTTGAATGTGCCGTGCACTTGGAAACCCTTGTGCGACTAGTTTACCTAAACGCTCACCTTCCTCCCCTTCCTCATCCTATTTTTAAGTAGCTTATCATGTTAATTGGGCTCTTGCAACAGCCTCCTGGTTAAAGTGCATGCCTCTGGTCCCTCCTTGTATTGCTGAATTAATCCAGCCAAGAGAACCACTGTACTTTGGCCTGAGGATTATACCCAAGATATATTAGATCTGAGAAGTTAGTGTATCTTAGTGAACCCTGGAGCTCTCAAACAATCAAATATATCCAAGCATCGACCCAGTGTTTTACAAGATCTGATCTTAGGGACTGAGCCAGAAAGAAGATCTGCCTACAGGGATAAGAAAGACACAGCAACTCTAAGGAAAGTTAACAGACTGTACTTTCCTTGACCCCTTGAAAGTTACTAACTTTTCCTGACCTGGTTACCTCCTGTGAGTTTATGTCCCTGCTCTGGATTTCCACATAGTAACCATACCTCTTAGAGCAACGTTCCTCTGTCACCGCTGGGATATCCTTGTCTGTCTAAACTCTTTAAGGGCAGAAAATGGGTCTTGCTCTTCTCAGGATGCCCGTACCTCCCACAGACCCTAAAGTACTTAGGTGTAAAATAGAAATAGACGACAGAGTTAATGGTACTCCCCACCCCCGGGGAACCATCTATGCCAGGCCATTCATTTACAAAGCCTTGGCACAAATCTAAGTCCTCCTGGAAGATTCCCTTCACATCTTTAGCTCCAATTTCCCTACCTGGAGGTTGTATAGCCCGATCCATACATGTAATTATCTAGTTGCTTATTGTTAGGAAATTAAAGTGATTTTGTGAGACCTTTAGGTGCTTTGGGAATCTGTACCCCTCCTCTCTAACAGTTTGTCATTTTTGCCCCGCACTCCAACATTGAGCAAAATGCTAGGTGTTTGTTCCTCAGATTTTCCTCACTGTGACCAATTCCTGAGGAAACCACATAAAGGAGGGAAGATTCATTTTGGCTTATGGCTTCAGAGGTTTCAGTTCATGGACTGCTTCCAGTCAGTTGGCTCCATTGCTTCTGGGTTGTGGTGAGGCTCACATCAGGGCAGAGGGGTTTTGGTAGAGCAAGTGGCTCCTGTGGTGGGCAGGAGACAGAAAGAGAGGAGACCTCTCATGGGCCATTCACCTCCCCAAAGCCACCTCTGAACACACAAGCCTTTGGGGCAATTCTTATCCAAACTATAGCAGTGCTTCATAATAATTAAACTTGTTTATTCCCTGAATTACTAGAGAGTCACTTAGGTTTTATTTTAATTCAGGAAGAAAAGCTTGAAGACTCTCAGAAAACCTGATTTGGGTATTAGAAGTATTCGAGGGCTGAGAATTGACTTAATATTATATAAGATCTGGTCTTAACAGCCGAGCTAGAAACAAGGTCAACCTGGAGCCAGGGAGGAGACAGGCCGAAAATTATTTATTCACAGGGATTCACAGATATCCACTATGTCAGAGTTTCCTCTAGAGGCCTGGGGCTCTAGCTCAGCAGTGCTGCACCTGCCTGGCAAGCATAAGGTCCTGAATTCGATTCTGAGTACTGGAAAAACAAAGTTTCCTCTAGCGATTTGCTACACCCCATCCAAAAAGGTATAGCGATTTCCTACACCCTGGAATCATTAATTTCTACTTTCTTTCTTTTTTTTTTTTGGTACCAGGGATTGAACTTGGGTCCTTGTGCTTTCGAGCCAGGTGGCAGAACCACTGAGCTAAATCCCCAGCCCTTAATTTCTACTTTCTAAGGCACTAGGAAAGGAGACAGAAATTATCTCTTTGCTACACTATTATATAGAGGATCTCATTGGACCAGTACGAGAGAGAGAGAGAGAGAGAGAGAGAGAGAGAGAGAGAGAGAGAGAGAGAGAGAGCGCCTCAAAATAGCCTGAGAAGTTGATCCACTGAGTTCCAAAGTAGCAAAGGGAAGAAGACACTGTTCTGATTCCTCTCAAATGGAGAAGACAGGGAACTTTCTTTAGAATAATCCCATTATTCACATTATCCTCAGCACTGAACGTGTCGATTGTCCAGTGTAAGGAAGCGCAGTTTCCCTCCCACACCCAAATGTGTGTAGGAGTGGCTGTGAATCCTAGGCATTTTTTCAGAATTTTCTTTGGCCCACTAATTTTGTGTTGCTACTCCCAGGTCTTCAGAGTTTTCTAACTTCAAGTGAACTCGGCGTGTTCCAGAGGCACAGAATGTGCCGGAGCTGCCTGGGGCCCCTGGATTGGACAGAACTCATAAACTCCCTGCTGGCATCCTGTTGGCCCTTCGGCCTCATCTCCCTGGAATGCGTTACTCGCCTTCCTGTCTGTCCTCCCTCAGCCCCTCCCAATCGCGCCTTGATGCCATGTCAGTCGTGTCTCATCTCTCTCCCTGCCTTTCCCGGCAGGCTCTGCCACTGGTGCCAACTTGCTGTTGCTCCTGAGCAATTCACGTAACCTTTCTGAGCCCAATTCTTTTTTTTGGTACCGGGGATTGAACTCGGGTCCTTGTGCTTGCGCAGCAGGCGGCGAAACCACTGAGCTACCGGCCCTGAGCCCGATTCTTATGATCTACAGAAAGGAATACTATTGGGATGTCACGGAAGGCTCTGCCATCCAGTCAGAGCTACCAGAACAGAGTGCCGGGCATGGAGTTGAGTCTCATAAGTGGGCCTCATTTCATCCTCCTGGGTGTGGTCGCACAGGCCTGTAATTCCAGCCCTTGGGAGGTTGAGGCAGGAGGATTGCCATAAGTTTGAGGCCAGCCTGGGCTATACAGTGAGACCCTCTCTCAAAAATACAACAAACAAACAAACAAAACAACCCTCCCAGTAAGCTTGGGGGGCTGGAACTATTGTTTCTTTTCTTTTTTCTTTTTCTGGTACCAGGGATCAAACTCAGGACCTCGCACTTGTGAGGTAGGCGCAGGACCACTGAGCTAAATCCCTGGCCCTGGAACTATTATTTCTAATTCATTGATGAAAGAACTGAGGCACCAAAAGATGAAGGAATGTCCCCAAGTTCACACAGCTAGTAAGTGACAGAGCTAGGATTCCATACCAAGAGGTTGGCTGGGTCCCAAGTCCTCACTATGCTACAGGATAACTAAATTTAGATCTGAGACCAGGCCCACAAGTTAATAGTTGTGTGACATCAAGCAAAGCTTGAAAATTCTACACCCTTGGGCCGGGGATTTAGCTCAGTGGTGCTGCACCTGCTTTACAAGTGCAAGGTCCTGAGTTCAATCTCCAGTACTGGGGAAAATAACTTCTACACCCAATTTTAATCATTTGTAAAATGAGGATAAAATTAATACCTACTTCAGAGGTTCTGTTATCTAACAAACATATATATATGAAACTCCTATTATTTGCTATATGCTGGGAGTATTGTGATGTCATGATCATTAAATCCAATATGTTCTTGCCAGATTGCCAGGTTATTGGTCATTAATATCAATTATTCTAATTAATAATAAGAAGCCAGGAACCTTATTACTCAACTAGAGATTATGTTCTATCTCCTCACCATACAGCTGCTTTCTATTGGTCCCCTAGTTGTATCTGGAATATTTCTGTGGCATTGGGCTATAGGATGTTGCGTTCCCATCTGAACAAAAATCAAACAGAACAAAACACACCACAAGGGTCACTCATGGCTGAGCAGAGAAAATGCTCTGAAGAGAATCTATTGCTTGTTAAGAGCCAGCCAAGACATGCCAAGCCCACTGACTACCGAGGGACACAGGGCATTGGTGAATGGGAAGGTTGGAGGGTGGTGGAATATAATGCTGTCAGGAAATGTCCAGTGGGGTCATCTGGGGAAACAAAGCGGCCCCTCCTTACCTCTCTGGTGACATAAAAGAGCCAGCGACCTCATGTCAGGACCCGGGTAGAAGCAGTTGGCCTGCGTGCCCTTCGGGGCTGAGCTTTGGCGCTCTGTGCTTGACTCACCCCATATCCTGTGAAAGTCAGAAGGATCTGCCAGGCCTCCTAAGAGACCACGTCTCCAGATGGGACGGGGTACACGCAGTCCTGAAGTATGGCGCACACAGGCATTGAGACCTGCACACGGGTGTGAAGTCATGCACAGAGAAGGCTCGGGGTAGGAGCTAGATATGCAACGTGCTTTCTTCTCCATTCTGAACTTGCTCCCCACATCTTTTTCTTTTTTAACATGACTTCCTTTTCTGGCTACTTCCTTCCCCCCCCCATTTCGGTTCCTCCTAAGAATAACAATAGCTAACATGTAGCAAGTGGTATTGTAAGTGCTGTATTTGTATTAATTCCTTTGATCATCGTAACAAGTCTATGAGTTATATACCTTTATGTCCCTGTGCATTGAGAAAGCTGAAGTACAAAGGGGTTAAATAACTCACACAAGGTCATAGAGCTAGAAATTGTGGGGTCAGGTTTCAAACCTAGGGAGATTAGCTCCAGCACACACTCTCTTTCATACCCTGTTTCTCCAAAAATAAGAATCTAACTGGAAAATAATCAGCCTCAAAATCTAGAGATCAAAAATGCTGGGCCGGGGATTTAGCTCAGTGGGTTCGCTGCCTGCTACTCAAGTACAAGGACCTGAGTTTGATCCCTGGTACCAAAAACAAATGCTAGCCCCAATCAGCCTATCCTTTCCTTACCTGCCTTACAGAGTAGCCACCGAGCAAGAGAATAGTGATGGGAGGTAACGAAAGGCTGGGGTGAGTGGGGCTGGTATTTTCTGTTGTTTTTTGTTTTGAGACAGGGTCTCACTATGTAACCTAGGCTGCCCTTAAACTCACAGCAATCCTCCTGCCTCAGCCTCCCGAGCACTGGGATTCCAGGCATGTGCCACCATGCCTGGCAGGGGCTGGCATTTTTTATCTCTAGCTATCAGGGCTGATTATTTTCCAGGTAGGTTTTACTTTGGGGGAACGCAAGTACTATGCTGGATGTGTCTCCTTCTGCTGTGGTGCCTGCTACTGTCTTAGGTACACATTTACCAAGGCGAAAATGTTCAGGCAGCAGATAAGGGTTTTCTTCCTTACCCTTCATAATTCAGTCAACGAAGAGGGTCATTGTTTACTAAAACCAACTCATAACTCAGTTATGAGAAATAACAAATCTTCCCAACTGGTTATTCATGCTATAAACTTTGACTTTTAGTAGTTACTGGAGGGAAATAAGGATTTAGCAACAACACTACACAAGCTAGCTTGGCATTAGCTGGGTTGCAACCACAAACATACCTATTTAAAAATTGGGGCCAAAATCTCTCATTAAGAAATTTCTTTGGCTGATTATTTACTACAAGGTAGCATTCAAACTGTTACTTGCTGAAGGGTTAGGCACAGAGTTTGTAGAATCACCTTTATTAATGGCCTTATAAAAAGAGATAAGCATTGTTTTGAGATGGAAACAGAGTGGTTTTCTAAGGTATCAGAATAGAATGGTGAAGAACCAGGACTTGAAAGAAACCGTGAGATGAACTAGTTCCTGCAGGGAGGCTTGTGAGCTTCTGACTTGTCCTAGGTTAAGTATGTAGATGAGGGTGGAGTTCAGGTCTCCAGATCCACAGGCACTGTGTACTTCCGGGAAGGCATTTCCTTCCAGGACTCTCAGACAGGCTGCTCTCTATGGACAGCAATGGGAGACTCCACACAGTCAGGTCAGCTTTTATCAGTCACCCTGCTAACGATACTATCCCTCACACAGGAATCAGACACTGTATTTTATACTTAGATAGATTCCATGTATCACTTTAGCTTAGTTTGAAAACAACTAATTTGCTCTGGTTTAGCTAGTGAAGGGCGGGCAGACTCTGTTTGGGAGAACAATAGTAGCAGAAGCAATCTTATAAAATATACCTGAAGCTGTCCTAAAATCCTCAAGTGCGATTTTAGCATAAGAACCTTCAAGTGTGAGGAAGTAGACCTTCTCTCCACAAAACTGCTGACAAATGTCGCTTGCTGTCTTTTTGATGTGGTCTGGGTACTTTTTTTTACCAGCAGGGGAAACAGAGTCAAGGAACTTTTTGCCTTAAAGGTAGTCTTCTTGAGGAAAGGAATTCTCCTTCCTTCCGTTAGTTTCTTTTAGAGGAGGAATGAGTTCCTTGTTTTTGTCACACAGCTCTTTTTTCAAAGATCTTTGTACTTTAACAAATGACCCATGTCTATTCCAGACACTTTGCAGCCTCAGAGAAAAGCTTTACACCACCCAGGAATTCTCTGACCGGTCAGCACCAGGCAGTGTAATGTCTGGAATGCAGGGTTCCCAGGTCCTGGCTACTCAGCATGTGACCCATGGACTAGCAGCCCCGGCACTCCCTGAGAAGTTGTTAGGAATGCAGGCCCTTAGCCTGGGAGGGAACCTACCTCTTAGCGAGCTCTCTACCTATTTAGATACCATTGGTGCATACCACCTTGGATGCCTTTAAGTGAGCACCTATGGCCTCTCTGAGGTCTAGAATTCAGGCAAAACAAGTGTACCCCATCCCATGGTAAACACCCTGACCTAAGGCCAAGAAGTCCTTGGTTATCTGGGGACATCGCTTCACTAACTTTTTCTGATAGTTTTTAAGTCATAGAATCTTGGCTTAGAAGAAACCATCATCCCTGCTGTGAATTTCAGTAAAAGCACCGGTTTTGTAAGAAGGTTTTGTAAGAAGGGTTCGGAATATTCTGTTCAAGAAAATGAAAGTATTGGATTCATCTTGGAAAGGCAGCCCACAAAATAAAAGTATAAACTGAGCAGTTAAGGGAATTAGCTTCAGTGGTTTATTGGTAGGAATGTCTGAGCCAACATGGCGTCTCCATTTGAACTCATATTCCAGTGCTGTATGCTTATTGCATAGCTGCCAAAAGTTGCTGTCTTACACAGTTATAACTTTAGTTTAACTTTCCACAAACTCAAAAGTTGCTATTATTCACTAAACTAAAATTTCCATAAATCAATGTGGGAGAAGATGGGTCTCCCCGTAGAGGATTCCCCACTCTTCCCCTTCAGGTTGGTCCCAATGACTCACTTCCAAAGCACAGAGGATGGAAGGAAAGAACCCAGCTTCCAGCAGAGAAGCTGGCAAACGCTGCCTTACCCAGAACACCAGACGTACAAGTGTGATGCAAGGAGCAGCACACTTTACTTCTGCGACAGCCTTTTCATAAGCCCACAATGCCACTCTGATGGTGAGAATGACATCACGCAAATCCAACTGAAGGTCAGTACAGCTTATCCCCCTGGTGCTCCCTAAAACTGGCACGGTCTTGGAAAACTAGGAGCAGATCAGAGAAGACACAACATCCAGATGTGATGTGGTCTCCTGGGTCGGATCCTGGGCCAGAAGAAGGGCATCGGTGGAAGGATTGCTAAAATCCAAGTAAAATCTAGACTTGACTTAATAATAATTCTCAGCACTGTCTCCTTGGTTTTGACAAATGTACCTCAGCTGTGTAAGATGATGGGATTAGGGGAACTGAAACAGGTTGACGGCACACAGGAAGTCTGTGCTGTCTTTGTAACCATTCTGTAAATCAAAAAGCTGCATATAAAATAAAATTTCCCACACCCTCACAAAAATATTAAAGTACAGTTAGGCTTCCACAAGTTTTCTTCTCTCCTTTCTTTAATACTTATTTATTTATTTATTTTCTCTTTTCTTTCTGGCTTCCGCAAGCGTAGAAGGAGACTTGCACAAAATGCCTCCCACACTGAAAACCCTCCTGTGGGATGCACTGCTTTGCTAAGCTTGGGAGTTAAAGGTTTACAGGTTTGAATTCTCAAAGTCTAAACTCAAAGTCCACTTTCTGGAATTCAATACCTCTTGAGCAACGAATTGCACTGGATGCACCTCAAGGCTGTTCGGTGAATAGGCTCAGCCGGCCTTCTTGGGTGACGGTTAGCCCATCTACAGAATATGATCCCTTCCAGTTCTGAAATTCTATACATGTCCCTCTCTCAAATACTTTATAATTTGCTTTAAAGTATGGTACTCCTTTCAAGGAAAGAATAAAATTGTGATTAAGCAATTGATTCCACGAGCATGTATGAAGCGACAGTCACTGCACCAGGTGCAGAGTGACAGCCCTTGCTCTCCGAAGATCTTGGCAACAGTGTCTATCCGTAAACATGCTGTCACCCAGGGGGTAAGTGCTGTAAAAGAAGCAGTAACAAGGTGAGATGGTGCAAGGGAGAGATTGCTTCACTCTGCCTGGAGGGCCAGGGAGGATCCGGACACAGGAGGGGAGCTGGCAAGACCCAAAACGGTACCATTCCACCTAACCGCAGTCAGCCAGGGAGCCATGCTCTGTGCTAGTGAATATTTATCTTAACTGGCTGTGCCTGAAAATTTGCAGATTACTGGATTTTTCCGGCAGTGAACTGACTGCTGACTCAGAAACGTGGTTGCTACAGAGCAGGGCCAGAAAATCACAAGCATCTCATGCTGCGGAGTCTCTCTCTCCAGAATGTCGCTATGTGTGAAATCTGTCCCCCCAGTAGAGTTAGCTGCTGTCACATGAACAGCATAACTTTCTGGAAAAGGCAGCGTGTTGACTGTCACAGTCTGTCACTTCCAAATCAGACCTTCCTAAAAACTCACACTTCTCGGATCACTCCACTGCCATCTTACTATATTTCTGGCTCAAACTTTGCAATATAGAGGGTTGTTTTGTTTTGCTTTTAAGTTTTGCATAACATTGTAGAAACATAAATTCAGGGTTCCTAAAGAGAGAGAGGGGTGTAGAACATGGGTGAACGTCACTTCTCCATTTCCCAGGGCCCAACGAAGAAGTGCTCTCTGCTAGGAGTGAAGATTCTAGAAAATTCCTCTCTGGCAACACCTGAGGTAGACAAGAGGGAAACAGCGAGTGCTCGCGGGCCAAGCAGCCGCCACACACAGATAGGGCAGCTGCCTTCCCATGCCCGGCTCCCATGGCCACACTGGGTGTGGGCAGGACTGGAGCCAGGTGGCCGTGGGAGGTTTGCTCCTAGGGCGGGGTCTGCAGTTTTCCTGCAGCAGAGTGGAAGGGAAAATATCTGTGACAAGAGTCCTTTCTAACCAGACACATGACCCTTTGCTTCTAAAAATGTAGCATGTATGGCTTTTTATTCTGCTAAAAAATGCCTCATACAGAAAAGTACCCAAATTGCAGAAAAGCAGAAAGAACATAAAGTTTACCTGTTACACTTTTATCCAAAGATGGGCATATTGTTAAAATTTTGGTGATGTTTCCAGGGTCTTACATGCATATGTATCTAATATGGTTGACAGACTACTATCTTTGCAATTTCATATTCTGGTTTTTTTGTTGTTATTGTTTGTTTGTTTTAGAGACAAGGTCTCACTATGTAGTTCAGCCTGGCCTTGAAATCACTATGCAGCCCAAGCTGTCCTCAAACTTGCAGTTGATCCTCTTGCCTCAGCCTCCTGAGTGCTGGCTTCATATTGTTTTGTTCTTCTTAATATCATAAGAATGGTCATAGGTTATTTCAACAGTTTTGTAAACATTCTTCCTAGCGGCTGCGTGTTCCATCCTCTGATGAGTTTATTCTTCTACATCCAGAATATTCATTAAGAAATATTTATTAAAACAACTTTATTCACTTAAGAGCCAGGAACTTTGGTAAATGCTGAATATGCTGTAAATTCCTTAACTGTTTTCTAGTGGTTGATCCCTCGATTTGTTACTTATTTTATAGAATTTTCTTGGAAGATCTAAACCAGAAGTAAAAATAGGAAGTCAGCTTGAAGGAAACTGTTGAAAAAGTCCTGAGAGGGGAAACTGCGCTGCAAGAAGGAAACAAGGGAGAACATGCTGGGACAACTTCCTCCTACCACTATGGCTGCAGATGTTTTCTGCAAAACTAGGGATTGTTTGTGGGTAGAGACACACTGTGGCACTGACATTCTGTAACATAACACTAGCACTCACTGGTTTCCCTGGCATTCTGGAACTGGACGATTGGATGATACACCTTCATCTCCCTGGGGCGCTATCTGTGGCCGGCCCACCCCCCCGTGTTTTCAGGGCAGCATTGAAACCATCGCTGAACTCGGCTGGAGGTGCCAGGCGTGCTCCGCTGACCTGCATGGGCTCTGCTCCTCCGAGGCTCATTACCATGCAATCTTTATGGGTAGTTCCCTAAGAAGGACAGCGATCTGATCCAAAGCTCCTGGAGGAAACACTCTGATAGCCTGCAAGAGAAATGGTAGCATGCGGCACAGTGCAAAGCCCGCAGGAGAATGATCTTGGAACGGCAGGACACACAGACATACCCCACGCACTGTGTAACAGATACCTCCCTGCGCCTGGGGGAAAGTGGGAGGCATAGAAGTTAAGGGCACAAACTGCTGAGCTTGTGAGGGCTGGATTTGAATTGTGACTCCATCAGCCACTTGGCAGCCGTCTGGACAAGTGTTTAACCCTCGAGGCCAGGTTTTGTCAGCACCCAAGCAAGATGCTCAGAAGGATGCCTCACAGATGAGCAAATGAGACAGCCAGGGAGAGCCCTGAGCTCTGGGGATAGAGAGAGTGAGCCCTCAGGAAAGAGCCGCTTGGCCCGCGTGTGGCCATAGTCCTGATCCGCTTCCAGAAGTGAAAAACATCTCAAGTCCAAATGCACTTAATGCGCATGAGGGAGGCTGGTGGCCCCGCCCAGCAGCACAGACTCACGCTGTGGGTCACCTACGGGAGATCCGAGTGAGGATGCGCAGTACCGTGTGACGCCCCTGTCAAGTTGAGCGATCATAGCCGGGGCCCCGGCAGTCGAGGAGAGAGTAGAGTGGAAGCAGATACGAACCGGGGGCTATTACAGGGCAGGGCGCCCAGCACACGCAGGTGCATGCGCTTTTGTCGTCTATGAATTGAGCTTTCCTATGCAGGTTAATTTATATTAAAATGACATGAGCTGGGGCCACAGTGCACACCTGTCGTCTTAGCTACTGAGGAAGCTGAAGCAGGAGGATAGCATAGTTCAAGGCCAAAATGAGCAATTTATCAAGATCCCCAGCTCAGGTTTGACTTTACTGTATTTATTTTTGGTTTTTTTGAGATAGGGTCTCATTATGTAGTTCAGGCTGACCTTGAACTTACTATGTAGCCCAGGCTGGCCTCGAACCTGCAGTGATCCTCCTGCCTCAGCCTCCTGAGTGCTGGAATTAGAGTTGTGCGTCACCATGGCTGGCTCTGCTGAAATTTTATTTATTTACTTATTTTATTTGAAACAGGGTCTCACACTGTAGTTCAAGCTGGGCTTGAACTCAATATGTAGCACTCGCTGGCCTCAAACTGGAGCCGACCCTCACACCCCAGCCCCTCAAGCACCACCATGCTCAGCACCTCCTTCATATCTTTAAACCAAATATTAAGCTCCTGAAAATAGGCATTAGTTCCTCCTTTAGAAAGGTTTTTCAATTTTTAGCTGTTCAACTATTGAAATGATCCAAGGAAGATATATGAGGTGTAGTCAGAAAATATGGTCTGTGTTTAAATTTTTTAAATTTATTACAGTAAAAGACACATTGTCATTAATCTCCCTCAAAGTACTGCCCACCCCCCAACTTGGAGCACACTTATTCCATGGCTCTTGTCCCTTTCTGAAGTAATTCTGGAAGTTCTCTTATGTGAGTGTCTAGTCAAGCTGTTGCAGCTGCCTTGATGTCCTGAACTGATTCAAAACATTTCCCTTTCATGGTCATGTTGACTTTGGGGAAGAGCCAGAAGTTGCACCGTGCCAGATCTGGTGAATGAGGTGAATGAGGACGCACTAATGTGTTTATGAGCTGCCTTTCAGTTGGATGGCACTTGGCAGCAGCATTCACTGTGGGGTTTTTTGTGGAGTTTTATTTTGGTACTGAGGATCGAACTTGGGACCTTGCGCTTGCGAGGCAGGTGGTGGCACCACTGAGCTAAATCCCCGGTCCATTGTATTTTTAAAAAATCACACTTCATAAAGATATTCAGGAAAGAGGACTTCCAGAAATGCTTCAAAAGTGGCAAGAATGATGGGATAAGTGTGTTCAAAGTGAGGGGGGAGGATTTTGAGGGAGATTAAATGGCAATGTGTCTTTTACTATAATAAAATTTAAAATTTAAACATTCACAGTATTTTTTGATCATCCCTTGTACAAACATCCAACGAACACATTAAAAAAAAACACTCAATGGACACTAGAGAAATGCAAATCAAAACCACAATGAGATACTATGTTACACCCACGGGAATGACTACAACCAAAGGAGATGGGCAATCACAAATATTTGCTAGGGTGTACAGAATGGGAACCTTAATACACAGCTGATAAGAATGTAAAAAGAGAGCAGCCACTTGGAAAACTAGTTTTCCAGTTTCTCAGTGTTGAACATGGAGTTGCCATATGATGCAGCAATTCTGTTCCTAGGCATATATGCTAGAAAATGGAAGCCTACATCCACACAAAAACATGTACAGCAATATTCATAACAGCATTATTCACAGTAGTCAAAATGCAGACACAACAAATGTCCATCAACTGGAAAATAAAGTTTGTTATTTCCATGCAATGATATATATTCATATATATGAATACAGTATCAATGTATGAACATATATACAAATACAGTATCAATTCATATTGTAATGTGAGCGAACATTAAAAACTTGGTAAGTGAAAGAAGCCAGACAAAAAAGCCACATATTGCATGGTTCCATTGATAAGAATCACTCAGTTAATAGACTTAAAGTAAATGAGCAGGGCCTGGGGACAGGTACTGTGTCTGCTGATGGGTAGAGGTTTTTGGGGGGCTGGAGGGGATGATGAAATGTTCTGAAATTAGATGGCAGTGATGACGCACAAGTCTGTGAATACATCAAAAAAACACTGCATTGTGTATTTTTGAAAAGGGTGAACTTCATGCTATGCAAATTGTATCTCAGTAAAGTCATTATCTTTCCCAAAGACTGAAGTAAGACAGAAACAAATGCTGTTGTTTTTCCATGAACAAAATTGCCTGCTGCACACCCTGATATTAAGACGTTACCCAGTGGGTTGACCTTTGCCTTCAAGTTTAATCAGAACCTTAAAAAAGGAGAATAGGGCTTACTGCTTTCGAATTCAGGGGGTGGGGAGGAGTCTGCAGTCCAAAGCGAAGGAAGTAAAACGGCCCCTTGCCTCGGGCTGCAGGTGATTCTTCCCACTTTCTTGAAGCTGGATCACTTGTGTGGTGACTTAGGCTGAGGCTATTTTAAATACTTGGGGAAATCTGAGCTTTAACTTTACTGGAGCTACTGTTTCATAGTTGCCTTCTGATGAGAGAATCCCCTTCATTAGAAGATGCTGAGCAGGAGAAACACAGCTGTTCAGAGCTAATAAAAATCCTACAAGGATTTGTAGGGAGACAGGGTACAGGTTGGCTGAACGAGAGTTTGCAACTCATCTGAAATCAAAGACTGCACTATGTCAGAGGAGGGAGATCTGGGCTTTCAGAGCAGCACAGAACAAGGACTGATTCGAGCCCTGTGCTGGAACACACAAGAGAGAGTGTGTGTGTGTGTGTGTGTGTGTGTGTGTGCGCGCGCGCGCGTGCGCACAAAATGGGCTCCCCTCCTCCAGAGGGCCACAGCAAGAAATTCTAGGGTGCTGGGTATGCTGTGAGCCACAAGAACACAGGACACTGTCAGAAAAGCCAGTCCTGCAGCATTTCGGGTCCCAAAGTATCTTCATCACGTGCCCGGATTTGGGTAGGCAGGCAGGAAAGAGAATGCTAAGAAGACGGATATACAGTACTTGCCAGCAAGGTCTGAGCCCCATCCACCGAACTCACCCGATGCTGAGACAGAAGTTAGAATGCTCATAGGGCTGGAGATTTAGCTCAGTGATTCTGGTGCCTGCCTGACAAGCGCAAGGTCTCGGGTTTGATCCCCGGTACCACAAAAAAAAAAAAGAAAAAAGAATGCTTGTCCAATGCTTTGCAACAGGGGCCCTACTGTCTCAGCCTACAAGGTCACCCCTTCCCCTACCCCCACCTCTGTCAAGGGTCCAGGAATGACAAGGTTGTGGGTGACCCCAGAAGTTGAAGGAAGTGAACAGTCTCAAGTCAGATTTCATCAAAAGCCAGGGAATTATTCTGGTCCTCATAGGTTTCCTTTTCCCAGGAGCCAGAGTTTTCGAACTCCATCCTTAAAGCAGGATGAACAGACACTGACACGTGCATACTCGGGCTGCCTTTAACAACACTCCATGTGCGCAGGCACACCTCCACAATGCAGTCTTCTAAATATATATTTTTGTCTGTTTATTAGGCAACTCATTCATGTGTTCAAAATTCAAAGGTGCAATAGGACTTAAAGGGAAAAAAAAATCTATCATGCCAGTCCTCCAGCCAGCCAAGCAACCTACCCAGGCGGACATACGTTCTCGATATCTGGTCTACCATTCCAGAGATATTTTATTAATGCAGTCCAAATAATACTCTTTTTAAAAATGCAGCTTTATTTATGTACATTCTAGTCATGAGAATATATGTTAATCACCTGTTTGAACTTGAGCAATACCATCTCAACTCGAGAATATAATGTCCCTGACACTAGAATGGGAGACTTCTGCAGATAGCTTATCTCACCCTGCATGTGTGTATGTGTGTGTATGTGTGTATCACTTCTCAGGATATTTGTACCTCTGAGTTCTAGGAACACAACCTTGTACATCTGCTCCCTAAGCCTGGGTGCTAATGTCAGCCATCGTAATGAAACAATGAATTTCTCACAACAAGCTCTGTTGTTCATTTTGTTGACCAATGTCTTTACTGGTTCTTATTTTGTTTTAATCTCAGGACACATTTCAAAAACTCTGAATTTTGGGGCCGGGGATTTAGCTGAGTGGTTTCGCCGCCTGCTGTGCAAGTGCAAGGATCCGAGTTTGATCTCCGGTACCAAAAACCAAACCAAAACAAAATTTTAAAAACTCTGAATTTTGTTGGTTGGAATCAGGTAGAAATGGTTATAGCTCCAAATCAACAGTGAAAAGGAGAAACTGAAAAAGCAAAATCTTTTCCCAAGCATCTGGTGTGTTTTCTATTCATTATCATTTTACGCCTTTGTCTATCCTGAATTATATCATTTAATTAATCTACAGCAGCATACTACAACTGGGCTGGAATATGTGTAGCCATTCAGTATGAAACCACCAAGCTCCTAAAGTTATTGGTTCAATCAAAGTTATTGATGTTATCTGTTACAATGAGGGAAGGAAGGCAGGCGATAACTCTCTATTTTGCTTCCTCTGAATAAGGCAGCAACTAAAGAGCAAGAAACTGCCCAGCATTGATACAGATTCGCTGCAGAGCTGGCCCAGTATTCAACAAACAACTCAGCACAAAGAATTGCGCTTTCAATTGGTAAGAACATTCCAAAAAATTGTTACAAAAGTCTTTTTTCAAGAACGAAAGTAAATAAAAGAGAAGGGAAAAGGTGGCGGGATTATTTGATTTGCTTTTGGAGCAGCAAGACTGGTTTGGGGCTCTGACCAAAAAAGTGTCTGCTGGGTTCCAAGAGACAAGGGCGGCTGCTGGCCCTAAGGAGCTACTTAATAACAATCTAGCCCTTTCGATCCCTGGTACCAAAAAAAAAGCAATCTAGCCTTTCCCACACACTCCCACTTACCTCTGCCAAACTAAAACATCTTCAGTGGACGACGTGAGGGCGTCCTCAGATCGGAGACAGAGAAGGTAAAGGGCACAGCGAGGCCTTGCTATACGCCCTTCCCTTCCCCAATCCCTGTGTGGAGGAGCTTGCGTATCCTGCTACCCTAAGCGCTCAGACAGCGTTAGAGCCAGAGGAAGGTGCATTATACTGTTGCGAGAAGATGTCCTTTCGACTTTGAAAACTGTCGGAGATTTCTCCAGGGCTTCCCTGGAAGTGAGAACCTCCATCAGCAAGGGCGAGGGACTCGTTTCCTGGTCACGTGCGTAGGCCGCAGAGCTAAGATCCACGCCTAGGCTCAGGCTTCCCTCCCGAGCCAAGGGCCTTCCTGGGGCCTCCTTACTGCTGGGGCAGTAACCCCTGGCTCCTTGGCGTGAACTCAGGGCCCCCAGCCACGCGCCAGAGCACAAAGGCACCTACCTGCTCTCACCCTGCAGAGACACCTCGGCAGACACAGCACGGCTCACAGCGGGCCAAGACCGAGCCAGCTCTCCCGTGGGCGCTGCAGTCTGGTGCCTCCTCCATGCCCGCGGGGGAGACAGGGTAGCAGAGAGACAGCTCATTGACAACGGATAGTCACATAGTTCACAAATGAAATACTCAGCTCTCATGTCCTTTCCCCAGTTAGGAAGTTAAATGTTAATGGAGTTCTCTACTTTTGTACAAGTCCACAGCCATTACGATTTTTTCCCCCAGTACTAAGGATTGAACCCAGGCCTTTCACATTGAGCTACATCCCTAGCCCTTTTATTTTATTTTTTTAAATTTTGAGATAAGGTCTCACTGAGTCGCTAAGTTGCCCAGGCTGGGCTGAAACTTGGGATCCTCCTGCCTCCGCCTCCAAGAGTGCTAGGATTACATACAGGGTTGAGGGCTCTAAGATTTTGCTCTACGAGAAGCACCCTGATCGAGTTGAAACAAGCCGTGTAGTGTGTGATATAGAAGGAAAGGCACTGTCTGTAGCTCTCCAGTACTCCTAACCCACATCCCTCTCCACTTTCAGGATTGAGTTTCTCAGCCAAGGGCCATGAGAAAGGACAAGTGTCCAAGTCACCCAGGAGGCTGGTGGCAGGCAGGGGACAGGTGGCCCGAGTTCCAGACTTCTCCCCTCCTGTCTCAAACCCGGAGTCGCCCGAAAGCCAGCTCCTATTTAAGTCCTTGCGTTCACTCTTAAGATGGAGCACCGGGTCAGTGCACCCCAGTGAGTTTAAATCTAAAATTGCACTCACGCTTTGCACATTTAAATTATTTTGATTTATTGCCAGTTTACAAAGCAACTTTTCACTTGTTTGTTTTGTGTTGAGTCAGGGTCTCGCAATGTAGCCTAGGCTGGCCTCGAACTGGAGGCTCATCCTTCTGCCTCAGCCTCCAGAGTGCTGGGATTTCAGCCATGGTCCACCACGCCTGTCCTACACGCTTAAACTTAAAATGTGCACTTAGCGCCACAGGGGTGGCTAACTGTAATTTTGCTGGGCGGGAGCGCCCCTCACCCCTCTCCCAGCTCCAGCAGGACCCGTGGGGAGCGGCGCCCGGAGTCCCCGCCCCGGGAGCCTGGAGCTGCGCGGCGGGGGGCGGGGAGGGGCGGGAAGGGGCTGGCGCTACAAAAGGCGGTGCGAGCGGCGAGGCGCGCACACCCACGCGCGGAGCTCCAGGGCGGCGGACGAACGCGGACCGACGGCCGGGATGCTGCGTGTGCGGTGTCTGCGAGGCGGGAGCCGCGGCGCTGAGGCCCTGCACTATCTCGGGTCTCGGGTGCGTGCGACAGGAGCACTCGCCGGCCGCCCGAGTGGGGCCCCGAGGCTGGGGAGGGCGGACACGCGTGCCACACCCGGGGGCCGCGCGACCCGCGAGTCCCCACGGCCAGAGCTCGGTGCTCTGCCCAGAGTGGGGACGTCAGGGACCGCTTAGCACACAGGCGGCATTATTGGGGTTCAGGGCCCTGCACGGGCACAGAGGTGGGGGGCTTAGGTGGGCGGAGGGGCTACGTGGAACCGGGATGGAGAGCCACGCGGGTGTCCCCAAGGCTCCTCCGGGCCCTGCCCCGAAGACCGTGCCTCGGAGAAGCTTGGCAGGGGCCCCACCCCGCCCGCTGGGAACAGTGACTCCGCTGTCCCCCTGGTCCCCACCCCAGCGCCCCTCCTGCCCCTTCCTATCAAGCGGGAGCTGGAGATTGGGGGTCGGGTTTGCCCAGGGGGGGCAGATGGGGCGGCTCTCGCTGCTCTAGATTTTATAGGGCCTGCGTTTGAAAGGCCTTTTAAAATTCTTAAATCTCCTTCTTAGTTTACATCGGTGCCTTGGCTGAGGTAAAATGGGGCAGATGGCAGGTGAATGCCCAGGGTGAAGCGGTGTTGTCAGAGGTGAAAGGTGTTTACGTTTGCAGCTGATTATTCTGAAAGATCAGGTTCCTTCCAAATGGTTATTTGGGGGAAACCCCTAATATTGGTGACTTTGGAAAGGGAAAGGGGGCCCCTCCCCCAGCTGGACCTCTGGGGGCAGCTTCCTGGGAGGGGAAGGACTGGCACTTTCAGGAGAGGGGGTGGCTTGGTCCCCATCGCCCCCCAGAAACCCATTCTGAGATGTGAAGGGGGGGACTGTATTGCTAGGGACGAAATCGATCAACAGCATTTATGGATAAACAAGGTTGCACACAAAACCACCCACAATCCCTGTTCACCCAGCACCTTTATCACCTTGGTTACAGTCTCCTAAAAGGCAGTGATGCTCTTTTGTTCTTGAAGCTTGGAAGAACCCTGACAGGGTGGGTGCAGCGAACTTTCCAGAGCACCCAGGCAGCCCCAGCTTCCTCCCGGAAATCCTGTGCGGCTGATGACAAGGCCACTGAACCTCTGCCCAAGGACTGCCCGGTCTCCTCCTACAACGAGTGGGACCCTTTGGAGGAAGTGATCGTGGGCAGAGCGGAAAACGCCTGTGTGCCACCATTCACGGTGGAGGTGAAGGTAAAGCGCTGTCCCTGAGTCTGGGTGTGGGCTGCTTTCAGCTACCTTGCCTGGCCCCTCTGTGGTTTTGGACACTATTTACCCGAGTTCATTCCTTCCTGAAACATCCCCAGGATTCTGAGACCCCTTTCCCAGGGGCAGTATTCTTCCCAGCTCCTCACTTGTCTTGCTGCATCCTGTAATGTCCCCTCTGGGTGCCTTCTCTTAGCCCTTCTGCCGGTCCTGGCTTCCTCCTCCTCTGTCTCCTGAGCTCCGTCTAGATCAGCACTTGAGACTCCGTAGGAGTCACCCAGGACCTCACTGGGCACAGCTACAGTTTAGGTGTCAGCCACCCTGCTAACCCAGAGCCTTCTCCCTTCCTTTTAAACCCATCATTCCCATTTATTCAAGGTTAAACACCAGTCATCTTTGACTTCTCCTTCAGTCATGTCCTGCAAGGTCTCCGAGGCTTTTCTCAGTGGATCTTGCCCCAATGCCTCTGCCTCTGCCCGGGGTTGGGGCTCATCTGCTCTGGGACAGGTACACTTAGCTCCTCTGGCTTCCTTGTTCACACTCCCCTCTGGACTGGATTCCAGCTATAATCAGGGATTTGGTTTAAGACCCAGGTTTGATCCAGTTACCCATCCTGCTCCCATCTCTCCTCTGCTTCACTACCTCCCCGCATGTAGGATGAAGTCCCATGGTGTCCAGGATTCATCACAAGCTGCTCTGGGATGCACGTCCACACCCCCCTTTCAATCTACATCACCTCAGACATGCTCATCTGGTGGGTTAGCAGGTGCTCATTCTGGGCTGAGCTGCTCTCCCGCCAACATCCCACCTCGGTGCTCAGCAGACTCCCTTTTAAAGAAACTCTTAGGATTCTGCATCTGCAGTATTCTCAGGACCACAGCAGCCTATGGGCTCGTGTGCAGTGGTGAACTGCAAAAAGGTCCCGTGTCCAAGGGAGCATCTTCCTCCTTTTAGACAAAGCCCAAGAGCCCATTAATATTATAAATATGTCTTCAGTGTGTGTAAGTTCCTCTTGCATATTTACTTTTTCACTTCTACCGTAGATTGCGGAAGTACATTTTTAACAGCAGTGTCATCATCACCATCAGAAATACTGTGTCCGTGTAACAGGGCTCTGTAGGCATTAACAGAGAACTCCCTTCCAGTGCTTGCACCGAAACCACACAAGGTGTCTTATGCTAACCAGCTGGCCAGGCAGGTGAGGTACCAGGAGAGCTAGGAAAAAGTCATCAAGTATTGGATAGTTAGAAAGTCTCCTGGCGGGAATGGTTCTTCAATTAGGCCAGAAGAAAGGGTAATGGGAAAAATAATTTCTTCTAATTGTTCTGAAACTGCCCTTGGTTCTGATATTTGAAATTTGAGGAGCAGAATAATTGACATACCATGCATATGTTTTCAAAAGGCCTGGAAAAGAAGTTGCTCCATCCCCTAACCGTTTTAATTGGGTAAAATTAAAGTTCAAAGTCAGGCTGTAGTTTATCTTTTTACTTGTCTTTATATTTATTGACTTTCATACCATGTGATCTCATGGACTCAGAATTCTCAGACATTATTTTGAGTTCTTTGTCACTCACTTTATGACTTTAGACTTTGTAACTTCATGAGCTTGTGGAAAGCGTATCATGCTCCAGTCAGGAGACTGAGATTCAATTAGGTATTTGACAAAAGCTTGATAGCTAGTCTTGGTTAATCAGCTCTTTGACCTTGTGAAAGATTTCACAAATTTTCTGAAGATATTAAGAAGTTTGCTAACTACCTAATCAGATTAAAGTTGAAGGTAAAAGGTTACATGTTGAGCTACATCTCACTATAGTTGTATGGATATCAGTTTGCCAATTAATTTCTGAATGTGCAATGGAGTATAATGGTTGTAGATATTAGTACCATTGACAGTATTTATGTCATTCATTTTTCTGGCTATTTCTGTTCTATATGACAGGCTCAGCTAGGTATTAAGGGAGAAGAAAATAAATCAGAAGTATGCAGGACCCCTAGAAGGCAAAAAGAATGACACAGATACATTAATCAGCTTGAGAACAATAAGAGATAAAATAATGTACTAAGCTGTTTATAGACCATGAGAGCATAAGATATCCTGGAAAATATAAATGCTAGAGAAATTTTAAGGAAAGGGTAAAGAACATGATAGGAAGCACAATTTTTAAAAACCCAGATGGCTTTTTATTCTGCAAAACATACTTTTGCTTTTTGGTTTTGCTTTTGTATTTCTTTAAATAAAGCTCTGATAGAGGACCATTTAGAAAATTTAAAATTAAGTAAGGTTGATGTAGCATAAGTTTATTGCTGGATAAATAAAAAGTTAGTTTCTATTGCTATTTCTTGGTTTCAAGCAACCTCCCCCCAATGATCATAGGCCCTGTAGGACTGTGAAGTTTTCCAGGAATGCAGCCATAATCTGCAGCAGATTTTTAGAAACATCATACACTGAGCATCTAATACAGTGTTTGCTATCTTGCAGACACTTGGTAAATAACTGCTACCTCCCTCAGCAGGGTTACAAAGGAAGTGTCAACAATTTCCAACTGGCTTTTAAAAAGTGTAATTTGCCCTAATCATTTGGACCTTGTCCAACATTTGCCAGACTATAATCTAGACAAATTCACACTTGTTCAAATAATTTTTTTCTCCCAGGAAACTTTGCAGGCTTTACTCTGCACAAATAGTCACACAGGATAATTTGGAAGGAGTCCGGCAAGACAGCATAACCGAGCGTCAGCTTCAACTCGGTGTTAAATCATCAAAGGCCTCTTGTCCCTTAGAGAAGGGTAGGAGATGTGCCTGGCATGAGAAGCGGGAAGTGGAGAATGGATAAGTAGTACCAGGATGTGGCAGAGAAGACTACAAAGAGTCATTATCCTCACTCTTAGGTTGCTGTTGCAGAAATCTCTAGGAGTTTGTTTTTGCCTTAATTCAGACGTTTAACGCTGATGATATTTTTCATAGTTCAAAAATTCAGCCTGTTATTGGACTAGAGATCTTCAAAAATAAAGGAACTATTTAGTGACTCTGGACAGGGCTCAGTGAACATTCTCTGCACAGAGCCAGATAATAGATAATTCAGGCTTTTCAGAACCCAAGTTTGTGTTGCAACTACCCATCACCAATTCTGCCTTTGTAGTGCAAAAGCAGTAACAGGCACTGCATAAACAAATGAGTGTGCTTGTGTGCCTGTAAAACTTTATTTACAAAACCAGGCGTGGCCCACATATGGCCGTGGGCCTTAGTTTACCAACCCCTTTTCTTAGAGATTCATGAGCAGCCTTCATGATTTCTAGAGATCTGTTTTCGGCTTATTCCCTCCCTGTCCTCCAGGCTGAGATCCAGTGAACCTAGATTTGGAACTAGCAAGAGGCGAGTCTAAATTCGTGCACCTGATATTTACCAGACTGGGGTAAAAATGGAAGTAGAGACCCAAACCTGGAGAAATATTGTCTTTGAGATTAAAGAGCTAGATATCTAAACACCTACTCCAGTCATGATGGGCAAAAACCACTGGGAACAATATGAGCCATAATAACCCATTTCAGTTGTAAAAGTTCTTATATATGAAGTTAAAAATGTTCAGACCAGTAGAACATACCCAAATGCCTTCATAGATTCGGAGCACTGTTAAGAGCGAGAATCGGAGCCCTGGAGTTCTTGTCCCGCGTGTCCAGGCAGTAAGTGAGCGCTGGGCTTCCCAAGCTCTTTCCTTGCATATGTAATGGGCACATGAGTCCTCGCCCTGTCTCCTGGATAGGATGGTCAAGGGTAGCAGAATATCTAGCTAAGGTAGACCCACTCCATCACACATAAGCCATTACCCGGTTCTTTCAAGTACTTCCCACTACCTGCAGGTGTCTTGATTTGTAGGGAAATGATCAGGCTTGGGAGGCGATTAGTTAATGATACAGAAAAATGATTTTTAAAAGTATCTGCTTTGATCACACTTTCAACTAAAAGTATGTAACTGTACATGACTTTACCAAGCTTCTGACAAAGGCCCAAGGCTTCTCCCTAGTCTCTGGAGTTCTGCTTTCTCTGTCTTGGAAGATTGTAGGATGCGTTGTGTACATACGTGTCTCAAAGTCTTTCTTTCAATTGGCTGAGAACTTAGATACATCGAGAGTCTGGATTTTTGCATTTTTACATTAACCCGATGAGAACCTTCTCCGTGTTAAGCTTTTTTCAGCCACTAAAAATAATGTGAATTCGCCTACCAAATATTTCCTCCTTTGACAAAAGGACCTGATTGAGGAGCGAGCTTGGGTGGGTGGAGAGAACAGATGTCTTTGGTGTGAGACTCAGAGACAGGTACCAGAGCCCGCCCTGCACAGCTGCACATTTGGCCAAGACCAAGCTCTGTTGGGTGGGAAAATCCACAGTGAACCCCCAGAGGAGCATTAACGTTCCTTTGTCTTAACCCTTAATGTTAAACACAGCAAAATATCTTTTCCCCTACAAAATGTCTTGAGGTGCTGTGGAATGGCAGCTCGACCACCATTGCAGCTCAGGGCTGGTGTTTTTATTCTCTTACGCTCTTCCATCTGTTCTCTTGTTTAATTTTGTTAAGACTTTCTAACTGGAGCGCCTGGGTCCTGTTTTCCCTCTGAAGGGCAGCCAAGAGGACTCGATGCCTGTGAGGAGGCAGAGAAGCTGTTAGTGGTTGAGCATGAGATCTGAGGAAGAGGATCAAAAAGCCTCAAACTACCAAGACAATTTAGAGCTCTTCCTTCTGTAAATACTGAGAACCTGCCAGGGGACCAGGTGCTCCATGCAGGGGATCAGCAGTGTACAATGTGGCTCCAGTCTTGATGCCATTCTGTGTGTAGTCACCCACCACCGACATGCCTACCGGAAGTTGAATGTTTCTTCCATAATTACTTTGTTTTCTTTCTTCTGCTTCTAGGCCAACACATATGAAAAGTACTGGCCGTTTTACCAAAAGTACGGAGGCCAATATTTTCCCAAAGATCACTTGGAAAAGGCTGTTGCTGAAATTGAAGAAATGTGCAATATTTTAAAGATGGAAGGAGTGATAGTGAGGAGACCCGACCCCATTGACTGGTCATTTAAGTATAAAACTCCTGATTTTGAGTCTACGGGTGAGTGCTGCTGCCAACTCATCTGCCAATGCCTTGGTTTTCAGTGTCTTTCTTAAATGTGTGGAGAGAAAGGTCTGAGAATTTGGGGGGAGATCCTTGGTTTTGCCAATTCCTCAAGACTTTAGAGATTATTTAGGAACATTTTGGTTCATTTGTATACGATTAGGATTGCACGCTACACTCTATTTAGAGTTGCCTTGAAAGAAGCAGTTTTCCCTGGACTTTGTGGCTACCTCCTCCAGCAAGGAGAATGACTTTTGTTTAAATTTCCTCAAGAACAGAAGTGAAAGGAGAGTACAGTGGACCCTTGAGTTATGACTGGTCTGACATACGAACAACTTGGGTTACAACCTGAATTTTAGGTTTAACTTAGGAGCAAAGTCTTGAGTTTTGACTCATATGCCGGTCGCTTGTGGCTCCAGATGGTCTCAGATCAGATTTGACCCTTAAAAAGCTCTGGAAGGAACATGACAGCATCCTTTCCTGTGTGGGGTTAATGGAGAAATCCTGGGCCAGTGTCTCTCTAAGGACACTGAGATCTGCCTGTGTATAGGAGAGAGTCTCTGAAGGCTGTGTAGAGGAGCCTGAGCCTTCAATCAACCAACTTGAGTTACAGCTAGCCCTCTCAAACAAATCGAGTTCGTAAGTCAAGGGTCCACTGTAAAACATTCCTGTTTTCTTTCTAATTGGCATCACTGCATGACTGTTTTTGTGCTTGGGCTCTGTAATTCATAGCTCCAGAATGATCTGTAGCCCAGTTTTATCTTGTGAGGCTGATAGTGCTTTAAGAATTCTGGTTTGGAATAGCAAAAAAGGAACCAACCAATGAGTCACCTTGGTGGTTCATTCAACATCTCTGTGAAGAACCACTTTATTGCTTCATATTTGGGGTTTTTTGGTTTTGTTTTTTGCTTGGCTTCCCTGCCCTGCACCAAATTTGTGTTAACTTTCTAATATGTATCATTCCACTTTTCTCCATTTTATATAATTAAGTCCATAGATACATCTACAGCATTCTGGTAATTATTTTACCCAAGACAAAACAAAAAACCAGTTAGAACATATTGCATAGACCTTCCTGACTTGGAAATTTGCATAACTGAGGTAGCTGTGCAGGTGTCTGATTTGTAGGGAAATGATTAGGATTGGTAGTTGGTTAGTTAATGGTACAAAGAAACATTTTTTTTAAAGCACCTAATTTGATCTTGCTTTCGACTAAAAATGTCCGGGGCTGACAGGTTTGTACAGCGCGATGCCTCGGGACATCTTGATTGTTGTGGGAAACGAGATCATCGAGGCCCCCATGGCGTGGCGCTCACGGTTCTTTGAGTACAGAGCATACCGCTCGCTTATCAAAGACTACTTCCACCGTGGGGCCAAATGGACCACTGCTCCCAAGCCCATGATGGTGGATGAGCTCTATGACAAGGTAAGGCCCTAGTTACAGGCGAGCTTATAAACAATCCACAAGAGTGAGACACACTCCCTGCCTGGGTTCCCCATTCCACAAGCTGAGAGAGATATCACCTACTTTAGGATGAAAATAGGAGTAAGTGATCTGGTGATAATAATAGTGATAATACTAGGTGACATTTATTTGGTGTTGGTTCCCAGGCTTTGCTCTATTTATATCCTCGATCATGTTTATCCTTCACAATCACCCTAGCGGGTGTAGCTTCATTTCCTTACCTGAGACTTGGCCTCGGGGGAGACTGCTATTCATTGGTGGGACCAGAAGAATCACTAGGCTGAAGTCCCTTCCTTTCTTCTAGAAGAACCTGGTCTATAGGCCAGATTCACAGCAAAATGAAATGTACAGCCAGCCTTCTGTAGCTGCAGATTCTGCTTCTGTGGATTCAAGTCAAACAGTTTTTTTGAAAATGGTGCATGCATGGGGCATGTGCAGATGGTTCCCTTGTCATTACCCCTGCACGATGCAGTCAGTGCTGTTCGCATAGCTCTTCCCTTGCTGTGTGTAGTGAGTAATCCAGACATGATTGAAAGCACAGGGGATATACATAGACTGTATGCAAACACTACACTTTTATATCATGGACTTGAACAGCCACAGGTTTCAGTATCTTTGTATCACTTGCCCCACGGGTACCAAGGGGCAACCCCAAATTTCTTCTAGGGGTTCAAAGACAGAAATAAATAATTAATTACACCACATCCTAGTTTGGTGTGGAAGCAGGAGCTCCCATTCCACAGCATCAGTCAATCTCAGGACCAAATCCCTTTTCTAAAAGAACAGAGTGACTTCACCCTGATTCCTCTCCATGTCCTGGACAGCGCTGAAAATCCATGTGTGGATCATGGGCTATTTTCAGAATTGGATACTGCCCTGTGCCACTTATTTCTAAGTAGCAGGAAATTGCTGTCATGCCCAGTGTCTGAATTTTTGGTTTTGTGGTGGTTTTATTGTTGTGGTTTGCCTATCATGGACCTATGCCTTCCCTATGTATGTTTTAGCCTAGAACAGAGTAGCAGCACTGGGGAAATGATAGCATTGTGCGGGTTTGTTTATAGTAAGGTGCACCCTCACGAATGAGCTCCACAGGAAGCCCACGCTTCACGTGTGTTCATTCTTCTTCCGGTTAGGGTTATCCCATCCACAGTGTGGAAGACAGACACAAACTGGCTGCTCAAGGAAAGTTCGTGACCACTGAGTTTGAGCCCTGCTTTGATGCTGCTGACTTCATTCGAGCCGGAAGAGATATTTTTGCACAGAGAAGCCAGGTCAGTAAAGGCTGGCCCTGAAATTCCACGCTGTATTTGCATGCTCTTTATTTCTAAATTAAAATATTTTCATTCTGTATGTATGTGGTTTTCAAAACATAAAACCGAGTCTTTGTAGGCTATGTGTCTTCTTTTTATTTTCAGGTGACAAATTACCTGGGCATTGAATGGATGCGTAGGCACCTCGCTCCAGACTACAGAGTACATATCATTTCCTTTAAAGATCCCAACCCAATGCACATTGATGCCACCTTCAACATCATTGGGCCTGGTCTTGTGCTTTCCAACCCTGACCGACCATGTCACCAGGTAAGAGAGCTCCTGGAGCAGCGGAAAAGCAGTAAAGCCTAGCAACAAAAGCAATTGTCACTCTATTTTAAGCACTTCTGTGGTTCCTAGTGGTTCTGGATGACAAATTTAGCAGTGTTCAACAGTATCGTGATTGAGCATTGGATTGTTTATGGAGTGTTTATTACAAGATGTCCAACACCCAGAAATAGATGCAGTTGCTGTGATAATTGTCAGACAGTGACTTCAGCTGCTTACTATTGTCAAAACACAGAGTTTGTGCATATGGAGGTATTTCTGTTGAATAAACTGATACTGTCTCATAATTTACAACTGCAGCTAAAAAAGATGAGCCCCGCCTGCCCTCCCTAATGGGTCAGGCTCCCTTTGGGCAGTTCTACTGTTCAGGGCAGAATGGAGCCACTGCCCTACAAGAATAGGCGAAGTAATTATGGATTTAAGCCCTCTTTGGTTATTTTTGTCTTGTAGATTGATCTTTTCAAGAAAGCTGGATGGACCATAGTTAATCCTCCAACCCCGACTATCCCAGATGGTAGGTTTACTTTTCAATACTTACAGTCTGAAGTGATTACTTCAGTGACCAAGGATCTTTCACCTATAGAGAGCAACCTGAATCTTAGCCAGTTAGAGAAAATGTTTCCCCAGTAAGGAGTAAAGCAGAGTAAAGTGGTGACGGTGATTTCTAGAACAAGACTGGGACCTGTGTTTGCAGCTCTTCCTTCCATAGAAAATGAAAGTGAGAAGACAAACAACCTCACGTAAAACAAGATATGAATTCATAAAGAAGACAGGATGACATCCAAATGTGTGATGGGCATGGATTGATTTGTAACATTTCTAGATGCGTTGTTCCCAGAAAATGAACTACCAAACCTGGAGCTGTTGAGTTCTTATCCTCTAAGCAGAATGACGGCAGACAGGATTTAACGGTTGTTGGTGCTTTCAGATCACCCACTCTGGATGTCGTCCAAATGGCTTTCCATGAATGTCCTCATGTTGGATGAGAAACGCGTCATGGTGGACGCCAATGAAGTCCCGACCCAAAAGATGTTCGAGAAGCTGGGTATGTATGAGGAGTGAAGCATGTTGTCCCATGCGGAAACGCTCAGCTAGAACTAAAGAAAAACCATGTAACTCTGACAAATGGTTTACCTCATTCAATTTCTATTCCTCCAATAAGGAACTGTGAATTGTCATCAAGTATTGTAAAAGGCTGGCAAGGGTGCAGATACAGAAGTGACTTGGGTATGTGACAAAGTACTGAAATGCAGTAGATCACTCAGCTTTGAACTAAAGAGTGGGACTGTATTTTCCTTGAGGGGAGCTTGATAACCTTGATGTCCAAAATTCAGACCAATGATTCTAATATAGTGGACCCTCAAGTTACAACCAGCCTGACATACAAACAACTTGGGTTATGACCAGAATTTTAGTTTTAACTTAGGAGCACAGTATTGAGTTATGACTTGAATGCCGGCCGCTTGTGCTTCCAGATGGTCTCAGATACAGATTTAACCCTCACAGAGTTCTGGAAGGAACATCAGAGCATCCTTTCCTGCGTGGGGTTCACTGAGAAATCCCAGGCCAGTGTCTCTCTGAGGACACTGAGATCTGCCTGTGTACAGGAGAGAGACTTTGAAGGCTGTGTAGAGGAGCTGAGCCGTCAGTTGACCAACTTGAGTTACAGCCAGCCCTCACAAACAAATTGAGTTCATAAGTCAAGGGTCCACTATATGTTTGAGAAAAATGTTGAAGGAAAGAATTTTCTTTTTTTTTTTTTTTGTACCGAGGGTCGAACTCAGGACCTTGCACCTGCACAGCAGCCCCGGAACCACTGAGCTAAATCCCCAGCAGAAAGGATTTTCATATAAGCTGTTATGTAGAGTATCACTTTTAAATATTTGACCTACCCTGAGTGTCAGTTAAGGCACTCAATAAGGCAGTGTATTTGTTGACATTGAGTCATTTTAATATTGTCTTATATTTCAGGTATACAGCTCAGAAGAAAGTATTTGCCCCTTTAACCACCCCTCCTTAACGTAGTACCAGTTTAAAAAGATTGACTTATCAGCTTTAGATGGAACAGAAACTAATGATTTGACCCCTAGTGCTATACCACAGTTTTTTCTTCTGGCTTTCATTAAGTAACAAAATTGTTTGGGTTCAGTTTATTTATCTATTAAGATTCTGTTGTTTCTTCATTTGATCTTAGCCAAAAGGCCGAGAAGCGATGATTCTGTTGGTTCTTAATGGAAAGTAGTACACATTACCAAATATCTGATTTCTGATATTACTTTTAGTAATTCAAGTCTGTAGATATAGGGAAGTTGGTAAAGCAAACACATCACATCCCCTCGTGCCCTCTGATTCAGGGTGAGGCTGGCTGTGGCCCTCGGAGTAGGACAGGCAGGTCATTCTGGCAGGAAACCTGTGCTGGTGTTTAAAACCCCACTCCCCCCACACCCAGGGCCCCCCTTCCACAGACCCCAACCTTGCTCATTCTTCAGAAATCACAAACCCAGCCTCCCTCCTCCCTGACTCACCAGTGGGCCTCATACTGGTTCTGTAGCTTATGTGTCCTCTCAGGAAATGAGGGAAGAGAACAGACTGCCTTTTTTAAAAATCTTACTCTGTCCAGCACGATTCTTCTAAATCTCATTGGTGAAGCGGACCGTGCACATCAAGGTCATGTCATTACAGACAGTGCCGGATTAAACTAGTGGCCTGATTAGGCTTGGTACCCAGATGGCCATTCAGCCCACATGCCAAGATAAAACCCCTTTTCTGTTGTTTCCTCAGTGTGGCCTGACAAAGCGAATCTGTATCAGTTATGTTCTCCTTACTTGTATGTGACTATGTAAAGTCGATTTTTCAGGTTGGCTAAATTATGCTTTTTCTACAAGATCACCATGGTAAAATTAGAAACAGTGTGACAAGGTGAAGTATAATTCTAAAAGGCCTTGGAATTCTATGAGTTGTCATTTTGGGACATGTGTTAGGGATCTCTGCTCATCTAGTCTGTTGACTGGTGAACAGTCCATAGAATGAAACTTCAGAGTCTCTGCTGACTTTTTGGAGGCGATTTTCCATAAGTTCTGGAATAGATGAGGTAAAATAGGGCTGGTGGAAAGAAAATGGAAAGAGAAAAGACCATTTGGGGTTGGGCTGGCCCAGATGATTAGAAGCAGAATTCCTCCGCACCTTTAGGCTCAAGTTATGCAGGAGCATCTTCATGTTGGTCCATCTGCCTGACCATGGCCTTCTTTTCCAATGCAGGTATCAGCACCATTAAGGTCAGCATCCGTCATGCCAATTCCCTGGGAGGAGGCTTCCACTGCTGGACCTGCGACATCCGCCGCCGGGGCTCCCTTCAGTCCTACTTTGACTGACAGGCCTCGCAGGCTGGGGGCATGGCCTGGATACCCCAGGAGGCTTGGGGCTAGGTTCCTTCTCCTGCTTTACCAAGCGCACGACCCATACATAGTGCTTTAAACAATCATATCCTTAACAGGGGTCTCAATTCTGGTTTACTTTTATTACTTTTCTTTGATATAAGGAAAATAACTTCTGCTAAGTATTACTTTGTTCTCTTAAAGTTACTTACTCTTTGGCTTCCAGTGTAAAAACTTGGTGAATGTATACCAAGATAAAAATTAGTCACCTAAATAACTTGACCACTAATATTTAACCATCTACCTCTGTTTTTACTTTTCTTTCCATAAGGCAGCTTGAAATATTGGTTCTGATCTTCATTTTTTTTCCTTTTTAGTAGGCTTGTGAATGTTTGTACCATTTTTTTTTCTAAATGAGAGAAAGACAGAATTTACACAGATCCTAAGTAGAACCACATAATTCTCTCTTTTTCCAATAAAGAAGTTGAGTAGTTTTTTTTTTTTTTTAAAAAGCTAGATGATGCAAACATTGACATGAATTTTTCATGAATGTTTTAAATGTTTTCTTCTCAACACTGGTGAAATGTGCTACTAAAAACCATGTCATACAACTTACCTCATTTCAAGAGAACTATTTTAATCTGTTCCTCTCTTCCCAAAAATTTACAGAAATGTTTAGTATGATCAGATATAACTATCAGTTCCCATTGCTAAATTTTGATGTTCAATATCTAATAGATACATTGCATCTTTGGTAATCTCAGATTTGTTTACAAATGTGCAAATTATTTAAAGCGTAGACTTTAAACGCATTTGAAAAAACTAATAGAGGAAATATGTGATGTGAAATAATTTTAATGTTGGTTATTGTAAGTGTATTTTTATTCTAATAAATATTTGTGTTCCAGATTGTATTTTATCAGAGTTTGATGTCCTCTAATTATTTTAATGCAGGTAAATTATAGGAATGTAGCTCTTGGGACAGATTCCTAATTCTCTAACATAACTGACAATTCATCCCAAATTTAAATCCAGTACTTGTATTCAGAAATGTATAACAAGGTCAGATTTTAGTTTATTATTTATTTCAGACATTCAGAAATGTCCGAATATCTTGTGAGCACAGAGGACTCATTGTAGGCCTGTGAATGAAAGAAGAGCCTGTGTTGTGGAGGTGCTGAATGCATTTATTCACAAAAAATCTGCATAGAATGTGTATTTTGAAATGAATCACAGGTTTCAACCATTCCCTTGCCAACTCGTTTAACATGTTTTTTCATCCACCACAGAAACACCTGTTAGCCCCACACTGCTTGACAAATCCATTCAGCCATGCAGCTCGGTGCCCATGTAGGGCGCATGCTCCCAGGCCTGACTGTGACCCAGAAGTTCTGTTATACCCTCTGCATTTGCCTCTGTGACTACTCCAGATCTCACTGCATTCTCTTAGCCGATCATGTTTTCATTTTTCATTGAGAAAACAGAGACCCTCAGA